>NC_069144.1:6957884-7677807 GCF_943734635.1 Anopheles cruzii
GACACTGATGTTGGTCCTTGTCGTGAATTTGCATATGAGTGCGCAGGTTCTTTGCCGAATGGAACCTTTTGCTGCAGACTTTACACTGGAATGGCTTTTCGCCGGTGTGAGTCCGGATGTGGATCTTAAGCTGGGATGTATCTGGATACGTGGCGGAGCAATGATAACACTTGTGTTTTTGCTTGTTTCTACGCACATTACGTTTAACTTTTGGGCTCTTCGTTGTAGACACTGAGAACTCTGCAGCGGCGATATACTTTTGGGAACTTCGTCGCTTATTTGACCTCAACAGTCGCTGTTCGCCGGGTGCGGAGACACGTTGATTATCAGTGTGTTTTGATTTTTCTTCACCATTAGGATCCATTTGTTCAAATGTAGGTCCTTCGGCGGCATACTTGATACCCAAATTATTGTGATCTGATACTGCTGCTGGCTCGTCAGGACCCGTGGTGGTCTTCCCTGCCACAGAAGCTTCTCCTTGGACATCGAAAGGATGGATTTGCATATGGGTACGCAGATTATTTGCCGAATAGAACCTTTTGCTGCAGACTTTACACATGAATGGCTTTTCGCCGGTGTGAGTGCGGATGTGACTCTTCAGATTGAATGTGTCTGGATACGTGGCGGAGCAATGAGGGCACTGGTGCTTTTGTTTGTTTCTATGCACATCACGATTAACTTTTGGGCTCTTCGTTGTAGACACTGAGAACTCTGCAGCGGCGATATACTTTTGGGAACTTCGTCGCTTACTTGACCTCAACAGTCGCTGTTCGCCGGGTGCGGAGACACGTTGATTACCAGTGTGTTCTGATTTTTCTTCACAATCCATTTGATCCAGTGTAGGGCCTTCGGCGGCATACTTGGTACCCAGATTGTTGTGATCTGAAATCGAAGCTGGGTCGTCAGGACCCGTGTTTGTCTTCCCTGCAAGAGAAGCTTCTTCTTGAATCAGATCTGCTTCCGATGACTCAGGCTGCTGTTGGTCTTCAATTGGTTCACGTTTCAAAAGTGTTTCCAGCGATTCTTCCTCTGCCTCGAACAAATCATCATGATGATTATAATCGTATGTAATGCTTATCTGTTGTAAATTAGAAACCGTTTGACTCGATTGATAATCCTCGTCCGAATCTTCTGTGGCAACCTCTGTTTTGACCACCAATTTAACGCCATCGGTTTGCTGCATTTCGTTGTTAGAATGCTCTGCACTTGTATCGGAACCGGCCAAATGGGTGGTGTCGGCTTCTTCCTTAAACCGTTCGATTCTTGCATTGTTCAGAATCCATATCGAGCGCAACTTATCATAAAAGTCGAACCGCGATTTGCAGGCCGAACACAAATACGTTGGAAATTCTGGCAAATGTTGCATCTGCAAAAAGATGGGGAGCATGTAACGTTTCGAAAACATGAGAAAATTCATTATTAGAAGGGCATATTACCTGAACATTTGTACAGGAAAATACTTGTTGTAGCAGATATTCGCCTCTTTCGTCGGAAGAGACCGGCTCCAAAGTGCCATCAGCCGACAGGCAATTTCGACATCTAGGCGTGGTTCTAGAAAGAAAAGCGCTATTACATATATTTACTCTTGTTTATCGTCAACTTACTCGTCTGAAAGTGAAACTTTAGAACGCTTCGAAGCCCTCCTTTTTCTCATTTCGACTCCAACAGTTTTTTACAGAGAAACGTTTTTCCGCTTTGCGATCGTTTTCTGGGACAAAAGTTTTCTCGGCGTTTGACAGCTTCTGTGTGAACTTGTGTGTTAGCTGATGGGCTCAATGCTCTCAGTTTTGCCCTTCGGCTAGCGCGCTCTCTAGACTGAAGCTGTCAAATGGCAACGTCCTCGTCAACAAAGTGAGAAAAAAGAAGAAAGAAAGAAGAAGAAAGTGGTTCCGCCGTGGCCATCGTCGTCGTCCCCGCGGATTTTTCATTCAAACAAACACCGCACAACTATCCGACCAAGTGTGCTCGATCCCGATAGGACTGTCCCGATAGGGCAAAACATCGTTTTATCGTCAGGGGTATCCAGAGAAAAATGTTTCCATGGCGTACTGCTGCCGATTCGCCGTAGTAGGCTTCGCAGCCGTGCAGAAAAGGCGTAGTTCGCAAATGGTTTCTCCCTCGATGCTGCGGCGGCGGAATGCGCTCAGGGGTGTGCACAGTTTACGGTAAAGTGAAAGTGAAATCAGATCGGTGCCCCGAGGGGCGCGAATCGCCCTCTCTAGCAAGCCTAGTCTGCAGCAGCATATTACGCGGGGAGGTCAGTGATCCGGGCATCGGTAGTGAGTGGGTTTAACCGTGGTGTCCAGTTGGTGTCCAGCATCATGTCGGGCACGAATCGGGCGTTCCGGTGCACCGTGGTGGTCGTGGCGGTGTGCTGGTGTGCGTTCTCCGGTGCCACCCACCTGGAGGGTGAATTTGGGGTGGACGAATTCTTCCGCTTCTTGCACAAATTTGGCTTCCAGAAGACGGAGAAACACTCGCAAAAGGACACCGAGTGGGACACGTTCGGGTACATCTACGGGAACATTAGCTCTCGCGTGAACTTTAGCGTCCCGGTCACGCTGGCCGTGCTGGACAAGCGCAGCTTCCTCGAGTACTATGCCAACCGGAACGGCTACGACAGGGAGGCGGCGTGCCAGCGGATGTTTGAGAAGCTCGACAAAATCGTCTACAGTCGTGCGTGCAACCCGCACGCCGAAGCGGACTATCTGCGGCGCATCCCGTGCGAGCCGGGCAAACTGTGCCCGGATGAGGATACGCGCGAAAACGTGGTTCCCGGGAGTCAGTTCACGTTCGTTATCAGTGATCCGAACGTGCCAAGGTGAGCGAACGCGTGGCTCTTAAGGTAGTGGCAACAGATAACAGGAGTATCTCTGTTTTTTCGCTCTTTCTCGCAGATTCTGGTACGTGTCGATGGTGGCCTGTTATCAGAATGTAAGCACCTGCCAGTGGCACTACTACGACTACCGCAAGTACCACACCGAGCCACCGTCGATCGACTTCGATATTACGCTCGTGAATGGCAACCCGAACCGCCAGACGCTGTCGCTCTTCAATCCGCTGCTGTTCCACTTTTCCTTCGACCGTCAAAACACGCTCGAGATGTATTTGATCTTTTTCGTCGTCTATCTGCTGATGGTGCCGCTCCAGATCTACGCCGTGCGGCTGCAAAAGCATCCCGTAACGCGCCTGTTCACCGTCAGCCTGGTGCTGGAGTTTGTCAGCGTTTGTCTGCTGCTGACGCACACGGTGCGCTACGCCATGAACGGGGTCGGCAACGAGAAGTTGGCCGTAATGGGCGATATTTTCGATATCTTTAGCCGGGTAAGGGGCGCGACCGCCGCAACACCTCCTCGGTGACGCAATTATTTACCGACGTTCCGTTTGCAGACTTCATTCATGTTGATCCTGTTGCTGCTGGCCAAGGGATGGGCGGTGACGCGGTTACAGATCAGCGTCGGCAGCTGGATTCTACTCATGGTCATCTGGATACCGTACTGCGCGATACACGTGCTGCTGTACATTTGGAACAGGGTAAGGGCAGGCAGGCCAGAAGGGTCTCGTCCGTTCTCTTCGCTCATTCTATTCCGATTGCAGACGGAGGTGGATATTATTTCCGATATCGACGAGTACCAGACGTGGCCCGGTTGGTTGGTGCTCGCTTGCCGCTCGACCATGATGCTGTGGTTCCTGTGGGAGCTGCGCACCACGATGAAGTACGAGCACTCGTCGCAGAAGCTGGACTTTCTGCTCCATTTCGGCGCCTCGAGCCTGGTGTGGTTCATCTACCTACCGATCGTGGCCATCGTCGCTGTGAATGTTAGTCCGCTGTGGCGGTATAAGCTTTTATTAGGTGCGTTTCCATGGATACCATGCTGGCAGGAAGCACAGCTAGGTCGCTAATCATTTGCCTTTTCGACTGCAGGAATAACAAATTCGGCCGACTGTCTGGCCTACTGCGTGATGATGGGTTTGCTGTGGCCTAACCGAGCCGGACAGTATTTGCTGCTAACGGGAACAAACTTTGCCGGTAAGCAGTGGGAAGGGCTTTTCCATTGGGGTTATTTTTTGCTATACTAAAGTGCACCGGCGTCCGGCAGGTATGGATGAGCTGGACGAGTTCAATGAGGCACCGCACGTGGTGCACCGTGATTCGGACACGCTGCACAGCAGTAACGGCGATCTGGTGATCGACGACTATCTCGACAACGACGACGACGACGAGATTGAAACGTTGGTGCTGAGCACGGACGATTTGCTGCATGCCGGCAACTCATTGCCCGTGTCCGGAGGCAGTAAACCGCTCACGCTCAGCAACGGGAGTGCCATGAACGGTGGTATCGGGAAAGGTGGCAGATCGTTTGATTAGATTTGATCGTCCTGGCGAGATCTGGCAACACTGCTCCACTCCTGACCGGGACGCAATGGCACACAACGTTTCGCGCGTGTGCGTGCCCCGAGCAACCGTAAACGACGAATCTTTAGAACGAATTTAATTCAACACACCACACCAAATACGCGGGAAGGTTAGAAGGTGGGCACCCCACAAGAACATCCCAAGGAAACTCCACTCAAGTGGTCCGGGTTGTATGTGCGGATCTAAACGTAGAAAACGGAACTTTTTCGAGGCATTTTTCAAGCAAAACACTATTGCAACGGTGCAAAGTTTCACGCTCCACTCGACTTTCCACTATTGACACACAAAAGACGGAGTAACGAAAACAAATTCTTCCATTTCCAAAACTGATGTCCCATTTGAACTGAAACATAAAATTAGGAGATAATTGGCCATTCGAGGTGTTCGAGGTGCGTTCGTTCGTAGTGTGTGTTGTGTGTGTGTTTTTTTTTAGTAAAACAGTAGCAAAACGGTGCATCATTTAGAAGGTGGGCTGGCTGGTGGCCGAGGCGGCGAATGGAGTGAACAATTATCGTGTGATATGAAATTCATAGCAATTACGGAACCTGAATGAGATAATATTACTACTTTTTAATACCCTGTTACTTTTAAGAGGCACCTCCCCATTACTGTAGTGTAGCCATTGGCCTGGTAGAGCAGAGTATTTCTCCGGGCGCGGCGCCGGAGCTTTCTTTAGTCAGTTTTTGGCCAGGTGCAACGTTGGTCCCTCAGTATGAAGTGTATAGTAGATTGGCCGTAGTTTAATTGCGTTTACTAAGCGTCTCCTTTGCGTGTCTGCCACACATTTTAACGCCAATAAATCGATCCGTTTTTTGTCAGTAACACAGCACCCGGGCACCACTGGTCCGCGTGAAGTGTTGCAAACAAGTAAACATATTCAACTGTCCATCAATGGCCCACCGTAGAACCTTTATCTCCTAAGTCATTTCAAAAACGTTCCACTAGGTAGTAATTTTGAAGTAGAAATCCCCTTTCCGGCCATCGCTTTCGTTTCGTGCTTCGTGGTGTTCTTTTTCATGCGGACCGCCGTATTTATTTGTCCCACTAGGAAGAGATCGTTCGGTAGCCGGTAGAGGCGCCAACACTTACCTAAACCTAAGACTCACTCGCTTCCAAAGTATCGGTAAAGGATGCAAGGCTAATGCAGTAGTTAGTAGAGCGCGCCACAGTTTCAGAACAGAGCCGGGCGGGGATGGGACCCGCTGATTGGGAGTGCGCGCCAAGCCTAAACCCACAACGTAATGTACCTTTTTTGAAGCTACGCCCAAAACGCTTTAGAGATTGAACAAATAGCCTAGCAGAAGGTAGCAGAAAGAACACTGGATAAAGGATTTATATAGGCAAAAACTTAACTAGATAAGCAGCATTTGCAGAACGATTAACGCTAACGTATATTCTCACTCACTCGGCACACGGCAATGCTCAAAAGCTCCTCTCTGTCCGTCTGTCTCTCTTTCGCTGTGCAAGAAACGGATAATGTCTGCTCTGTATCGGTAGTGAGAACGGAATCGTGGAAGGGTTTTCTTAATATAAAAGATTTAGATCAATTCAGCCCATCACAGCCCGGACGTCGGTGAAGCGGGGCTTTTTAACGCAGCAGAAGAGGGCACCGGGCGATCAATTATCGATATGTCTTAACCCGCCCCCTCTGTCCGCGGTGAGGGGACGGACACCTCAAACGGGAATCACTAGCCCCCGAACGTGTGCAGCACGCACGGAGCCCGCACGTAAGTGGCCGTTTGCGATGCGAAAGTTGTGATAGGATGTTAAGCATATTTTTCTACTAAACTCTAAACCAAGAACAAAACACAACACGTAAGTGCACCGCCGCCGGGTTGGCCCCTCGGGATAGGTTGGCCGTTACCGATCCGCTACCTCAAATGCCTAGGCGAGTTGCGAATGGCGGCAAAGGCCACCCATCCCGGGGGTGGTGTCGGCGGTGACACTTTTATTCACAACGACGCGATGCGCTCAGAAGGCTGGCGGTGTTTGATTTGTGTACAAAAATATGAATAATAATTAATATTACAAACGAATCGAACGAATGTTTGGTGGAATACTTTTGATTTGTGATAAATTTCGTTAAACCAATTGGGTTTTATGTTTTTTTTATTTGCTTACGAGTACGAGTCGAATCTTAAAAACAATTTTAGTTTCACTATTAACGTTATTTTTTAAATTATTTACATCACTCTTTTCTTTCTCTGGTGATCATCGCGATCTTATCGCCAATCCGAACTTGTTGACCTGTCCCAGCAGTGCCTTCTTCAACGATCTCAGGCGAACGGTTTTCGTCGAAGTGCGACGGTAGTGATTTGATGGCCGATCGCGTAGTAACTCACACCGATCGCTCTCTGATTCAACGTTTCGATCCCCGATCGACGCCGGCGGGCCGGTGATCCTTTCGCACTTCTCCTGGCGCGTGCGTTGCCTGGCCTGCAGGAGTTGAAGACGGTTCAGTGCCACGACACGATTCATCTTGCTAAGTGCCAATCGGTGCAGTAGAACTCTCAAAGCAAACTCAATGCGGACTGAAGGTGCGATCTTCGGCGGCGTCACGATTTATATAGGTCCTAGCGAGGTGCATTTTTGAGGCATCTTTCCGGCTTCGTTTGTCGTTCAACGGGTCCTTTGGCCTTTCCCGTGTCTTTCGGTTATTCTGTTGGCATTTCATTATGCTATACCTGGCGCTATGCGGAATGGCCACCGAGTTGTGGTTGTTAGATAAAAAGGGCTTAAGGTTTTTCCTAAATGGAAAATTCCAAAAGAATATTCCAATCGTTCAAAGCCCGCTAGGAAGGTTTATTCGATGTGTTAACAATACAATTATTATACCTGAAATCAAATGAATTATACCTCCCCTGAACCAAAATCAAACACCATTTTTTCAACCTGCAACTGTTTGCTTAGATCATCCCATTAACAGGCCTGCTTCAAGGGCATTTAATGATCACTTTCCTTTCTATCCGATCTTAGCAACCATAGGCGTTACCCTGCAAGAAGCACTACCTAGAGTTACCGTCAATAAATGTAACGCGTAAAGGTGAGGAGTGAATCCCTTCTACCTACCAGCAAACCCGTAAGTGGCCGTAAAAGATCAAGTAAATTGAAGATCTTACCTGTAACGAGGTGCCGCTCAGGTATTGGCAATAAAGCAACCAGGATTGTCGCATTGCTGTCCCCGCGAATCCTTGAGCAAACCTTGCTTCGTTTTCGTGGCCGAACCGGACAGTATCAGGTCGGCGCCTAGGTGTCCTCTCGACCTTCACGTCAGGAGTGGTTTATTGATTTGTTTTACTATCGATAAAACCCAAACACCCAACTTGTGGCTTGTTGGCGTACGAGGCAACTCCTCTTTATTTCTCTCGCATTCTGCCCGCGAACAACAAACCCCTCGCGGTTGTAGTTAGATTAGTTAGACTTTAATTTATTTGCCCGTTGCGGTTTTCTGTGGCCTGGGCGCGCGCGTCCGTTTTGGTTTTCTTGTTTTACATTTACTATATAATAATAATTATGAACGCAATCGCAATTCTATTAACCTCTTTCTATCGTCCTTTTGCGCTTATCCTCTCAAAGTGTCCGCAGGTTCTCTTTTTCTTTTTTATCGTAACACCGTAATCCTATAGTACATTGTTCCACCCCCCTCGAGCACCCGTTGGGGGCCCCTGGTGCACCGGAACTGCATTTTGTGGGCTGTTTTTACATCGCAGCGCATTTGGTTAACACTTTCGAGCAACGCGAACGGTGCGCTCAGTTTGTTCGGTCGGAGTGTAGAGTAACGGTTTTTTTGGGTTGGCTGGCTGGCTGGTCTGGGTTGCGATTATTGGTTGGAAGAGAGTGGTTGTCCGTGTCCTATATTGTTTATGTCCTACTACAGCTATACCAGCCACTACGGGCAAATATGGCAAATCGAATCGAACGGGTGTCGAGCACTACCAATTCATTCGACCTTTTCGGCGGTTGCCGGCGGGATGGACATCGATCTCTGTGTGCTGTGCCGTGAGAGAGTGCTCTCCCTTTCTCTCTCTCTCTCTCTATTGTGCCTATTGCTTTGCAGCGAAGGTGCCCGGTGAAAGTGCCTCTCTAAAGCTTTGAAACCAATAGACGCTGAACCGAAAACCGAGATTGTTTCTACGTTTTTCTCTTGCTAGCAATGGTTTATGGTTCTATTGCATAGTTTGCCTTAAGTTTTCAACTCCAATTTCTCTTCTGTCGTTAGCCTAACAATTATTCGATTGTATTTCTTGTTTACCTTCTCTTCGCTTCTTCTTTTGCCGTTCCTGTTTCGTTACAACTTTTTAAATCCGCCGCTCGTACACAGAATCGCTTTCCGTCCATTCCGTTTCTTCTATGATACAGCATTTTTCTCTTCACATTTTTTTCCCCTACCGCCCTCTAACTATTCTCTAGTTCCTCAAAATACTATCCGATAGCTTAAAGCACTACGTTAAAGGTTAACTAAGTTTAACTTAAGTTTTTAGCGTAGGTGAACGGAAAGTGGAAAGAAAAACGGCTTAAAACAGAAAAATAAAATAAAGGTAAGAAAGAAACAGAATAACGCATAAAACAAACGACAGACAATAAACGTAAAAAGAATGATTTAAACACAGAAAGAAAGGTGCAAAGTCTGGCGCAACGGTAAAGGAAATGGTACACTAAACAAAACAAAAAAAAAACGAACAAGAAACACTGGATGATGGTGAGACGCGTAACGATTTAGTTTGACAAACTTTGATAGCCTAGCTTTACAGTGTGTGGATGGAAACAAAACAATGCAGTGTTTTTGGGGGGGAGTTTCGTGTTGGGGTCGGTACTCCACCCGGTCCGGTGGCGTGGGAACCGAATTTCGCCTACGATGGTGAACACTAATCCAGTGTCCAGTTTGAAAGTGTGCGGCACAACTCTACCGTTCCTTTTCTCTACACTAATCCATTGGTTTTTGTCAAATGTTTAGCACAGCAATGTGGTGGCTTCTGCCACGCCGAAAGTCAAAAGTGCCCAAGCCGTAGAAAGGCACCATCAAAAAACGGTTCGTTCCTTCGTTTTTTTTCTTCTCCTGTTTCGAAGGGCACGCAACCCAAAAAGGTCAAAATCACGGGAAAAGTGGATACGATTGGGTGGCACCACGCGGGAAAAAGGAAGAAAAACGTGCGAAAAAGGGCTTCTTTGTTTTGGGCCCGAAGCACGCGTTGGGCCACCTTCTCGGCCAGGCCAGGGCCCGCCTTTCGGTATGGATTTTCTAATTGTCCGTTTTCACGGTTCGTGTGCAAATTTGATCCGCGTGATTTTAACACACAGTCGGGGGATCCACTTTTCTCCACAGTTCGCAACAACACTGCGAAATGGGCCAACGGTGAGACTGGAAGCTTTGTTGCCACTTTGCGCGCCAAAAAAAAAAATCGGGAGAGATGTTCTCTGTTGTTTCTACTGTTCTGTTCTGCCTCGCGTTTGATCCGGTCCCCAACGCGCACACACACACACACCCCATCGCTTCGCTTCGTTGCCTCCGGGACTTTTTAATACATCACTGACTTGACGGTGGTGGTGGTGGCGGTCAGTACTAACAGCAACAGCCCCAGGACACTGGACAGCAGGGCGGAAGGGCTGGTCCGGTGCGCTGGGCTAGCTCCGGCCCCGCCAACCGAGCTGAGCTGAATGTTGTCCTTTGCGTTGGTCGAACGGCTTGGGATCTGGAACTGGTGCGGGACGCTCTCGGCAATCGACCAGCCCTCGGTGTTGCGGGCCCGTGCCGTCACGTACCACTGGCCCTCGGGCAACCGGATCGATTTGCGGACCCTGGTGGGGAGAAGAAGGGAGAACGGCGCACCGGAAGAGCGTCAGTTAGAGGACTATTCACAGAGAGCGAACGGAACGCGGATCGAATCCAGCGTCCGTTACTTACGTCCAGGTGAAGTCATCGTAGTTCTGATCCGTGCTGGAGATTTCCGCGTTGACCGGCGCGTATTTGGTCTGTATGGGAAAGAAAGGGGCTCGGGTTTAACGATAGGTTCAATTTTGACGGTTCACAGCCAGCCAGGCAACCGGAAATGGGGACCCTTTAATGGGCGAACCTCGCCCTATTTCTTGGCCTTTGTGGAGGTTCCACGGGGTATCCACGACCACGGCGGTGGAATGATTTATGCTTTGGATCATTAAAATTTCGTGCTCTTTTCAAAGGCCATTGGATTGTTTTTGAGTTGGAGAACATTGGGCAACGTCAAATTTATTGCTGGGAGGTTAAATTGCCATCCATAAATATAAGTTCGAAATGGAATTGGAATTTCGAAGGATGAATGGGGCAGTCTTGATCGGTCTCAGGAAAAGACTTGACTTGACTCAAAGAATTGTACTTTTGAATAAATAAAACAAGAGACTTACATTTTCACCCCGGTAGTGCACCTGCATCTCGGAGATCTGCTGCATGCTGTGGATCTTCCACCACGTGTGCAGCAGCCCGTCGGAGTAGTTCGAGTGCACCAGGTGCGCCGGTCCCGGGTTCAGCCCCAGGATCGTCTTCGCACTCGCCTCTCCGATGTCGTTCTAAAAGCAGAAAGCGTTGCAGTAAAAAACCCAATCCGACACCTCAATTAAAGCCGACCATTCCCAGGGCCAGGGCGCCAGGTTACCTCGATTTTGCAAAAGTACGACACCAGGTCCTTCTGCTGGATGCCCTTGAGCGTGAGCCGCGTCCGGTCGTGGTGTCCGTGGTGATCGTTCACGATGTGGTTGCCGGACGGGGACATCACTTCGCTGTCCCGGAACCACTGGACCTTCCGGGGCGCCGGATTGCTATCGTACTGGCACGTCAGCTCCACCGTTTCGCCGATGGCCGTGTTGACGTAGGTAGCGTGCTTGTGAATGGTGGGAACTCCTGCAAAAAACGGACCGAAGCGGATTAGTGTTAGGCTACTTTCGCGGCACGACCAAATGGGACAGGAGTCTTTTCCGGGGGGACGTGGGGGACTTTAAATGAAATGGGGCAAACACACACACACTCAGGCGGTAGTCAGAGTGGAGTTCTAGTTGGTTGATTTGATGGCCGAAGGGAAGCAGTGGGATGCAGTGGATGAGTGCTGGCGGTTCTAGAGACGGTGTCGAGCTGCTGTGGATGGTGGTGGTGGTGGACATCTACAATAAGGATGCAAAATCTACGTGCCATTCTACGTGCTACTGTAGTACTCTCCTAGTCGGAAAGGTTCTAGTGGTTCTCGTACGGACGTTAAAGGATACGGATACGTTGGTAATCATCATCGGACCTACAGTGCCGCTATACAGGCCGGTCAGGACTCTAACCTATAAATCATGCTCATCGTAGTCGGACTACTTGTCTACACGAGTCTACAGTTCTGATCTTGTGCCGAAGTTTTTTGTGACCGTTACGGACTTACGGATAAGAAGGGGTTGTTCAAAAAAGAGACCAAACAAACTCAAGAAAGGAAGAACAAAGTCGCAAAAAACCAGCGAAACAAGAAGCGAATAAAAACGGGGGGGGGGGGGGACTGCTAAAGCTGCTAAAAGATTGAGCTACGGATGAACCTTTCTCCAGCAGCGGCACAGTGCTGTTGCCCTCATCCATCTCCGATTCGAGCTCGGCGGAGTCGTCGTCTGGCGGTGATGGGTGTCGAAAAGGATGATGCGTACACAGAGTGAAAGTGAGCCGAGACGAGAGAATGAGAATGTTACAAGTTTTTGGTTTCCCAAGAGCCCCCCAAAAGAATCAGTCGAGACAACGTCGAGTAAACTTTCTGGCTGGCAGCGACTGTAGAATCCCTCGGTTCCTTGCGGTAGAGTAACGTAAGTTCCCCAGCTCGGGGGAAGTTCTCGGGGCTTACCTCTCACCAGCACCGTGACCGTCTGGCTGACGGGTTCGCCGACGCCGTTCTGGGCCAAACACTCGTAGTCGCCGGCGTGCCGCGGTTTGACCTCGTGGATCTCGATGAACTCCTTCCGCGGCACGATCCCAATCTGTCGGCTGTACTCCTCGTCCAGGTGGCGTCCCTATCAAAGGCGCCCGAATGATTAGTGACCAGTCCGAGATTGGTATCGGACAACTCCGCAACTTACCCGGTAGGACCAGTTGATCTGCGGTGTCGGATGGCCGGTGGCCGAGCAGAACAGCACAAACTTGCGGTCCCGCTGGTTCAGCTCGATCGTTTCGTTCACCACCTTGCTGCCGTGCATGATGTGGACGTTGCGTGGTGGTCTGGGTCAACGAGGGTCTCAATTAGCTCGGCTTAGAAACCCTTAGGAAGTTTACGCCACACTTACGTCATTATCTGGAGCTCGATTTTAACGGTCATATTGCTCGGCAGCAGCTGGCAGGAGTAGAAACCCTCGTCCGGAAGCTGCACCCCGTCGATCTGGAGCGAAAAGTTGTCCTTCATCGTAAACCGCTTGTCGGACGTAAGCCGCGTGTGGTGCTGGAAGATCGGCTGGTTGTTCTTGTACCAAATGATGATGGTTTGCTCTGTGACGCGGGACACACACAAATAGTTTGCCATTTAATTTAAATCTCAGCCCATCAAAAGTAATGCCCCGGCGGTGACCTCGTGCATTCCGCACGGGCCCACGGAATGCAGTCCAGGCGGCCACAAAACTGCAGTCGCTCGTTGAATGCAGTTCTGCCGTGTACGCTACTTCTATCGATTTGTACGCTAATGAATTGGGGTCCGCCAACAGCGGTGCCAGGTGGTGGCCGTTAGAGGGGAGGGTCTAGAATTTATGGCAGCACCAGGCGCAGCGAAAGGGAATTAAATTATTCATTCAGCTTTCTGCCAAATGGACGGTGCCGGAACGGAACCTGATTCGCTAGTCAGGTTAGTCAGTCAGCTCTCGGTACTTCTCGACCGCGGCCGCCATACATTTAGGTGATGGCGTCGTGTTCGAGAGCGTCGAGAAGTGGAAAGGGCTGTAGATAAGGATTTTTCATTTCTGATTCGTTTTTCGCTCCTGACGTTATCGGCAGAAGCCGGCTCTGTGGCGTGCCGTTGGCGTTGAATTCAAATTGGCACGTTTCGTTTGCGTCCAGCATTGCAGCAACCGTAGCAGGTAATGGAGGGTTACATCGACGGTGGCCGGCAAATGGAAGGGTGTAATAAACGTTAACATGCTGGCGCGAACCACGTGAGCTGTTTCATGTGGTCTGTCGCTTAAAAGGCCGTCCAACATGCGGAATTCAGTGCGAATGCGGGTTGTGAATTTAAGCTCCTCATAAGCTCCTGATCCGTGGCGATTATCCTCTGCCATTAATGTTCATTTTATTCTTCCACCAAACCGGTTCGATCAGCCACAAGAATAATTTGCTAAAGTTGAAAACAAAATGCAAATACATTTTGAGGACCTCCTTGAGGGGCACTTTTCACACCCATTTTAATTGTCTCCGATCAATATTTCCATTGCGTTCGCACAGAACTACACAACGAACCACCCGACCGTTGGTCCTTCAAGCGTGACAGCTCCGGTCCGGTCCGGTGGCAAAGAAAAGAAGACGCACGGGCCGGGTCGGGCCGTGCCGGGCCGGTCTTGGGTCCTTTTTTGATTTGATTTATTTGCATCGTCGTCGAAATTACCATAATGCTATTTTGTTTGCGGTAGGTCAGCATCGCTACGGACAGATTCTCTTCGAATTCCTCAGTAGCAGCGGCCGTAACAGTGGCAACTATGAGAATGTTGCAGAACCGAACCGTTTCTTTACACTCATCCTCACCCGGGGGTTCCGATCGATCGCTGGTCGAAAACCTTCGTCTTCGACCGCCGGACGACTTCATTAAAACATCCATCAATCAATCAAACTTCTACCAGCCAGCCAACGGTAGGAGCAGGCAACCCGGACGGGACTCGATTCCGAAACCGAGATCCGGCACTTTACAGAGAAATCGTTCAATCAAGGCAGCTGCAGCAGCGTGCGCAAAGTGCAACAAAGTCCTGGGGTCCGGGTCTGTTTGTTTTAGGGAACTGCTGCTACCGGTGTGAAGTGAAGCACAAAAAATATGTTTCCTTATTCTCCCTTTCGAATTCTTCTACTGCTGCCGTCCGGCTGGCTGGCTTTGTTCCGCTTACGAATCATCGCAGCCAGCACTCCGCCAGTTGATGGATCACCAGAACCGGGAATGCGGGAAGGGTCGATCGTGAAGAAATCTCAATCACTGCCGGGGTGGGATTTTTCTCTTCCTTTTTCCCTCCCTTTGTCTACCCGCGCGTGATACCCGGAGGTTGCTCATGGTGTTTCGTTCCCCTTTCGAAATGCAAAAGGGTTGGCCCGCGTCCGTCCGTCCGACAGCATGCAAAGAGAGAGGCGGCTGTCGCCGCCGGCCCATGCATATGCAAATGGACTGACTGAATGCAATATGCACGATGAGCAATCACAATCGACCACTGGTCGGATTGATTCGACAACGTCATCGCGTCCTGCGGTCGATAGGCTGGTCACGTTCCGGGACGGTGACTAATCCCCGAGGGAGATGATGCAAAGGATGAGTACAAACACAAAGCTTGGGCGAAAAATCCCCGGCCCGGAACGAAAGGAGTTCCCGGCAGCGGGCAACCCGGGGGATTGCCCGAAAGGAGACAGTAAACACCCATGTGGAAGGTGTTGAGTTGTTCCTCGGGACCTTCCACAGTAAATCCAAGGAAGTGTGTGATCTTTGGCTTTCTAGGGATGGCTCATACCTTCTGACGATGTGGTCCGAAGTTGGCACGGACATTCACAGGACCACAGACTCAAGACGAGCCGTAGTTCGTGGAACTGGGTTTGAATCTTTGATCGCTTTGTTAGTTTAGATGCTTGGTTTTCTCGAGCCTATTAGCTAAAACATCAATCCATTTGTCAGACAATCTTTTTCCCGGCAACCCGGTGCCCGGTCCCAGGCAGTCTACCTCAACTAATCGGGAAACTAACTCAAATAAATCGATTTCTTCTAAATAGGCCTTTGGAAACCCGATTATCGGCCACTCGGCGGCTTGGAACTCGCAAAAAGCCATAAACCCTGGCCCAGGATTCGGCCCACCATTGGCGTCTTACCGGTCGGATTGGAGACTTCGCACCGGAACGACACCTGCTCGCCGGGCGGTGCCTTCTCGACGTAATTCTTCGTTAGCAGCTTCGTCCCGATCACCTGCGCGCCGCCGTTGGTGACCTGCGTCGCCTCCGGCGAGTCCTCGCCCAGATCGTCGTCGTCGTAGTCATCGTTGTAGTCATCGCCCGCTTCCTCGGGCACCGTTTCCGGTTTGCCGCGCTGCTCCTTCGACACGCTCACACTCGACTGGGGCAGGGCTGTGGAATGTAGAAAGGAACCGTAAGTAGTGGATTTAGTAATTCTCCAAAATTCAAAAGAGATTTCTTCTTTCAGCGATAGCGATGTTTTGACCTTTGCGCGTTCCGCCAAAAGAGAGTAAATTCCTGAGCGGAAGGTTAACTTTATCGGAATGCCCCGGGTCCCACAACCCCAGGGGTTAATTTGAACAGTTTTTTACGACCCAGCCACAAAGCCGGCAAACAACATAATATGCCGCGCGCCATGACGCAATCGATTGAGAAACGAAAAGTTCGAACCGGCTCTCGGGGAGGGACAATTTGCCTACGCCGTTCGCCACACTATCTCTGCGTGATCTCCTCTGGGTGGGCATCGACTACTAAACTGCGACCTCCGGGCAGCAATAAAACCTATTTATGGTGTTGTCGGCCTTTTTGGACACTAGAGACACCGGTTCCGGGCGCGCTCGAGATCCGAAGGCGGAATGGACCATCAAAAAACCATAATTGTGGTGCTCGTCGCGCGAACCCCGAGGAGGAGTCACAATTGAGTGTTATTAGATTTTTATGGACACTTTTGAAGCGAGCCGGCCGGTGGCCCTTAAATGGGCGCTCGAATCAATTATGTTTTGGGGTTAAACTTGGAGTACACGATCGAGTCCGGAATGGCAAACATGCTCGTCAAACATCGTTCAGCTTCGGGGACATCTAATTATCGGGCGTAATGGCGTAATTTGAGTGTTATTTCCTTCACGAAGAACGATTTAATTTGAAGCGATAGAACCCGGAGCTTGGCCGGATGCTTGGCTTGGCAGCTTCGGGACCGATGGGCCATGAAGGTAATTTCATTCACACACTTTTCCGAGACCGAGACATTCGCTTGTTGGCCCGGCGATGTGCTTCGCATGAATTAGATCCAATTCATTCATGACCCCCGATCGCCGGAGTCTGACACGGCGCACAATCAGAGACCCTAGTGTGTGTGGTTGGAAATCGGTAGACGTGAAGAAGAAAACCCTTCGACACATTCCACCGGCCCGCATCATTAGCCTCGTGTCTCGAGAGATGCCGATCGCATTCCGTCGTCGCGGGTGTCGCGCGGACGCTAATGTGCTAATGGTTGGCAGATCTTGGGGCCGATTGGGGCAAGTACCCGGCGGGGATGATTTGCAATGGAAGGCACGCACCCGATGTGCCGGCCACGGTCGATTAGCATAGCTAACGGTTGTTCCGGGCCGGCCCAGGCCACGTCCGGGTATCGTACGACACCCCATTCTGACACTTAACGTGGTGTCTGAAACCTAACCCAACACTCGGAACATGGTTTGGAATTTGATGGTCGGTTGTATGTTACTTTTGAACCCGACATCCTGTCCACTTCCGACTAGTACCGCACCGTATCGAACCGAATCCAAAGAGAGGTGACGGGTGCGTCCTAAAACGAAAGTGTCAAAAGTGGCACAAATGTGTCGTAAAGCGCCCGGTTTGACGAGTCCCCGATTAGGATAGAGTGGTGGATAGAAACGAGGAACAAATGGAATTGTTTCTCTGCACCGGACTCGACACTGGTGACGCAACCCGACGTGTTGGTAGCCCTTTTTTGGCAAACGATTTGTTTGGTTATGCAAAACGGACGGGTGGCCATTAGCTCACAGGCGATGGCTTACTTTTAAGCATCTGTGACCATGCCCTGTTGCGATGCGGCCGATCGAACTCACAATGTGACCAGAAAGTCGCACAATGTTGTCACAATGAGCTGGTGGTGTTACATTTGGAGCCTTGGCGCGAGCATTATCCAGCCGAGAGATTAATGATCGAGATTTGAAAGCTTCTGATGGAGTTGGATAAGGAGTTGAAAATGAGCTGCCGTTCGTGGAATGTCGATTAGGTAACTATTTAGCAACTCGTTAAGTGGGGTGATTCGATCACGTGATATTAATACATTATCAGGATCAATCATTTGATATGCAATACGTGAGATTCCGTTTGGATTCCGAAGATAAGGTGCAAAACATCGAATGTGGCTGTCGCTGTATGGTACGTTGCGCCGTGTCCTATTGAAACCAAATGTCGTCCAAGTTTTCAGACCAAAATCCGCACCAAACAGTCACTCGTTGCGGGTGTATTGGCTTCTCTTGCCCGTCTTCAGTTTGAGTTGAAGACCATCTTGGAAATACGTTTGTAATATTTCTCAATTTTCTGCAAGTGTAGCGAATATTGATCGCAAACCACATACGTGCTATAACATACAACCACATACGAGCAAAGTTGGCTAAAGATAGGTAAACAGGTAGTGTTCAACAAGACTAGCATTCAGTCAGTAAACTGTCGTTCAAGGAATAGGTCGGAGGAATGAAATAAAAGATATCAAGCAGTGATCGCGATATTATTAAAGATATTACATGGCGACCGTGCAGGGTCACAAATCATGCAAGAAATAAAGGAAGTTGAACAAAACCAGTGTACTACAATTGTCGAAAGCCACGACTGAATTCGCGAGCGAATTGCAAAAGATATGAAGCAGGATAGCCTTCATTTGTGTCGCGCAAAGCAGCGTCTCTGTGCTGATCACAGTTCACTTTGAACGACACGCTGTGTCCCATTTTGTGAATATCAAAGTTTATACTACATACTTACAATTACAGCAAAGTTGGAAATTTTAAAATCACCAAATCGGTAGACCGATCACCCTATATAACAATACGTACGAAAATAAGACAACGTTTAGACGTTTACTATCTTTTTTTAAATTAAAACTTTTAATTGATTGAACAAAGGCAACTAATTAAATCACCTGGTACCTAGTTAAATTAGGAAAACTAGAAACTCGTCTCGTCTTCGTCTTTGGCATCGTCTTCTTGAACGGCTGCCAAGGGCAAACGACAACGATGATGCCATAGCGCCCCTCAGCCTTCGGAATCCGGAGTGACCAATCGATAACGTCACCGGAAACCTGCTGTCCTGAAACCGGTGAATAACCGGATGACTCACAGACGGACGGCGATTTGGACGCGCGTTATCGATTAGCAATCAGCGCCACAATTCACACGCGCCAACGCACATTCTTCCGATCCGTTTCTGGTCACGGCCGATCCAAAGCAATCCCGTACAACAAGACACGTACCGCGTTCCGCTACACAATTGTAGCATCGGACGGACCCCGGGTGTTAATAAACCGCTCACGTACCATAATTGTTATTAACACCCGCTCGCCGCCACGGCTTAGCAACAGGCCAAAGAAAGCTGCCGTGGCCGATACTAATTAAAACAGCATGTACCCCGGGACCGCATGTAATAAGCCGACCGATGACGAATCCTGGTAGCCGTGTTTGAACCTTTTGGGCAACCATTATGGCCCCGCATTGCCAGGCACAGTTTGGAACCGGAAAATCTCCCGTTACACACGAAACTACTCCTCGGCTCCGTCGAAACATGAATTCCGGCGCCTGTACGGGAGCCAGTAAAGTAGGGCGCCCATTGTCCCCGGGTCGGTTGGACCATGCAAAGTTGGGCGGCGGCGGCCGGGTTTGACAAATAGGACAAAATTTATCACTTCAATTGATTCCGTTACTTTTTCGCAGCGTGGGGACGTGTGTGAGTGTATTCCGAAACAAATGAAGGCTGGGGACAACGGTGTGGGGGGCCCATCTTTCAACCCATCCAAAGGTTGCGGTCGGTATCGGGACCACTCCCCAGGGCGGGATGAAGGGAAGGTTGTTTTGCTCAGATCAAAGCTCGATGATAAGACAACTTTTTGCCACCCGTCCCACGTGGCTTCGGTGCGGCGTGGAAAGTGGTCACAAACTGCTTTGGCCGCTTTTGGCAGCGTACCAACCCTTGGGCGTCCTTGGCGTGCAGGATGACTAATACCCGGGCGGTTCGTCCGGACTGGGAGGATGTGCTGGATGGTAGTTCCTCTGCGTCATGCAACTCCAGCTACTGGCGACTGGCTGGAACCACCACCAGCAACAACCCACGGGACACGTGTGCTCGTCCTTGTGTGACGCCAACCAGGCGACCTCCTGGCGGGTGGCCATTGTTTTTTCGCTTCGCTTCCTCTATTCCGCTTTCCCGGTTTGCGTTTTATTGTTCCCTCTAGTCGCCCGTTCAATACTGTTGCCACCCTGAGAGGGACTAGAAGGAACCCTTAAACCCCTTAAGGCGAACCCTAAAACACGGGGAGCCCTTTCCTGGACGGCAATCCAAAAAGCACTTGACCTTTTCGGAGCAAGCGGCCCCTGAAAATAATGCCACGCGATGGATGATGACAGCATCGCGCGCCCGTTCGGTTTGTTTTTCCCACCGACCCATCGTCTTCGTCGCGATTTTTTCTTCTTTCCCTCGCGCAAATGTCAACGCTGGAGGTCTCGAAGGAGCCGACTGGTTATTATAATACGCGGCGCGCGCCTCTCTGCTCTGCTGCAACGATGATGCACCGCGCGATGCACCAAACCGGGCCCGATTGCAGCTGCAACTTCGGGCTCGCTTGGGGCATGAAAAATCGAATACGAAAGTTATAAAACCGGAACGGAACGCTGCTGTTGAGCAACGCCGGCAACCGGGCGGCCAAGTGATGGCCCCTTCGCGCGCCTCGTCACTTGAGGCGCATAAGAGTGTTAACAATAAAATGGCAGCCAGCTCGGAGGGTTCGTGGTTTAATGAGTCCGGCGTACAGCGTGCGCCGACACTCGAGGCCACGATAAGAGGTTTAGATTTTATGATCGAAATAATAACAACCATTGGGACCGTGTCAGCGCTCGAAGCGATTGGAAGTGTCCCATCCCATGCGATGATCGGGTTTTCAAATTAATGGCACGCTGCTCGGTACGCCACTTCCGTCACGTACTGTACACTCGAGCGTCATGGAAACGCTCAACGGCCGCCCTGATTGTCGGCCGTGCACGAATGCAAATTTGTTAACATCATTTAACAACATCTTCGGCCATCAACGGCCCGCCATCGCCATGGTAACCCATTTTTTTTTCGCCGATGTTCATCGCGCCCGGTTCGATGAATGGGCCACCAGCGGAACCGAGACGGATGTTGTCTTGTTTTTTAACCGTTTAATGCTGACCCGGTGCCGATGCGCGCCGGTCCGAGGTTTATTATTTTAACGAAATTGCTTTCCATCATTCAACTCGAAGTTTGTTCGTCGTTTTTTTTTTGACGATGCTGCACTTTGCACTGCACTCGAGAACCCGAGGGAGAGAATTATTAATGTGGCACACACCGGCACACACACACACACTTTCATTCACATTTATGCTGGGAGGCTACAAAAAGGAAATAAAGAGCACGAGTGCGATCTTCTCGCGATCGGGTGATCGCGCTGAGTTTGCTAAAGCCTAAACGCTGAGCCTAATAATCGTCCCGAGGCATAATGGGGTCCGGTATTGGAATCCAAAACAATAAACACACCCTCCGCGGGGGGGCTCACGTGGAGGTCCGGAGGATGTTGATGTTTAATTTTCATGGGAAAATGGGAAATGTGGGCCTGGTTCCCTGTGCGCCCCTTGATTGGTTCCTCCGCCGGAAGGCAAACAGTACGGTTAGGTTTGAATATTAACCGGCCCTCGCGATATGTCCGATTTGCTGGAGAATTTCGAAATTTTTAATCGTTTCGGGAGCTCAGACCCCCTGAAAGTCAAGGTTATTAAAATTAGATTATTTACGCTGCACATTAACATTCCCCTAGTTGGGTTTGTTTTTCGAGAACCCGCACAGATCATAAAGGCGTGAATTGGCGTCCACCAGAGGAGGGTCTACATTGTACCACACTGACATGTTGACGATCTTTAGGGCCAGAAAGTGTAACGTGCGCGCACCCCCGAAACAACCGAAATTTCGTTCGTGCCCTCTCCGTGTGCGTCAACATAAAATGGGTCACCCATAAAAGTCCGTCAACTGAAACGCGGCCGCTGGCTGATGAATGGGTTGGGTTGTTTTCCGTTGAAACGGATCGAAATTATGTTACATCGTTCTCGACGACGGCGACTTGGACGTGAACCGAAATCATAACCCCAAAAAGGGGCACCGAAAAAGTAACCAAAAAGAGTTCCGAGTGTGGCTTTCCATCATAATTCTGTTTATACGGTTTTTGGAGTCAACACAACCGGGGGGCCAGAAGTGGAACAAAACGGACAAAACTAGGAAGTTAACTCCTAATTAAGTGGCAAAGTGGATTGTGTGTGTGGTGTGTGTCATTTCCGTGGTCCACAACACAAATTATGTTGGGGTCTACGCCCTAAGTCCCTGAAGGTACCCGGGGGTTTTGGGTGCTCGCCGAAATTACTCCCCTCTCGGTCTCGATGGCAAACTGATTAACTCCCTCGCGGGCAACGCTCAATTGCAGTATCGGAACGTCCGGATCGGAACTCGTATCGCCATGATCGCCCGGATCATGGGTAGGCTGCAACCGATAATTTTCCTCCCCGGAGCAAAACCGGCAGAAAACCTGACTGTAGGCGAGCAGCAGCATTACTCGCTGCTGCTGCTGCTGCCGGGGGCCAGATTCTATCAGGCGACCGTCGGCGGTCGCTGGCTGACAAATGTCGGTGACTTTGCACAAATCGAGTCGGACGTGAGCCTGGCGGCTGCCGCTGCTCTGTCACTGCTCTGTCGGTCGGGATGCTAACGGTGTTTTATGCTCCGCTCCTCTCGGACCTCGGATAATGAATTATTAATCGAAAACCGGCCGTCCCGGCGACACGCGCGCACCGCTCGCAGCCTATCGCGCGCCGAGAGGCACTCGCTCGAAGGCTGCGTGGACGGAACGCTGTCGGATTTCGCAGTGGCAAATCGGTGGAACCAGGGGACCAATCCTGGGGCCGGTCGCTGTGGTCGAGATTTCTGTCGGAACGAGCCTGTTCGTGCACCGTGATCGCACGCCGTAAGGGTGACAGCGCCATTTCACGGTCATAGCCAACTACTGTGTTTTGTCGCTTGCTGTATCCGGGCTGATTTGGGTGATTCATAATGCAATGTTTTTAATCAAAACGAGTGACAAATCTATAATTGATTGGCCAAGAACCAATGTTTTTTTGGGGCGGAAATCAAAAAATGGTTCTATATTGGCTTGACAGTTGACTTCCCTGAGAGGCTCTTCAAGTATTTATGCCTGAAAAGATATTTCTTTCTATTACTAAGCGCACGTCGCATCTAATGTCAGCCTGCCAATCGTAGCAAGCTTACCAGCAACAGCAACAGTCGGCGACGAGGCTTTTAAGGATTTGTGTCATTTCTTGGAATTATTTATCAAGCACTTCAAAGCGGCGGCGGCCTTCCTCGAAACCCCGGGCCGGAAAAGTGAAGTGAGTGAATGCTTATCCCGTTTCTTTGCTTTGTTTCAAGCAAATTGAAAATCTCCCAACGACAGCCCCCGGGGTCTCGGTACCGTAGATCGGTAACTTCTGATCCGAAAAGCTAATCCAATAAATCCCCCCTGAATCTGACAGTCCTGACAGTGCCCCGGTCGGCGCCGAGTTCGTGTCGCCGAATTCAAATAATTACCAAGTGAATGTATTTTTCATGCTCCCTGGGTCCCTGGGCGAAACAATGGCGGAGGACGCTGGGAGGCATCTCGAATGAATCGTGGCGCATTGAGCCATCGGTTCGTGTCACGATTCACGGACCCCCCCTCCCCCGCCACGGATTGCAATGGGTTTCTTTCATCCGGCGTGCAATCCCGCGGGGTTCGCGGGGTGGGACTTTGGTTTATGACCCACAGCCGACCACTGAACCGCGGCCGCGCAGTCTTTCGAGCCCAGATGACATCACCGAGCGACGTGAATGGTTGGTTTGCGGTGACCACAACATAATCGCTTTATGACACGCTTGGAAGTCGTGGACTTGACCCGAGGGACGCGCGGTTTGGCCACCCGGGACCGCGTTCTGTGACACACATTCTCACCAGAGGCACGTACCCCAGCGCACCACACCGGATCGGATCTTCGATCCGTGTTGGTCACCAAGAGTCGGTTTCCGGTGTCCGGTGGATTAATGACGGCCGCGAATCATGGCGCTGACAGTGTGTGTGTGTGTGGCCGATTAATGGCCGACGGTGCAGGAATTTTATTTACACCCGGAACGGAAACCGAAACCCGCCGATGTGTTTATGCTGCAGCTGGCGCGGAGTCATAAAATCCGAACCACGGCGTTTCTGTTTCATTGCAAAAACGGGAATATTTAGCATATTCTAAACACCCGGCCACGCGTCACGCAGGAAGCGTGAGGCTCCAATTGCGAGTTTGACTGCAAAAATGATGGGCCACCAAGTTGTGTCGTTAATCATTCCCGCGAACTGATGCACCCCGTCACGGAGCGAACACAACGCGTAAATCAACGCGCCCAGCAGCCCTTCAGGGTCACTACTAAAGTGCCTTTGGCTTTCGCCTCAAAGAATCGGGCAAAGCCTCCTCCGGCCGAGAGCACGCTAAGCTTCTTTGCCGCGTGTGTCTCACTCAAACCACGTGATCGTGACGATCATAAATCTTTTCGGCCATTTCACCATTCACATTTCTCGCGGACTCTTTCTGTGTGTGTGTGTGTGTGCGTTGGGGGCACGCACCAAGAACTGAGACGACTTCCTTTCGCATTCGTTTCGCTGGGAATCAATGAAATATTAAGCCACGCGACGCGTGCGGAGCGTGTGTCCTTTCAATTCACCAAGAAAAAAGGATCGGGCGCAAAAAAGGCAAATGCCGATGGCCGGTTTCCGGTCCAATTTTGCAGGTGTGCGGGTGTGCGGGTGTTTGCGTGATGAAATTATTATAACCAGCTCTTCGAACCCGTTTCCGACCCGGGCAGGACTTCCGATTCCGCGGGAAAACCTTGTCCGATTTCACGCCAATATGGCGCTCGCCCGTGTCGCGCCTGCGACGGGATCATGGCGGCCGTTTCCCGGGGAAACGTCACGAGCACGAAGTTTTTAGGTTAATTTGATATTTCGGTGGTTCCGATAAACGGTTTTATGATCAGGCAGGAACTACCGGAAGACCACCGGAGCGGTTTCCAACGGAAACGAGGGCCTGGCCTAGCGGGGAGAGTTTTTCCACGGAAATCAATTAACCCACCGGTCGGTCGGTTGGAGTTCACTCTCTTTTTAATGACCTTCCCAATCGACCTAATGAGAGTGCGGATCCGGGCGGATCCGAATCGATTCGTGGACATCGAAATAGCCGGTTGTAAAAGATGTTTCGGGAAACGGGAATCCTGCTGTGTGATGTCCGCCCCGTCTGTGGTCCTTCGACACGTCAGCGAACCTCATCAATCACTCCCCCGGACGGAAGGACGATCTGCCGAGAAAAGTGTTGATAATAAACAGCGAACCATGTACAATTACATCCATCAATTAAAGTCAATCTACGGGACATCTACGGGAAGGAATGGTCCGCCCAAGGTTTGTTCCGTCTGTCGCAAAACCCATCATCATCGATCGGGGGGTGGTCTGCTTCCGGTTGGTTTCGCTCTGGCGTCTCGACGCCGCCGACAGTACACGTCGCAAAAATAGGTCACCGGCTCACACGCCAGTGCCACTTACGTAAGTGGCGCGGCGATTCTACGCGTTGGAACCGGAACCCGGGTGGCCCGAGCGGTCGACACCGAGGAGCGCTCGATGTTTACAGGATTAATAAAGATGATAACGGGTTTTTATGTCACCATCGTCCTGGGCCACAATCGTCACGCGGACCATCTCGGGGGGCCAAACGGAAATAGAGCGGTCCCTAGCTGGGCTACGATCGATAAGCGGCTCCACGCGCTTCGATAAGGATTTGGGGAATTGAAATCCGGGAAATGGAAGAAAATCGGGAAATATTGGAATAATGTACAGGGTGTTCCATGAAGACTTAGAGATTGAAATGTCAAATAACTCCGCCATTTTTTAGTCGATTTTGATGAATGAACAAGATTTATTGAGGGTATAAAATGTCGTTTATTGACAATTCACTCAGAGTACAATTTCGTTCAAATGACCGCCTCCATTGGACACACAAAAAGGGGCCCTTTTTTGGGCATTTTTCATTGTTTTTGACAACATTTCGGGCGTAATAGCAGCAATTTCCGCTGTGATACTAGCTTTCCGCTGTCTTCAATGGTCTTCGGTTGGTTGGCATAAACCTTACTCTTTAAAAAGCCACACAGAAAGAAGTCAGAAGGAATTCGCCAACAATAAACTCGCACAGTTTTCCTAGTTGAACGATTATTTTCAGTGTAGAGCGCTACAATTTCAGTCCACTGTTTTACCGTAAATTGATCCATGACCAAAATGGCATACATTGACGTTTCAGGATTTTACTGATTTGTCAAAATCGACTAAAAAATGGCGGAGTTATTTGACATTTCAATCTCTAAGTCTACTTGAAACACCCTGTAGCATCGGAATGTCCATGAGCTGAAGGTTTTATTGAACGTATTTTGTAGCAAGAATTTGTGAACATTATTTTTACGAAGAAATATAAAATCAGGATAATTTTGTTCATTTTTAAACTAATATCTATTATCTGATCTCGCTTTGAAGCCCTCAAATATAAAACAGTTAACATGCAGCCGACCACTTGAAGTCAGCATAAACTTGAGCCCCCGAAAGGTTGCAGAAAATGTCGTCTTGGGTTGCAATTGACGCAAGTTGACCGCTCCTCGAGGTTCCATCGGGTCGCTCGTGACCAACGAACAAAAACAAAGTGCCTTCCCCAAGTGCGAGAGTGTCCAGCGACGGGAAAGCTTACTCAGCTCCAAAGTACTGCCAGAGGGGCCATTAGAAATAGCCGTGGCCAGCCTGTCGTCAGGCTGTCTCGCCATTACACTTGAGGTGTCACTCTCTCTCCCGCGCGTTGCAACTGCACAATGTTTCGCATTCCGCGGGCTCAGCCCATTTCGTGACACTCTCACCGTGTTTTTATGTTTTGAACGCGCGCTTTTGAATCCATCCGCAGCCGCGGTGGCCGCGGACCATTGAATCGCGGTGTCCTCTTGCATGGGGGGTCCTCACGGGCACGTTTAGCATCGCCAAGGCTCTGCCGGCACGTTCTGGCACGCTTTCGCCTGGGCAAGTTGCATAAGCCTGGCCGGCACACAGGAACTGGATCAGTTCCACCCAGTTTCGTTAATTGTCACAGCAGCGGCAAGTCTCGTTTTCCTCCGGTGGCCGATGTTTTATTTTTCGGCGTGGTTGGCCCCAGTTTCTCTAACGACCAGCGTTTACACAATTTTCCACTCGGCGATGATTATTCCGCGAACTGCATCGTGTCCCCCGTGGAACGACGGATGGAACGCAGGTCTAGGGTCGCCTTTCTTATGGCCGACAGGCTTACACTAGAGCCACTCCCTGCGAGACGAGCGGGCCGTACCACTCCTTCCGTCATTATCGCGCGCGCCCCCTCACTGGCCGGCGTCGAGTTGTCTGTTTTGGGGATCAGGAAAATTTATTTCCTTCCGTCGTTCCGTCCGGAAGCCAAGGCGTTCGTGAGGTCACCGCTGGAGCGCGACACCAAAAATAGAAAGCGCAGTTATCAGCGCCAAACAATCGCGCCAGAAGAGTGGAGGAGGCCTGCCTTTCTTGGCGAAAATCTTCGCTCCCAACACGGTGCGGCACGGATGACTCATCGCGCTCATGTTCCGTGGTTCTGGAAATTAATTTCTTCTCCCATTCTGGCGTTCGATCTGACTGCTACGAACGGGGTCAACGGGGTCGGGGAGACGAAACAGGCGCCCGTTCAAGGACGGCACCGAAAGAAAGGCCGCCATTTTTTCTAATTTTCGTTATCGTACTTTATGCTAATATTGGTTCGCTTCATATTCATTTCCGGTTGGCCCTCCGCCGGTCGGTGCAAACAGTGGCGACCGTGACACGCAAACACCGTGCACCGTGTTTTCGTGGCGCACTTTGCATTTTTTGCACAGGTTGGCCCCTACCAGGATGACGAAATTAAAAATATTCCCTTAAAAGCGAATTTAATTAAATACCTCTTTCAGTCCGCAACGGCCCTCGGCAGGACATTCGGTGGGTCAGTGTTTGTTGCTTTAATGCTCCGTCGGAAACGCTGCATCGCATATTAATAACGATTTCGGTGCGAGATTGCTTTCGTATTAAATATTTACCCATACCATGCTACCTGCCTGTCTGCTACCGCACAGGAACTCTACTACCGCCGATGCCAATGCCGATGGGCGGACCGGTCGCACGCCCCCCCCAAAAAATCCCAGGGTGGGTTCCGATGTTTGACAAACATAAATCTAACCTTTCGCCGGTGGCCGCACCGATGTGTTCCGACATTTCCCTAGTCTCCGGGGCACCCCCCACCGGAACGGCACACGGCCAAGACGCATCGCATTCCGACAGAGCATGTGCGCTTGGGTCTTCTTTGTCTTCGGCCACCGCCGCCGACGGGTTGGGGTTCGATTTTCCAAAAGCCGCGAACGAGCGCGCGCTGGGAATTCCGAGCTGCTGACAGCTCGCCAGATGAGCCATGAGTTGCTGGCCAGCGAGGTGCTTGTGTTAGGGGACATAGGCGGGAACGCGGAGGCCACAAAGTGCGTCATCTGCGAAGCATACGCTCGGGCGAGTCGCCGGCGGTTTTCGGTGAGAACCGAACATCGGAACCGAAACCTAAACAATATTGATGCAAAATTGCGAACGACGAAGGACGGAGATTCATTCGAATACAATACCGGGACCGAAAAGGAAACTGAAACGCTTCAAAACAAACTCAAAGAACGTCCCCGAACACGTTTGCGAGGGTGAGTTGATATGTTTCCTTTGGCTGAAGATGGCAGCAACAGTAAACGAAAATGGACAAAAACTCTGATAGAAAATTCTGGGGTCCATGAAATATTTCACAGATTCTCTAAAATTCTTCATCTTTCACTGGGCCAAGGATTCTGTTAAGAATCATTTAATTTGCTTTCTTGAGACTGACTGACTGACTGACTGATCCAGTTCTCCGATCCTTAACACAAGACAGGGCGGATTATCGTCTTGTATAATCTTAGTTTACCCTGTCTGTGCATTATCTTTGATTTGGTTATGAGCAGTATAGAGAAATACTCGTACGTTCGGTTGGTTATTTGTTGCTTCAGCGGTTGCCATGACAAAAATCCACGAATTACGGTTTGAACAGCTTGACTATCCATCTTACTCACCAGATCTAGCCCTAAGCGACTTCTTTTTGATCCAACATCTGAAAATAGCTCGCTCGGAGGACAAGAAATTTCGACCAATAAAGTCAAATAAAGAGTAAAAATACTTCTTTTCCGAGTATTATTTGGACGGGTTATAGAGACGGGAGCATAGCTGGGAAAAGTGTGTAGAGTTACAAGGTGACTATGATAATAGAAATTAATTCAGAAAAAGTGTCTTGTATCTTTGTTAGGCCGGAAACTTTTCAACTCACCCTCGTATGGAGGTATTTTGACGAACGCACATTTCTATCGAAATCTTCAATATTTTTTTTCCAACATAAATTTGAAGCATTGATATCATTTACTTAATGTGGTTTCATATTACAGAATGATCTTTGAGAGCTTGTTTTTAAAAATCGTCCAAAAAAGCTTGTTTATATTTCTATCTACTCTTACAACTCGGTTGGTTTCTAAAATGTTAAATTCTTAGTAGTTCACAAGTATCCGAACCATCCGAAAGTCCTTCACATGTTGGTGTGACTGTGACTGCTTCACATTCTTACTGGTGTGAACGAAAGAAAATGTACCAATCGGCACCGGCAAAGTTCAGTAGGCCACCCGATAAATCATGAAACAGTAGTAGGCGACGCCGATCCAATTCCGTTTTCCCGCCTTTGTTTTCGGCGGCGCTTCGTTTGTTCCGGGGCGGCAGTTGATGGGATTCGTTGTGGTTTGACCGAACAATTGAATTTGTTTGAAAAACATACAACTCCCCGGACGGAACGGACACCGGAAATAAAATCAAAACCCAACCCCGATCCCCGGCGATGGCTGCCCGTGTTATCGAATTACTAGCCGAGGCGCCGCCAACTATCGATTGCACATTTTTCCGCCAACTCCGAATGCTGCGCGGATGCGTTCGCACGTCTTTTTGCCTTGTCGGCTCCCCGTCGGAAGTGGAACATGTAAAGGATTGAGTGACGCTTCCAAAGGGGATAAAAGTCGGGCGTAAGCAACGAATGTACGGCGCGAAAAGGGTGGTTTTCTTTTCAATTTTCCCCCTACTTTGCTTTCCCGTGTTCCTTTAATCATCAAAGTTTTCCCCGGGATCCGCCGCTGATGGCGCAGTTTTTCCTCGACGAACGACAAGCAATAAATAGTGAACCGGGAACCGTTAAGGCGTGCCATTTTGCCATATTCCCCACGAGCATAACTAACATTGCGTTCACTTTCGTTCAGTGCCCCAGGAAAAGTTTTTCCTTTGTGTGTGGCCGGCCTGCCATGTCTTCGGCCCTCGGAAAATGGCGCTCCGTGGAAGCGAGGGAAAACATAAAGCATAAACCATACATCCATCGACGGGGCCCCGAACGACGACATGGTCATGCATAATCGACTGCTGCCATCGGGAACTTCTGTCCCACTCACGGGGAAGCCACACATGCCAGCCGGTCGGCTGGGTCGGGGCCAGTGTGTGAGGCGCGAACATAATGCTGCTGGTTCCGGCTCCTGACGGGTGCGTGCGTAGTCCCCACACCCAGAAGTGTTTCCCTCTGCACGCGGCGGCAAGGGTCGGTTCATTGACAAACATTGCTTTTAGTTGGATCGATTTTTTGGTCCCCTCCGCGTCCCGGGACGCGGGATTTTCCGCCCTGAACTTCACCGGTCGGCTGGCGCCTAGGAGCTTCCCGGTGGTAGCCTTGACCGGTTGCCTGGCCACGGCCGTCCTGCGGGGACGATGCGTCCATTTTGCCGCATCGGCCAACCGGACACGAAGTAGGGGAGAAGTTTATGAGTAGCCGACAGGAACCGCACGGTGGCGGTCTAGCGCAGGAGCGGTCAGCGCCTGACAGGTCAATGCCAACACGGGAGACGTAAGAAACCCCCTTCTCGACGATAAGTTTCATTGGAAAGTAATCACCATCAAGCGATTGAGCTGTTTTGCTGTCGAGTGGCCAGCGCTTCTATAGTTTTGGGAAGTTAGTACTTTCTTCCGCCATTGGATATCTTCCCTCCTCCGAAACAAATTACAAACATTAATCCCTAGTTTTATTTATAATTGTTTTAGAAAGACAAATGGAGAACACGATTGCCTGCTATCGATCGGCTGCCAGCTAACCCCAAAGAAGACACACAAACGGCCGCGCGCGCCGGAGATGAAGAAATTATTAAAATTTATCTTCAACTGCGCTCGAGAACCGGAGGTTATCGTCGGAGCCGGTGGCGGGTTCTGATAGAGTCGATTACAGCATCGTCGCTAGCGGGACCAGCCCGTCTGCGGCGAACATCTGGGAGCGGCACGCTGGCTGCCCATAACTCACGACGCCACAAGAGGACGTTCGAGTCGCGTGTGTGTGCCACCGATGCACCGACAGACCCGATGCACCCCCGGAGATGGGTTAGTGGGAAGGTTCAAGCTATTAACTGGTGCTGATGTGACCCTCCCCCGGAGCAGAGAACGTAGACGTTTCGGCCATCTAAGCCATGCTAAGGGGGGGCTGCCGAACCATGCTTAGCTGTGATGGCGTAGAAATAACTTTCTTCCCGTGTCCGTGAGATGACGCAAGAGTTTCCAATTTTTGGACCCGCGCTACTTGAGGCCGGGGATCGACACCGGGGTCCCGGGATTATCGGGGCGGGTTCAAGTAATACTGAAGTGGCTCACGCTGTCGGTCACGGTCTGGGAGCCCCCCCTAGCCCTGGGGTTCCCTTTGGGACCGGGGACCACGGACGGCTATTTAATTTCGGCAAACGGAGGGAGAAAAACAGAGGAAAAATATAACAAGTAGACGAACCGAAATTTCATGCTCCCGTTAGGGCAATCGATCATCACGCTGCCGTTGCCGGCGGAACCGTGCTTAGAATTCCGATAGTGGAGCACGCCCTCACGTCCATACGGGAGAAAAATTATTATTAGAATGTTCAAGTATTTCTCCGCGAACACACGGGGAGAGGAACCTCGTCCACTCGCCGAGTGCATTTCACCGAAGCGGATATACATCGTTCTGCTGCCAGTTTGTATAGTTCGATCGGGATATGTTTTGATTCCGCATTCACTCCGCGGCACTCCACGGCACTACTTCCTGCACTACTTCAGTACGATGTATTGACGGTGCCCGGAGTTCCTTACTTGTTCAACTCGTTCAATTTGTTATGCACGGGAAAAAGCTCACCCCACGGTGTGCAATCAAACAGAAGTTCGGTCTGCAGGGGTCTGCTGAAGGGTCTTACTGTTCGCTGTTCGCATTGAAAGAAGCTTGCACGAAACTCGGACCACGGTTTTGGGGGCCACGAAACCCCAGACCAAAAAAAACGGGGGAAATGAATGGCGAAAGAAAAATATTATTCCAACGCAATGCAGCCCCGGCCTTCATCTTCGGACTTTGATTTGGGATCTCCGTGTTTTTTGGGATGCCTATCAATCACACAATCACAGAGTCTGAAGTGTGTTCCCATCTATCCGCCCAGCGAAGGGATGCTGTGGCCGCGAGAACTGATTTTGATTGCACCTCTGGAAGGAGTAGCTTTCCCTTCCTCGAGTGGGTGAACTTGCTACTGACGCCAGGCGCGTGGTGATAGTTGGCAAAACACGCCCGAGTCTTCTGGTAGCGCACCCCGAGAGTCTCTGGGTTCAGCAACATTGTTCCGCGTCGATCATTAATAAACTCAAGTAATGGCATCTGGTATCAGCCGGAACGAGGGTTTCCGTGGTTCTCCTCGGAGGAGGAGGATGGGCTGCCTAGAAAATGAACGCACGAACGCGAACCTTGCTGTGCAGATGGCTCCACTGGGGCCCTCCTGGTCGAATGTTTTATCCATTTAATGGCACCGCAGACCTTCGGCGTTCTCGAGAGATCTAGCTCCGCGGCCTACGCCCTTGCGCTCAGGGGTCCAATCTTCGACCGAGAGAGGGATTCTAATGCGCTTAAATCGTGCGCCAGGGCGGTCCACCTTTCTGATGTTCGGCCGCCCGGCAGGCTGGCTCCGTAGCCCCAGCCATCCATTCTCATCCATCGATCATTTAAACAAAACGCTCCATTAGAGCGCCCCACGATAGAGCCATCGAATGTGTTGTGTTGGGGTCAAAAGAATAAACCTCGTGTTACCCGAGAACCGGTCATAACCGCCATGATCGCCAAACACGGACTCCCATAACCCGGAGCGCCCGGCTCTTCAAGTAGCCCGTCCAGAAGACCGTTCGGAGAGGTCCGGAAGACGTACGGTTCCAGAAGGTTTTTGGGAAAGCGAAGCCAACCCCATCCGAACGGAACGATGCTGGAGGGGCCAAACGGGGGCCTGGAGAAAAACCGGTTGCATGGTTCGTTCCACACCGCGTCCGGCTGGCCGGCGGTAGGTCGATGGTCGATGAGAGATCGTGCCGGGCGTGCGAAGCTATTTGCTGCCCATTTATTGCTCTAATGGGACCCGATTATGAGCGGCTCCATCTACGGGGGTCTCCGGCCGGGGTCGTTGCTTTTACCTTCTTGTTTCTCGGGAGAGGGGCCAGCCCGGTGAGAGGGTACACACTCTCTGTGGCCCCCGATTCGCTCGGGAGATTCGGGAGATGTGTCTAATGAAGATTATGATCGGAGGTGTCAAGCACTTCTCTCTCGCGGTGGGTCTAATTGATTAACAGGGTTATTAATGGGACGACGCCCGAAGAATGGGCGCCCGGGTTTCGGGGCCACGGTTAGGTCACATCGGGACTGATCAAGATGGCGTTCTGGGGTCTCTGGTCTTCTCGACTCCTGGAGGGGTTTTAAGCATAGCATAGCTTCGTTGGAACTCAGCCCTTATCACCAGTATGGATCCGCGTGGACTTCCGCGTACCGGAGTCTGGGAATCGGAGCATTGTTTGCACAACAGGCACATCACCACACACTATCACGGATCTTACGACGGGGTGACGACTGAAAAATTGCGACCTTCCGCGAGGCGCTTCACGTCGATCGCGTCCGCGCGGTGATAGTGTCTGCGATATGCGTCAGCTGCAGCTGCCTGATAAGGGTGCGTGGCGATCAATCATACGCCCCTCGTTTGTGTCCACGTGCGCCACGGACGTGACGTAACCGCCATTTCCATAAAGCCCTGGTTGGAAGGTGTTTGAATGATGCGTTTCGCGTGCTTATCGTCTCACGTCATCACGTAGGGTCCGAAGCCCCCAAAAAGAGGCGTAAGTGTGGCTCCCACTTTTTCCCCAAATGCACCCACACAAACACAGGCGTTTTGCATAGTACGTGTCTGGAATGCCAGCTTCTCCCTTGTGTATGAGTGAGGACAATCGATGTATCGGCGTGCTCCGACCGCAGAATGCAGAGGTTAGACGCCACAAATGCTCTCAACAATGCGATCGTCACGCACCAGGCTTCTTCTTTGCCGTTGCCGACTGCTTTTTGGCCGTTCTAGTCGTGGATCAAGTGGCTTCATCGAGGGCCCCAGAATGGCCGGGCAAGGGATGCATACGAATGGGTTTGTCGGAGGCGGCTACTTTCTACCGCTTGGGCCAGATCAAGTTAGGGATCGTCGATCGATCGATCGGTGTGCGGTTGCACCTAAATATTGACACAGGGTATTCCCGGGGGTCCAGCGTGAGCAAACAAGGGAACGAAGTTGGGCCGCTTCGGACGCTCAAAACAAACACGCCCAGCAACAGCCGGGCCGGGGGCCGATCAATAATGTAAGTCATTTAACCGACCAAACACGTGCTGTGCGTGTTGGTAGTGTCCACAGTGATTTCCATAACTGGGGCCACTGGGAAGACTTGGAACACGTGGAACTCCTAGAAGACTCCAATCTTCAGAAGTGATGTGGCAGAGACCGAGCTGGTGGATTGTTTTATTCTATGTTGTGACTTCCAAACTTGAGATACTAGGAATTCTGGTCCGGAAATGGCGCCCTGTAGCTCGGGGCGTACCGTATCGTAGGGGTTCAGGGACACTTCAGTGCCTTCTTTTATTGATCATTGTATCGAGCGGTACTGTTAGCGGTACCTCAGCCATTGGATACGCCTGAGTGGGCCACGTTAACGCTACCGTCACAGCGAGTCTAGTAGATAACCGAAACCCCCGGGGTGCGCTCCGGTGACGTTATGCGGCGGTGACGCGGTTCATTGACGACGGAGGACGCAATATTTGCATAACCTTAAGTGCGCGGACGGAATATGTGTCACCTAAGCGCTCACTGGTCGGTTCGAGTGGAACCTTGTAGAGGCCCTTCCGAGGCGGTGCCCTCGATAAACACTCGGACCTCGAGGCGGGCGGAACGCATGTTTTGTCTTCCGTTTGGTACAACAAATTATTTCCTAGATTCCAACGATCATTCACGGCACACACACAGGGTACCCGGCGAGATTAATGACACAATATCATCATTCGGCATCAACATGTTGCTACTGCATCACCCTGGTAGCGCCATCGGGAGCGGCGTTGGTGGCGGCGGCAGCGGGTGAACAAATCACTCTGGTAATACCCGAAACCGAAAACATTGTAATTTATCAGCGGCTCACGATCGCTCCCGACGAGTGTAGAACCCGTAGAACTCTCAGGGCCCTTTCGGGACCATTTGTTGGTTGGTGCTTTCGCTTTTCCCCTCGCGTCATGAACGATGTCAGATGTGAGATGCGGTCGAGATGAAAAGCAACGGACAAGCAAACAGAACTGGGTTCCCCGATGAGACTGATGGGTTAACAACCTGTCATCCAAAGGGTTTGCCGAAGAAAGCCGTAAACAGGGTTCCCTCGCTTTCGTCACAACCCATCTCAATCGCTCAAGAAAGTTGTCAGCCTTTTTCGTTACTTCACGAATCACCATCAGTTATGATCTGGGACTTCCCAGTAGCTGCTAGTGTAGCTGCTTGTAGCGATCCACTCTTGACTTGCCGGTAACCTTCGTGGGATCGAGTGGGACTCTACCGGATGGAAGTTGTCCAGAGATTGGAATCTCTCCACGGCCACGACCACGGCCAAATGGATGATCGTGGGGATCCTCCCTCAAGACCAACGTGCTGTTTTTCCCAAAAACCAACAAACACTCAACGCCCGGCCTCGAGACTGTAGTGCGAGGTGTAATAAAGTGCCTCGCCAGCTTCAGCACACTCCCACACGGGCGGAAGCATGTCGTCGACTCATAAATGCATCACATTACACGGAGGTTACGACCAGAGACACCAGAGAGAAGTAGGGCAACACAGAAGTCGACAAGGGCAGCAGACAATCGAGAAATTCGAATGACGGCCCCCGCCGATCGCGAGATGTCCGGGTCCGGCGTCGGCAGGGATCGACAATGTTTGCGTTTTAACGCATATTCAAAACGGGGCGAACGTAAACACTGATCGCCCCCGCGCTAAACGGTCAGGCGCCACGATACTATGCCCACACAACAGTGAAGTTCCCGCCCCCCAAAAGCAATCCCGTTGACGTCGTCCGGTTTCGTATCCCAAAATGCATCTACAACTCCAATCCATGGCCCTGTCCCTCAAGGCTAGAGAAAATGGGATGGTAAAATAAACTTCCGACAGACACAGAGGGGGCCAAGATTACGGATTCAACAGCCGCCGCCCTGTCGCCGCCGGGATGTTCATTGTTGCGGTTCGACATAACCTCCAAGATGGGCGGGCGCAGATATCTCGGGCGCTTTGACACATACAGCGATCCCGCGGCCGGAAGCGCATCGGTAGCGCCGTAATGTTGTGCAACAGTTGCTGTGTTGGCGGATGGCCCTGGCACTCTTGGGTGCTGCTCTTGCCTGTTATCTGGTCCGGCTCATCTGCCAGCAGCACGCCAAAGGCGATTGGCGAAATATCTTCCCAGAGCAGAGCCTCTCTTTGATGTTCTGGTTTTTCTTTTTATCCTCTCGGCCGGCCCGGGGCGGCGGGTGTTACTTCAAAACGGTGAAGGATGTGACGCGTGGTTCTGCGGGATGCATCGAGCTCGTTAGGAAACCGTGTGAAGGCACGAAAGCGTTACAATGTCAACACGCCATTTCGAGAAAGGTGGCTTTTTAATGGTTGACTCAGCGGACTCTAAGAGGACCACAGGTTGGTGAATCAAGTTTCCAAAAGTGAATGGCGACGTAAGCGAAATAACCAGACAGGGCGGCGCACACCGGTGACATCACGCCGCGGCGTCGGTGATGACAGCCGATCGATGCGTCACTTTCGGGGCAGATGATTCAGGTGAGGATGAGCCATTCGGGCAACGTTTTGCCCACTTCTGGGGAAGTGTCCAATCCTCGAAATCCAGTCAATGAATCACCGATTGTTTGCCCACCGAATGACTCGTGTTTACCGAAAAGATGAACAGGCGATAAGCAAACACGTGACACCTGTCCGGTTGTTGCTGTTCCTGCAAAATCTGATTCTTCGAAATATCAATTACAAATCGAACCGAAGGGTGCCTGATAGAGGCGTGCAGTTGGAGATAGACTTAGGAGTAATCGGACGGCGGATGGGCATCAACATAGTGGGATGTGGCCTTCACCTAGAGGGCTCCTGTGTTGATAAGGGCGCCACTGCAAGTTGACGGGTGTTGAAAAAGCAATTAGAACCGGTGTTTGCAAATCTCGACATAGGAGGCGCTGATAGACCGAGAACGGGTAAACAGTTCAATCACCAAGCCACACACCAGCCAGCCAGGAAGTGGTGAGCCAAACAAACCAACTTACAAAACCAAACAGAACCTTTTTCTGCCACAACACAGTAAGCCTGATGACATCATAAAGCCTGTCCCACGTAAAATCGGGAACAATTGAATTAGCTCTATCTCGGGGTTGGTTTGTCTTAGGAAACATGTCAAGGTGTCAAAATGAAAGTATTTTATTGTACTTTAAGAGAAAAATGTCATAAATTTATTTTGTTGGTGGTCGGATGAAATCTCGAACATTCTTTGGAATGCGCGCCACTATTTTCTGCACAATCTTCTGGTACACCTCAGCGGCTGATTTGTTCCAATTTATTGCCATCTCTGCAGCATCCTACATCACCTTTCCAGTCTTCTTCAACTTCCATTTGATTATTGCCCAATAATTTTCGATTGGGCGGAGTTCAGGGTAATTTGGTGGGTTGATATCCTTTGCGATGAAATCCACCTTATTGTCACGGTACCACTGAACTACCTCCATGGTGCAGTGGAAGCTTGCCAAATCAAGCCAAAACTTAATCGGACCTTTGTGTGACTTAATAAATGATATAACTCGCTTTTCGAGGCACTCTTCCTTGTACAGCGTTCAGTTCATCATCGTGTTTGTGATGAAAACCTTGGTTTCGGTCCACAGGTGCAAATTCCTTGCCAAATCAATAGTTCCCGTGCAAACTTATTGGCGAATACATATTTGAACTTGGATAGGACATCTGTCTCTGTGCCATGGCAAGATAACATTTTGGTCCAGGAAGCTATCCTAAATCCATTTTCATGTATGTTTCGTCGTCCATAAGCAAACATCCTTTTTACCTCGTCAAAACCTTCTCGTACAACTTTCTAGCGCGTGTTTTAGCGATTAGGTTTTGCTTAAATGTCCTGTTTGGATGCTTACATGCAAGAAAAAAACACTAGCTTTTTCATAGACAGATCCTCTGGACAGTACTTCTGCTGGCACGATTTTTTTTGCAATATCCCGAACCGGGGATCCAGGATTTACCTTAATTGATCTCAAAACCTTCCAGATCAGCTGCCGGTCGTATGTTCCACTACGACACCTACTCAGAATCTTTCGGTTTACGGTATTGGGTTGCCGGAAACGTTAAAGTACAGCATATACAGTTGATTTTGCGATTTTTTGTGTTTTTGAGATTTTTAAAACAGACCACGTGGGTTTCTCGACGTGAGTGTGCAGAATTATTTTTTTTCTTTCGAGTTCCATTGAGTATAACTTTTTATAAACTCCACGTACCAAGATGAAACTTTCAGCACTGAAAGTCGAATGTTTAATAAAAACATAGCTGTCAAAACATTCGAAATCCGACCACCAGAGGCGCTGCTAGAAAACATACAACTTTTCCCGATTTAACGTGGGACAGGCTTTAGGAGCGTGACGCGATCCGCGGTCCCAACGGGTGCGTTGATCGATCGAACTGGTTGGATTCTCATTAATTTCTGTACAAGCCCGGCCCGACCCGACCCGGCTCACCAGCTTCTGCACCTCGTTGTAACACAAAACCGTCATCACACAAACGTCAGACTGACATTTGACTGCTGGCGATATGAATCTGCGCTTAGTAGTTGGATAGTAGTAGGCTAGACACACCCAAAACGCTGGCTCGGGTCGATGAGGTGTTTCGGTGCAAATTGGGTCAACCGTAGATTAATCGCGGTGTCATGGCACCGCCGAGGTCTCCTCGCCATTTTTGCTCCATTGTGCAGCGCGCGTAATTGCGTAACACATTCGCGCGAAAGGCGAAGGCGAAAAAATAATGATGCGAGAGCGCACAATAAATAATAAACCTGAGTCAATTAAACGGTACATCGGTCCATCGGTCCAACGGGGTTATGGCGGCACGACGTCTACTCCACACGCACACTTTGTCGTTTATAAATATTCATCCAAGTGTTTAGTTGTTTGTCCCTTCGACTCCGTCGGTCGGTGTAATGGCGTCTACGTTATTAATAACTTAAGGCCGGGAAGCAATCAGCAATTAGTGGTAGGTATTTGTGCAAAGCTTTTTGCCTGGCCACCATACAGAACCGTTAGTTAATCAATTAAACGCGGGTTGTTAGGAGTATTAGATTTGGATTCCCCTGCTGCTGTTGAGTGAGTTATCACTTGGTAACTTTCACGGTGTCAAATGCAGCTTAAAAGCTATTTTATCCGGTAAACGGTATCCGACTGGCCTGTGCCTTTGAACTCGCGAAGCACCGCTAGTGGAAGAAAAATCAACATACAAATTTGCACACACTTATTTGGATCGCCCTTAAATTGGCTTTGCTTGGCCGTCTAGGAGAGGCAAATATCCCTCTCTCTCCTGTGCCGGAACTACTGCTCCGACTGCTACGGCCAAGAAATTGGCCAACGTCGGTCGGTCGAGAGCAGATAGCATGAAGTAAACGCAATTATACTAAATTTGGTATTTGGCCTCAATTCTGCATCGCTCTAGGCGTGTCGAGCTAGACGGCAAAGGCCCTGGCAAATACCTGGCCCGCTGGTTGAGCTACCGGAAGGCTGCTCTAGGTTTGATATATCCGCTCCGCGGTGTGATCCAGCTTGTCCGACATCCGACTTACCGTTACCTGTAGGGCGAAAGAGAGAACATCGTAAAAGGCATTAGCATCGATGTAACATCTTGGCGTAAGTCGAGTCGCATCGCTCAAAGGGAAGACACATTGCCCGGATTGCCTATTGTTCCCCACTGTGCCAACAGACCAACCAACAGAAAACGTCTCTAAAACCGATCTGACATCATACTTCACGACCGAGTGCGACCTACGGGAAGTTGACGCCCGAATTCTAAGCGGTTAAACATTGTCATTGCCGAGTGCCAACCGAGCCCCAAATTTGCAAACCATTTAAGAAAGAGGAAATGTACACCAGAATGTCAGTGTCAGTGCCACTTCCGGTGGCTTCAGCGGGCAGAGATTTTCGGTCTGACTCCTCCGAAGCGACCGGGGAGCCGCCACCATCTGGCGACCGCACAGACCGAAATACCCTCCTTCGTGTCGGTCGTGTCCACGGGTCACCCGAGAGCTGCGAGTTTGCGAGAGTTGTAAATTACATCAAAAGCCCGGGATGATTTCCGTGTCAACACCGAAGCCTGAGAGCCCCGAGCCGCTCAGAGCATTAACATGTTTGGTTAGGGTCGCTGTCGCTCATGCAAATTTGTGGTCGTGGAGTACGTTTAGAAGTTTGAAATGATATTCCGGTTGAAACTGTGTGTTTGTTTGAACATGGCCTAGATTTATGCCAATACGGCCGCCGCCACCCGTACCTAACCCGTTTTAGATGTGCCTCGATGATGAAATCATCTCGTGTACGTTGTTGTCATTGAAAAACAAGACTTCCAACTCCTAGTATTCCCGGCCCCGATGCAGGCGTTGCTTTCTCTCTCCCGCCCGGCTCGGGTCTGGTTTACCTTGACGCGTTGTCAATAAAAATAAGGTACGAGTATGAGTAATCCGGCGCGCCACGCCAGATCCTCGATTACGAAAGGGAGCCCCCAACGGTTGGCAGAAACTCGTGACGGTGGAACTCGTAAACGCGAACAGAATGTTCTATACCGGTGCCGGAGCTATGTCAGGCTTTTATTTGCATAATGATTTATGACGGGGCGCGTGAATGCCCAACAACCACATCACGGACAATTATTGCTTTCCTTTGCTGTGCCAGTCAGCGGTGTGTGGTGCGTTGTGTTTATACATATTGTTTTCGCCTTTTTTTCCTCATTCTTTTCCGCATCCTGTCCTGCCCGCATTACATCATGGCATGGAACTGATGCTGAACGGAGCTGCTGAGTTCACCGATAAAACCTTCTGCTCCATCTAGTTTCCGTACGACTTATCACCTTCGATTTGGACAGGACCCCCGGTAGTACTTTCCATCATTATACCTCCATTATTATTATGCCCTGCGATTTCTTTGCCGATTCTTTGCTGCTCCTCAATTAATTGGAAGAGCTTCAGCCAGTAAGCAGCTTCCGGGACGGGGGGTTCGATCATTAAACTCCTTCAGCTTGAAAATCCAATCACGATCCGCGCGGCCCGGAGAAAACAATTTAATTTCCACTTAATCGCTGGCGAGCGTTAACAACGATTCTCATTTGCATAATCTCCACTCAAACAATGGCGGGCCCGCCGCTCCACTCCGTGAAGCCTTGAGCTGGAGCCCTTCCGGAAAGGGTGGTTTACCGGCGGTGACCCAGGTAAAGCACCCTAAAGCGGGTTGATTATTTTAATTCCACGACGACGCAATCGTAAAGCTGCAGCAGCCGGCCAGCTGCTGACATCATACCGGGCAGCCGCCAGCATGGCCTTCGACAGCATCCACGATCCGTTACAAGATCCGTGTGTGCCGTATTCGATTGATCACCGAACCGCATTAAACGATGGCCACGCTCGCGATTAACATTTCAATCAAACTCGAGTTTAATCGAAGCATCTCCCCGCGCTGGCGATTCGATGAAAACCGATCACGATCCAAGAGCCAAGGCGGCGGCGGGCTCGGTGATTTACGTTCCATCTTTCTTGGGGCGATTCCAAGACCTTGGTTTGCTGAAGCAAAACAGACGAAGACAGAAACTGGTGGTGGCTGGTGTCGGTGCCGCCAAAGGAGACGGTCTCGTTGGACGTGCCGTGGTCGTCGTTCCGGGCCTGTCACTGACGCGACCGGTGGAGAAACGCGTGCAGCCAGTGTCCCCAAGCCGCCAACTAGCCGACCGTTTAGGGACCTTCGCGACTAGATGTAAATTAACTGAACAAACAGACAAACACACCCCACGACGATAGCACCGGACCGGACCGCTGGGGCTGACCTCGCGCGCGCGTCTCTGTTAAGAACGAGAAGCGTCGTCGTTGGCGAGATAAAAATAAAGAAATGAAACCCAGCGAGCCCCAGCACATCAACGGGCATCCATCACGGGCGTGTGGAATCGTATCTAACGAGGGGGGCAAGCCGTCACGGCGAAGAAGACGCGTCACCCGACGTCATGGCGACGATTGAGGTGCGAGCGGCTTATCATGTTACATCATAATGCTGCGCTTCTAGTGCCGGTGTTTTCCGGCGGCCGACGCCCGGGTCCCGGGAAATGATAGCACCCGCGGCAGCGCCGTAACGCAAGTGACGGCCAAAGCCACGACGTGGGCTGAACTGAAGTTTATTCAATTAACTTTATGGATTGTTGAGGCGCATTCGTTGTCTAATCATGAATTAGATGGGTGTCTTGGTATTTTCTGTTGCTTCAACCATTTTTTCGCTCTCTATTACAGTTAACTAGTTTTCGCAATGTTAATTTATAAAAAATAGCAAATTATTTGCAAAATGGAATAAGTAATTAATTTAACTGTCTTTCAATGAAATGTATAGAAATAAACGTAAAACAAAGAGTAAAAGAAACAAAACTCTCCATTCTAAACTGTAAAGCGCCAAACAAATGGACTGAACACAATAAGAAATGGAAAATTGAACAAAAAGTAGTACAATTTACTAGAAAAAATATATGAAAAAATACAAGAACTAGAAACTTCAAGTCTTCTGTAGAACTGTAGAAAATGTAGAAAAATAACTAAACTAAAAATAACCCCAAAACAAAGAGTAGAAGAAACAAAACTCTCCATTCCACAACATTCCATTGGACAATAAGAAATGGGAAATTTAACAAAAAGTAGTAAAATTTACCAGAAAAAATAGAAACTTAAAGTCTTCTTATGAAACTCAACATTACATAAGAAAAGTGAAAGAAAGAGAGTAAAAATATCTTGAGAAAGGAATTCAAGAACAAAGAACGTATAAATTGATAATAAATGAAGCAATGAAAATAAATTGATAATAAATGATAAATGAACTGTTCATATATTCAGCAAGAAAGCTACAAGCGTAGCGTCTTCTCCTTTTCCTTGGCTCCTGTGCTCTCCTGGCCTCCACCCTACGCCCTCAGGCGACCACAGCCACATAACCACACGCCGCCCTATATGATTGATGGGATGGTGTTCTCGGTCAAAGATCGATTTAACTTCCTCCCCGGAAAGGCACCGCTACGGCCCCGCCGCCCGGTGGTTAATGAAGTTTGTTTTTGGAGTGCGTGGTGACGCTATTAGTGCATCACCGGTGGGCCGGTCGGTCCTTGCTGATTGGACAGCCCGGGTGTGACAGGCTTCATTAGAAGAGCGTTTAGTGTGTTAGGCCGTCCAAAATCACTCCCGCTCAGAAGTGCTCTCCAACGCAACGGGTGTGACACGTCCGGGTGCATTTTTGGAATACCAACACGCAACAACGCGCGCGCGAGCATTAACATCATGTCGGGGGTACATAGATTGGCGCGCGATTGCATCGGCCGATCGGAGCTCGATCGGCGCCAGACCGATAAACACGGCCGCCACCAGACGGTTTTTGATTTAATCAACGGATGGGGGATTGGCTCGCTGCGCCGGGTGGAGAGAATGCATAATCGAGCGCAGAGGAATGCAAAAGGTTGCTGATTTCCGTTTCGGGCGCAGCCCCGCAGTTGATTGGATGGCGCGCCACGGTTTCCCGAAAGTGGACCCGATGCCCGAGCGATGGGGCTAATTTATGCTGGCGTGACCCGAGGCGCTGCAGCTGATTCATCGGTTGATTAACCAACGCACAGCGTGGCCAACCTCCTCTAGAATGTGTATCGTTATGAATTCTAATTACGGCGCTCCCGGATGGGCTCGTGTTTCATGTGCGTTCATCAAGCGGAATCGCGGGTATCCTCTTGGCAGCATATACGGAGGCGATAAGTATTAGGCAAAATATCGGATTGCCAGGTTATTACGTCTATGTTACTACCGGAAATTTCCCTAACGCACTCAAAACACTGTCAGTTGTCATTAAATGTCAATTGTGATGTTTTCAAAAAGCACGTAGAATATTCGCAGAAGGCTCTGATCGATGGTTTGCAGATGAGCTGATGGGAATGAGATGTGAGAAGGCCTCAGTGAGAAGGTTTACCTCACTATGTGGAACCGATTACCGATTAAATATAAAATTCATCTCACTTCAATAATAGATGCTAAAAATAGCCATCCTTTAATCACTTCTTCCGCATGTTGGCCGCTGATTTACGACCCTCATAAATCCGACATTAATCCGAGTGTGACTCATTCAGTTCCTTTCTGTTCCCCTCTGTTGGAGCCACTCCTTTTATAACGCCTCGCCGATGACTCATCCAACCAGTCGGCCACCGATTGACATTTTGCCCATTCCAAGCGGTCCCAATCCGTTAGATGTTCCACAACGAATTGTGGTGGCTATCGCTTTGCGAGATCGCCAAAATGGCCCACTGTCCCGCTTTCGGGTCTGGCGACCCAAAAATCACGGCGTCCGTGCGTCGTCGTCCCAAAAAAGCAAAACGGAAAATCAAATTCGCGGACGCTCCACACACGTAAGGTTTCGGGAGGATTAGTTTACGGATTTACACCCGTACGCCGGACGGACGGTGTCCAGAAGGTCCGCAACGCGGACCTGCGGGCGGTCATAAAAAGCGGTTGAATACCACGGGTGTGTGCGGTGCGCGCAAAAGCCGTTCCGAACCGGCTAACGGCCGTGGCCGCGTGGGCCAAAGGTGCTGTGAAGTTGCGAAAACGTGTGTGAGAAGCGCGCCATCATCACCATCCGCGGCACATGTTTTGCATACGGAAACATACGTCGGGCGTCGGGCGATCCATCCAAGAAATGGCCGCCCGGTTGACGGGTTTGCCGCGGGAGGAACACGTCAATGTTTAGAGAGAACTTTCTGTCAGGTTTCGGATGAGGGGGCTGAAACGAACGAACGCTGCACAATGCCAATGCTGGTGATTTAATGGCCGCCGTTGCTACAAACAATAGTTTTTATTTTCGGGTGCGTGGGTTTCCGTGGCCCGCTTCGGAGCTAATCTATCGGGGCCATTATTTACGTTTTTGCAAATCGTTTACGCTAATTTTCCTGCTCGTCTCGTAGAAGTCATAAAATCCGCTGTCCGCCGCTGGGACGACCACACCGAGATGGGTTCGATTACTATAATTTGTCGATTTCGTAGTTTCACAGCGGCGAGTTCCTTCTAACGTGAAGCGAATTGCAGAACTCACCCCGAAAAAAGGACGTGAAGAATTCGATAAAGTATTTTCTGTAATGTGCCCCGAAGCTGCCGACGACGAGGCCGAGCCGGGCCGGAGCCGGTATGCAAAATTCGAACTCCAAGCCACAACAATTGAATTCCATAGCCGAGGGCTAATCCGGTTAAAGAATGAGCGGCATAATGGCATCTCCGCAGGAAGAATTTTGCGCTGAGTTTGCGCCGGCAAATGCGGCAAATTCCTTGCAATCATAAGCTGGAGCCGCCGCAGGCACCGCCGCATCCGGAATGCTCTTTGAACCACGAAATGTTTTCATTCGCTTCACACAAGTGTTCGACGAATAACAAAAAGAAGCGCAACAATCCGCCCCGGGGGGGCCAACCACCATTTAATTATGGAACTCCGTTATCGGAGAAGAAAAACAATCCGGCCCGATTGGTATGCACACCCCGCCATTTTTATGCGCCTCACACGCCGCACGTCGGTTAATAATAGATTTTAAATGCTGCGCTATCAAATTTCAATCAAATTTTTACGATCGCGGAACGTCGACGGTGGCCAATCGGATGAGAGACACACACATCGGTGAAAAAAACAATTCAATTCCGGTGACTGGTGCGGCGCGATTGGCACTGGCTCGGGATGGATGGAAGATCCAAATCATCTGTCCGCGGAGTCCGTCACCTCCGCCGCCCGCCCGCCGGGCCGGAATCGTTTTTCATGGTCAATTAAAGTTGATTTAACGCTTGACCGCGTCGGTGGTGGTGGCGCACACCTATTATTAGTGGCCGCGGTCGATTATCGGACGGTTGCGTGTGAAGTTTGCGCATTTTTATGCGCGGGCACGCGTGATCAGTTGCGCTTTTGGGTTCGCGAATCGAGATCGAATTACGTAACGGGGCTTGCGGATCATCGGGAATCGGGATCGCGGTAATAGTAGGTTAGCTTTCTAAATCCCGTATTAACAGACTGCGCCAAGGTCGCAGTTTAAGCTGCTTGAAATGTTTCATTAGAAGGGAAATAGGGCTGCATTGTTTCGTAATCGATTCGTAGCATAAATGGTGCGTTGTGATCGGACAACCGATCGTTGGTTCGATTCAAGTGACTCGGAGCTCCCTTTAATCCTTGATCAACCTTTTTCTCTATACATGACTACTGAGTAATCGGCAAGTTTGAAAGAAAACCAAACACACGCCATCCGCAGATTGCCGCACCCTTGACTTCCCGTGGCCGGAAACGATCGCGTTCTTCGCCAGCGGCAAAACGTGCGCAACGGATGATCAACAACAGAGCGCCTTGCGTGCGACACATGTGACACTTTTCACACACACCCAGCCCCGGCCGTCGACATGTGAAAAGCTAACAGAGGCGTCGGCATGTGAGATCGCCTGATCGTTTCCGCTCCATTCCTCAGGGCTCAAGTCACGCGCGTTATCAACGCGATCACGCTAAACGTCTTCTGCTGCGCGGCTGTGAAGTCGTGGGTCTTGCCATCGCGGGCGAAAAGTGAACGAGCTCCTGCAATTATCGACTTGCCAGAGAGAAGGGGTGCGCGCGCGTAACGAGCCATGGCTAAAGGCGGTCCGTGGTCGGGACCCAGAAAGTGGCCCAGACCCGGCAAAATGAACGAAACTAAACAACTTGTCGACAGCGCGTCGGCGCAATCGATACTTTGTCCCGCTTTTCGCGCGCGCGCGTTCACGGGGAGATCGGGAGAAAATTGCCCAATTTTAACCGGATGTCGGCATCCTCTTGACTCTTTTGCGCCTGCCACAGTCTGCGGTGCCACTCGGTGGCAGAAGGGCCACATTTTGCGGGTTGTGTATATTTTGAAAAGTATATAACAACCTTGACGACGCATAGATGAACCCATTGCATGAAGCGGCCGATTCCCAAGCATTCCCAAAATTAAAATATAATCCGACTGATTTATTACCTTTCCCGGTTTTATGGCCCAGCTGAGGCCCCGAACCCGAACCCGTGTGCGTATCGCATCGGTAACATCTTAATCCCTTTCCTGCGCTCGGGGTGACCTTTTCGACGTCGACAAAATATGCACACCCGGGGGCCATAAAAATGGAGGCCGCGGTAAAAAGTAAAAACTCCCAACGCACACCCCGTTGGAGCCGATTATTTCCATAACTCTCCATCGCACTCTCTCCGCTCTGCTGACGGTTCGACGAAATTGTTAATTTTATGATCTGAAAAATGCACTTCATTAACCCACGGGGCTGGGGCACCAAGCCGGTGCTGGAACCTGCGCAGGATCGACTCCTGATTATTATTTTCAGTCAGGGTACTATCTTTATGCCTAATCAAACAACGTTTGTCGTAAAAGCGTCCACCCCAAAGTCCTCTTTCGGACCCCTTTCGTGTGCTTTCTTTCTCCGGTTCCGGCTCCGTCACGTCCTTCCCGGTGCGTTAGAAAGTAAGGAAATTCCACAGGCCAGGACGAGACCGTAGCTGTACTACTAGCCGTGGACCCTCAGACGATTACGTCATCGGCGACCGGGCAAAAAAACTCATTTGTTTTGGACACCTTTCAACGACACGTCCTGCAAGTCCGGTTCCGTGCGATTGCCGGCACATTTGAATAACTAGGCCCAGACCTAACCGGGGAACCGGTGCTGGTGCTGTTGTGTGTCTTTCGCTTCATCACATCCGCGTCCTACGCACGGCCCTCTAGAGCTGGAGACCTCTCTCGCGCATATGCTCTCGACACCTGTTCGGGTGCGCGTAGGTCGCTACACCACGTGGTCGCAGACATCGAGTCTAGCGCGGTGCGGCGTGTTGCAACCGTGGTGTCCACTGACCCCAACGACGGGGGCTAAAGTGTGGGCTAAAGGGCCGGGCCGAGCCGGGAAGGATGTACAACATTATTATGCTGCGGCGGCGTTGCGGGTGCGGTCGAGCACCCTCTTTGAGTCTACCGCGGTGGCCGCGGCAAGGACACCATTAGGGCGGGGTCCACCAGACGGTTAGCAGCCGACAGGAAATGAGAGTCATTGAACAGCACAAGAAAAAAAAACACCACCACCTCAACACCGTTACCCGTAATTGTAGCCAGATCGGCAGGAACTCGCTCTCCCTATGCAATATTCCTTTGGTAGTTTAATAGAAAAACGGCCAGACCGGGCAGTGAACTTGCTGTACGGCATTAGGAACTCGTTTGTGAAGCCGTCCATACGAGGTGTGTTCAAAAAGTTCTGATAATTTAGTATTTACGAGGGCTACGTATGCTCGATTAAGTTAAATTAAGTTAAAGTAACTTTAATTAAGATTAAGTTCCAGATTTAGAGCGCGGACATAGTCGAAATATTGACTGTGGCTTATGGTGAAGCTATTAGGACCAAAACCAGCGCTTATCGATGGTTCCAAATGTTTTCAGAGGGCCCAGAAGATGTGAACTAACGGAGAGACCAGTTTAGTCGAATCTGAACAGTTTTGTGAACGGTTTTCTTCGACTGGAGGGTCATGGTGCATCATGAGTTGTAGCCAAAGGATAGAACGGTCAATCAGGAATATAACCTGCAAGTTATGCGCAATTCGCCTGAAGCAATCCGTCACAAACGTCCGGATTTGTAGGAAACTCAAAATTGGCTGTCGCGCTTTTGCTAACACATCGTGGATTCTGCGCGAATTTTCCAAACAAAACAACACACTAATGACGCCCAAGCCACCGTATTCTGCAGATCTGGCCGTCTGTGACTTTTTCTTGCTACGGAAACTTAAGGGGATCATAAAAGGACGACGCTACGCTACGATTTAGAAGATAAAGACGGCATCTACGATGAGCCAAAACAATTCCAAGCAAAACAGCTGTCAAAAATTGACTGATTACTCAAAATGGCCGAGCTTTTCACCATAAGTAACTAACATGTTTAGCAACCTAACGCCACGAAAAAAACGAAAACCGAACATACGTATCCCGCGTAAATACAAAATTATCAGAACCTTTCGAACACACCTCTCGTATTATAGTGGCCGCGGTAGTTAGAGTTGGAAAGCCGTCGACCCCACGCAAAAAGGGGTGGCTTTCCGTGACGCAATTCCATTTTTCACGTCCCTCCATCGGTGCTCCGGTCTGATTTATTGCAACAAAATGTACTACACACAAGCTAAAGCTTATAAATTTCCACACCACACACACCTAGTAGCTATGTTCAGGTTTGTCATGATTTTGGCCACTCTAAGCACTATTAGCTGGATTGAAATTTCCCATCCAATCCAATAAAGCCCAAAGCATGCACTGGATGGTGCTACTCTGACCGTTCATCATGACGTGTAGGTGATGCAATCCATTTTAGGTGATTCCCCACGCGCCTTCGGTCATCCGTCACTCACGCCAAGTGTCGCATGATGCACATCGGATGTCCAGCGGCGAGCTGTTAGCATCTTAGCTGGTACATGATTAGCACACGGCACGTCCAAAGGGAGCGCAACGACGACGTGACCGAGGAGTGAGTCTTGTTTCGTGCCTCCCTCTTGACAGCTCTGTTCAAGTTCATCATATTTATGGTGAATGTTTACACGCTGTGTTGCTGCGATGGCTAGCCAATGCCTAATGTGATGTCATTTCGATTATTGCTTCACTCCTTCATCGGCCGTGCTAGTTGAACAACATCTAGTAGGCTGACGCTGCTAACCCGCGTCATTTGTCAGTTCATTGTGAAGGTTGTAAATTTACATCCAAATTGTGTTGTCGTGTAATCCCCACACCCCCCCGGCCGGGGCCAGGTTCCAGCGCAGTAGCCACCGCACACCCGTCACACCCCTGCGCTGGTGACCACACCGGTTAATGGTTCAGTTTCACTTTCATGCACGCAACGACGAGCGCGGATCGAAAAATGCAGCCAGGCCAGGCCGTGTGTCGTGTGTCTGCTGTGGCCTCGATTAATGATCACTTCAAGAGTGACCCACGGTGACGCGGTGGTCACTGCTCCGTGCTGCAGTTCCTAACCCCGGGAAAGGGTGTGCCACGAGCGCGTTACGCTTCGGTTCCGCCTGACCGCACCGGGTCGACACCAGATGGCGCGCGCGCGTTCACGCTCGGGTCGGGCGACTTCCGCCGTACCGAAACGGGGGTGGGGGATGGGATGGCGAGAACCCATCGAGCGTGTCAATGTTCTTTAATTCGAGAACGCGCTGGGGCGCAAGCACCCCGGGACAGCACCAGGCTGTTCCGCGGGGGCTCTGAACTTGGAATTGGTTGGTTGGACTGATTAATTGAATATCAATTCATTGGACCCGGACCCGTGGCGTGGCGGTTCCAGTAGCTCCCAGTAGGACTGTAGAGGCACTCCCGAGGCGGAGAAAGATTCAATTTGTGGCCGCCTAGACCAGCGCCCAGCGCTGATTGAGCCAACTATGCGTCGGGGTGCTCCAAATTCTTGGTCGAATCGGGGCTCCCCAGATGTGCAGTGGTCCGGCAACAAAAAATAGACAACCGGCCGTTCTGGGCCACTTACTCTCCACTATCGGTGACAGCATCGAGTCGGCGGAATGGCGGAAGGTACAAAAGATCGGAATTAATGTAGGTGACACCCAGTATTAATGGGTGCCGACCGATTTATTTATCGTCAGAAACGGTTCGGGTCCGGCTATCGGTCCAATTTTGTTTTATTACCTCAGCGCGCCCGATGGAACTTCGGAACCGATCGATTTCCGTCGGCCCTTAACTGTTCACTTCAACTCTTGGCGGAGAATTTACCGCCATAAGCAGATTGTCATAAACAAATGTCCATTTTGTGGATTCGACATTGGCCGGTGGGCATTTAAGCATCCAATTTATGTGAGGTGGTGGCCCGGCTGAACATGAATTCTCACGGACCTCCGTCTGGAGGTCCTGTGTGCGCGCCGAGTACAATTTATTGCATTGTCTGTGCGCCGTGTGCATATGTGACGGGGAAAAGCGACCAAAAATTCGAGGCCACTCCGGCCGGAAGGAAGTGAGATTATCTCAAACGAAAGATCAATATTGACGCAGCGGCTGGCCTCAGCGCGTTGCGCATCCGCAGAGGGACACGCAGCGCTGATCTCGTTGAAAGATGTGAAAGATGTAGGCGCGCGCGCAAGAACCCGGCCAGACGCGTACAAAATCCGGCGGTTTATTTTATTTTCCCGGCCCGGACCTTTTTGTGAATGAAGCGCCCCGTTTGTTTGCGTACGACCCTGGCGCAGTGACGCGCGAACGCAGCCTGTGTTGGTTCCATTTGTCTGTCGGTCGGTCGGGGGGATGAGAAAGATGCCAGGGAGACCAAATCTGCGCCGCAGGATTACGCCCGGTCCGGTCCATCAAGTCCACCAGTCCGGTGGAACCGGTTCCAGGAAACGGTGGAGCACCGCGGCAGCTGACCGAACTACCGGAACCAGGCTCTACCGACCGACAATCGGATTCGGTTTCCTTTTCGCAGAAAAGGCACCACCCGAACGGTGGTCACCGAAATCATGTGGAGAACTGGAGAAGAAGTTCTCGGACTAGTTGTTGGACTTCTTCCGCAGCCGCTCAGGAAACGCTTTTCGCGTGGAGGCAATTGTTCACGATGGCCGTGTTTATGGAAGCGTCAAATTTTAATTGGCCCACTCGAATCAGCAGCGCTCCGAATCAGGCGACATAAAACCAGCGACAACTCTCGTAAAAAGTGTCCTCTGGGTCGAGAATAAAATGTAACGAACCGCTCAACCCTTAAACTGTCACCTCCCGGAAGCCTCCTTGACTTGTGACAAGTGATTTCTTACGCCCAGAACCATTCCGGGTGGGGCAATGCATAAAACATGGCGCAATATCGGCCAGGCCCACCAAGGTGAGTTTGTTGGGGACGCTGCGAGTCCGAGACCACCGCCGGGAGCGCCAGGGTAAATAGTAATCATGGAACACCACACCGGGTGGTGGTGATAAACCCGGGGGCCGGACCGTACGAGACTCTCTGGCACCCCCCGCCTCTCTGTTCACACCTTGTTAATTATTACACCGCTCCGCTCGGACGGCCACCACTTTGTCTTGATGATGGGTCGCCGCCGGCCGGGCCGCTGTTGACTTTGCGTCCCGGAAGAGTGAGGTGGTGCGTTCCGGTTCGAGGAGGATCGAGAGGATCCTCGGGCTCTGGGAGCTGCGTGTTTAAAAATGCATTAACGTTTGATAAAACATTCAGACCCGGCCGCCGGCGATCCGCGGTGTGGTCAGGGGGTTGGTGTCACGGTGGGGCCACGACATCTTGCTTAATTTAAAGCCGGTACCGGTTTTCTTCTTTACCGGAAACCCCAGAAAAGGAGCGCTAGTGCCTGAGCTCGTTGGATGAAAAATTCATCTCAAGTATGATTAGCTGCTCGTGCTCAGGGTGGCCCAGGAAGTCCAGTTTCTTCTGTCGGTTCGAAGGTATGCTGGGAGGAAGCAGCTAAGGCGCGCGCAGGTGCGTAATAGGAACCGCCACTAGTTGGCGCTATAAATAAGCAATTTACGAACCGTAAAGGCTTTTAATTACCCGTTCCGTGGACGCTCTCTCTGGACGAAACGGCCCCGAAACTAACTTCGCCCAAAGTCTGGCCTACTAAGCATTCGAAGAGCGTGGACGAGTAGCGATATGTGACGCAACGTCACCCGACCGGTGACGTTTAATCGCTGCTGACAGTTAGACGGTAGCCGACATTCAAATCAACGGAGGCATTGGGAAAATTAGAAACCCAGTTTTGTGTTTGTGTCTTTCCTTCGCTATTTGCTAATGAATAATTCCTCCTTTTTTCGGTCAACCCGAAACTTACCCCGGGGGGACCACCAACTATCGACCGGGACCTCAGTGACCGGTCGAAATAAATGTCCCAGACGCACGAAGAGACGAAGCGTGCGCACAAATTGGACGCCAAATAAAAGCGCAAAATTCCCGCGGCGTACCCGCGTGTGCCGCCGCGGGTTGATTGACCTCTTTATGGATGGGTGCGATGGGGGCGGCGAAGGACCGCATGCAGCCATGCGGCGGTCACCCCGCATGGCTGGGATGTCCGGGCATTATGCTAACCATCATGGTCGTCCCCTCTGGTCGTTTCGGGAGTCAGTTGTTTCTTTGTTTGTTTTATGTTTTCAGCGTTCCTCTCATCCGCTGCTGCTGCTATGTAACTTTATGGTTCTATCGACATTTGATCCAGCACTCTCGGGCATCATGCGCTCATGTGTGTGTGTCTCGGGGGGGAATTCAGTCAGACGAACGGAACATTTGGCAGCTGGCCGGCGCGATCCGTTTGAATAAACCATTTCCATTTGGGTGTATTTAATTCTGGCGCTTCGCTCACCGAACAGAGTCGAGTTGATTTATCTCCGATCATCTCAGCTTTTAGTCGGCGGTTCGTGCGTTATTTTTTAACGTTTTGGCGTGCAGCCAACAGTGAACTGGCTGTGGATTGTCGGCAACGGCACCCACCGGACACCGGCCGCCCCCGGACCGGAAGGAAGCGAAGGAATGTGAAGCCCTGATGCGGTGATGCGCTAATTTAAAATTCCCCAGCCCCAGAGGCCAGATCGGATTATTGGCGTGCCTTCCCGTGGTGGATTGGTCGTTTCGGTTTCGGGAAAGGTTTATCAATTTTGCCCACAGGGCGATGCCACCGGGAGGCTTTTGATTGATCAAAACTATTGATCGGTGGTAGGCAGGCATCAGAAATTTAGACGCAACTTGATGTTATGACCGTTATTTTCCAATATCCAATTTTGGTAAAATATGTGCCGTTTATTTCAGGAAACAAAATTCCCAAACTCACGTTTCCACTCAATATTTCCTATAGACAAATGAGCGCAAATTTTCGTTGTGGATCGGACTGCACTGGTCATTACTAATCCCTTACACCACATTGTGCTAATTATAACATGAAACAAATATTAACTTCGTGCGTCAATTATTGATGGGACAGCATTTTGCATAATCCCGCAATCACGGAATCCTTTCGCCATAATTGGAAAGCGAAGCCACGAAAATATCGAACGGTAGAACCCCAAACAAATCTGGTTCATTAAATCTCTGCCGATGGCCGCTTTGGTGGTGGTTTCATTATGCAACACACACAACGCACCGCACCGAATTCGCACACGTTTAAAGGGTTTCGCTGAACATTTTCGCATTTTCACCCGCCCGCAAGGACCAACGCAATGTACTAGCGAAAAGTGCATTGAATAAAATTCATATCATCGTTTCGGTTGCACCGTTCCGGGAGGATGAAGCCGAACCGAGGACGATTTATGCGCATATAGCGCATATCCATTACAGCATAAAGGCGCGCGCGTGGAAAAGAAGGGCAGAGCAAAAAACATGGCACACAAAACCAGAAATACAGGAATGCGGGCTAACGACGACGATGACGATCGAGCGAGCTCGAGAGCCGTGCGCCATGCACAACCGGATCCAATTGACACCGCGACACAATCCGGCGGCGGAACCAGCACCATCGCCCCGCCCGGCCGACCCTGGCCGAAGCAGTTGAAATGCAAAACTATAATTTTAATATTCATTAAAACGCCCGACGCGCCGAGCGGAATGGCACGGGGGGGGCCGCTCCGTTGCACCGCTCCGGTGCAACGTTGCAAAAATGAAGAGTCACCGGAGTTCTCCGGAGCGCCGAAAAGCGAGCCGAAAAACCATCCACCCCAAAATGGTGGTTATGCGCGTGATAATAGCTCATCAAAATTCGAGCCCCTTTCGTGCGCGCCCCGGAACTCGGAGACGGATTATCCCCGGGGCGTTATGCGCGGTGATTGTTTTCGCCCGGCAAACACCTTCTCGCCGGGGCCGGCGAGCGGCGCGAAACTATTGTGTATCCCCGTCCTGTCCGTCCGTGAGGTCCGTGAAAGTTTCCGCGCGAGTTATGCTTTTCTTTTGCTCCGGGTTCCCGGGGCTGGTTCCCGAGCCCGGTTGGCCGCGTTATTTATGCTCCGCTCATGAAACCAATTTATTATTCATTGCCAACGGCACCTACTGCGGTCTGGCGTGTCCTTACGAGTGTAGTTTAAGGACGTTACGATTGTGACAGCGTGCCCCGAGAGGGGCTGGTCGTTAGTTCCCGACGGATTTCGGTGCCGGTTCGGTTCGGTGCCATTTTGTTTCCATTTTATTCAAATCGGTGCAGCTCACCTTGAAAACTACCCGGAACCGGTTCGGTGTCGGAAACTTACCCCGTTTTGCGGTGCCCAACCCGACCAGAAGCCAACGACATAACAACCCATAGGCAAGTAATTTGTTTAAAAACTACGAGCCAAGTGGAAACTATTTCTCGGCCAACCAGCTAGCCAGCCAATTAGTTTCGGCCGAGAGATAAACCGAAGTTCGGAAATGGTCAAATATTCGGCCAGCTACTGCTACCCCGTGCCAGGTCCACCGCGCACCAGGGGAAACATAAAGTTTAAAAATAGTTTAACTTCAGAGGCCGGCAAAGTGCAGCATAACTCACCACCGGTTCGACCGGCCGACCGGTTTGGGGTGCCGCGAGATATTTAGGTCAGAGATTCTTGGGTCGTGGCCGTGCAGAACGCACGCGGACCTAAAAAAAAACACAAACCACTGTTTTGCGTTTTCAGAATGCAACAGCAGTGGCAGCAATAAAAAACGGTGGTGGTGGTGGCCGGAATTTAGCAAAGGCAAAATATGTGCCACCCGAGACCCCGTGGCCGCGGCCACAATGGTGAGTCTTTGATGGGCTCACTCGGTGCAATGGGCGTAACACTTGTTGTCCGTGCACATATTGCGGCAAGGCAAACACAAAACCGCGACCATCAACATCAAAGGCAGCAAATGGGTGGGGAGTGGGATGACCTCATACCGTCACCCGGCACGGCGGCTGATCGGAACGCGGCTCAAAGAGTAATCCATCAAATCACTCCAATGATGTGGCTCTCCGGGCAGCTAATCAGCATTAAAATGGAGCTGCTTGTTTGGGAGCCCGAAAAAAACCCGCTTATATTTCACACCACCGGCCTCAGCCTGGGGCCCCGGAGAGTTATGATTGTGTGCCTGCAGCCGGTGCCGGGTGCCGGGTCATTAGTAAAATTTATGCTGCACATTGGAATGGTTTTATTTGCCCCCCGGCACCGCTTCGGACCCATTACTAGATTGCTGTCCGTACGTCGAAGCGACGAACGGACAACTGAGTGACCGAACCGAAATTGTCTGACTTTCAAACCAGAATTTCGATTTGATAATTGTTAGCAACAACACAAACTAACTACAGGCGGTCGGCAGGCAGGTTCAAAGCTCGAGTTAATTTACACAAAACATTAAATGTTCTATCACGAACAGCTGCTGAAAGAAACTGTTTTTTTGTAGTTTTGTTAGATCAAAGTAGACATTTTACGAATTGTTGTGTCTTTCTTTGCGCCGAAACGGTAAGATTCGAAAACGCAATCATCATGGCTGGCGCTGACAGCAGTCAGTCTACGTTTGTGCCTTCTGTTCTAGAGATTTTGTAAGTCCTTAGTGAACATAGAATAGTGATTTTCCTTTTAGAGTAAAAGCAATCCAAAACTCCCTTTCTTTTTAGATTTTTGGTTGATGTCACCAACATTACTATATCGTCTATAGCGCTTAGTTGGAGAAGAAGGTTGACTTCTTCTACGGCTTATTCATTGATCTGAGGTAAGTTATGCATTATTTTCCCATTTCATTTAATCAATAGTAGACGGTTTCTGTTATTTACCACATTCTCGGACTGGTTCTTCTATATTTCTTCAATTAATTTTCAATCTACTCAAAACCACGAGGACCAAAGTATTGACGGCTATGGAGCTGTTTGTCTACATCGGCCAAAAAGCTGCGCTCTAAGTGGCCATTTTTGGGATCTTTGTTAACCTCTTTGTCGTGGCCACGATTGACCGAACATCGAGCCAAAAGTTCCTTAAACGATCAAAATCTTAGAATCGCCTTTTTGCCCGAGGAAAAGTAGATAAAATCAACCACTTGCCGGCATTTCGGGCAATGAAACCCGAAGCTCCTGCCTGCCTGCCAGACGGGCCGAAAATTGGCAACGCTTCGTGGTTTCGTCCGACGGTCCTGGTCCTGGCCTAGCGGTCCGGAATCATTTTTCCTTCAGGGGCACCGGTGGCCACGCCGGGGGCCAGATTTGATTGGAGGTGATTTTTCACATTCATTAAATTAATGAGATTATTCTCGTCCTCGGGCCGTGCGATGGCGGCAGCGGCGGCGGCGGCGGCGATGACGGCACTATCAGTGGGGGCAGCGGGCGTCCATTTTCGCTCATGAGGGCTCTCCGCTTACCTGCTACAGTGGTGTACCATCATCATCGGCGGCAGTGATAAGAAATGTAATGCAAAAACTGTAGCTTCTATAGGTTTATCAAGTGCCGCCTATAGCGTGTCTGAAAGTCTATTTTTACCCCTTAACCGGCAACACATTAGCCCAAAGGTTTCCGCTGGATTGATAACAAAGTACCGACAATTTGTGCCGACGGTGTGGACCAAAAGTGGGCACATCTCTGTACGCGCCCGAATCACGTTCCGGCGCGGGTCTAGCCAGAGGCCAGATGCGGAGAACGGTGATTGACACCTGGCATGGTGGCATCTTCTCCACCGGGCTGAGTGGAGTGAAAAATGGCTCCCGCCGCCGAACGTACGACGCCGGACACGGATGTGAATGGAGTCAGCTGAGATTGTCATAAATTTGGTTTGATTTCGCCAACACAGCCCAATTCGCTGCTTCTCCTTCTTTCAACACGCGCTTTTTCGACCCACCGACCGACATAAATTATGGGCCTTCTTGGGGGCCCCGCGTTCGATGATTGACGCCCGAATCTTGTGCAACGTCTCGTCCGTGGATTAACTCCCCGGGGGAGAAGTGGGAACAAAATGAGTGAGCTTAAAATAATCTCCCAAGTCGGGTCGTCGGGTGGCTCAACAGATTGACTCTCTCTCACGCGGGGGGCATGCATCAAGATTTGGCGACGCTCGCCCGTCGCGAAGAGGGAACAAATTGAATTACGGTGCTTGGGAACCTCGATGGCAGCCTGTTAACCTGTTTGCAATTAGGAGTACCTCGGCGTGACAAACGTTTTACAAATTGGGTAAGCTTAGCCGACGTGCGGTTAAGCCCGCAGGCTTACCCGCAGGAGTCCGCGACTAAACTATGCGGCAGGCGAGATGAGGAATCGTGATCGTGGCAAATTTTCGACGCCTCGATTCTTCTTCTGGAGGCAAAGCGCGCCCCGAACGTGCGTAATGGAAGGTAAACATTGGGAGCAAACATTCGGTAAACAGAGCCACAGAACAACATCAAAACAATCGTATCTTCTTCATTCGCGTCCCTGACACGGCCGGCACAATCAACATTAACGATAAGCAAACAATAGACCACCGTCGTCGTCATCGAAGGGCCCCGCGGCCGCTTATGCAACTCGCTGTGTCGGGACCGCGAGACACACTCGCTAATAACCACAATCAACATCCGAATTCTTCCGATGAAGCTTGCGGCCCCAATGAACGGCCCGCTTATCGACGACCGAGTGCGTCTTCAAGAAATCTGTTCCGAATCTCGGCCATTGCTTTGCCCGAGCCCGAGCTCGATGAAGTCATGCCCGCGTAGCTTTTAGAGCCTCGTTCTCTGGGAGTGTACAAAAATCATTCCTTTTAATTACACTCCATCACCGAACGGAGCGGGGCCGTCGTCGTTGGTCAATCTCGTGCGTTCTCGGAGCGTTTGGAATATTAGCATAAATTAGTAATGCACTGTCAACGACGGCAGGTTGCCGTGTCTAGTGGCTGGCTGGTTGTCCGTGACCGGCCGACCGATCGATTGCCCATGACCCGCCCGACGGCTGGCGTGACCCGCTGGCGTGACCGAAACCGTGCAGCATAAAGATACATTACCGCCCCGTGGGGAGGCCCGTGGCACAGGGGTTGGACACATTTGCGGTCGTTCGCTTTTCGGGTCCCATATCTTATCGGGCAAACACACACAGACATACACACCCAGCGCCAGTTGAGGTGATAAATTACTCCGAAGTGTCTGGGTTTGGACCCGGCCACAGACTCTGTTTGCGGGAGCTTTCGGCACAAACTTTAAATCCGGGCCGGGGATGGTGAGTATTGTGACAGCATATTAGGCAGCAGCGCAAAACATGGTGTTTTGATGGTTACATTAGTGGTACTTTGTGTAGGCTCAATAGATACAGCACCGTTGTACTGAACTGGAAGCATTGTAAATCCTCAGGATTCATCCCTGAAGGTCTTGTTAAATTATCATGATTTCCGTTTCATCTCATAACATCTCACTACCATCTCAACTCATTCTCATCAACTCATCAGCCAATTTGAGTACAAGGCATACTTCGATTGCCTGGTAGAGAATCAAAATACGATCGATTCGGCCAATGGTATAGGGTGGCCATCTAAGCTTCTCATTCCATTTGGTTATTAAAATAAAACGGCTTTATATTTTTCGATGGTTGAACATTTATTTGAAAGGTTAATTCACCAAATTTATGAATAAAATACAATTTCGGTTGCAGAAAATAGGGAGATATGAAAAACTTATTTCCAAAGTGGTAGGTCTTCAACTCAAACGGTACGATATTTATAAAGCTCATATCATTGAAGATCTTTTCCACCTCGGTGGCTATGTTAATAAACAGAATTGTCGTTTTCGTGGTTCGCAAAACCCACACGTCACGCAAGAGAAGCCAATGCACCCAAAACGTGTGACTGTTTGGTGTTGATTTTGGTCTTGGCGACATCATCGGCCGCCGTATGAATGAGTGAAAAAGCAGCTGCCGTAACCGTCGAAAGCGTACGCTACCGAGCAATGTTGACTGATTGGTTCTTTGGGGTCGACTAAAAATTGTTTTTCGTAAAAAAATTTAATGAATCAACCTTTCAAATAAATGTCCAAGCATCGAAAAATATGAAGCCTTTTATGTTTTATAACAAAATGGAAAAAAGAAGCTTAGTTTGGCACCCTGTAGTTAAATAATCGAACCCTTGATTTTTATTTACGGAGTTTAAGGAACTTCATTTGGCCTTTTTCATTCATTTGAACGAGAACGTGCTCATAATTGAATTAATTATATTTTATTCTAGCTCAAATCATGCGCCTTTGAGTAATAATTGTTGGACCAAAATTAGGACAACATGGATTCAGAGGACAGTTGTAATGAAAAAATCATAATGACACTTCCAACAATTCCCTAGCCGTGCTTTTATGCATAGAAGTGAAAATTTTAAACGAAAAGATTAAGACCCAAACGCCAATCTGTCATATTTGCTCAGCTGAGTCCGAAGGAATCTCAGCGAGGGCACCCGAGGGGGGAGGCACATGAAAAATCGGCCAACATTAGTATGCTGGCCGGCCACTGCACGGTGGCTCGTTTCCCCGAACCGAATCCCCCAAGGTGGAGTTCATTAACGATGCGGTTCGTTCACATTCCACCGCATTTCGACTTTCTGCCAACAAACACTCGCCACCAGCCAGTCCCAGGCACCAGACACCTGTCGCCCGGGCCTTTGGAACTCGGCCAGGCGGTCAAATCGTTGCATACTTTCGCGTCGGCCACCGACAGGCCGGCCAGCCAGCAACTTCCTGCCGACTACTGAAGTAGTGTGAACCAGAGAAGAGTCAGAGAAACCCCAAACACACACTCCGGGGCACCGGCAACTAATCCTGGCCGGCGCTCGGAAAACTTCATTAGCGAATGATTAAACACGTCCGCGTCCGCGTGTGTCTTGGTGGAACTGGTGGCCGCCCGTGAAATAATTGCCGGAATTTCGGTGGCCCTCTTCTAGGAGGAGCAACTAACCTGTTTCAATTTGTGGTCAAGCCGCCCATGCGTGTCTGGCCGTGGTCCGGTTCGGGCTGGCCAGAATTGATGAAAAATGATTCCGGTTCGCATTCTACGGTGTGACCGATTTATCATTCTGCCATTAACGATGGCCACGGCCAGGTCATGGTATCGACTCCGAAGTGCTGAATGTTTATGAATTATTAATAATATTTTGTTCGAAGCTAATTCCGGTGAGGATGATTTGAATAAATTTACGCGAAGCGTCGCGCTACGGTATGGGACACAGAACGGGTTTCGACGATGACGATGTTGGCCACCACTTAAGCGAGGGTCGGTCCTCCGGAATCCGCTGGGACCCGCCTCGGTTGGTGTTAATTGTTGGCACATAATTAGGGTTCGATTCGTTCCCGTACTGTCGAACCCTCGAGGTAGTCAAGTTTTGGCTTTCCTATTTTGCTATTTTCAACCCTTAATCAACTTTATGTTGTCCAAAATATCGGGTATCGGAATCTTAATTTAAAGGTCCAAACTTTTTGCCCAATAAAACCCAAGATTATTGCCGGAATTTTGTCGCCCATTTTAAGGCTCTCGTGGCGGCCCATGTGTCCGTCAAAACTTCGTCGCTCGTTTATGTGTTTTCTCTTCGGCGACGCTGCGCATTAGAGAGAAGCATAAACAAAAACTTATGCTCACTCCCGTTGCCTCCTGTTACTGACGCCAGCCTGCCAGGTCAGCCGTCAACCGGCTTGCCACATCAGCATCACCCTCGCACCGGCCGAGGAATTCGTGAGCAATAAACGGTCCCCGCCATTACTCAGCCCCTGTAGCCGGCGCCCTCAGCATCGGAAACATTCTCTAACCAGGACCCGACGGCGTGCCGACCGTGGTCCTCTTCACCTGTGACAGGCATTCCTCGATCGGCCGGTCCACCCGGTCGGTAAGGGAGTAAAAATAGATAACGCAAAACGGCGATAAACCGTTTCGTTTTCAACAACAGACCCGTCCCGGCTGTCCCGGCCGTCGGAAGCGACCTGTGGGGGACGGACTTGGTCTGTTTTCAATGTCGCATTGCCCGAGAAACAAGGAGCCGGCAAAACAGGATATGTCTCCTACCGTGTTACGGTTTATACGATGCCGCAGCGGCAATTGACCTGCCTTTCTTGTTTAATTTTTAATCCAACTCCACTGCAACTCCAACGGTCTGTGTGAATCATGCATAAATTATGTTGCCCTGCGTTCAATCGTCCTTTCACCGAGTGGCGTTTATTGACGTGAACCGATTTACTGTTCCTATCCCGCCTTTCTTACAGCACTTCGTTTTTTGAGGTTGGTTGGTTCCTCTTTTGGATCTTCCAACCGCGAGGACCTGCGAGGAGCGGACCTCGATGTGTGGTTAACAATTTGACAGGAAGACAACAATATAAAATGAAAACCACTCGCGTAGAAAACAACGCGCACACACACACGAACACGGAGGTGTGAAAAAGGGAAACAAAATCATAAAACGCACACACAGCCGGATCCGGGTTTATGTGGTGCGTTCCCAGTATTCGGCCGGGATATGCCCGACGGCAGGTGTTGTTGGGCGCCGAGTTGACAGTAATTCGATCCGCGGTGAATGCGAGCCTAACCTTGGCATTGGGCTTCAGGGCTTTCTCGCTCGTCTTGTGTCCCGATTCCCGGTTGTTTTCGCTCCGAAACCCAGATTCGCTGACAACGATTAGTGGACACTTGCGTTTGCTTTCCCCGTGCCAATCGAGGAGTGTGAGAAACGGACACGGTTGCGCTTCAATTTCGCGAAGCATTGCCCCAAGCATTTTAAGTCCCGAAGAAAAGAAGGAGACTTCGAATCAACACCCGGACTTGCCTCCGGGCGGCTGAAATTCGCTGTGTATGATAAGGTGGCGCGATATGGTACGACGGCGTCCTCATGAATGGGTGGCTGGGGATCGTTTCCGCGCACCACAACCGGTTCCCGGTATTGCCTTATTTTTCCGGTGTTATTTTCTCATCCTTCTCTTGCTCGGGAACCGGTTTTCCTGCTGCGACGGGACACGGTTCGATGGCTCGAAATTTACCGGCCTATGTGGAATGCGCGGGCGCGCGACACAGACCCCGACCACATAACCGGACCCCGAGAGCGCTATGCTCCCTCCCCTCCAGGAGCCACCGCACCCGATACGGAACCGATCAAAATTATCGATCGCCGGCACCAAATTTCGCGCCAATCAGTTTGGGGCGAAAGTCGAAGTTCTGATCGGGTCGCCGCCGCACAATTTTGTGGCAGCCTGCCGTGCGCTGCCGTGTAATCGTTTCATGTTTAAATAATTTTATGCTTTATAATTGACTTTAATAACACACACGCCGGTCGAATGGGGAAGGACGAGAAGCAACTTTCGCCCTCTGAACGCGCCCCCCATACATGGTGTAGCAATTATTTTAATTTAATTTTCCTAAAAGCTTCTTATTTTTCCGGTTAAGTTCGGGCTCTGCTCGCCATTTTAACCACTGATTCGCGGGGTTTGCAATCAATTTAATTTGAAACTTAATGCTCGGTGGCACTTTATTTAGGAGGGTCCCCCTGCGCGGGACACTACACCGAAAACATACACTCCCAATACAGATTACGAAGTTTGCGGCCATTGCGCCAACGACTCATTAAAACTTTCTGCCGAAAAGCGATCTTGGCAAACAAGAACCGCTCGCCGGTCCGAGAGAGGTTCTTATTAAGTTAAACTTTCGCCCCCCGCAAAAATCGAATCATCGCGGACCTCCAAATGAACTGGAATGGGGTGGCCCCAAAAATTATATCCCCGAACGGCTTTTAAAAAAAGCCTTCAGAACCTAAAGCATCTAAAATCTCTCGAATGCCCGGCCAGCAATCGGCGAAAGATACGATTCAATCCCACAAATCAATATAAAATAACGGTCCGCCCGTGGCGGGGTCCTCCAATTCTCGCTAATGCCGCAACTTTCGGTCGGGATACCACGAAAAGTTTAATCCCGACAAAGTCCACCCGGTTTCCCTGCTTCTTATTTTGCCCTGCCGTGCCGTGGCGCGAAGCATTAGCAAATCGTTTTCTCGCCCGCCCGATTCCAAGAAATCGGCAAAGCAATGTTCGCGACGCGCCATAAGGATGATGAGGATGATGTCCGGGGCGTCCCGCCCGCTTTCAAATGTTGGACCGCGATTTGTATATTTGATCACCTTTCATCGCCACCGCAACCCCGCCACCGCCGGGTCGATCGATCGATCGATTAGGTAATTTTCGAATAAAACCCCACGAGCCAAAATATTAAACTTCCTCGGTGGGCGCTGATGGATTGATGGTTTTATCATCGTCCAATCCCCACCAACAACGATCGTCCTCGTCCTCGTCGTTGTCGTGCGGCCCGTGCCGCTGTAATGTATACAGATGGCTCCGAACTCCGAATCTCCGGTGGGAGGCAAGATTAGCCCGAAACATGTGTACAAACAAACAAATCGGTGCCACGGTGGTGCCATTCGTTCTTTCCACGGAGAAAAACTATTCCCACGTCGGACGTAAACAGTGCCACTCGCCACTGGCCACCACATCTGGGCCAACGGAGGAGTGTGAAAAACCGAAAACGACCAGCAAAAACAACACGGCCGCTCGCCGCTCTATTAATGGATGCGTCCCGGTGCCGGTGGACATTCCGACGGTTCGGTTCCGTCCGGTCCGGGGCCCGCACCGGCGAGTCGATTTCCCGATGCCGATTTCGAAACCGGCAGCCGGCTTTTTCCGGAACCACCGGCCCGAAACTCCCATCTGGGCCGGGGAAGTTCATCAAGGGGGCCTCGTAAATGGACTTTCGCTGCGCTGAATCGACACACCGATCGGCCGATCGATGCCGATGATGGCGAGATGATGTGTTGCATGGTGCGCCACGGTGAATTTGTGTTATGATTAAGATGCCTGGCTGCCCGGCTCCTCCGCCGGGGGTTCGGCGAAGCGAATTGAAGAAGTGGCACCAGGAGGATACGTACCTAGAAGGGGCGAAACGGAATAAAAATAAGCATTAGAATGTGGGTCAAGATAAGATTTAATTTATGCCAGCCCCCGGTAAGCGGGCCGGATGATGCAAAAGGCTCAACGGGACCGGAGCAGATGCGCGCGCGGTGGGAACGATTATGAAATGGGGATAAAGGTTTCATTTAACTCCGCCGATCGGCCGATCGTGAGCCGACTGCAGAGTGCGTTCCGTTCGGTTAATCATTTTTATTTCCACTACTTTACATCGAATCGAGATATTAGATTACGTAATTAATCTCGCGTCCTAAAAACGTAGTTCTAAAGACCTCTTTTACATTAAATTACAATTGATTATTAATGTTAACCAAATATGTTGTATAAAATTATCATCAAATTTTCAACGGTAAAACTGTAAAAACATGTGCAAAATCACAAATCTATGTTATCCAATCTAAGAATCGAATTCTAGCGTGATTTATCTGAAGCCTCAAGCATAGAATCTAATGGCCATTCGATTTGTTTTTCTATCAAAATCGCGGAAAGCTACTCTCTATCTCAGTAAAACAATTGTTTGCTCAACCTCTGCCAGTGAAAAAACTTATCCAATTCAATGGTGCCACTTCAGGGTGGTAAATCGTGCGAACGGCAGCTCGATTGAGGTGCCCCCGAAGATTCGACGCGTATCTTTCGTCGCTCGGTACTCGGAATGGAATGGAGCGTGTTACAAACACACAGCCCCGGGACCCGGGAGCTCCGATTCGTCCGACGGGCCGTCGCCGGGATTCGATCGAATCTTTCACACTTTCTTCTAATTGCAATGACGGATCGTGAGAGGATCCGGGAGATTCGTCTTCCTTTTTTTCCCCTCGCTCGCTCGCTGTTGCCACCGCGCCCGAAGGAGTTGGATGAGGTTTCACTGGCGTGCACCACTGTTTCAGTTCTCGTTCCTCTTTCTCTCTAACGTGATCTCTGATGTGTGCCTCCCGGCCATCCCGAGATGTCGGGTTTTGCTGGGATTATCCAACGTTCCCGCTTCCCGCAACGGAAGAGACCATCCCACGGTGTGGCTCAAATTACAAGATGTTCTGCGCCTTGCGAAACCCGGGCACCAAGCACTCCGTGGAGCTTGCGTGCCCTGCCCCGTGGGCTCGTTGCTGTGTTTCCTTGCGTGCGATTTGAAATCGAAACTCTATCACTCGGGTGTCCTGCGAACTGCCATCTCCACCACCAAACCGCACTCCGCATCTCCGCCGAGACTTCCGCTAGGGCGAGAAAGCGAAAGAAGCAGAAAAAAACAAGTTTGCCCAGCCACGAACGAAACTCTCGATGGGAAATGGGTTATAAGTCTTCGGCTGATGCTGGCCAGCCAACGGGCGTTTATCCCGTCCCCCGTCGTCTAGGATCCGTGCGCCGATAAACATGACAAAAACGGATCGAATTAACTAAGAATTCTCCGGTGTTTTGCTTCCTTTTTTTTCTTTCCGGCTTCTTCCAGGAGAGTTTGAACTCTTTCGTCGTGTTTCCCCGTCAAGGCGGAAAAGTGAAACGAAGCGCACGTTACGCACCAGGGAATTCTGGGGTTCATTTCGTTGGTTCGGTTGTTTTGGCGTTTCGCAACTTTCACGCAAAGTTTTGCTTTTTCCGCCGCGGTCCTTCCCAGGGGCTCCGTTTATCATGATTTAATGCGTATCTTTGTCGTTGTGGCTGCGTGCTGCTGCCAGACCAGGACCGGTCCGGTCTGAAACATTGGTCAACCCTTCGCAGAAACTCGGAAGGTATCTTGTTGAATCGGAACCCTCTGGAGATCCCTTTTGCTTTTTTTTGCCACCACACTGCCAGTTATGCTACTTATAATCTGCCAGCGTTTTTATTTTTTTAATTGACTCCTGCACATTGAGTTTGGAGTTGTTCTTTTGTTAATATCCTGTTCTCACAACGCCACAAAAAGAATGGATGATAGAAAAGCAATTCTATCTGGCCTCAAATCCTTTTATCTGGATTAGTACAGTGCGATAAGTCTGCTCCGTGATCGAACCTTTATCTGACTCTTAGAGCCTTTTGGGCCTTAGGGCAAAAAATGGATAAAATCAGGTTGACATTTGTTACGAAATAACAGGTACACCTTTAAACAGCTATCAGTCCTCATTACTTCGGATCGCTTCGGATAGCTTCGAGTTCGAAACTTTCTAGCCACACTGCACTGAGCCAACGTGAAACAAACTTCACTCAAAAGATTCACATTTTTTGGCGTCTGCTCCATGGCCTACTGTTGAAAGCATCCTCGCGTCCACGGAGATGCATCTGCAAAGTGCGCGGACCCAGCAAAAAGCGGAAGCACAACAAATTGCATCGCGCTCATTTTCCGATTCAGCTTTTCGGTCCTCGGAACGATGAATCATTTTTTCGCCGTCGCTGGGTTTTTGTGTGCCACGGAATGATGCCATTTGCTCGTGCCGAATCGATGGTAGCAAGGAAAATGGGAAAAGGAAATCGCTTTCCCCCCAGCCTTCTGTGCTTTCCGAGTTCCGAGCCATTGCAGTTTGCAAAGGGGACACAGTCCTGTGCACAGCGATGCACAAATCAACCGATGCGTTAAATGGAATTTTCTCCATCGTCCGTCGTCGCGAGGCAGAGCTCACTTCGATGATGCAACAATGTGTACAGGGCGCCATCCAATGTTTACGCTGCGTCCCTAACCTCATTACCCGTCCCTGCTGCTGAGCCCTGGTCCATTACTGCCCTTGTTTCGTGCTTCCGTGTGCTGGCAAAAGTGCCACGCGTCCAGGGAATCCAAGGCTACAAGGCAAAAAAAGCCAACTTCCGTCAACTTCTTGACGCCGGGGGGACGCCGAGATCGTGTTGTCTCGAGGATGTCTTGCGAACAATCTTCCCAATCGATTCATCCCCGACCCCAGCTCGCTCGGCGTCAGGCTAATGGGATCCCATTGCTTCGATTGACACAGTTCCACGGATCGTGTGAGTGGGGCGAGACAAACAATAGTAGCCGTGCTTTTCACACTTCACCGAGTTTCAGGCGATAAAAGCATAATCCTGTAGTGCTGTACTTTGACTTTACTTTGGCTTGTGTTTTTTCGTTTCCAAAGTCGGGACCTGTCAATGTTCAGACATCTCGCGATGCTCACTACTTTTTTTAAAGTGGCCGGAGCCGGGGGGATGTTCTAATCGCTTCCCGAGTGGCCAAATAAATTCTGCTACCAGCACGAGGCGCCCCCACTATGCAGTTCCGCTGTAACTGTCACTTTGACATCCTAAATAATCGAGTAACTCGTCGATGAGTGCTTGGATCCAGTGCAAGCTCCAGGGTTTGCTTTGGGAGCATCGCTGCTCCATTTAATATTTAATGGCCCCCGACTGTCAGTGTCCAATCAAACTTTTCAATAATTTTACGTATGCTTTTTGCATGCCAATCGCGCGCTTTTTTATTTAAAGCGATCGATCGAAGCGTGTGCCAATTATTGACGCTCCGCCAACGGTGGATTACTACTCCGATTGGCCGATTGAACCAATTTCACACACCACTTGCTGGCAGGGGACTTGCTCGGCCACCGTTTTCCCAGTGGACCACCCCAGAGCATCGAACAATGGAAAAAGAAACGCGGGAAAAACTAGATAGTTTTCCACACTTTTCCCATTATCTGCGTGGCGTGTTTGTCGGGCGGACGGGCGATGTCTTACTCATAGCCCGAGCTCGAAATGCACCGACCTACGACCGTCGCCCGGGTTCGGGGTGAAGAATGATGTCTTTCTTCGGTCGGATCCTGTGGGGTGGGACGGAGTTCATAGAGTCCGCTTCGGCGGGCCGGGCGAAGGACCTGGGGCGATCCGGGCTTCAGCCGGTTGGCGCCAATTTTATTCAACGACACCGCCAGCTTCCGGTCCGGGGTCGCCATCGCCATGTCCTGTCTGGGTTGCTGCCGCTCGGTCCTCGAAACGATCCTGCCGCAGGCGTCGGTTTGTAGCCTGTTTGTAGAGCGAGACACGCCACGCCACGCTGCTCCATTTTTATGGATAATTTTCAACCGACGCCTTGTTAGTGGTTTCCAGTTGTGTGACGCCCGTTGTCTTTGCCACATGTCCCCGCGCATCGTCTCCGCGGATCTCTTCATCGCAATTCTTCGTTATTTTATTGATATCCTTTACGTGCGAATCGCTGATGCTTTGCCCGCGAGGCAACCCTTGGCAACTCCCGGCTTCTAGGATCGGGCGAAACAGTTTCGTTCGTTTCGGAGCCGCAGGATGATCGACAAAACTTCGATATACCCGCGAGCGCTGAGCACTCGTTGTGGCCTTTATGTTTTTTTCCCGCGCTCCCGGCATGATGAGGTTTTCGTCCTCGTTCGGGCAGGTTAACTAGTTTTTCGCGCCGCCGATGTCGGAGCACAAGAAATCTGACAGAGCGCAAAACACCAAAAGTTCCCAAACTACACCCGATCCTGGGTCGCCGGAATCGAGTGGGGTGCTGCTCGGAGGGGCTACCAACATCCCAGAGCAAGGGCCCATTGTACGAGTATTTTTCAGACAAATTCACATCGTTGAAGCAGCATAAGGAGAAGGTTAATGCTTACTTCCGGTGCTCTAGTGCCGACGGCGACGGGCGACGAGTCCGTAAGAAAGAACGGCAAATGAGGCCAGAGCACTTGCCCGACACACAAACACAGCCAACGAACACTCCGGAACCGCTTTCCGGATGGTGTGAATTTGAATTGGTAATTTTCGTAGCAAGTTCGGAAGTTCGGTGCTGAGGAAGAGCTTAGTGCGGGGCGCGCAAAGTATCCGGCCGGGCCCCCGATCCGGCACCACAAAGGATAACAGTGACAAGAAAAACGACCTTCTATGTGTGTGTGTGTTTGGCAGACAATCCTTTTAACCGTCGTGCGCTTTATTCGTCCAACTCCAGCGCACTCTCTTTCTCTCGGTCTCTCGCTCGCTCGTTGGTCCCCTTTGAAGTCTATTAGCCGTAGCACGGGATCCTTTGCAGGACTTCAGCAATAGAAGGCCCCGGTCTCTGGCGCCGCACCGACCGACCATCTCCGTTTGGCTCCCGTATCGAAAGCAATTATCCCATCCGGACACGGTGCCACTAAACAGGATATGGCAGCCACTTTTTCGGCCGCAATTGCACCAACTGTGGTGGCACACTAACTACCGGACCCGGGTTGGCCCAACGGCCGACGGTGGTCAGTGGGTGAGAAATGGAGCCACCACGGGCACTGGCCATCGGCCGTGCGAAAAGATCCGGCGGCAGCGATAAGACCTTCGACGTCCCGGGATCCTGTGAAGTGTATTAGAATGGCCCAGCCCACGAGGATTATCCAGGATGGGGTATTATTCAAATGATAGTTGAAAATCCCGCCCGAAGCCTTCGCCCAGTTCGAGCTTGCCGGGAGCCGGCATGAATATGAGAGTGTCAGGGGTGCGTGTGAATGCCGGCGGGTTTGGGGTTTCATAACGACACGGCCTATTGTTAACCGGCAAAAACCCTGCCATTGGTCTAACCGGCAAAATTTCCCCATTTTCGAACGGGAAGCATTATTTTTTGGGATTCGAGTCGTTCGGGTTCCTCGAACAAGGTGGGTGCATCGAAACACTGCGAATGAAACCTGCTTCGGTCGGATAAAATGGGAAAAATGTCATAAAAATGGTGCCGGAAAAAAATCCCAAAGAAACATCCCGAAACATCTGGTTTTCCGTTGAAAATGGCAAACGATCATTCTAAAATATCCATCTTTTCTCGATGCTCTTTTTTCTTTCTTTTGGTCCTGAAGTTTTCCAACTGTACGGGCGCACATGTGGCCTCCAATAACACCCCGAAGACACGCATTCGTGTTGTGTCCCAGTTTTCCCGACGATCACCGGATCCCTTCCGTCACTCTTCCGCACTGATCGAATCGGGTCTGTGTGTTACGGACGGACCGGCAAAGACCGGCGTGTTTGTGTGTGCGTCTTAAATATTTATAGTTCTCGGGTGGCCAGTATTCGGGGGGCGATGATGGCGGACCTCGGTGATGACTCACCGGTGAAGGGAAGAAAAATCCAGCTCCGCCGGAAAATGAACTCGAAACGTATCGATCGTGTTCGATGGGGTGGACGATGTTACTACCAGGACAGGGTGGGGGTGGGGGGGGAGGGGAGTGCATAATGTTGCACCATTCGGATGCGGTGCATCGACACGCTCTCCGACATCGGAAAGCCATTGAAAATTGATCCGACTCCCGGATCGGTGTCGTTGCGTTGCATGGACCGGACAGTTTCTCGGCTTTCCCGACTCCCGACTCCGGATTCCGGGGTCCCTTTGGTGGGAATGTCTTTTATGCGGGAGACTGCTGTGCTGTGTGGCGCAATATTTATGTGCTACCTACCGACCCATCTGCGGTCCCAGGTTTCCGAGGGATGTGGTTTTATTGTGTCGAGGTGATTAGAATGGCCATAAAGAATGTGTTTGTGTGTGGTGCTATCATCGTGCATCCCGATCGTTTCGGTTTATGCGAAATGAGAGAGGAAATATTCAGCCAGTTTATGGTGCACGAACCGATCGTCCATCGTCAGGTTTAGTTTAGTGTTGAAAATGGTGGACAATCTAAATAAATTGGCAGTCCGTGAATACGTGCCACATGAGGCTTCAATCAATCCTTAATCGATCGATCGATCGTGCGCTCGAAATACAAAAAACTATCGTTCCAATGACTTCATCAAACCCTTTCACAACATAAATAAATGTATATAAAGTGAAATAAATTTGAATTTTTCAAGAATATCTAGGAACAAGCCAAACACGTCCCAATTTTACATTCCACTTTAAAAACTGAACGGTGGTTCAGGGCAAAGTTTTCCGAACCCAACGATAGTGCCGTATTATCAGCGGTAGCTCCCGATGAAGCTCCCATAAATATCGATTTATCGCTGATAAGACGGATAACCGATTGCGTCATCGTCGTTCGATTTATTCATTAGAAAGATAAACACTATTTTACGAGCCGGGACGTCTCGGCGTCCGGCGACCAGATCCAGATTGGTTTCCATTTCGATTGTTCTTCCCGGGCCCCGGGGCTACTTGAAGCGAATGGCCCGAGAACTTTCGAACACAGCAACACAGCTACTACTGGGTCTGGGACCACCATCGTTAGATTGAGTTAGAGAGACCAGCCAGCCAGGCAACCATCATCGTCGGCTGAACGGTTGAATAATAATCAATAATCTTGTTGATCATGTTTAATTGAATTCAAATTTCACTACTCCCGGTCTGCCAGGCCCGGAGACCCCTTTCCGTTTCCGATGCTGAGCATATGTTCCTTCGGGCACACACAACCTTGGGATAAAGACCCCGCCGGCACACACACACCAGAGCCCCGGTTGAGTGTGTGCGGGCTTCACGACGATTGTTGTTTATCCAGAGAACTCGGGCATGAGCGGTGGGGGGCTGGATTGGTTTCAACACAAAATATAGTTGTTCGATAGTTCACCGTTCCGCTTGCTCGGTGTTATCGTAAGCACAGGAAGAGGAGAGATAACACGGGAATGGTGGGTAGCCCGGAGTAGTTGTTACACCAGCACCAGACTTCAATCGAATGTCGTACGTACGTCGAAATCAAAGAGAAGCAAACTCGGTTGGAATTTGTTGCCGCTTGGTTTGGTACGGATGCACCATCAAACGGAAGCGAGGCGAGCATAAGAACGACGAGTTCCCGAGGTTGGGTTGTTTTTCTAGCAACCGGATTACGGAGCAACCCACCAGGTTCCAACCTATGGTTAATCCGGGTTTCATACACTCACACGCGGTTTTGACGGAATCATGGAGTTTGACACAATCATTAAGCATCAATCGATCATAATGAGTGAAACATTTACTTTTATGTTTCAATAACTCACACGCCCGCCCGGAACACGCCCGGAAGCAACATAAATTGGCCTCGTTTTTTTAACCACCCCGCGGCCCTGTTTATTATATAAACATAAAAGTTAATATTGGCACTGTTGGGCTGGGCCAACAATGCCCGCGGCCGGGGCCATTTCATTCCGCGCGAGGGATGAAACATTGATTGGCTTTTGGCTTGGCGCGTGGCGTGGCGTCTGGGCCACCCCTCTGGGCTTGCGCTAGTACATTTTTAATCCCATCCCATCGCCAGTTCCTCGGAGAATCGAGAGAGTTTTCCGCCATTTACCTGGCGCACCAACATCACTTTAACATTGTTTGAATTTTTCAACCGCCGAGCGTCGAGTCGCGGCCGCTCCGTGAACAATGGAACAATGTCGTTTTTGGTGGTGGTGGTTCGAGCGAGTATGTTCTGGCACCGGTTTTTATGCTCTCTCGGGGGGGTGGTGGTCTTATTACCTTTGTGCCGGCGAGAGTGTGTGCACACATGGGGTTCCCATTGTAGCGAATTTCGTGGGTTTCAGAGAGAGAGTAAAATGGCACCACGCTTTTCCGCCGCGACCGTTAAACTTTTCACCGAGCTCCAGAATTCGGGCGAATGTTCGGAATGGAAACTAATCATAATTGAAATTCAATCTTGTTGTACCGGGAAAACTCAATGCCGGCGCTCGGGCAATCGCTCATAAACACGCTTCCCGTTAATTGATTGCTGCTGATTGAATGGCTCTCCGGCAATGGCCTTAATGTACTTCGCCACCGGCGGCGGGAAGTCGCCCACGGTTAATGGGCCACCCGGCACCGCATTTTGATGCACTCAATATGCTAATGCAATGCAAATACAGGTGGACCACCAGGACCGGGTGCAGCCGGCTGATGGCGATATCAATTGGATTAATGCCCGCATGCGGCCAGGGATGGGTCGGGTTTCTGACGGTGTTAAGTGATTAGTTTCGAATTTAAAGCCGTGCCAAACGCGTTAAAGTGCGTCGCCAGTGCCCAACTGAATTCCCAATCCATCCGACAAACCGGGTCGACGGGCATTCCAGCCGCCGTATCGGCCACGCGGTTTATTTACGGCAAAACAAATTGAACCGTCAATTTCCAGGCCCCAAACCTAACCTCAATCAACGGAATCAATTCCTCAGACGCTTACTACTACACGGACCTGAAGCGAACGCTTCGACGACGACCACCATCATCGAACCCGGGTTGCGTCACAGACACATACGACACCGAGGCGCGCCGGGACGACGACGACAACGCCTCGACAGGGACTCTCCTTCAACGCCTGCGGTACATTAATTTATTTAATGTATTTCACCAATAAAATAGAAATTAACTTTCAATTACTTTATATACGGGACCGAGTCACTGCAACGCATGCGGCTTTCACTGCGTCTGAAAGGGTGCTGAAGGGTTTCTGTCTACAGCCCGGCCCTCGGAGGCTTGTCTCCCTCGCTCGGTGGCTGCCACAGACTTATAAATCATAGTTTTATCGTAACACGTGTGCCCTGGAATCGCGGTCGCGAAGAAAGAAATCGGATAAGGAGACCGACCGACGAACGAGAAGATAGGAGAGGGTGCTGAGTGATTGAAACAATCGCCGGCCCAGCGGCCTGCGCCCTCCAAGAGTACTCCAAGCTCAAGAGACAAGGCAAACAGTTCGGACACAGTCTAATTGCAGCGCAGGTCCAGGTGGCCCCAGCAAGACTTCACCTCCCCATTCACAGCACTTGACCGAATTGTCACTAATCCCTTGTAGCCGCAGGAGTGACGCAAGACGGAGTGGTTCAGAGACAGACAAGACCCTTGCTACAAGACTTGATCTTGCTCCCCTTTCGGTTCGGGTTTGGTTCAATTATGGCGATCGCTCTAATCGTCGTCGTCGTCGTCGTCGTCGTCGGCTGCACCGTTTAAGAGGAGCAGCTCGATTCATTAGCCATTAGCCAGGGGCCTGCCACCCGGTCGATCTAATTGAGATAACCGAGGCCCATGTTTCATAACTCTTCGGTTTAAAAATATATTCCGCCCAAACAATGCTGCACCCAACCCGGCTGCAACATGCCCCCTGGTTGGCCGGCTAATGCTCCGGCGGGTCGGAGAATAATTAGTTCCGAATATAAAACACACACGGGGACGGGCGCAACGAAATGTTTTCTCGCGATAAGCAGCATACACCGTGGCAATGGACGTGGAAAGTATGTTTTTTTTTGTTGAGGTTATGGCCGTCTCGTGGTGGTACTAGAACTCAAAAGTTGAACCGACGCGCACCGGGTAATCGAAGCGAGATATAGAGTCTGGCTTGCACATCGCGGCAAGAGTTAGCTTCCCGGAACGGAACACGGCGGCGGAGTTCGCGGTCTGTTAAGGTGGGTTCCAGCCAGAAGTTCCGACAGAGAGCGTGGAGGGCGCACAGAGCAAAAGCGAATCCCGAACCCGACGGGCCGGCGATACTGGGGCTCGTAAAAAATAAAGCGATTACATAATGGAACGGAACCAGAAGGTAAGGAAGCCAGAACCCAACACACACACTCCGGGGCGGATACTTTTTGGGCTACCTTTTCTTCGGCCACTCCTCAGGCTTTCCAGGCTACGGAGTCTTGCCCGCCCCACATGATGCGGGGGGCGAGCTAATTGGAATTTAATTAAAAAGATCCAACGCTTCATTTAGGAAGTCCGCGAGCGCTCGGTGTCCATGAACGTGTGCGCTGGGGTTAACCTTGTTAATCCGTCCACCAGTTTCGCGTTACCTTTCTCGCGTTACGCAAAAAAAGGACGAAACTAAAAACGGATCCATTAAGCAGCTTGTACCGATTTTCGCCTCTTTCGACCAGCTGGGTCGACGGGCGCACAGGAACGGTAAGGTGTGTGTGTTATCAACCTGTTTGATGTAAAATTGACTTGTTGTGAAGGCCACCGGACACGGTTATCCCGACTCTTAATTAAAATGTTAATTTGAGATTTTAATACTTGGTCTCGTGACTAACTCAGGAAGGTGTCCTCGGTGAGGTGATCCGCAACAAAGGAAGCGCGGACTTTCAATTTCTAGTTCCTTTCCCGAGCCGAGTTCCGTAGCCGGCAATAATTAAAATACGTTATTGAGAGCAGAAGCCAGTCAGTATCCGCCACACTTTCTAAGCCGGGCCGATTCCGGAAACGGCATGGCCGCAAATTTATGGCCGGACCGCCAGACCGATCGTGTCGGGTCGGGATGGTTAATGTCGGGATGACTTCAATATGATGTGCGTTAAAAGACCAGCGTGAAGCGAGCGGCAACAAGAAGACGAAACGAATGGGTGAATGGGTTGGGTTCCTTCTGCACGCACGATCGGCACCGCACGATCGCCGAGCATATGGTTTTGCGTGATCTGCAAAATTCCACACCACAAGTGGCCCACGGCGGCGGTTTCATTAGGATGCGGGATTAGATCGCCCGGGGCCGGGACGATTTCCAGAGTCATTGGCTTGGTCGTTGAAGCGCCCTCCCAATGCCGGGTGCCATTTTTTTGTGCTGCGGCGTAACATTCCCATTTCCATGATTTATGTCGGTGCAAATGAAAAAACGGCCACACTTAGGGGGGACCCTAGGGATCATAACGGGGGCAACAAAAAAACCTGACACCACCACATTATGATTACAATATGATACGAGCGCCCGCGCGCGAGATGCCGGGCAAAAATGGCAAATGGTTTCGCGCAGAGGCGCGGCCACGAGAACTTCTCATGATCTCAGCTTTTAAAATGCCAACCCAACTGGGACAACTGGAGAGTTCGTTTGCTGCCGTTCCTACAGACCATTCGACGAACTAATCTTTGTGTGGCCAATTTTTCACTCTAAATTTATGGTGGGGAGCAATAAAAGGGTCTTTTCGGGAGAGTTTTGTTTGTTTTTGCCACATTTTGTACCACTTCTAAAACAACACTCAGGAAAGGGCCCATATTTAAAACAAAAATACTTTGAAAATATTACGCAACTTACGGAAAGCATAAAAATGCAATAAAAAAGCTCTTCTCACGTTGAGACCCACCCATTTGCATTCCGCTGCGACGCGCCCTGCCCACGTTCCGTTCAAATCACTTACTTCCTGTTCCGGTTCCGGTGGTCGAGTTACAACTTAACCCCACAAACAATCCCCGGTACCGGTTAAAGGCGAACGGCGGCGACCGTGGCCGAAAAATTCACTAAAACTCGGCTCCTTCCGCTCGGTTTCCTGGTTCGTCCGTTCCGTCGTGCACCGGTGTGTGACCTTAAATTGTGCAAAGCTTTCACGATCCGATCAGGAGTGCCCGAAAAAAGGCCCGACCAGACCGGCAAGGAAGCAACCAAGCAAGAGGTCCCACCGGACGCACCCGAGCGGGAGATAAAGTTTCGATTGGCAAACAGCGGCCTACCGCAACAACACCAACAAGGACGACAACGTCGACAGCGGAAAAAGCCGAGCCCATAAAACGGTCCATCAGGCAGGACACTGGATCACCGTCGCGGGTGGATCAGCGTGGCAGCCTCCTCCTTGAGCCTCAGTGCAAAAGGAGCAAAAGAAAACAGAATTACAGGCCTTTAGGGCCGCCCAGCGTTCTTCACCGAGCGTGCCGTTCGGCCGGGAACTCCGCGTAAGTACTTGGATATCCATTATGAAGTTTGATAACGATTCACGGTCCCAGAGGCCTCTGCCGGCTGAAGCTCTTTGGCCGAAATATGGCGGTGCGTTCTTGAGAACCACTTTTCGGAAGCACGCTCGCGGGCCACGCATTCTTTAATTATTTGTACAAACGCTGGCAGACTGGGACCAGCGACGTGTCAGTAAACGTCTTTCTACGCCGTGGAGTGTAACGGCAGTTTTATAGGTTACCACATACGGGTGGACCTACAATGTAAGGTACTTGGGGCGGCCAGGCCCAGCATAGGTTGCCGGTCGGGTCTGATAAGCAGTAAGATAATTATCAACCGTAGTTTGTGTGGCTCCTCTCGAAATCTCGACCCACGGCGTGCTGATAAGCTGTTCGTCCGGAGTCTGCTCGTTAGCACGATGGTCCCTCGGAGCAGCACACCTGTACAAGTGGCAATGCCGCGTGCTATAAATATAGTACTACCCGAGCACACGCACACTTCTGGCCCACTCGGGACCACGTGCTCGGCGCAGGCAGGTTGGTGAAGCTAACTAATTGGAGCTCCGGAGCTGAAGTAGGGCAATTGTGGGCAGCTTAAGCACCGCACCGTGGTGCGTTTCGAAATGGTTAAACAAAATCCACGCCACGAAAACATCGTGGTAAGCAAACTCAGCCCATGTTGGCCAACACCACACCGATAGCGACCGAATGCACAGGAATGGAACAAGCGTGATGATGCAATTGAAATTAACCTCCAATTTTCGGTGAACAAAATTCTTTGCTTCACCGCTTGTGACGTTTATTAAAAGTAAACAAATCGCCAACCGCCAAAAACCAGTCTACTAAGATCCGTAAACCACCAGGCGCCCTCATCTGCTGTCAAACCGCGCGCCACGTGTGTGCTTGGATTATACTACTTTCTTCCATTTGTTTTTTTTTTAAACGCGCTGTCACCGCGCTGTCAAATGAAAAACAAACACCTGCCGGATTGCGTCACGGATTGCGATTATCATATCACGCACCGCTGCCGGTCACCGGGGGAACCACCAGGGAAAAGTGTTGAAATTGTTTCGTCGTCGTCGACGTCTTTCTTAGTTGGAGCTCGGCGTCTCGCGTCAGTCGGCAAACAGCCCGAGCGTGCTACAATTGAGCCGCTTTGTTTACCAGGAGCCTCGGAGTTTGTGTTTAATCACACACGCGCACGTCTCTCTCGTGTGCGTCTTTCATAACGCACAGTGCATTTTGAAGAACGCCGGCGACTCCTCCTCCGTCTTTACTCCTGCTGTTTAAAGCAGCCGGTTCGCGGGCGTTCGTTCACTTTCGTTTTCGTTCTCGCGAGGAGGCCCTTTTGGAGGCACGGTGCTCCGGTGCTCCGGCTTGAAGGCTTTCCAAGGGCTAATGCATTCCTCCCAACGGAGAGCCTCGAGAGCGCACTCAAGGCGTGCGCGGCCCCGAGATGGGATCATAAATCAGAAAGCATAATCTAATTAGAGCCCGTTCTTCCGTAAGCAAGTACTCGGCCCGGCGACTCGGTGCCATATATAGGGAGAGCATAAAAGGCATTACAGGATCGGGCGGGAGGCGGCGTTTTATCACATGACACTCAAAGCAGCGCTTCAAAAAACCGCACCCCGGGCACTTCACGGGGTGGAACGGTACAATTAGTAATTTGGAAGGTAGAATGAATAAATCATTTCCAGTGGGTGGCTCGCTCCGGTCTTGAAGCGATTTTCATACGAGGGATTTAAACGAAGTGCCCGTTAGCACCGTGCGTGGTAAATGACTCAACTGGCGCCCAATGAATAGGCCCCGGTTTGGAGCAAATTACCCCCGAGTCGACGGTCGATGCTGAAATTGGGGCAAATTAATAGCCACCGGCGCAATTACAGAGTGTCTTCTGTCTAGGGAGAGAGATCTGCCACCCACCGATCATGATGGGGTCAATACTTACACTCAACCACCATCGTTCCCGCCATCACCACGATCAGCAGCAGTGCGAGGTGCACCGCCCCGCTGCGGCTTCGCTGCATGGCCATGTCTACGGTTTACGGCGGTGGAATGTCCTTTTTTCGGGCGCCCCAGGAAGCACCAATTAATCTCCGTCGTCGTTAGCGGAACTAGCCCCTCAAGCCACGGACAGGGTTGGCCACTTGCTTGCGTCAAACTATCTTCTGCACGGACGTCGGCGCGTAAACTTGGACCACTCTGCGCAGTAAATCACTTCACTCGCGACACATTCGACAAGATCGATCGATCACTTGATCCTTGAAAGAAACTAGCGAAACAAACACATTACAGCACACGTACACTCACACACACACACACCGCACTATGATTGCCAATTTTTGGTCACAAATTTCACCACTCTTTGCCGCTAACTGACAGTTGGTCGCCACAATGTCCACCAGACTCAAAGGTCTAATCACAGCCGTGGCCACGAATGTGACGAAAAACTCAAAGGGAGGCCAGGGGCTGGTAGCAACATTTTCTTTTACCCCTTTGGCTACCACATTCAACCAAACCCACCGCCACCGAAAGGGGTCAACCGCAGGAATGATGCAAAAGGATTTTTTCTTTCTCTCACTCGACGGGGCCAAGTTGCTAAGTTTGCTGTCGGGCCCGGATTTAAAGGGGAGGAAGGGGGGGCTCGGGAGTGTGGGGAAAACACGGTCAAGATTCGTCCAACATTTAGCGGGCCAAGGGGAGCAGCTAAAATATGCAGATCGGTCTCTCGGTGAAAAACACCGATGCACTTTTGTGATATGAAAATGAGACGCGCGACAAAGGTGTGTGCGTGCGTGTGCGGCTCGTGGGAGGGAAGGAGGAAAACCACAAAAAGCCAGTATATTTAGCGGCCGGGCCAGTAGATGTGTGTTGAGCCGGACTCGTCTTCCGAAGCCACGACCCAAGAATCAAGAATTTTACAAAACTCGTGGCGGTGCCCTTTGCCGACTCATGCGCGATCATCTGCGCCGCGTCGCATCGTCTACGGAAGGTGGCCTAATGTCGGTCAGCATATGCGGGGAATTCTAATTTTAAAATCATCATAATTTGGTCACTTTCGTCACTTCGCGGATCACACCGGCAGCGGCATGTGGCGGCAGAACAGCCCATAATCCACTTAATTGGCGGTGCGATGAAAACAGGCGATCATTCGGAACCACTCTTTTTATCATCGTACACAGATTAAACGTCGATCGCCGATCGCCTCTAAACACCTAAACAGCATCTTTTGCGCCACGATCCCGGACACACGCAAGTGACACGTGGTTTTGTGTCACAATTCACATATTGTTTTCACGATCACGCGCCCCACAATCACGCACGTTACTCACCACCTGTTTAGCAATAAATTGTTAGAACCGAACTGTTCGAATGAACAAATACAACTGAACAACTGCGCAAAGGAACAAAACGACGAAAACGCAATCGCACTCGCATGAACTCAATCTCGCTCTCATGAATTTCATTCATCCGAGCGGTTCTGTATTTTTTCCGAACTTCGGGAACGTTCGGATGAACACTCACAATTCACTATAGCTTCCACTGCTCAGATGTAGAGGGCGCTCAAACCGACTGCTTGAAAGCTCGAAACTCAGATGGCGCTGCGGAACATTTTGAAATTTCGAACAATAAAACTAGCGGTTAGATAAAACGTGGTTTTTTTTTTCTTTTGTATTATAGAGACTTTGAGCAGTAATAGCCTAACATTCGTCTCTTGAGATAACAACGTGGTGATCGCAACACAGTGATAAGCAATTGAATTTCGAACGCAGTTGCCCATTGTTGCCCTTTATTTTACGTTCTTCACGAACGCTCTTTAAAATCTCCTTGCCACGTTGAACTGTAGGACATTAGCAGCAAAAGCCTCTACCGGAATACTCGGTATAGCTCTGCGAAGGGCCGCCACCGTGCAACAGTACGTGAACCCGCGGGCAAAGTTCCTATAGCTCCCATTATCCCATCCATACTGAGCGCACACATCGTGGCAAAGCATTTCCCCGGGCGAGATGCTCATTCGGAACGGGTCGTTGTTGGTCACCAAAGCGATGGCTGCATTGTTGCGTGGCGATTTGATGATCTTCCAGTACCACTTGGGCACCTGAATGCCACCGGCTTCTAGCGTTATCGGAACCCGGTGCCCTTGGGCATGCGGTAGCGTAAGAACATCGTGGACACCGTCGAAGATCAGCACATCCTCCGCCAACCGAGCGGCCACGGTACGGGCGGCATTCTCCACCGTCAGCCAGTTGCCAGCGTTCGTTGCCTGCCACTGTGGGGCCACATTGACGTAAAACTAGGTAGCCCACTGCCACTGCCTGAAAACACCGTCCGCGTCCGGAGCCAGGTGTCCTCGGGACAAGAATGACCTGCTGTTGATGAACCGGTTTGCTTGTGCCTGAGACCCCAGTAGCTGTGCGAAACGCGTCGCCTGCTGGGCGGTGGTGTACGATGATGCTGGCTTCACCTGCCGAGCGGCCCCGGTCGACTTGAACGATGGCCGATAGGACTCCTGGATGGCGTCTGCGAAATGGAAGACTTATGAAGATGTCCTACAGATCAAAACCCCAGGAAGACACTCACAATTAATGGCAGCACCGGGGATCACGTGGCGTGTGTAGATCACCGAGGCTGTCTGCAGGTTGTAGCACGACTGAATGTACGTCACAAACCCAACGCTCGGTATCTGGAATCCAATGTTGAACAGAGTGCCGGAACCGGCACAGCTTAAGCTCGTCTTCTGTACCTGACCCGTCGACCGTGTTGAACAGGCTACGGTGGCAATGTCCACCATAGAGCCCCCCAGCTTGAACTTCGTGCCCGAAACGCACTGAATCATGGCGATTGCCGTACCGGCTACGGAACAAAAACGCTTTTATGGCATCCGGATGGGATTCACCGACTTTCGAACTTACTATTCACAATCTTGTTGCCCGGGCAAGCGATCCACGTCGACTCGCCAACATTCCACTGAAGGGCTGCTCCGGAAGGGTACCACAGTTCCTTGTTGGAGCGCAAAAACAGTGGTTCCTGTGCGTTCAGATTCGTCCGGATATTGACGCTGCATCCTGGGAACAAACCATAAGCCTTCAGGAATGATGTTGAAATAGGGACGAAAACTTACTTCCGTGGGCCAGTCCGAACAGGGTGGCCACAAGTGCGACGTAGGCATACATCAGTGCTGTTCCTTAAGCCCTGGGTTAACACGCCTAGATCACTCTGTCTGTCGTCTACTAATCCTACCGTAGCTCTGCCGCATTGTTCTTATAATAGGCCCCGGTCCGAGTCGCATATCACCTGGATAAACCCTGGAGAGCTGGCAAACATCGGGGCAGTGTCTTCACCTGTTATGACTACAATCTTTTGTTTACTAACGCCAGCGTTAACGGCACGAGATCATTATCCATTCATAAAAGAGGGATCGACGGCGGAATGCCTTTTCTTTGGATTGCAGATGCGGCGCGTGTGAAGCCAGTTCTAGTACCGCTCATCATCACCGACTACGTCGGGCGATTAGTCCAACGACGAATTCAAGGAAAGAAGTTGGTTTTTGGCCCAATTCGTAACTGGATTTTATATCAATGACGATTAGATTAACTGTAGCCCTCGCCCCCCCGGACAATGTAGCTGACGAAGCTGCGATAAGGACCCAATCGGCCCTTATACAAACACTCGTCGTCACTTAATCCACTTGCTGCCAATTCTGGACCCTTCTCGCCAATCGCAAGCTAGTAGCGCAAAACGTTTCCTGCGGAGGCTTCTGCCGGGATGGTCGGGATGGCCGCGCGTAGGGCCGCCACGGTACAGCAGTAGGTGTACCCGCGGGCAAAGTTGCCGTAGTTCGCGTTACTCCACCCGTATTGGGCGCACACATCCTGGCACAGCAGCTCTCCGGCCGAGATGCTCGTCCGGAACGGATCGTTGTTGTTGATCAGCGCGATCGCTGCGTCGGTGCGGGGCGACTTGATGATCTTCCAGTACCACTTGGGCACCTGAATGCCACCGTCTTCTAGCGTGATCGGGACCTGCTGTCCGTTCGTGTGCGTTAGCGTCAGAATGTCGTGGGCACCGTTGAAGATCAGCACATCCTCCGCCAACCGACCCGACACGGTACGGGCCGCGTTCTCTACCACCAACCAGTTGCCACCGTTCGTTGCCTGCCACTGGGGCGCTACGTTGACGTAGAAGTAGGTAGCCCACTGCCACATCCGGAAGATACCATCCGCATCCGGTGCCAGGTGTCCACGGGACATGTACGAGCTACTGGTGATGTAGCGGTCCGCCTGTGCCTGGGATCCCAAAAGGTGCGCGAGGCGAATGGCCTGCTGGGCGGTAGTGTAGGAGGTGGCTGGCGACACGTGCGACGCAGCTCCGGCCACTTTGAACGATGGCCGATAGGACTCCTGGATGGCGTCTGCGGAAACGGAAGACTCAAGTCAACAGATATCAAGGGATGCCAACTTCACACCAGATACCTACGGTTAATGGCTTCACCGGGAACGACGTGGCGGGTGTAGATTACCGAGGCCGTTTGCATGTTGTAGCATGACTGGATGTACGTCACGAAGCCCGCGTTCGGTACCTGGAAGCCTAGGTTGAGCAGAGTGCCGGCGCCACCACAGCTCTGCCCGGTGTTCTGGTGATGGCCCGTCGAGCGTGCCGAGCATGCCACGTTGGCAATGTTCACGTTGGATCCTCCCAAACTGAACGTGGTGCCCGAGACACACTGAATCGTGGCCGTCTCCGTGCCGGCTGCGGAACAAGACAACACCCGACACTATGAAGACTGATAGTCAGACTTGATGACTACCGCACTTACTATTCGTAATCGTATTGCCCGGACAAGCGATCAACGTGGATTCCCCAGCGTTCCATTGGAGGGCTGGTCCCGACGGAGCCCACAGCTGGTTGTTGCGCAGGAACAGCGGTTCCAGTGCGTTCAGGTTCGTCCGGATGTTGACGCTGCATTCTACGGACAAAGCGACCTTGAGTCGGGGTGGTGCTACGAAGACGGGCCCGAGGCGGACACTTACGGCCATGGGCCAACCCGACCAGGGTGGCCACGAGTGCGATGTAGACAAACATGCCGGAGTTGCCCTCTTTCGCTGTTACCTTGTCGGAGTCACACTCAACCGTCTACTGACGCCGGTCCGGTTCTAGCCCTATGGTCTTAACACAATGTCCCCTACGGCACCTCCGCGAGATCATTATCAGCCCCCGGCCGTTATCGCAGTTACGCGCTACAACTTGATTGTTGTAAACTTTCGATAAGCGAATCGTTGTAGACGATCAACGCCGGCGAGTTTCGGGGGTTTTCGATGAAGGTACTCAAAATGTTGCACAGTCAGCACCGGGGGGCTATCTCGACGTCTTGCTTTTAATGGCAGTATATGGCCGCTACCGCTGAATTGCCTTTCGGAGATTCAACGAACGGACTTCCGCACGTGCGTCTAAAGACCCGATTGCCATTTGAGTCCCTGATATCGGAGGGATGATATGGGCGCTACCACTCCTGGTATTGCTTGAAGCAAGTCATTTGTAATTAATTATAATAATTTGCTACCCACCGACCCATTTGAAAACAAAAATTAGAGGGTCCATTGCAGGACGTACATCATCACCTAATGAATGCCAACCACCAACTCATCCAGATTGTAAACAGAATTTATCTTTCCCACCGTAGCCATGGCAACCGGGTACTCGTTGCATAGCAATACATAGACGGTGGCCCTCATCTGGTGGTTCCAATTAAATCTTATCTTTGGCCTAGTGCCTTTGCCATCACAGCATCAACACTAAACCCATCATTTTGCCCACTTCGCCCATGGCCAAACACGTGAGGCGCGTGTCGGGCGCGCGCGATGAAGATGAGTAATTATTTTGACACGTCACGTGGCACCGCAGGAAACGGAAGGATCCCAATGCGCAAGGTTTGCCAAGGTTTGCATCTCCTCTGCGTGCCTTCAATTATGATAGAGAAAGAGCAAATAACAAAAAGAAATTGAACGTAAAATAATGGAAATCCGGGCCAAGGATGGTCTGGTTACTCCAGACTCCGACTTGATTTGTTCGACAAAGACACAGAGTCACGGAAGGAGTAACCATAGCAACCCCTGGATTTGCGGTTTGTGGGATTTGATCTTTTGCCAGCCTTTTCTGGCGCGTCCCCGACGCATTTGGTGTCCGTTCGTTAATGCTGGGGTTAATTTGAAGGGTGTCACAGGGGTGTCGATCAAAGGGGAAGCATTTAGTCGCTGCAATTTATGGCGGTCCTTTCGAAACGCTACATCACAACGTTTTCTGAAATGCTTTTGATTAACAAAAATCATAAATGTCATCATAAAGCATAATTTCTGTAGATCGTTTTATCGTTAAGTCCAGCCAGATTAATACCAAGACTTACCGGAACCAGTTCTTTTTAATACAGCAGTTCAACACATTTTTTGCTACTATTTTCCGTAGTATATTCTATTCGTAAATTGATTACACAGAGGTGACAAAAAAGAATACTTTCACGCCTTCCACGCCGAGGGCCAAGGACAGTCGTCGTAATTGGGTTACGAAATCCGCTGTAACATTTTAAACTAATAAAATCGTGTTTTGAATAATTGCCGATACTTGTTGCTTTTGTGTTTTTGCTAATACGCCATCCTTTCCCTCGCTCTCTCTCTCTCTCGCTTTCGTTTGTGCCAATGCCCGCCATGCTGCGTCCTTCTCCGAGTGGACAGGAAGATCACTTAAAATCATAAATGCTGATAGTCGCCAATGTCGTAGAGCGGCATCGAGCCCATCACGTTGTGGAAGTGCGAGTACGCGGCCGCGGCCGACAGCTGGCCGATGGCGGCCGCCGACTTGTTGCCTCCCGACGGCGCAATGTTCATCAGATTGCCGTTCCGCGTCCCGAGCGGCTGCGGCTGGTGGTGGTGGGATTGCGGGTGCGCGGGGTGCTGCGCCTGGTGCTGCGAGTGGTGCGGGTGGTGGTGGGGATGATGGTGCTGGTGGTGGTGGTTATTGTGGTGCTGTTGTGCGTGCGAATGCTGTTGAGCTCCCGATCCTCCGCCGCCGCCGCCGCCACTTCCGGGACCAGTCTGGGCCGTCGTTTGGCCGGCATTTTGATGCGCATGGTGTTGCGACGCATGGTGTGCGTTGTGAGGATCGAGTGACCCACCACCCGCTCCGCCCGTCGGCCCGAGTCCCGGGATTCCCCCACCGCCAAGACCGTGGCCGAGCGGCGCCGTCTGAGATCCCGCTCCGGTTGAGGTTAGGGTTCCGCCGCTACTCCCCAAATGCAGCACGCCGCCACCGGACGTGCCGTGAAGGGAGCCACCACCACCGCCCGAACCGTTTCCGGCGGCCAGCGATGCCAGACTGGGCCCGTCCATGTCCGAGTCACTCGACGAGTCCAGGTGCTGCTTATCCGATTCGCCGGTGCTGCAACGAGAAACGGGGAAAATGGTGAGGCGAATTAATTCGAATGCAATTTACAAATCGCTTCCTAATTCCGCTATTTTCCGACGACGGGAGAAAGGACCGTGAAAAATGCTTTTCACTTTGCGTGGCGCAATCGATCGCGAATCGCGTGTAAACGTTTCCTACCACTTGCCACCGTGATCGATTCGATCCTTTGAGTTCTGGTCGACGCCGACTGATTGATGTTACGAATTTTGAGTGTGTGAAGGAGGAAAATTAATGGAAAAAGGGCAATCCATCGTCCGTCGTCACTAAATGAATGTTCTGGTTGGCGAAGGAGCTGTTCCCATAAAACACCACCGATTGACGCTTGATTTCCCAACAGAAGACAGCGAAATATAAATTAAATTGGAACGGATCTTCAACGGATACCGAACGCAAATTTGTTACCACTGGCCAGCCGGGCAGCCGGCTGGACGGCAGATAAATAATGGTTGATTTGTAAACTCCGCGTCACAAACAGTAAACAACCGGAGCGGAGATACGCGCCGGTTACGACACCGCAAACTTATGTTTTATGTTATCGGGCCCGTTCGCGAGCTAATGAGCGAAATGATAAAGAAAACACCCAACGTGCCCGCCGAGACAGATCCTGGGAAGATCAGCGCCGCACCCATCGGCTGCAGAGTGTGTGGCTAGTGTAAATAAATAGTGCACCGTCGGCCACAACAACCCGTGACCCGTGTGCCGGGCCGGTCGCGGCCCCAACATGAGCGGTTAGTTGTAATTAATTGGCCCCACCACAACGTCGGCACGCTGGCAATTTAAAGTTCACGCTTGCCGAATTAATTATGTCCACATTCCGGCCGTCGACGAGCGTGCCTTTAGGACTTCTACCACACCATTGTGAAAACCGTACGCGAAACAATTGGAGTTGTCGGCCTTGCGTGGCGCCAACTGGTGTTCCTGCACGCACACACACACACATGCGGGAAAAGCAAACTGTCCCGATGCTGAGGATACTTGGCTCTTGGCTTCGCTTGACTCATTAGTGGACTAATAAATTGTCTACCAGTCGGCGGACGCAGTTCCTAGAAAGTACCACCATCATAATAAAGAATCTAAAGCGTGACAGAAGCACCATAAACAATAGCCGAAAATAATTGCCCGTCCGTGTGGTGGTGAGAACAAGGAAGTGCAAGGCTCTATAGAAGTGAAACCAGCACTTTAGCTGCGAATAAAGGCGGTTATTTTCAATTCTTGATATGTTTTCTGAAACCCGGATTGAAATGAATGAAGCAAAAGTGCCGCCGGTAAAAGATCTCATTCGCGACCTTCTCAAGTAAAGGCTTATTGGAAAGACGAAAGGCTAAAATTGCTTACCAAAATAGCAACAGCATCAACAGCATTTCCTTAACATTTTTAAAGCTAACACGTCGCCTAACGATTATGATGCCCAATCAACTGCCTGTGGATTTGCTTAATTTACGAACCCAAATATGCTTCCGATGCGTGTGACACGAAAGAGCGTCATTATCCTCGGTCGAAGAAGCTTCACTGTAAACAAATTAATCACTCCAGAGCGCGGGCCTTCCAGCGACTCATTACAGTTTAGCCGTTTTGTGCGTTTAATTCTCACCCATTATGCAAATAAAATCGTCCCACCCGAAACCCGGGGCGCCCATAACTCCAGGGCCCAAACTCTCCAAGCCATCGTGTGTCAAGGCCATCATAAATGTCAACGTTGATTATCATCCTTCAACAAGCGGCCCGCGATGCACATGCACATGCAACTCCACACACACGCACACGCACACACAATGGTAGGCGGTTTCCGCTTTTATTTGTCGTCGTCGTCGCTAAAAATATCATCCCGCTCACTCTTGCGAAACGTTTCTTCTCGTCCACGCAACTCGTATGTTGTCTCGCTTCCCCGCCACACATACCCACATCAGCGTGTCCTGCGGGGCTTCCTTTCCGCCCTTTCCTATCCCGGTTCCCATCAACGGTCCAATCGGCGACCCGTGCGACTGTACCTCCGGCATGTTATCCGATACGCCATTAATTTCCGAGACCCGAGCGAGTGTACCCGCGGCCGACGTCGACGGCGGCGGTAGCGGCGGAGAGTTACTATGGCAACTCACCGCGGAACACCATACTGACGTAAACCACTGCTGGGTTGTGCAATAAGTTTTGCTAAAATAACGGAGGGCGCTTCTGCTACCCTTTTTTCTGTTATGTTGGTTATTTTTGAAGGTTGAAAAGCAAAGGAAATTTATGAACGAATTTATAACGAGTGTATAAGAACTCTTCGACTTGAATTAGTAAATTAAAAAGGGGGTTTGTAAATTTAAACGTGGTCATACAAGCCTTGAAGACGATTCATGTCAAGGACTTCCAAAAAACAGTAGCAACACCTGGAAGCGCAGGAAAAATACAGAGTATCGCATAGGAAAATCGTCCAGTGACTGAAAGAGATTTAGTAAAAGCCCTAGGCATCTCATTAGGCATTGGGACACATTCGAATGCAACTTTCTCGGCAACATTTAGAGTGTGTTCGAAAGGATAAAGTGTATTTTGTGCATCGAATCATCACTATGGATGACACTTGTGTCAATCACCATGATCCTTAATCAAAACAAGAGCCTAAGGAGTGGTGAGAACCTGCTTCTTCAGCCCTGAAACGAGATTGTGTCCAAAAATCGCCCAATAAGGTGTTGGCATCAGTTTTTTGGATGGGAAAGGATTTTTTTCGTTGATTACTTGCAAACTGGTGCAACAACAAACTCTTAATATTATTATAAAAAGAGTCCCGCTTTGCAGAAGAAAAAACTATTTTTTCATCAGAACAATGCACCGTGTCACAAGAGCATTTTGACAGCGACTAGCGACTTCCATCTGTTTCCAGACCTTCAAAAATCATTCGTGGAAACGTTTCTCATCAAATGACGAGGTCGTATTTTAAAGCCCTTTCAGATTATCACTCAGAGATGGAATTCATAAATTGGAATCTCGTTGGAACAAGTGATTGATGTTCGGGGAGACTATACTGAATTTCAAACAATAAAATTGTGTTTTTCTTATCGGAACACAAAACTTATCGAACAGCCTGGTGTGCTGTTCTTTTCGCCGCTCCAAGCGAGAGAAAGAGAGAGATTGCGGCCACAACCTTCGGGCGTTGGTGTTGGTGTGTGGCCTGCCGACGGGACACGAATATAAAACACAATTAAACCACCCCATTAACGGGCGGCGCGTATCGTATATGGGGTGGTCCGAGCGGAAGAAAACGAAGCAAACACGAGGGGGCCCCACAACATGGAAAAATGGGAAAAAGGCGTCCCGGGACCGGGGCCAGAAACCATCATCCATCCACCGCCGGCCATGTCGAGGATCAGGTTTCGCGCCACACAGCTCTCGAACCTTTTTGTTTGCGCCAACGCGGCGTGTGCTGTTATGCTCTTTTCGCTGTCCTTTCCCGGGCCGAGCCGAGCGAGGGGAACCTTCATGTGGGCGGTGTGTGGGTGGTAACGAAAGGTTGGGTGGTTGGATGGTGTACATAATATGGTGGTTGGCTTTTCGGCCCCCAAGCCCCAAAAAGGACCCGGAGGCCCAAAATTCGTTCGCACCGGAATCCCGCCCAAATCTGAAGCCCTAATGAGCGTGATCCTTCAAGGGACGCATAAACCACACATTATGCTCTCGATCAGCGAGCATCATTAGAGCAGTGAGCAGCAGGCAAAACATTCAGCAAACCCCGTGTGGCACATTCCAAACATTCCAACCCGCGTCGCGCCGAGAAGGAGGCCAAGGGATTCGCGTTACATTCACCGGAACCAGCGCGCCTCCCACCGAGCCAGTGTGTGTGTGCGTGCGTGTGTGTTTGTCAATAAGCGTCAATTTCCCAGAATCCTCGGCCCGAGTTCCTAATGCCCAGCGGGCGTGGAAAAACCACAACAAACGATGGAGCCCGGACTTTCTCTGGAAATCGTTGGCTTATGTTTCCGCCATGTTATGATGCTCGGCCTTCCTTTTTATGTTCCGCGAACGGGGAGCACGTGCGCCAACCCGACACCCGGGCGACACCTTCACGGTGAAAGCATAATAGTTGCTGCCCCCAGTTGGTATTGTTTTAAGGAGAATCGGAGTCGTTTCGGTGATTAACAATTAAGTACGCGTAAGTATAAATATGTTTTCTTCTTGGCGAACGGGCTTCTCCGATTCACGCCTCAACCATCTCCCAACGACGGTTGATTGGAGAACGTATAAATAAATAATAACGCTGTTTATGTAGCAGGTTTCTAGTGAAGCATAAATAAATATCGAAACGGTTCGACCACACAAGCGGGTTAATAAATTACCAACACTTTCCGGTTGCGTCGTTTGGCTTTGATTCCTTCGAGTGTTTATGGAAAAACAAATCGAAACATTTTGTCCAGACAACATCCCCAAGTTTGTCAGTCCCTTTGACGCACTTTCAATTTACACCGTTGCAGTGTTTGGGATTTTTTAAATCAAGCTTTAACAGTAGCCATTCGAGGATTGAACCCGCCGGCCAGACATCGATCATCTTGGTGTCCGATACGTTGCCCGGAAAACGTCACCAGCGATCCCCTCATCAATGTCGTGAATTAATGGAGAAAAACACAAGCGAACGATGAATGTTTAAGAAGAACTCTCTCTTCGAGTGAAACGGGGAGACAGAGAGAGGGGACGATCAATTCCTTCGATCGGAAAAACGTTGTGCCGAACGGGCAACAGTGACGACAACGCCGGCGATGACGAACCGGATGACGATGATGATGGCGGTCTTTTGGGCGAGGGTGACGGAAAATCCATATTGTGGCTGAAATTGGATACTTTTATTTACATTTTATTTATCTTCCCGTACCCCGGAGAGGGTGGCATCCAGCTGTCAGGGACTGGCCCGAGAAGGTGTTCCCCGGTCGGTTTGATGCCCGGTGGCCACAGCTCCGAGAGGGCTCCCCCTAGTTTTGTTGTGGCCCTCCAACATTTCGTGAGGGCACCACCCGAAGGACGAACTCTGGCCGTGACTCCGTGCGTGGCCGCCATTTCCGTTTCCGGAAAACAATGTAGCACACTTATTACATTGTATTCCAATTTAATAAAAATCCAATGTGACAGTTTGGCGCCATTTTCGCCTACTTCATTTCGATCCCTCGAAACGTCAATCGGAATGGGCTAGTTAAGAATTGATTCCGAATTAAATTTACGATCAGTATGGATTAGCTGTCCATTACACTGATTCGTGGCTTGTGTTCTGTACAAATTATGTTACATTCGGCTGTAAAAGACTCTCGTTCAGACTCGGGCCGAAAGTGTCCATCAAACGGCGCCCGAAGGCCCTTCTCTGCGCACCACAGATCATTGCCGTCGATCGACAGTCTTTTCATCCCGTTTTTTTTTATGAGAAACAATCACGATGGGCTACCAGATTCCACAAGAACCGAAACGAGCAACGGCATTAATGAAGTCCCTGCTTCCGCTTCAAAACGGACTCCCTTCGTCGGAAGAAGAAGGGCATGGAAAAAAGGACAGTCAGAAAAGGAATCGCTCGTTATGTCCTCATCATAACTGTGCTACAAATTTTCAAAGACCCACGGGGAACAATACGAGAAATGGGAAACACTTTCCTAGAAGCGTGTTGGACTGGCTAAGGGCTAAAAGGCGGACTACTTACTCCTTGTGCTCAGCTGCCCGGTCCCGCTGCCGTCGGTTCTTGAACCAATTCGAAACCTGCAAATGGGACGGAACAATAGCGAATAAATAGGAAATAAATATAAACTGTGTGACGAAGGATCATAAATCGCCTTCGGAATGAAGACGTTGGTGTGAATTGTGAACTAATTGTTTCAATGTACGGAGATCGGTGCTAACGAGGGTTAATTTGGGCGTGGATGGTCCGATGGTGGTTGATTGTCTTGAGAAATTCGTTTTGTTCGCATTGTGGCCCAAACAATCACACCTCTTGTTAGTTCATGGGAATCAAGTGACTTCTATTCGTGCACTCCTTAAGGTTTTCTTTGTAATGAAGTTATTAATAGGGATACATTTAAAGAGTTCTTGAGTTCAGTTCAACGTTACAGTTCCTCTAGGCAGTGATCGTAAAATTCCATCACCAAAAACATCGACCAACTGGCATTCCCGAAAGTCCACCCCGAAAATAAGGCCCAGGGCTTAGATTCGTGTCCCACCTTAGGGGATTACATTACATCGTTGGAACTCCAGTCAACCCCGGGGCTCAGCACATAGCCACCTATCATAGCCATCGATCGCGCCCACCGGGATGACCCACCTCGGGCCATCCCGGGGTCCTTATTGCATTACCACGATAACCATCGTCGGCCGCCGCCGGACAGCCGGAAGATGGTCGGGCCAGCATAATTCCTTCATCCTGACGCCAGTTAATCCTCCCCGGGGCCACCGATTCCTTCTGTTTCGATCCCGCAAAAAAACAACAGACAAAGTGAGCCATCGGCGCGGTGTAAGTGATACCTTTGTTGCGGATCGGGAATTGAGGACCCAGCCCCGGCAGGAAAAAACAACCCAGACAACATAGAAGTGTGGCTCTGGTCCGTTTCGTTCGAAAGAATATTATTAATGGTAATAATAATAATAATCCGATCCAATTTCTCCCACAACGCCACGGTCCGTCGGCAAACGGGACCGGCAAGGAATGACTGGGCCCCGGAGTTTCGGAATCAAAATCCAATATCAGGCATTCTGGCGCACACACACACACACAGGTGGCGGAAAATGCAGACAACAACAGTCTTATCAGCGAACCGTAACTATCGAATTTCCTATCAACCCGCCCTAGACCAGAGGTCCTCCGGCACCGGCGTCGGGACTTTGGAATGGCTTCCGAGCGGGCCGAAAATGGGCAGACCAAGAACCATCCGACGGGTAGGGTCGGGAGCAAAAGGGAATCACAGAACCGGAGAACCGAAAGGGATACGAAAGAAAGTGATCCTGCCAAAGTGAGTGAGGTCCTGCGGGGAGGACCTGCCAACTTACCTGCGTCGTCGTTAATCCGGTCGCTTCGGCCAGCTCCCGTTTTTCCCTCGGCGACGGATACGGATTATGGGTGTACCAATCGCGCAGGACCGATCTCGATTTTTCCTGCGTTTGTTTTTTGTGACGTTGAAAACAAGAAATGAAATCGGAAAAAAAGTATTCAAATCAATACGACGCCAACCTTGATCATGGGATTTGGGATCACGAAAGCCTTTCGGTTGCAGGTCCTCGATGAGATTAAATTACGGAGCCCTTTTGGAGTTTTTCGAACAGGTTCCTAATATTAAAAGGTTACCAAACATGTAACGTACCTTAAAACAGTAGCTCGTCTCCTCTCCGTCCCAGATGGTGCGCGGCAGAGGGAATTTGCGCCTCACCCGGTACTTCCCGACCGCTCCCAGTGGCCGACCGCGGAGCTTTTCCGCTTCCACGTAGTGTGCTGTAATTGAGCAGAGAGTTTAATCAGATATTTTGCAGGATAACGGACGGTAATTGGGCGCCATTTAAAAATGGAGATTTAATTAATAATACGTTAATTGAACCATCTCTTCAAAAGGTATCCTGTATCTTATTGAGGTGTGCTCTTATCATTGTATATACTCGCCACATAATATTAATTTTCTTCTCTTAATTTTTGGGTTAATACTTCGTTAGTTTTCAACTGACCTATTGTTAATAAATTTCAATTCATTTGCGTGTATTATTCATCGATAAAATCTACAATCAAATAGCGAACAAAATGGACAGAAATAATGGTAGCCATAGCAATATACAGGAGGCCATTAACTAGTTGACAATCTATAAGTTGACAGGGAATAAAAATACGCAAAACGGATTAATATAAACAATCAACTTTTTAAAATCGATTAGTTGTTGTTGAAGTTATTCATTAAATCTATTTTGATCGTTCTCCCTGGGACACCCCTGTATTCCGTTTCAGTTGAAACGTAATTAATTAAATCTAAAGCTCATCGCATTCGATGTTGAAATGACCATTTATATGGTTTACCCACAGAGCGATGGTCAAGTCAAACATGTCTTAAATCTCAATTATTCAAAACTAAACATGAGTTTTGCATATTATCCACGGTGTTTTCTAATTCTTTCTCGATTCTTCGCTCGGGCCCGGGGGCGGGAAAAGAAAGCACCATAAATTAGCGTAACGCCATCGCGACGAACGCCGCGATAAGGAGAACTAACTTTCTGGTCCGCGCTGGTAGCCATCGTAAAATTTTACAATATTTCAAACATCCAAACACCACACAATCGGAGGTGGGTTCGCCAAAAAATATGAAGCCCGTAAAAAGCCTGGTCGCCAGCCTGCGCATCCTCACCGCGTCACACTCTGCCTCTCCGAAGACGTGTGAAATGTGATTAAGCCCCGACGAAGGTCCCCATCCTCGTCCCGTCCCGCCAGTGGGAGGATGTCGTCCGGGGCCCGCGTGAGGGCGAAGCGAAAATTGGTTGATTTATTGGTGAGAACAAATCGATCGACCGCGAGCGCGAACGACAAATACGCGAAGGGGCTCAAATTTGAATAACAAATTGGGGATATCGTTTGGCCGGCCGGCTGTCCGTGTTGTGGTTGTGGTCTTCTCCTTCCGCGACGGGCCTGGTGCCTTCGTTCGGTGGCCGTCACGTCGTGCAATCGGAATGCAGGCAGGCTCGTCCGAAGGACCCAGGAAGACATAAAGGTGCCATCAGAAACACATATAAGTAATTAACGATTGGATTTCATCGGTGGGTTTGTTTCTTCAGAACTCTGGGTCTGGCCGTGGCGATCACACGAGATCACTTGTTGATAAGCGGGCTGTTTGGGAGTCACTTATCGCCGAACCAGTTTTGATCACAAATTCCTACAGAATTGATGGTTTTCTAACAACTTTTTCAGTCTCCAAACAGTCGAATAACCTCAAAGATTGGCAATTATCAACCCGTTCGGTTCTCCACATTGCAACAATTCTTCTAGTTAACGGACTTTAACTTAATCGGATCGTGCGTATCGTTGGGGATCCACGAGAAGAAGACGACCAAACAAACGACAACACGAAAAAGCTAGCCAAGAAGTTATCGCTCTGCAGGCTTCTGGCCGTGTCACGTTTTACGATTGCCTCAGCGTCTTGGGAGCAATAAAAAAGTGGAACCTGATATCCGGCCGGGCGAGGCGTCAGGTCTTCTCCTTCGCTCCTCCTTAGGACTTGAAGGATTTCACAGACCACGCTCTCTCTCTGTCGCTCGCCATCACTTTAGGAACCGTATCGAAGATCTGATAGCCCTTCGCGGTCCCCCAGGATAGGCGCACGAGAGCGCCCGGGGATCAGTTACTGGCGCGCGCGTTCCGGGCGTTCCGGGCGTTATCAGTGCGCTCCGATCGCACGATCACCCTTTGCGACGCACACGCTACGCTCCACGGTGACATGTTGGCCCACCCGAGAGGACAAACGTCGCGGACCGGGGCGGTGTCCGTCGGCTCATCAGCTGGCTCGGACCGGGTCCACCCGAAACCGGCCGACCTTCCGCAATACGAGCACCGAGCGGGGGGCCGCGCGAAGGATCTCCCACGGTGGAGTCGGTGGGCACAACCCACCCAGCGCGCGAAGGTGTCAAGTTATTCCTGGCGTGGCGTGCCCCGGCCGCTCGATCGAAATGAAATAAAATGCTTAAAGGTCCATAATTTTTATAGACAAATAAATATAATTGCTTCTCACTCCGTGCGGTCAACGTCGTCGACGTCGTCCACGCAGCGTCCTCACGGATCGCTCGGTGCTGGACGACGATCATCTTTCGATCTCTCGCTCTCTCACTGTGGTTCCTCGACGCTTCTGGTTGGCTTTAACGGCACGCGGAGACGCTCTCCGACAGCTCTCTACTGTGTGTTCTTTCTTTATGTTGTGTTATGTTGAAAATTTTCTTTATTTGTTTTCTATCGCCCAAAGGAGACCAAGTGACCGACCTCGGAAACAGGTTTCCGGGGGCTTCAAAACGCTCCAAACCAGAAAGCCCCGGCAAAAAAGGCCGGCCGCGCTGGGACGAATAAAATATTTGAATATTTCTCTCGCAGGCTCACACGCAGGCAGGGCTTGGACCTCGGCTCTCGGGCCCGACCAACAACCACTGACCACAAAACAGCCACGCGGGAAGTCAGCGGGAAACCACTGGCGGACCCCGAGCCGGCGTCCCCGGGCGGATCTCCTATTTCTGCTCTTCTTGGAACGGACTTGGACGCGGACACCGGACTTGCGCTCGCGTTCGTGTGGTAGAAACAGATAATTTCTGAAACGTCTATCGCGGTCCCAAAAACTCCTCCCTAACGAGGGGAGGGCGAACCGCCAGAACCGTCGTTGTCGCCGTCGTCGAGAGCTGATCGATCAGAATATATTAAGTGTCAATCAAAGTTTCATACTCGGACCTTGCGTTGATTGACTGCGCTAAATGGGGCGGACCGAGCGAACGCGTTGTCCAAACGTTGATTGTCTGCGTGTCCACGTATCTCCCGCCAGTTCCGGTTTCCCGTGACTTTCACTACTGCGGTCACACAAGTGGTCCGATTCGGTACGGTAGCCCCCCGGGGCTATCATGACCATTAAGATTGCACTGGGAGGCAACGTGGTCCAGACATCGTGGGCAACCCTTATTGCCAACTGGAGCGCACCTTCGCATAACAGGACTTCCTGCGAGTCAGACATTGCATTTCTAGGGCTTCCGTGTGCAATCCACGGAAGGGCTTCAATACCCGAGGGAGAGCGACAGATAAAATTATGAATATATCGAAATTTTGCACCCTAATCCATTTGTGGCCGGGCAATGAGTTCACTTTTTGGCTTTAAACTCCATTTCTAAGTAGGCGATGTGTGGAACATGTGTTCCACCTCCAAGAGGCGCCCTTTCACTGATCGAACCATCCAGGCCATCGGGTTGCCATGGTTGCCACGGAGCAGAAGCCGCCTTCATCGGTGTGCAAACATCAAAGTAGCTACCGCGTTGCCGTCGAAGACGACGCCCTCGGTTCCCCCCCTCCGTCACGGTAATTGGATCTTCCGTGGGTGTGCGTCCGTTAACCCGGAGCCGGTGGCCACCGCCCTGTGGTCTCGCGGTGGCATATGTTTTCACTTAAACTCCTTGGCAGCTCGCCGCACCGAGCAAGTCAACCCGGAGGCCCGGGAGTCATACTGGTAGGTGGCCCCGGCCCCGTTGGGTGGCACACGGACACACTCTATCTTTAGACTGCTAGAGGCAGCGGCCAAGCGGCGATGGGCGCTTCAAAGAACCGAACCTGTTCGCTACACACTAGAGTCAACTAATGGGATACTAACGATCGGCAGCAGAACGGGGACAGTTGTGGAAGATTAGTTACGATTTTACTGGCCAAAGAATTGTCCAGAAACCTACCTTTGAGCCACAGGTTCTGTAGCTTGGCGTGGTTGTGTGGCGAGTACTGGTGGTGCTCCAGCAGCCGGTACAGCTCCTTGAAGTTCCCGCGATGGAAGGCGACCACGGCCTTCGCCTTCAGCACGGACTCGTGCAGTTGAAGTTTATCACACTGCGGCAGGGACCAGAGAAAGCGTCCTAACCGCTCCACGTTGCCAGCCTGCTGGAGGACCTAAAGCGGGGCGAAATAGGTAAACTATAGGTTAGTGAAAGTCACAACGCAGGACAATGGAAGTTATGGAGTACGATTCACACAAAGATTTAAATTGAATATATTAGGTTGGCTAAAACGAAATCCATTATTCACACGGTAGATACATTTTGGGATCGATATCTCGTGAAGTATCGATCGTACAGTTTCAAGTTTGAAGGCTCGTTTTAAAGATAATACTTTGCACTCCAAAAAATGCTTTCATTGGTTTGTTCCATTCGTTTCTGAGTTACAGTGGACTATGGAAGTCAACAAAGAGAAAAATCGGAACATTTTACAGTTTTTTTTCGATAAGGCCAGTATAATTATGGCCAAATGGAAAAAAAATGACCCATTTCTTAAACGGAGCGGTACTGGAGATAAGAAATTGAATTCATGCGACAATACTGTATGAAAACAATGTGGTGAAGCAGCTCAACCAGTGGCCAAACCAGGAATAACGGCTAGGAAGGTTCTACTGGGTGTATATGGCGAGACTTGAAAGGAACCGTTTATTATGAGTTGCTTCCGTATGGCCAAAAGCTAAATTCAGATCTCTACTGTCAACAACTGCACCGTTCGAAGCTAGCAATTGACCAGGACCGACCAGAAACGGCCAAGAGGAAACATGTTCTGTTCCATTAGGACAGTGAAATGTCTCGCCAGGTTGGTTGGGAAGTTTTAATGCATCCACCGTATAGTCCGATTGATCCGAAAAAGATTGCTGAACTTTTTCGCCAATAACGAACGAGACTTCTACGAGAGAGGCATTCTGACGCTACCTTTAAATAACGCAACAACTTTTCCAACAAAACGGTGCATATTTGACGCAAATCGGACAATTGAAAGCAGCTTAAAAAAGTTTTGAAGTATACGCAAAAATAATGGATTACTTTTTTCTCAACCCAATATTTGCTGTTCGATTAGACCTACGCTACAAGTAGGTGTTGCCCAGTTGGACACAAGAAATGCTTTGGCCGAGATACGAATTCCGAAAAGCCATTGAAATCCTAAGCGCGAAAAGTGGTCGGAAGTAAGCTCATATTCTCCACGAGGACGATGAGCCGAGCCGAACCGAGACGGTGCAACGATACTCGCCGTTTATATACTTCGCGATCCAGATCTTCGGCCGCCCTGCCGCGGGGACATATAAAATGGAAATAAATCAGATACACATGTTTCCCCGAGGACTGAGGAGATACCCCGGCAGACTTAGGGCCCGGCGAACGAACGCACGCTGCCGCCGCCGTAATCCAACTGACGGTAATATGTTAACGGTTATGACAAGTTTATTAGTTGCAACGCGCAGTGACGATGACGAGACCGGAGTGGCGCTGCCAAACGAGGACGACGACGACGACGACGACGAGTATGTTGGCGCATACTTTTCATATGCTGATGATGACGCAGAGGTACTTGGGCAAATTGCTGGCCGTGAAGCAAATTGCTACATCAATACGTTTATTGCTTGTCTGTCGTCAGCTAGGCGCACGGCAAAAGTCTGCAGAATGCAGCCGGCTCTCGGTCCTAGGAACCGTTTCCGATAAATAAAAAGCTGTGGTCTCGAAGGCATCCAATCACTTCACCCAATTGCCACTAAAAATTCCCACTCGACACGCATTCCGGAACAGGCTGTTTCAGGAAGTCCATAAATTGAGCCCCAAACGAGACGAGACAGTTCAACTCCCGGGAGACCAAACCCCGCTAGGCCGGAATACCCACGGGTCCAATAGCAAATAAAATTCACCCGCCAGCAGCATCCTCCCGAGGGAACGGCCGGGGAAGAATTGTTTTCCGAACTCAAAAATAAGTCGACCGACCGACCGTGTGACACGCCGGAAGTGGCCGGAGCGGCCCGGTATTCGATGTCACCGCGCCAGGCAGCGGGAGCGATCAGCAGCAATTTTCGTCAATTACGCCGATGACTGATTCGGGCCGACAGGACCGCCGAGTCGCCGGCCGGGAGAGGCCGCTTACAATGTTGTAAAGTGCGGCCAGTGGCTGGTGGCTAATAATAGGCAAGTATCGTCGTCGTCGTCGTCGTCGGGGCGGAATGCGTGTGCCTTGGCGAAAAAAGAGTGATAAAACATGCTTTTGACATTTAACATGCCATTTGCGGGAATAGACGCGAATGATGCTCCTAATTAATATGATTACGACACGGGCCGTCGAAAGAGACACGTGCTGTGTGTGGGGGGTGTTCCTACTTTGTGTGAAGGATGGTTCAGTTTGATTTAATCGCAACGGTACTGTTCGAAATAGATGACCTTCTTTATGAGTTCGAATGGCTTTATGACTTCGGTTTTCGTTTCTTCCTCTGCAGTATTGTGAAAATTTATTTAATTTTGTGCTTCTTTCAGTCAATGTTAACCCTTATTTTATGATCTTTATTAAATCCATTTGCATCCGTTCTTATGTTTGATTTGTTTATAGAATCAATCATGTCTAAGCAAGGGAAAGGATTATCATTTTATTGTCATTTGTATTTATTTTCATTATTTAGTCTATTCGTTTCAATTTTATATATTTTTTAATTCGTTCTTCTTTTTTCCAAGATATTAAAAATGACATTGTTTCGATTATTCCATGCATTCTGCATTCTTCCAATAATTTTGATTATTATGATCAACACCTTATACTTAACAACTAAAATAATACTTTTCTTACTATCTTTTTGGGGATTTTTTCTCATACAACATTTTGGGGACGAATTACTACCTAATGTCCCATTCGACATTGTTCCGCCCAATTTAAAGGCTTCCAACTAAAACCCCACATAGAGTTAAAAAAACCCCGCTAAACTGGAATTCTAACAGAAGATTGCGTACGGGCCAGACAACAGCTACTAACCAGTCGAGGCGCCACGAAGTCACCCCGAACTACCGAGTGTCCCCACCGCGCATACGCATTTGCGGGGCTGACAACATAGCCGTTCCGGTGGCCCAAAAGGGGGTCGGAACGGGACACCTTCACCCACCCCCCAGACCGGGGTCGGATATCGCACCGGCAATCACTTCCAATTCGGTGGGAAAATATTTTTCCAACGGCACTGCACTTTTCAAAACTGTGCCGAGTGCTGGGGTTTAACGCTTTTGTTCCTTTTGTCCCGTATGTTTTTAAATGTTCATGTTTATTTTTTATTTTCCTTGTTTTGTTTGACTCTTTGGTTTGGTGATCGTAACCTTTTTCTTCTTTTCCTTTTGGTTCCGATTTGATGTGAGGCATTCGCTGGCCAGTGATGGTCGATCTGGCTTCACACATTTTCGATTAGATAATACTTTACTTTTTTATTACGTTTCACTTTTATAGACGCCTGTACCGAAGTGTAGCGTACAATTGTATGAAGTAAGTAGCTTATAAGTAGTAGTTCATCTTATTTGCAGCTTATTATTGCACCCCACGCACGAGGCCGCGTCCAAATTAGTATTCGAAACCGAATGTCACTTGTGCTGAAATTCAACACTCGCTCTGACATCGTCCGAGTTATTAAATGATGGTTGACGAGCACACAAAATTCCATCGCTCCTGATCGCGAAAGTGGCCTCACATAAATTTATCCTCGTCATCCCGCGTCTAATGTGTGAAATGATCATAATGCTCCTGCCGCCCGCCCCGAACCGTCCGAGCAACGATTTGAAACGACCGACGGCCGGACCGACAGGTGAGCAACATATCGCAACATAGCAAAGTCGGGAGCGGGCCCGAGGCGCCTCGGCTGCCCACCGGCCGGCCAGCCCTCCACAACCCGGAATGGGAGACGAAAACTGACATGCATTAAATTGTATGATCTATTTTCGGATGCCATTCCGTCGTCGTCGTGGTCACCGCGGACGACGGACACGATATGAGATCATAAATCAGTGGTGCGGCCACCGCCGGCTAGTGGGACTGTGCCGTGTTCCGTTTCGGGTTTTCTGTCTTTGGTGAGACAAAAATTGCTACAACGTAGCAAAAATGCACACCCGACCGATGATCGTCGCGCGTGCGATCGGCAGACGACGACGGATTGACGTGGCGTGCTGTGGATTGGACAATTTTTGACCGATTTAACATCGAAGCGGAAGTTGAGTTGAGTTGAGATTTGATGGCCACCGCCCGATCACCTCCTCCTGTTCGCCCTGTGTCGCCGCAGGTCAAGGAGACGGAAATTAAGAGGGACTACAGCTCGTATCTAAAATCTCCCACGCTTGAGATCTTTTTTCGATTACTGTTTCGTAATGTTGGAGATGAAATATTTAGTGGCCAATTAAAAATAGTAACATGATGGTGGTGTGTTTCTGGAAAGGCCATCGTGGGTTCAAACAACACTTGTTGAATCTTTCTTTAGTGATTATGGTGAGATTTAAGGCCTAAGCCATTACATAATCATCTACAACCGTAAAACATGTCTGCCAGAGATAGATATTACATGAGAGCTTGCTATAGTCCCGTTGAAAGTATAGAGAATCGGACGCAAAAAACCTCCGCATATTTCCATTAAATAAAATCAGCAAACCCATCCCCAGGAAGGCGAACCAACTCGACTTTTGCCGGAAGGATCTGCTTGAGGCCCAACCAGAAAAGGCCAATTTCGTGCAGCTCGCCTACTTAACTCCTCTCTCGAGTGCTCTCTGCCGAAGCCGCACTTATGTTCTCGTTCCTTTTCCCTGCCGCGGGTCTCTCGCCTTATTTGCTCTGGAGTTCCACATCATTTCTTTCCACTTCGAAGGTCCGCGTGGACCATATATGTATTTCGGGCCGCATCTGTGGTTCACCTCGCCCTTTCGGCGACATTTGATCATAAAATAGCACAGCACTGCCAAATGCAGCTCGCACACAGCAAAATGGAGCGTTTAAGGACAGAAACCCTCAATTACTACGGGCGAATGACGAAACCGAGAGGCGAGAAGGAAGATGGGCACGAGAAAAGGGAAGCGGAAGTGAGGGAGGCCAAAGTGTTAAAGTGTTTATAAAGCACTTCTAAATGCAGCGTAAACATCTCTGGCCCTGAAAAAAAGGAAGTCCACATGCCTGGGCCCCGCTACCCGAAAGGGTAAACAATCACGTGTTTAACACATTGCGCGCCCACACTGCTGCACTGCTGCTGCGGGTCTCTTAAAAGGTTGCGGATGCCTTTTTTCTACTTCTTTGAATTTTTGCTAGAATTTTGGCTTCACAGTGACATTTCGTCCCGTTTTGGCCATTTGTTGGTGGACCATCAGCTTGGTGAACTCTGTTGACGAAGAGAAATTGGTAAAAATCTAATTTGGATCAGTTTGTCTTTGCGTCGTTGCTAACGAGGACTGCCCACGAAGAAAAGATCCACTTTGGAAAGATTTAGCAGTCGGAAGCGACAACATAGTTACTTTTTAATTTCGCTTATCCACAGCACAAAATATGTTGAAGCTCATTCGCCCTCAACAGGGCTGTGATTATAAAACGGATCGTGGACTGTGTTTGGTTTAAAATGGAGATGACCTGATCGTCTGGAGGTTCTATGAAAGAAGTAATCGAACATAAAAAACAGACCCCTGCTAGACATAAAATGGGCCATATTATAAATTTGATTAGCAAAACAACAAATTACTATATCCTAAGCCTTTCTCTCCTTCAGTAGGACCTTTCTCATCGTACATCACAAACTCGAAGAGAAACAGTGGCTCATTTTGATGAGTCATAGACGCTGGTTACTAGATCGCTCCTCGCGATCATCAGTGTTAAGTTGGAATTGGAATTTATTGGAATAAAATAAGTATAATCAAGTGTTTGATGAACGATATCAATTTAAGCATAGCGTTACCAATCCAGGAGCCACTATCAACAAACCCTTCCGCCGCCAGAAAGTGACCTGCAGCCCGAAAGTTCTGCACTGGTTCTCGCCTCCATTAGCTGCAACAACACATCCTCTAAAATCTAAAATCTCCTCTCCTCAAACTCCTTTCAACTCCTTCCAAATAGGGTTTCATCCAAAGCGGCAGAACAAAGATCACTCCTGACAGGCAAACCGACGAGTCGATGTCGGTGAATGAAAACCTACAAAACCCGTTCGTTCGGTCGAGTGCGTTTAATGTGCCTCGTTTGAATGTTGGTTTTGCGTGGTGGAAAGAAAAAATAAACAGACGGAGACGGGCGGGAGACCGCGGCAAGATTCATCCGGGCACACGGGGAAGCCATTCTGGCGACCCCGTGCTAGCATATGCGTGCGTGTGTGTTTGGGGAAACACTTTGGAGGTTTGCGCCGAGTCCTTCGACCGCCAGGAGCTCGGCGGTATGATTTCCGCATACCAACTTACCAATCCAAGCAATCCTTTTACTGCCACTCTAACACACGCTTCTAACCGTTAACCTCACCAGCCTGAGTCTGTGTCTAGTGGCACATCCCCCTGTGTGTGTGTGTACGATCACGTTTCGGAACCACCACAGACCCAGCGTGGCCACCACCAGTATAGGTTGACGGGAGAGGGCTCAAATGTCGTCGTTCCTACTTGGCTGGCTGCCGGCCCCGGGATGGCCAACTGGCGAATGATATCGAATTACCGTTTTCCCGGCCACCGTGCCGGTACCATCCATGTGTGCGCAGGTAATGTGTCCCCCGGGCTGTGTGTGTGCGTGTATGTTGGTTTCGTTCCGCCATCATTGTTGTGTCGATTTTTTTTTTTCGTTACCATTAAGACACTAAACGGAGCAGCTAAAAAGGCCGCACTGGCACTCCGATGAAAGGCGAAGCTTAGGCCGATGGCTAGACTTTTGATGGATATGAGAGGATAAAATTAAACCGATTAAAACAAGACAGAAGGATGTCTTGGGCACGAATCATGGCTTTTGGGGCCCTTCCACAGATTGAACAGACTTCTTTGTTAGTTGGTGGACCGTATGAGTTTAACCAATAGTCACGCTCTTGTTTGCCCACGCGAAGGAGTGTCTAGATTATGTCCCAAAATTGAATGACCTGAAGATCCAGAACCATCCCACGACACACATCAGGCAAACGATAATTATGCCACCTTTCCAGTCCCTCTCCCGGTGGGGTTACTTTCTGCTCCAAGTCCAAGAAGAACGCAAGGTCCCCGGGATCCAGGTCCGGGCGATCGAAACAATAACGTAAACGGTGACAGAAAACAAATGCCCAGAGAACCATTCGTGTCCGGCCAATGTCCGGGCGGTGGAAAGATAAACATTCCCCGGGGAGCGCGTAAATTTATCGATAGTACCCGCTGGGAGCCGGGAACTCCGACTCCGAACTCCCGGCCGCCGGAGCTGCTGGTGGCAGGTGAGAAGATGCGAGCCGATAATGTTTCGATGCCCCGTGTGCTGGTCAGTGAAGTCACACCAATTTACTGGCCGCTAACTGGCTGGTGGGTGAGAGGGCGGCGGAGAAACAGGTCTTCGTCGGTCGGTCGGTCGATCGGTCAGCCACAGGAAGCTCCCGATGGCGAAGGAGTCGCTGCGAGATCTTTCCCGGCAGATAGGGCGGCCCCCGACCGATACAAGAAGTACATTCGACGGTAGTGCGCACCGTTTGGGTCGTTCGTTCGTTCCGAGCTGGTCCGGCGTAACATACTAGCGTGTTCAATAAGTTTTGCGCCTCGATACCAGAGGGCGCTGGTAGGAGTGTAATTTTTTTTTATTGGATTGGTACACTCTTCAAATGAACGTATGGAAAGTTTCATTTCAATCGGTCACTTACTTTTTTTTTTACAAGCCATTTAGTATCGACATGTCACAGTATTTTTCACAATGGAAAAAACCAAGTATCGTGCAATGATTGAATTTTTATTTTTGAAAGGTTTAAAAGCAAAGGAAAATTATGAACGAATGTTGAAAGTGTATAAGGACTCTTTACCTTTAATTAGATGGTTAAAAGAGGGGTTTCTGAGTTTAAATGCGGTCGTAGTAGCCTTTAAGACGATCCATGTCAAAAACGTCAAAAAACAGACACAACATCGGAAATCGTAAAACAATACAGGATATCGTTTTCGAAAATCGTCTAATCACTGATAGAAATTAAGTACCATCCCTAGCCAACTCATTGAGCAGTATAACCAATATTTTGATTGAAGTTTTGGGTTCCTGAAAGCTGTTTGCAACATGGGTGCCGCATTTGCTACAAACGCATTCGAATGCATCTTTGTTGACAACATTTAAAGCGTTTTCGATTGGATAAAGTGGATTTTGTGCATTGAATCATCACTAGGGATGAGACTTAGGTCTATCATCATGATCCTGAATCAAAACAAGAGTCTAAGAAGTGGTTTGATCCTTTTTCTTCGGTTCCGAAACGAGTTCGTCCAGAAATTGCCAAAAAAGATGTTGGCATCAGTTTTGTGAGATGCGAATGGAATTTTGCTAGCGAATTACTTGCGAATTGATAAAACAATAAATTTTGATTATTTTTGTAACATTTTAGAGCAACTGCACGCGAAAATTCGTGAAAAAAGACTCGGTTTGCAGAAGAAAAACATCGTCTTTCATCAGGGCAATGCACCGTGTCACAAGAGCAATTTGAAAATGGCAAAAATCCGTGAATTAAAGTTCGAATTGTTGAAGTATCCACCCTATTCACCAGATTTGGCCCCTGGCGACTTCCATCTGTTTTTGAACCAAAAAAAAATCCTGCGCGGAAAGGGTTTTTCATCAAATAATGACGTCATAACAGCTGTAAAATATTCTGTGACATGTCGATACTAAATGGCTTGTAAAAAAAAAAGTAAGTGACCGATTGAAATTAAACTTTCCATACGTTCATTTGAAGAGTGTACCAATCCAACAAAAAAAAATTAGACTCCTACCAGCGCCCTCTGGTATCGAGGCGCAAAACTTATTGAACACGCTAGTATGATCGTAATTCGGTGATAAATGGTGATGAAGAGTAGCCAAACAAGAGAAGCAAAGGAAAATGCACGTTCGCTGCGGCCACTCGGTGGTGGTGATAAACGATCCTCCTGCATCGCATTGAACGATGATGTGAGCTGCGGCGTTGTAATTGACTGTTCTGTGGCCGATCCGAAGAAAATGGGGGAGCAGACAAATGATTGTGACTAACTTTGTTGGGGATCAGTGATCAGTGATCGGAGGAGAAGACCGGGCGGAAACTGTCACCACCTTCGGGCAGAGATTTGGTAGCCCAACTCTATAACTAAATGGCAATTGCACAATTGAGAAAGGGTTGTCTCTCGTTAGATTTTCATTCCAATTGGTCGCTAATCGGGTTTTCAACGTTTTTCCTAAACGAGATTTTCCTTACGCATCTGTTGTCAGTTGTTTTCAAAGCTGTCAAAGCGACCACAAAAACGGAGAAGTTCTTTGAAACCGAGAGTCCTTGGTCGGGACACTTCTTTCTGGCCGTCTCGATAAATTGAACAATGTTAGGTTCTACACTACGATGGCCAAGACTTCCACAAAACCCTTGGACACAGCTCTTCCGCCTTTTCGCCGCTTCCCGCCATCCCACGATCGGCCGATCGTGATAAGCCGCAGATGTTTGGAGCAAAATACGGAACCATTGTTGACTCCGTCGTGTTGACGACGAGCATAAAGAGCGAAATCTTGTTCCAATAAATGGTAGCCCAGCTACAGGGTCGTAAGCTCCATTATTCCATAATCCCGGACCTAAGGACCTAGGACAGAACCCGGGAAGAGAAAGGACAAGAACCTGGGAAGGCGTATGTGAGCCCTTTCTTCCGTTCTTCCTCACCAAGGACCCATTCAGGGAGTTTAAAGGTTAATATTGTGATCATTATGTCCCAAGTGTATGGCCCCAGTTCCACAAAGGCGATTTATGGAACGAAATGGTCCTTCAAGTCTCGGGCAAAATGAAGTGACAAGTTGACGCCAAATCCGCAATCAAAGTTGGGCACAGCTTTCGGTTTCCTAGTTTCCGCGGGCTCACCTCACACACACACGCCACCTGCTCCTGGGTGAAGCCGAAGCTGGGCAGCGATTCGCGATCCGCGGCACTGATGTTCCCGGCGCTGCCGGCGATCAGGTCCAGATCGGCGTCCGCGGCCCCGGCGACCGCGTTGTTGTTATTTACACTGTTACTGTTGTTGTTGTTGTTGCTGGTGCTGTTGCCGCTGTTGATCACCAACGATCCTCCGGTGGCACCACCACCGCCCCCCACTATCAGACTGCCACCCTGCGGGCTGAACGTTGGGGGCGTCTGTTTGGCGCTGACCGATAGCTCGTAGTAATCACTCGACGGATGTTGCAACATTTTTTTTGCTTTCTGACGCGACTATGGAGATCACTACGGGAGCCGGCGGCGATGATTTAAATTAACTTATGGTTTCTAATCCCTAATTTCGGTTGTGCCACGCATTAACTACGAAGTAGATATGGAACATTACACTTGTTTATCACTTTCTTCCGGTTTGAACAGCAAAACACGCACACACGTTACGATTCGCTCGATTTTCAGGAAACGAACACTCGGCAGCCCACGCGTGATGAGTCACGATCGCGAATCAACGAGCAATTTCGCACACCAACAGCAGCGCATCGTTTGCGTGATCTTTGTGCGCAATTTCGGGAACATTTTATGCCCTACATCCGGGGACACAGCAACACGGGGCAGATTCTAAGATATTATTTTAATCGACTAACTTCAGCCACAGATTGCACACGGAAGGAACCACGTAGATTGTGAACCACGGACACCGACGAACCGAGATCTTTCTTTCACTAGAATTTTGATTTCTTGCCCAGCTAATTCCTAATTTCTTGTTTCGACCACCACCACCAAAACACCCGAACCACTTGGCGGGGATGCTGTGAAAATGTTCACAACGATCCTTACGCGCGGAAGATCTTCTCTGTTCGACGTCTAAAAACAATTTCCTTTTACTCCCGTTTGAATATTTGATATTCAACTTTGGCATAAAAACCTCACTTTTGAACCTGACCTTTCTGAACCGAAACTGACCAAGTGCCGAACGGGACAGAATGACGCTATTACCGAATACCGAAAGAAACAATTAAATAAAATCACATTTAAATTTAATTTAATAAGAGCAAAAAAAAAGCTCATGATAAAAAGCAAAAAGCACTTTAGCTACTGATCAGCATGATTATCGTTGTTCGAAATCATTTTTTAAAGTCTTACATACTTTTGTCACGTACTGTAACTCTCTCTCTCGACACAGCATTACACACACACACGAACACGGCACACAAAAAGGGGCGGGAACATTTGCGAACACACACACACGCAGGCGCAAATCATTTTTTGGGCGTCACGTCGTGTCCTGCGCAAAGATCCTTTCAAAAAACGGGGCGAAAGCAAAGGCGAGAAGGTCCTTTTATGTCCTGTGGCTAATGTGTCCTGTTTAACACAAGGGGTTGGCCAGAGAGGACGAAACAAAGCTAGATACACATGGCGAGAGAGAGACGAGACGACGAGATTAAAAATGGCGGTCAATCCAAGGTGGAAAGTGGAGTTTCATTAGGGTGACCAGACAAACTTTTGGACACCTAAATTTTACTTTCAAGTTGGTTGGTTGGTTGGTAGAAAACGTAACTCTGAATAAAGGAAAACTCTCGCAGGGCTCGGTTTGTAATTTCAAAATATGTGTTTATATATTTGAGCTTTCATTTATAAACCTATACACATCAATTTTAATATCTATTCTGCATACCATCCCTTCACCATCGGCGTTTGGGCTTTTACTCGTCCCGTTTGCGCTCCGTTACTATTCGCCGTACACAACCCTATCCCGGAACCTGCTCTGCGCTCCTACATTAAGCTACCGTTTTTTGTTTAAATGTCTTACAATGGCCCTAATAGCCTCTCTTGACCATAAATTCCGATGTCCCCTCCCCGGCAGTATCAAATTAGATTCGATTTGCCCCGTGTTTTAAACCATTGCGTCCGAGAGGGTCCCGACAACATTCCTAATCCCATTGCACAGTGCTTCGCTTCACAGTTCGCATTATTGTTTCACAGTTCGTTCGGTTCACAGAGGAAGTATATAAACTTACAAAAAACCTACACACATATGGTTTTGTGCCAGCTTTATGGCGATCAAACTCAACTCGGTCTCGGGGGTCTCGGTCAGAAACGGTCCGCTCCACATATCACTTTCATAATTTTGGGCTTTTAGTATTTTCCCCCTTCAGCACTCTGAGCACTTGTCCGGGTAATCAAGAACACCAAATACACGGACGCAAACCAAGCCACAAAAGGAACAGTTGTTAGAGACACAGTGAACGGGAACCGTATTTAGAGTGTCCCCTCTCACCAAACGAGTGTGTCCCTCTCACCAAACGAATATCTCTATTGCGTAGCTCTGTACAGAATAGACTTTCCTTCGCGTTGCATCATTCGGTTAGGGACCCTGGCAGGTTTTTGGTTTGCTCCAAAACGATTAACTAAAGTTCCTTTCTACAGTTAAGCACCATTCGAATGCGTGTTTTGTTGCGTTTGTTTCCTGATTTTTGCTACTTGGTTAGCAAACTAATTTTGCCCACAGCTTTGGTTTAAAAAATGCGTCTCACAACACGTAACGTTTCATCAACATCAACATCAGCTTGCCAACAGCGCTTGTTAGTTCGGTTCGGTTCCGGACCATCAGACGGTTCCGGTTTCTTCGTTTTGTGGTTTTGATTCCTGTACTCCTGATTAACTTGCCTGTGTGATTGAACGAAACTGTATGTGTCGGCCAATGGGGTTTCCGCCAGCCAGCACAACCCCTTTTTGCTTGCTTGCCTTTCGATAGAAGTTACGTTCTAGTTAGCTTATTAGATCCTTTCGTTTATATCCTTTCATCGCCTTGCCCGCCGCATCTGTATTTTACTGCATATTAATCGATTAAGTTACGTGTTTAGTATGCTGCCTCTTCGCGTGTGCGTGTTCCTTCCTCAGTTTGCACCACTCTTCCTCGATAAAGTTAAAGGAGAACATTACATTTGTGGCATGTTGGAATGGTTTGTATTTGATTTACTTTAGACTCCTCGTTATGAGGTTTACTGCTGCCTCGCCGTTTCGCCATATTATTTATACCAATATTAATATTCGTTAGCTGGTTTGCTGGTTTTTTAATTGTGAATTAGATTCAATCTTGGGAAGATAGATCACCGATACCACCCACTGGGACACCGATGCAGATCGCAGTGTAAATGCGCATATCTCGCCCTCTTAGTGGGCGCCGCCGACTTCCGGCGCCATATTTGTCGATTAATGTTAATGGTTGTGTAAAATCTTTATTCGCTGGACAGCCAATGCCTGTCTGCTGTCTTGTGCACTCGTAACCACCTCACTCTGGTTTCTCGCTGGCCTGTAACTTTGCGCGCTCTGTGAGCCTACAGGTTGTTCCCGTCTCATGTGCCGCTCCCCTCTTCCCATAGTACTTCTCAACCACCTCCAGAACGGCCATCGATCGATCACTCATGTCCCCGTTTATTACATACTCCTACCCTCTGTCCACTGCCGGTAACCACGATTTTCATCACGATTTTTTTGTTGCGCTTTTGCACATTACATTTTCAATAAGCAATTTGGTAACGCAATCTGCCCTCCCCCCCACTACAATGCTAATGGAACACCGTTAAAGATCTGTTTTAGAGTTACACACATAAAAATTACTACCAAAAAGAGGAAAGTCATCCGTCTGTCGGGCAAACCCGAAGGACCGTGACGGACGGGGACGGCCGGGTCGGAAACTTATGCTTTAATCAGTGGGGGTGACGGGCAAGGGTGGTGGCCGCCGATGACCAGCGCCATCTCACGGTCGATCTCGTTGGCAACGCTCCGGTTGGAGTACTGGCGCGACAATCCGTCCGGTCCGTTCCGCTGATGATGATGCCGGCCGCCACCGGCCGCCCGGTGCTACTTCTTGGACGACGACGACAGCTTGTGTCAACGCTTCTCGCAGCTCGCCGAGTCCATCTTGTCAAAGTCGGAATCGGGCAGGTTGGTCAGATGGGTTCGGTCGCTGCGGGCCGTGTTGCGGTCGTTCGAGCCCGTCTTCGTCGACACCTCCGACGGTGGGCCGGAGTCCGTAGTGACATGCTTCTGCAGGGCAGATACAAAGTTCTGCAATGGGAAGGTCGGAGGAAGTGGGTTCAAAATAGTGACGCTAAAGATGCTACGGAACGAGTACGGGAAGAGTAGTGTGTGAGTAGATTTGACCGGAGCTAATCGGGGCCCCCCGCAAGACCAGCGAACTGACCTGGGAAATGATATCACCTCGAGCCGTGCGAACCTGGTACAGGTAGCGATACTTTCGCTGGCGTGCCTCTTCTCGGGTTTCGCGCGATCGCGACCCGGACCGCGTCTTGTAGTGTCGCCTCCGGCGGTGATGCAGCTGGCGCCGATGGTCGATCTTCCAGGCAGTGACGAAGCTTTGCACCAGCACACCGAGCACGGACGAAATGGGCCAGCAGCACAGGATCACTCCACCCCAGCACGGTGGCGGTGTCGGGTCTGGCTTCATGTTGAAGATCTGGGGAAACGGGAACGGGGGGACCAGAGTTGTCACGGCCACGGGCCTAATGGGAGGAACCATACCGGTGCCTTACCCAATCCATCGTGTTCAGTCCGTGCATGAAGAAATCGATTGAGCAGAGTATCATGGCTGAACCAATGATACTAGAGGCAATGATGGACATAAACTTTGGGCAGAATAGTGTCACGATGGCGCAGATGATGGCACCACCGACCACGGACACGAACAGCTCGTTTTCCTGGATTTAGGAGGGAAACATGATCGCAGAGTTATGGTTCGGACCGATCCAGAAACTCTGCTTCCACTCGAGTCCACTTACTCCAAAAATGTAATGAGGTAGCGTGGCTATGCAGGCGGCGATCGTAGCACCGGCTACCAGCGCACCGGCCGAGGCTCCTATCAGCGTGGCCGAGATGGGATGGGTGGAACCGAGCACGGCCCCAAACAGCCCGGCGACGACAGCCAACGCTACGGGAAATGACGGCAAAAGAAAGCGTTAAAATGATGATATTTTATCACACGCGGAACAACTCACCCGGGGCGGCCAAGTTACCGAATCCGGTGATGTTTTTGTTCTGCAGCAACACTATACACCCCGCACCGGCCGCCAGCCCAGTGAGAAATCCGATTGCTCGTAGACATCGATATCCTGGAGAAGTTACGATATTAGCATTCATAAAAGTAAAATTATTTTAATTAAAAAAAGAGTTTGAGAAGAATAAACATTAGAACCGAAAACGAAGGCAGAGTTCCTAATGCCCTCGAGCAACGAGTAAAAAGACAAATCTCGCGCACTGACCGTATGAACTGAACCGTATCATCTACAACCTTCTCAAGGACGTCACTGAAGCGGTCACGAGCCCGCGAAACTGGGGCAAGCAAATGCGACAGGACTACAGGACGACGGCAACGCGAGGCGCGAAGGACGTTCACTCTGTGGAGGTCATAATTACCTAGCAGCGTGTAAACGATGCCAAACACTGCAATCGTCGTCCAGAGCAGCACGGAAACGGTCGAGTTGGTTGGCGTCGTCGAGGTGCACAAAGGATTTTCCATCGCATTCTGAAAGTGGCGACAAACCAACCATTATTTGCTGCTAGCAACCGAAGCGCAGCAATCCTTGAACTGACTAACCTGAATGAGAAAGGGCCAAACAACGGATGTCTGCTCGAACTTGGCGTCGTTGGCCGCCGTGAGCGTTTCATTTTTCGCATGATGCAGCACCGAAATCTCCTCGTGGCGGTAATGCATCTTCTGACCGGCGGCGACGGCGGGCTCGTCGCGGGCGGAACGGCACTGGTTGTCGTCCTTCCGGAGGAAAGGATTTGCGATTGATTTTCAGCGGTGTTGCACGGGGCACAGCGGAGGCATTTAATGTACACTTGGCACGCTTTCGTGTCGAGGACGTCCTAGTCCTGTTTGAGCAATATTGTCCCCTTTTCAAGCGGCTTCTAACGAGCTGCCCAGCTGTGCTACTTTCACCAGCCGGGGGGGGATTTACATACTGAGCGTGACGTCGAGACGAGTCCAAACAAAAGGCTTCCTTTTCCCCACAAATGCACACACACACACGGCACAAAGTCAACACAGTGGCCTTCCGCCCTTAGGGCTGGATGGGGACGGGATGATGCTTACTCTGAAGCGGACACAGCTTCCGAGCAGAGCCGAAGCGATGTCGGATGTCCTGGGATGTCAAAAAAACGCTGGGCCCACTTTAGCCTACTGCGTGTTTCGCATCCTTCGTCATCTTTGCACACAGCCTCCTGTGCTTTTTAAGCCTGGTAACTAATAGTTTTTGCAGCTTCCGTTCGCACTACGCACGCACACACGTTTGCAACAGGGACATCAACACGAACAACGAAACACCGAACGTCCTGGCGCCACCAGGACACGCGATGCTGTTTATTTTGACGGCGAAACTCGCTATCCTGTTCTTCGGTAATCGCCAGCGATGGGCGCGCGCGCCTTTTTCTTCCTTTCAACGGCGCCTGCGAGCGTGTGTGCGTGTGGGGACTGTCAGGACGAAATGTCAATTTTCCGCTAACGCACACCGCTACATTCGTGACACGCACACGCAGCCCCTGGCAGTAAACGCTTATTACGCAGGAAAGGATTCGTCCACAATAAAAGATGCTGGGATGCTTTCCGATAACATTTTCACAAAACGGTTATCGGTTCGATTAACAGTATCGCTGTTAACAGTTTGTCCACCCTGGAAGGACCCGGAAGCACCGTGTTTTTTTCGCACACACGACTCGCGCCAGGGACAACGCCTTTGCCACCAGTGACGCCACGATTCATTGTTCACTCTGCACCGCGACTACATTCCACCCGTAAACTTAGTGCCTAAACTCGAAAGGACGGCGTTGTTGAACGAGCGTAGGAAAACGAGAAGGAACTGCCACTTGCAGCTATCCTTAACAACCAACGATGACCGAGCTGACGAAAAGGGGACTCGTCTGCTACGCATCCTCGGGGCACACCAGCGGGGACACTCCTCAAACGCCAAGTCGAAGAGGCTCGTCCTTTCTCGTTCATCGACTCAGTGGAACTGTTTGATCGATTGCACGTTTCGTCGATTTAATGGGGGCGCATGGTGAGAGTTTAAGTTTGAACGTTCTACGGTTTCTCAAATTATTCTAAAAGTGTTGAACAAATGCACATAAGTTTGTTTGCATTTCGATCGTTTATTTTCTTCGTTTGGGTCAAACCCAATGCCCAGATACTGTGCTTTAAATGTATGATTTTCAACTTAACTGATTAGATGGTAAAATACAATATTAGCAAACGTCGCTCAATTTGTTTGTTTACGGAAGTAAAGCTTTCTGCTCAATGTGCTTTGCACAATCGGCACCATGCACTCGTTGCCGTAGCCTCGTTTGCTGGACACATCGTCTATCACGGCCGTTAGAATATCCGCAAAATGTTCGCTGAAACCCAAACAGAACGTTAATTAGCAAGTTAGCCCCAACAGAACGCTTTGGTCATACCTTTGGTGTAGTTGATGCAACTTTGTGCAGAGTTCCTGAATGAACCACGATCCCTTCTCGATGTGGCGCACCGAAGCGAACCCTGGAACGGTAGACCAAGCGACCAGAAAATCCATAAAGACCGACGCCGTCCGGGCGTCACCTTCTGCGCCATCATGCTCGAGCCGGGCTATCGGCACAGCGGACTGTAACTCCGAACCTTGGCACGCTTGTACGATCAACAGCTTGGGTTTGCCGGTAAGGCGGTCGCTAGCCATCATCCCCTGAATGGTCTTTACCTCCACCGGGATGCTGTTGGATCCGAAAACCTTTCCTTCCTGGCCGTGCGACAGAAGACAGACGACCAGCGAGCAGTGCGAAGGATCGATCTTTTGAACTGTTTGCTGGACGCAGTTTAAAATTTCCTGGTGGGTCATGTTCTCCTCCACCACCATTTCGTAGCCAAAGTGAGTGAACAGCTTCACAAGTGCTTTTTTATCCACTTCAGTTCCTTTGCGGTTCTTGAGCGGTTTTGCCGGGAGCAGCTCGGTGAGTTCGGGATTTTTCTCCCGATAGAAACTGAACTGATTGACCAGTAAAACTATTCCGGCCCGCTCCGGCACGAAGTGGTAGCATTCCAACGCGCCAGCGACACGCACCGATCGCTCAGGAGACGCCACCGTTGTCGATGCGGCACTCGGGTGAAGCGGCAAAGGTTTGGAAGTAACTTTCGAACTAGCATCGGATTGTTCCTGCAATCGTTTCGGTACGAAATGATTAAAGTGCTCCGAAATGCCCTTCAAAAAGTCGCCTTCATCGTACAGCTCGGCCGCTTTGCAGGCAGCGATCAGGGTCAACAGATCGCACTCGATGGAATCGCTTTTCGAACCCAACCGAATCGCTCCGTTGGCGAGCAGTCGGAGGAGAACCGTCTCGAGGCACATCTCGTCGACGGGAGTTTCTCCCAGCGCCGGCCGCAACTGTTTGATCAGCCGGCGGGCACATTCGTCGTCCAGTCGTTCACAGAAATGGTACAACCCTTTCAGCAGCGGATGAACGTTTAGCGACACTTCGGACGTACGGGGGAAATATTGCGACCGTAGCAGATCGTCATCGAATCCGGCGCGAAGCAGCAACGTATTTTGTTCCAGAATCGATAGCGCTTCGAGCAGTTCCTCTTCCCATCCCGCGAATCTCACGCTGGTCATCCAGTCCACCAGAAAGCTTGTCTCTTGTCCGGGTGCTCGGGCGGCCACGGTCCAGAGTTGCAGGGCATAGTTGGGATTGCGGTGGCCGTACAGAAGAAATAACAACGAAACCTGTTCCGATGGGGATCGGTCAGGGGAAAGCACTTGTTCGCCCCCAGCGTGTGTGTCCTTACCTTATCCTCGAATGGAAGCTCATTTTCCAGAAAACAAAGATCCTCTTGCGTTAACATTTTTTTTTTGCCAGGTTGTTGTTTGTTTTGATTGTCAATGACATTCGCCGGTGTTACGGCGTTACTGGCGTTAGCAGCGTTACTGGTCTTTTTCCGACTCTGGAATGAACTCTCTTTAATTGGGTGAACTCTCGAATTGGGTGAACTCTCTCTGGAATGAACTCTCTTTAATTGGGTGAACTTTCAGCTCGCTGTCTGTTTCGTTGCTAAACTCTCGTTGCCACTGCCGGTTTCGCCCGCTTTTTGTATCGTTTCGCCGGCATTTCGCCATTTCGCCGCGGCGTGTCGTGTCAGTTCGGCCGCCAGTGTGAACCACGGTGTAGGTTTCCATTGATTTTTTTGGTATTTTTTTATTTCCTCAACATCCATCAATAAGCGTGGCTAGCCAGGGTATAAAAAGGTAATTTTGCTTCCCCGAATTTGCGGTGACCAACGAAAAAGAACGGAAACGACCGACCGTCCGGCAGATTCGCAACGCGGCACCAGCGCGCGGCCCTAGGCAGTGGAAGTGGAAGTTGTGGATTGCCCAACCGACCGGGTGGCACACACCGGGGCATCGGGGACAGCTCTCCGACCACCACCACCAGTGTGCGGCAGGCGGCGGCATTGCTCGCGATCCGCGATCCCTCTTGAAGGAAAATCTGTGGCACGAAAATTTAATCGGAAGTGTGAATAACTGTGGACCAGCGCTTTTTGCTCATCGCTTCAATGCCGTCATTTTTTCTCTCATTCCTTGAGACCACGGTCTCCGCCACCACCACCATCACTACCACGCCTTGCTTCTTTTCGACTTGCCCTCCATCACCGGAGCGGTACGGTTTCGTCTTCGCCTGAAGTAGGCTGTGCCGACTAGCGATCATTGCGGTGTGTCATCAAAGCAACCACATTTTGACCATCGCGCAGCGTTTTCGTGGGGAAAAGAAATCCTCATGTAATCGCGTGGCTTGAAGAGAAGACGAACGCGACGACGGCGGTTGATGCGTGCGCTAGTGTGTGCCATTATTACAACTGTAACGTGCGTGTGCTTGTGTGTGTGTGTGTCCACCTGCTGTGAAAATATTTGGTTACTTTCTTTCAAAATTGGAATCGCTTGCGGTCGGTAGAGTTAAGGAAGAGCGATCCTTTCACGGTTCCGGTTCCGAGTGTACCACCGGCAAACGGAAACTTATCCGCCCGCCCCGCGCGTCTGTGTGTTTCCGGTTTCTAACGCCTTCTCCGTTCGGTGTTGGCCCGGGTTTGTTTGTCCTTTCCGCAGGAAAATGAGTAGCTCCGAGGAGGTATCATGGATTTCCTGGTTCTGCGGACTGCGCGGTAACGAATTCTTCTGTGAGGTAAGCAAAAACTGCATTCTTTCAGTGGCCATCCGCCACGCCGCCCGCAAGGCCTTTCGTATGTCGCGTCGTAATCAATCCGTTTCCCCCGGTTACTGTTTTAGGTGGATGAGGATTACATACAAGATAAGTTCAACTTGACAGGATTGAACGAGCAAGTACCGAACTACCGTCAAGCGTTGGACATGATCCTGGATCTCGAACCCGGTGCGTAGGTTTACATTTTGCAGCATCTTTCAGCTTTCTGTGCACCACAAACAGGAGCGCAGCGCAGTTAGTAGTGGCCACACGGAGGGCAGTGAAATGATTCATGTGATGTGATGATGTGCGCGATAAGTTGGGCCCTGAAAGATGCTTACTCACAGCGAAGTGGCAAATTGCGCGATGGAGGCCACGCACAGTGCTAAGTTTGTTCGATTTCGTGTCGGAAAACCAACGAGTTAGGTTCCCCGAAGTTATGCAAGTGCTGGTGTGGCCTACCCGAATAGCGTCCGTCCGTGGCATTGGCTAAATTCTAATCTAATTAAAGCAATTGAGCTTCAAGTTCATTATCATGATGTACCTTTTGATGGCCCTTTGAAGTGGGAATAGAGTTGTGCAGAGGACCTAGATTAGAGGGACCGTTTGTTGATTTATTTATTTATTATTATTAACCAGTGTTCGCCGTCAGACTAGACACGGCATGTTAATACTAAAGTATTTACAATAAAGAGGAGAGCTTACGTGTAACAGAGTGAAGGAGTAGAAGGATGCAAAGAAATCAGCACAGAAAGTGAGGAAATCCTGCGACTCAGTTCAAACGCACGGAAAGGAGTTGAGGGCGTTGACAAGGAGGGCGTGGAGGAGGAGTTGAGGGCGTTTGTTGGTAGTATACCAGTCCGAGAGCGTGAAATGGTACGAAAAGGCGAATATTAATATTTTACTCTCCGCTGTTTTCACTTCCTAACGAACGACAGAGGATGAAATCGACGATAATCCTAACCAGTCGGATCTGATCGAACAGGCGGCCGAGATGCTGTACGGGTTGATACACGCGAGATACATTCTCACGAATCGGGGAATAGCTCAAATGATAGAAAAATATCAGAGCGGTGATTTCGGCCACTGCCCGCGGGTCTACTGCGAAAGCCAACCGATGCTTCCACTAGGTAAGGGAACTTGCGGCCCCATTGCGGAAACAACTTCGCGCACGGCTTTACGCTATCTCGCTTCGCTCTTCTTGCAGGTCTTTCCGACGTACCCGGGGAGGCAATGGTGAAGTCCTACTGTCCGAAATGTATCGACGTGTATACGCCAAAGTCCTCAAGGCATCATCACACCGATGGTGCATACTTCGGAACAGGGTTCCCGCACATGCTATTTATGGTACATCCCGAGTACCGTCCCAAACGTCCCGCGAATCAATTCGTACCACGGTATGTGGCCACAACTTCACGGAGCATCCCATTAACGCCATGCAACGCTAATCCATTGTTCTCTTCTCTTCCTTTCCATCGACGGACAGTTTGTATGGTTTTAAGATCCACTCCTTAGCGTATCAAATCCAACTGCAGGCAGCAGCAAACTTCAAGGCGCCGCTACGAGGGGTAAATGGCAATCGTGGCTTATTGCAAAATGTATAACAAGATTCAAATGCAAATATCGTTCGGCCAATGCTAAATAAGAGAAGCACATTCAGCACACACAGACCCACCTTTACTAGTACTTGTCCGACTTTTCCTGCCTCCCCTTGTGGAACACATTGTTTGTCGCTGTACATGGACAAGACTCTAAGGGCGGGTGCATCTACGAGGCCTTCCTCTTCTTCTATCTCGCCTGCACCCTCTAACGCTTTCACTGTCACGCCTCTTGGATAGCCTTTCCAAATGATTCCACACTTCCGACGATGTCCTATCTCCACTTCTCCGCTAGAGTTACTATCCGACTAGATAGTGTGTTTTCGAAACAAAAAATCTTGACAAACGAGCGCGCGAATGTAAAATAACTTCCTTAATCCACCTTTGATTATGTCTAAAAAAAAAAGGCCCCCTTACGGACGGTGTGCTTCTTATGTGGCGCACTGTTTTTATTAATAATTAGATGGCCCGCCAGAGGGAACGACGAAATATCCAATAAACCGTGCCGGCAACCGTGTGCTACCCGCAGGGGCAGTGTCCGGTTTTCATTGGTTTCCAAATCTGAATCTCTTTCTTTGGGACGTCCGCGGAACGTTAGAGCCGCCACCCCGTGTGCAGGGGGACACACAATTTCTGTGCACCATTAACAACCATTTAGTGTAACACTTTGTCGTGGCTGAGAGTAGGTGATAATTACATTTGACACTGTTCATTCGAAGCCCACAGATAACCACCGAAAAGCCTTCACCAAATCATTATCGACCTCCGCTCCTAAATGTGACATTACTAAACTGGATTTTTCTACTTTTTCCCCTCTCTTTTATTCTTTTTGGCAAATCGATTCAAAATCAATACCATCGTGTGTGTGTATGTGTGTGTGTCTCTGTCTGTCCGTGTATGTCAAATTCCGTGAACATGATCCGCACTCATGATCGGTTTTCCTCCGGTTCCGCACCGCGACACATCATTTTCCTCCAGTGAAGAGCTCGGCGAAGGGCATCGATAACTGAACCGCAGGCCGCCGGGACTTTATCGAGAAGATAGTTTGAGGTTCACTAGTGGCGCGCACATCAACCAATCCACCACACACGGCGGCGCAGACGGACGCGGAAGAGGGCCCGGTTGGTACGCTGCGATCGAACGCTTAAGTGATCCCCAAACAAAACAGAAAACGAGAAAAACAAACCTTCAAAACATCAGACCTACTACACCATAGGAAAATGTGGACCCCAACACTCCCCCCCGGCCGAGTCGGAAGCGGAGCTGTAAAAAAGCCCAACCCTACAACAAGCCTACTACGACGGGATTCATCTTACATTTTCTGCATCCCCATCGAGACGGCGCGTCACATCATTTTTATCTCATCTAGTAACATCCTCCATCGCTGTTGCTGGGGAGAGAAAGCGACTGTGAGATAAAAAGAGAGAGTAAACATAAGTGTGTTGGAGTGTTGGAAAGTGTGAAACAAAACAGGTCAACATTCACAGGCAGCAAGCAGCACAGAGAGAGAGAGAAAGAGTCCTTTCGATAGCAACATAAAATTTCATAACTATTCAGCATAAAGGCATTTTCGCACGACGCACGAGTGATAAACACATGCATCTTTGCATCATCATAAAACGCGCATCCTGGTCGGTTGGCGTCGGACGTCAACAAAGAGTACTGGGAGCGATCGAAAAAGGAGGAGAGCCAATTAATAATATCGGCAGGATCATAGTCGGATACCATAGCAAGCGTTTATTATGTTTATCAGAGAGTAGGCTCTTTTTTGTTTCAACATTAGCATTAATAGTGCGTGAGCATGCCGCGGGGTTGCTGTGGGCTGCTATGATTGTTAACAATTTTTTTTGTATAAGTAAACCGTTTCTTTTGTCACCGTAATCGCCCGTGGCGAGTGGTGAGTGATCGAACGGACTATGGGTTTTGTTACTTCAAGTCATGTAACTGTTTGAAGCAATCGGACCATGAAACCCGATCGACGGAAAGCCATCGCGTGGTTGAATTGTACAGCCCGCTCTTTATTTGAGAAGCTTACAACACGATTTTGCGTTGTCTGCGCACGCGATCGTGAGTGACTCCGAAATTCTCCGAATTCCTATGAGCGAGCCCCCCTCGAGAGGGGGTTAGCAACTGAACCACTTCCGTTCGTGGTAATGCCCGTGTGGGGTTACAGTGCGCGTACGCGCGCGGCTGGTGAGAGGTGGCTTCCTGTGTGTAGTAGCTTGATGATCTGTAGAATAAACGAATATTAATACACTTCAAGTTCAATTCCCTTCTTGATAAATCGGTGGTCCCGGTTGGTCGGTCGGTCAGTTGGGGAGCGAAAGGTGTAGGACAGCCCCTGCAATTGCGCAACAGTGGCGCCGTGAAGTGATTCGAATAGAAGTGTCGTCAGAGAGAAAAAGAGAGAACCGAAAGCAGCAACACATGTACGCAAGAGAACCGAATGCGAAGAATAATACTAGTAAAATAGAAGGGTCAAGTAGATTAAACAAATTGAACATCATCTCACACACCCTACGCCCGATAATTCGCTCCCGCTACCGTAAGGCATAAGCAAGATCCCTCCAACGTTTCATTATACAAATTTTCTATAAGAACACAACCGCGCCGCAGCCCGAAGTTTGTCGGAGCTGTTTTAAAAGATTCATATTTTCCCCGCGATGTCCTGCTGAAACACAAAAGTCGAACTTCAACCACTTCGCTTTTGTGTTTTAGTTTAGTTCAGTTCCGCCAAACGGACGCTGAAACTTGTTGTTTATCTAGTTTATATGTTTTTTATCGATAAACAAACCCAATTTTCAACGAGTTTCATTTGCTACCACCATCATCTACCAAGTGTCGTTTCGCGTACGAGTAACGCGACCTATTTGACTGGGGGGCTTTGTCTATCTATTTACTTTAATATCTAAATAGTTTCAATGGCATTTGTAGTTTTGTTTGTCATAAACAGCGAGAGAGAGAGAGAAAGAGAAAGAAAGAAATAATTGTGAGGAGTAAACGAAAGCGGAGAAACAGAAATGCTCCCACGACCATTTTAGCCGGAAGAGGAAGAGCGTACGAAGTTCGAAACTATATTACAACTAGTGAGGAAAAGGGAAACATTGAAATAAGTAATAAAAAGAAAAGAGAATAGAAGTACACTAACAAACAACAACAGAAACAACAAGAACAACAACAATAAAACCTCTAAATTTCTTTCCCTTCGCTCTCCACGCAACCCAAAAACAACACCACGCCAGAGTGGTGCGTGTGCGTGACTGTGGGTGTGTGTGCTGGACGAGTGGCCGCGAGACCGTTGTTCCCGGCGAACGGAACGGAACGGAGCGGAACCGATGCAAAAGTAAAGAAGCAAAAATGGATAACAATCGGCGCAGTGAAGAAGTCGGATACAATCGCGCTGCAAATGCATACACACTAATACAATTTCTATATATATAGTCTATATATATATATATATGAATCTATTGATTAATAATAATTATTAATTGACAGATTGCGTACAGTAAAACAAATAAAAAAAGGGTAGGAAAAGAAGGTAGAAACAAAACGGTAAACGTGAACCACAACGGGGCGCGCGCATTCAACGAGGGCAAAAGTAACCGCGCGCGTGTTGTGATTGTGTGTGTGGAGGTAAAACAATTGAATAAAGTGAGAAACAAAACACTCTTAGTGACAAAATCATTGCTCTCGTGGCTCGGCCAAGTCTTGGATCACACTTGATCGGCATTATTGATCCGGTTTTCGGTGGATTTGAAAAACTGAAAAAACAGTTTCCCCCATTCTTTCCATTACACAATTCAACATCGGTGGCGCCGATTCCGTTCAGCAAGCGACTGCATAACAAAATAGTTTATTCTCTCTCATTGGAAAACAATCACAACAATATAGTAACCGGCTCTGGCATTTGGAGTAGTGGCAGTAGGCGAGGACCATGAATTGAAACGAAACAACGCATAGCCATTTATCCTTCCCCTGCGGCGGTGCTGTAAATTGGCCTTCTATTGGCCATGGCCATGGTTAAAAGAAATCCTATCCTATAAAAGCTCTCAACGGAATGTGGGGAGGTACGCGGTACAAAGTGTCCCGTTAACAAATTGTCCATTTAAAGCAGAGAGCGGAGCCACCACGGAGCTCTAGCTGGCGGTGGCTTCGTCGTCCGTTGTTTCTATCTCCTTCGGTATCTGGCCAATCTCGACGATTGGGTTCACCTTCGCCCGGTGCTTCCGGCTGCGGCGGCCACTCTTAAAAAGGATCGACTCGTCGTACTTCAGCTCGTTAAGCGTGTCGAACAGTTCGAGCTTCCGCATGTGCACGTTAATAAGCCGCGCCTCTCCGTCCGGTTGATCCACCGCCGAGGAGCCACTGACAACGGCGACCGCTACCGGTGGCGCTCGTTCTTCGTCGCCCTGCTGCCGGCCGGCCGGTTGACTTCCGGTACGGGGGGTGCATTCGGTGGTCTCTTCACGGCACTCGTCCGCCACCACCACCTGCGATTCGGCGCAGGCGAAGAGTTCCAAATTCTTAAACACTACCGTCGTGTGACTGGTGTCCGGAAGGGTCGCAACGCGAACCAGAGAGCGGGAACTTTCGAGAATGAGAATTTCATTCCGATCCACGGCCACGTCCACGATGTGACGCAACCGCGTCAGCGACCCAACGATGGCCACACGCTCGAGATCGAGCAGAAACAGGGCACCGTTAGCGACCGTTACCATCTGGTGCGCTTCGAACGGGTACAGCTTACCGAAGGTCGTCGGTATCCGAATCGGGTTGCGGCTCGGATTGAGCAACGAGATTTCGGAGTTTGTCTCCCGCATCTGCTCCTTGAAGATGAGGGTTTGCGCGACGTTTCCCTCGCAATCGGCCAACCACAGCCGGAAGCCGGAACGCGTCGCCACGATCTGTTGTTTGGCGTGTAGCTCGGCAAAGATCGCTCCGAATGGGGCCAACATTTTGCGGTCCTTCTTCCCCACTTGTGCCACCCGCCACCGTTGCGTGCCGCCGTCCTCGGGCTGGCAAATCACCGTGCGAAAGGAGCTCGACACCAGCAGCTGGCCCGGGCGGAGATCCATCTGGACGATTTCGTAGCGCTCGTTGATGATCTCACGCGATTGGCACGTTTTCGTGCTGTATCCCATCTCGGTCAGCACAACCACACCACAAGCATCGGCCGAGAAGAGCTTCATGCCGTTCTTCGACCACAGCAGTTCAGTGATCGGCGCACGGTGCAATCCTCGGACCGTGTACCGCTCGATCGGTTTCGCTTTCAGCAACAACTCGGCGCACACGTCCCGTGGTGGCGCTTTGGGGATCTGAAAAATGTTCACCATCCCGGCCCGACATCCAACGGCCACCATGTACTCGACGGACGAGATGATACGCACGCACCGCAGTTCTGGCGAACCGCCCTCGGTGGCCAGTCGCTCCATGGCCCCCGTCTTGCGATTGTACCAGAACACGAGGCCCACATTGGTTCCGAGGGCGATAAAGTGCTCCACCGCCGCAACGTTTAGCTCGCACATGGTTCTTGAGCAAATCGTAAACATTGAAGAGGAAAAAATGGACGGTGAAATCAAACTGGGATCGCAGCATTATAAAAATCGGGCCAAGAAACGTAAGCGCAATCGGTTTTTGCAGAATGCCAAGAGCTTTGGACGGAAGGGTAACTTCGGACGCGGGGCCGAGCTAGATAAGCAGCAGTACACATATCTGGTAGGGATTCTCGAAACGATGACTAAACAGGAGGATGCCGAAGAGCGATTGGTAAATTTCGAATGGTAAAATTAAAGAAGAATGGTAATTTCGCGACGTTCTCGTTTGTTTGCAGCTGATGGCGAACAATGTTTTGGCGCAGCTCGAGGGCAAAGAAATCCGGACCGCTTCCAACCAGCTGGGCAGCCGTGTGCTCGAGAATCTGCTCACGTACACCGACGAGGAAACGTTCGCCCGCCAGATGACGGTGTTTGGGGACAACTTTCGGGTCGTGTGCTGCGATTCGTTCGCTTCGCACGTCCTGCAACGGATGCTTTACGTGGCACTGCTGCGTGCGGTAGCCCCCCTCCAGGAGGAGCCGCAGGACGATGGTGAACCGGTGGGGCCGAAGAAACAGAAAGTTTCGAACGAACGAGGGGAGCAAAATATGTGGCCAAGCTACGAGTACAATTTGAAGGAGAGCTACGGGGACGAACACCGGCGCCAGTGTCGCGAGTTCGTCGAACGGTTGGCCAAATTTGCGCTCAACAATCTCGAAGAGTTTCTGTGGTCCTGCACGGCCAACTACGTCGTGCGGCAGTGCATACTGAACCTGAGCGGTCTGGCGGAAATGAAGGTGACCAAAGTAGGCGGTTCTGCTGACGATTCTGGGACGGCAAAATATCTCATCGTTCCGGAACCTTGGAGCAAGCTGTTGCGTGATTTTAACGTCCGCCTGATGACCTGGCCACAGTTCGCTAACCTTCCGCACAGTGAGCTGTCCTCGGTAGTCCTACAAATCTTGCTCCAAGCGCTCGCTAGACCTGGCAATGAGTTTCAACTGCAGCAGCTCTGCGACAAACTTCACCGCGAAGCATTCACTAAGAAGAACGACGTAAAAAAGGAAGAGCCAGAGAGTGACAGTGATGCCGAGAAGAAACCCTCCCGTTTGCCGACCATTTTCCATCAAGACGTTGCCATTCGACTGCTGGAAGTGTGCATCGCGGTCGCTCCAGAAGGCTTTCTCAAGGAACAACTCTTCCCCGAGCTGTTCTCCGGACACCTCACGGAACTGGCACTGTCCAGATCGTGCAACTTTGCGGTGCAGAAACTGCTTGACCACGCCACGGACAAAGAGACGGTTGAGGCAATTTTCGCCGAACTGGAGGACAGCTTCGGCGAAATTCTGCGCTGCGGACACTCGGGAGTGTTGCTGGCGTTGGCCAAAGCTTGCGCACGCCTCTCCTGCCAGCAGGGAAAGTTTGTGAAGCAACTGCTCGACGCACTGCGCTGTGCCGAGGTGGGCCCGGACAAGATGCTCACCGCCGTTCTGCACCTTGTCCCAACGGATGTTACGCCCCGGGAGGCACCGAAAGTGCATCTTCACGGTTCCCTGATCCTGCAAACGGTGTTGGAGTTTAACAAACCGATTAAATTCGTCACAGCACTACTCGAGCTGGCCAACGATCGGTTGGCGGCCATCTTGAGCGATCCACGTGGCTCGTTTATCGCGAATGCATACCTTGGCTCGCGCTTTGTCGGCGAAAAGTCACGCGAAAAGATGGTGCGCCACCTGGAGGGACAGTACAGTCAGCTCGTCCTCACGGCGCACGGTTCGCGCGTGGTCGAACTCATGTTCGAGGCAGGAAATCCGGCACAGCGCGAAAGCATCGTACGCGAACTGTCGGAACAGTGCGCCCAGCTGAACGGCAAACCTTGGGGCGTGAGCATCAACAAGCGGCTGCTGGTCGACACCTACAAACGGGATCCGGCCCGCTGGAAGGTGGCAATCAAGAGCGACGCGAAGGTAGAGCGAATGTTTGATAAGCTCGTCGGTGCGGGCAAACGGAGAGCGAGTTAGAAGCTCAATAAAATGGCCCACAGTCATTTGCCTGCAATGCACTGCAGTTTTGTTTTGCTCTTTTAACCATAAGTAAATCGAGATTTAACTAACTATTTTTCGCATCTATGGATGAAATGCTGCGTTCCGTTGTTGAATTAATGCACCCAGATCTTGCTTCATATAATAATAGCTGTTTCCGGCAATATTTCTCCTTTCCCAAAACACTCCCTCCTACAGAATTTGGTTCGATTTGTTCGAAAACCACCCGAAATCTACTGAATTTTGCGTTACGTTTGTATTGAAGCCTTCCTTCCCGGAGGTGGGGGAGAATCGCAGTGTCACAAAACTACACTGCAAAATTTCAGGCGGATTGGTTCAGTAGTTTTGGAAAAAAGGCGATATAGACGGATGTACGATAAACATTCATTTTTATACATAGAAGAAGGTTGTTTATTTCAGTGTTCAGTAAAGTATTCTAAGAAAGGTAAACGAAGTAATATCTAATTTTTGTCCTAAGAATGCTTGAATTCAGAATATGTTAGTGAATGATCGTTATTTAAACTGCATTTTATTCATCCTGTTTCATTTATCACAACTATCATGTTTCTTCTGAACGAATTTATTCTGTTATCAGGACGTTCAAATTGAATTAATGCTATAAATTGGTTGTTGCAGTTTGTGAATTTCAGAATGCTGTCGTTCTGACAAGTTCTTGTCCTTCGTGTGAATCGGTTCATCGGATTATGCAGAAAGGCTTTCGGCTGAAACGCTTTGCCACAAACTTCATATGGGAATGACTATTCGCCGGTGTGATTCCGAATGTGATTCTTAAGCTGGGATTGCAGTTTAAATTTGCGAGGACAATGAGGACATTGATGTTGGTCCTTGTCGTGTATTTTCATGTGTTTGTACAGGCTGCGTGGAACATGGAACGTGGCCGCATGGAACGTTTTGCTTCAGACTTTACACATGAATGGGTTTTCGCCGGTGTGAGTCCGAATGTGATCTTTAAGACGGGATTGCCGTGCGAATTTACGAGGACAGTGAGGACATTGATGTTGGTCTTTGTCGTGAATTTGCATATGTTGCCTCAGGTAACGTGCCTTATGGAACCTTTTGCTGCAGACTTTACACATGAATGGCTTTTCGCCGGTATGAGTGCGGATGTGATCCTTAAGCTGGGATTGCCATGCGAATTTGCCAGGGCAATGAGGACACTGATGTCTGTCCTTGTCGTGAATTTTCATGTGGTTGTACAGGATGCCTGCCGCATGGAACGTTTTGCTGCAGACGTTACACATGAATGGCTTTTCGCCGGTGTGAGTCCGGATGTGATCTTTAAGATGGTATTGCCGTGCAAATTTACGAGGACAGTGAGGACATTGATGTTGGTCCTTGTCGTGAATATTCATATGGGTGCTCAGGTAGCGTGCCGCATGGAACGTTTTGCTGCAGACTTTACACATGAATGGCTTTTCACTGAGGTGAGTCCGAATGTGGTCCTTAAGACCGGATTTCCATGGGAATTTGCGAGCGCAGTGAGGACATTGGTGTTGGTCCTTGTCGTGAATTTTCATGTGGAAGTACAGGTTGCTTGCCGCATGGAACGTTTTGCTACAGACTTTACACATGAATGGCTTTTCGCCGGTGTGAGTCCGAATGTGGTCTTTAAGAAGGTATTGCTGTGGGAATTTGCGAGGACAATCAGGACATTGATGTTGGTCCTTGTCGTGAATTTTCATGTGTTTGCACAGGATGTTTGCCGCATGGAACGTTTTGCTACAGAATTTACACTGGAATGGCTTTTCGCCGGTGTGAGTCCTAATGTGATCCTTAAGCTGGGATTGCCGTGCGAATGTGGCAGAGCAATGAGGACATTGATGTTGGTCTTTGTCGTGAATTTGCATATGTTGCCTCAGGTAACGTGCCTTATGGAACGTTTTGTTACAGACTTTACAAATGAATGGCTTTTCGCCGGTGTGAGTCCGGATGTGAATCTTCAGCTTGAATGTGTCTGGATACGTGGCCGAACACTGAGGGCACTGGTGTTGTTTCTTGTTCCTATGCTTATTACGATCAACTTTGGAGCGCTGCATTGTACAATCTGAGAACTCTGCAGCGGCGATATCCTTTTGGGAACTTCGTCGCTTATTTGACCTCAACAGTCGCTGCTCGCCGGCTACGGAGACACGTTGATTACCAGTGTATTCTGATTTTTTTTCACAATCTATTTCATTCAATGTAGAGCCTTCAGCGGCATACTTGATACCCAAATTGTTGTGATCTGAAATTGAAGCTGGGTCGTCAGGACCCGTGTTGGTCTTCCCTGCAAGAGAAGCTTCTTCTTCGACATCGAATGGCTCCGTTTTGAGAATATTATGTTCATGTTTCAGATCATTATCTGATGGCTGATCCTGCTGCTGGTCATCCATTGGTTCACGTTTCAAAAGTGTTTCCAGCGATTCTTCCTCTGCCTCGAACAAATCGTCATGATGATTATAATCGTATGTACTACTTATCTGTCGTAAATTAGAAACTGTTTGACTCAATTGATAATCCTCTTCCGAATCTTCTACGGCAACCTCTGTTTTGACCACCAATTTAACGCCATCGGTTGGCTGCATGTCGTTGTTAGAATGTTCTGCACTTGTATCGGAACCGGCCAAATGGGTGGTGTCGGCTTCTTCCTTAAACCGTTCGATTCTTGCATTGTTCAGAATCCATATCGAGCGCAACTTATCATAAAAGTCGAACCGCGATTTGCAGGCCGAACACAAATACGTCGGAAATTCTGGCAACAGTTGCATCTGCAAAACGATGCGGAGCATGTAACGTTACGAAACCATGAGATAATTCATTATTAGAAGGACATATTACCTGAACATTTGTACAGGAAAATACTTGTTGTAACAGATATTCGCCTCTTTCGTCGGAAGAGACCGGCTCCAAAGCCCCATCAGCTGACAGGCAATTTCGACATCTAGGCGTGGTTCTAGAAAGAACAGCGCTATTACATATATTTACTCTTGGTTATCGTCATCTTACTCGGCTGCAGATGAAGCTTTAGACCGTTTCGAAGGTGCCATTTCGACTCCAACAGTTTTTTTACAGAGAAACGTTTTCCCGCTTTGCGATCGTTTTCTGGACAAATGTTTCTCGTTCTCGGACAAAGGTCGGCGTTTGACAGCTTCTGTGCGCCCCAAGAGAAAAGATGGTTACTTAGTGATGCTGTGAGTTGTTAAATACTGTCAATTTGGTCATTCGAACAAAATCGTTCTTAACGGATGAGTAGAATTTTTTGTTACTAGCTGTTCCCGGCGCGCATCGCCACACCTCATTTCTCGATTATCCGGCGTTCCAGAGGATCGGATTTCCTGGTAACGCATTCGATCGGTTTTCCTTCCCGCCTCCCGTTACTCACCCGTTTCGTACGATCGAGCTTCCGAATGACCAATTGGCTTCTATTTTCGCTTCCACTTTCGTTGGATACATGGCAAAACTCGCACCAGCTGAATTTGGAAAGTGGAAATAAAAAATATTCCAAAGATGGCTTTTGAGGTTTTAAGAGATTTAAAAAAAAATAAATTACAGGCGAGGGTCTTAAGGAAAAACACTGCACCGAACTATCACACAGCTGGCCCCGGTGGCGTGACAGGGCGGGTTGGCGCGGGGCTAACAACCGCGCCCGTAAAAAACGATCCGTTACGAATAGCACCAGAGATATTAACATTGTCTCTAGTGCAGGCTAAGACCACGCAGCGGTTGTAGCGCCAAATAAGCCGAGAAGAAGATTAGGATGCAAGCAGTAATCAGTGCTGCAGCCAAATCGAAACATTGCTCGATTCAAATCAGCACTTGATAAATCTCCAGCACCATACCAACGCGGCGCTCTTCACGGGCAATTTATTGCTCTTCGTCAGTCGTTTCGTATCCTTGTTGCATGTCTATGGATACTAGGATAAATTGTCGTGGGGTTAAATTGCGGGGATACGAAGTTTGCTAGAAAAGGGTCAACAACGGTTGAATGGTTGAAGGATCAACAAGTGGTACCATGGTTTTTCGGCGCGGAATGATGCCGGATCAATGAACTTCCGTACCAAACATCGAGTTCCGTGCTCCGAACGAGGTTAAGGTCAGCGTGTCTGGCAAACAGCATCGTCAGCAAGCGTTCCGCAAATATCGCTATAGTAACTGATTCACCATGAATAACGCACCTCCCCAATGGTTGCCATGGTGCTGAATCACAGTAATCCTTTCGAAGCAACCGAACAGTTGTCTGGCGCAAAAAGGCGTTGTTTAATTTTCGTCAACAAACAGCCATCGGTTGTCCGGTACAAACTCTCTAGTTCTTGAGGCTCATTTTTCCGCCAGCTCCAGCGTGAAGAACAACGGCCGTGAAGCGTGTTCCCGGTAGTGAGTGTAGAGAGTGTGTACTAAAATTCCCCAAAATCACCATGAGCAAACGGCTTGCGAAGCTGCACAAACCGTGCGATAAGCTGGACAAGTACGACAACGAACCGTACATGCAGAATCCGTTGCTGAAACTGTTCCTATCCGAGGTGAAAGAGCGGCGCCATTACAGTTTCATCCGCCGGAAGGCGGCAGTGGTAAGTTTGGGCTCGCGTTACACGGGAGTGGGCTTTCTGTGACCGCCGTTCGATTTCGATTCGCAGGAGAAAATAAAAATTTGTCGCAGCAAAACGGTGGACTTTGAGGATGTGATACCGCGGCCCCAGTCGTACTATGCCGAGCAGTTGCGAGAGCACGCGCGGCGGGCACCGGTACCGAAGATGTTGGCCAGCACGGAGGACAAAATTCTCTCGTACGTTCCGAAGCGGCTCCGCGCGCAATACCCGGCAGTATTGGCACGGCAGTTGGCCGATGTGCACGCCGAGTTCGACAAGGTGATGAAGGCGTACAGCTGCCAGAAGATCCTGAAGCCCGGCCCGAACGATTTCGTGCCGGAGCGGCAAAAGTTTGAGTTCAAGCGCGTCGGACGAACGGAAAACTATCGCCAGTACCTGCGCAGTAGGGCGTACATTCAGAAGAACCTGCTCCTGCCGTACCCGTTCGTGCGCTGCATTGTCCACTACGCGTTCACCGATCTGCCGGTGTATCTGAACGACTACGCTCGCTACCGGACCGGCGAGGAGATCACGCTGAACGAGCTGCGCGATCTGATCAAGAAGGATCTGCAGGCGGTCGGGGGCCTGATCGGGCAGCAGTGGTACCCGAAGATCGTGGCCATCCTCAAGAAGCACTACGAGCGTCGCACGGTCCCGAAATCGATGTGGACCAAGGTGCTGAACTGTGTCGGGGTGCTGATCAACCGCGAGCTGAACGAAGCCAAGCTGCGCACGATCGGAGCCCTGCAACGGACGCTGCTCAACGTGCGCCAGATTCCGCAGATGAAGATACTGGCCATCTGCGACGATGGGATCGATCTGTTTCCGAGCCTGAACGACATCTACAGCGTGTACCAGAACGCGATCGACGACATAATGGCCGTCGGGAATCGTCTCGATTGTCTCGAGTCGTTGATCGATGCGGCCAGCTTCGAACCGAAGAACCCACCGTACCTACGGGTTGGCATCGCCGAACGGTGCATCGCGGAGGCCCACGAACAGGTGCAGGTGGTGCTGACGAGTGCGTTCCGCCCGTTGGCGCAGTATTTGGCCGACTTCCAGGCACAGTTTGCGGGACTGCTGAGCTTGGACACGAAGCACGAACTGGATGAGTTTCTGTCCGAACCGCGCACGTTCGATGAGTACATTGCCAAGATCGAGGAGTTTCAGTGGTACAAGGACAAGATCCGTGCCATGGTGCAGAAGGAGTACTTCCCGATGGCGATCGTCAACCAGTCCGATGCGATCGGCAGTTTGCGAAAGATTGTCGAGCGCTACATTGACCGGGTGGCCGACCACATTGCGATCGAGCATCGGCGCGAGATTCAGCGGATCTGTCGCGAGTTTGAGGAAATCAAGGAGAAAGCGCTGGAGATTCCGACCTCCACCGAGCAGCTGATGGCGAACGGCGAGTACATGTCGCGCGTAAAGTCGGAAATCATCGACGAGCTGCAGGAGAAGATACAGATCACGATGAAGGTGAGTGGGACGCTCCCCGGGTCTGGATGTTTTTCCCCCCCCCATTCTGCCGTTTCTGCCTTTGCCAGATAAACGCCTACCTGGTGGAGCTGATGGAGCTGCCGGCCGAGCAGATGGAGTTGCAGGTGGAAAGCGTCAACTGGTACTTCCGCATCCAGTCGGTGTTCGAGGTGAACTCGACCAACTTTGAGCAGTACAAGTTTTCGTTCGAAGAAAAGCTGCAGGAAGTGACGAAGCAGCTAAACGAGAAGATGGAGGAAATGATACCGCACATCGCGATCATCAACGACATGGTCATGTCGGAAAAGTTCCGCGATTACATCGTTGTCCTGCACGGGTACATCGATCAGATCTTCGTGTTCGAGGACTACGTCAAGTGGATCAACAAGGAGGAGGTGTTGTTCAAGTTCCCCAAATCGCAGTACCAGGTGCTGGAGGCGATCAAATCGTTCGTCGTACCGTTCTACAAACTGATCCGGTAACAACGCGAGTAGCCACCATCAAACGATCCCTTGATCGTAATGTTTCCTACACTTCTTTCTTTTTTCAAGTCTATGCATGCGCTGGTTGCGGTACTACAACGTTTGGATGGATGGACCGTTCGAGTATCTGGAGCCCGAGATTGTCCGATCGAAGACGGACGAATTTTTGAAGGAGTTCCAAAAGACCCAGAAGTACTACCGGAACCGGATCAAGGCGGATATGCTGGAAAACACGCTGTGCAAGTTTAAGGTGTGTCCCACAGCTCGTACGATTCCGGGTAAAGGCTTAACACTGTGCTGTCTCAAATCGCCAGGGACAAACGGAGGACCCGGACCCGGAGAAGCATCCGTGCCCGCTGAAGCTGTGTGCGCGAATGAGCCAATCGATCAAGGACTTCGATTTGGGCGTGTACGTGGTGAAGATCATGTGCAACCCGGCGCTGAAGGATCGCCACTGGGACGAGATGTCCGAGATAGCGGGGTTCGACCTGACGCCCGATGCCGGTACGACGCTGCGCAAGATCATCAACTACAAGCTGGACAAGGATCTGGAAAAGTTCGACATCATCAGCATCGGCGCGAACAAGGAGCTGGCGCTACAGCAGAGCCTCCAGGCGATGATCGCCGAGTGGGAGGGCATTCAGTTTAAGCTGGGCGCGTTCAAGGACACCGGCATCAGCATCCTGACGGCGCTGGACGAAATCCAGGCCGTGCTGGACGATCACATCATGAAGACGCTGGCAATGCGCGGTTCGGCGTTCGTGAAGCCGTGCGAAAGCGAGGTCAAGGAGTGGTACCGCACGTTGACGCGCGTGAACCGTACGATCGAGCAGTGGGGCAAGGTGCAGGGCAGCTGGCTGTACCTGCTGCCGATCTTCTCCTCCAAGGACATCGTGGCGCAGATGCCGAACGAGGGCCGCATGTTCCAGCAGGTGGACGGCACGTACCGCGCGTACATGCGCACGGTCGAGGCAACCCGGGCGGTGATCGTGGTGGCCGCCGCCAAAGGTGCCCAGGAAGCGATGGAACAGGCGAACGGGTTACTCGAGCAGATCACGGACGGTGTGAACGAGTACCTGGAGCGCAAGCGGCTCTTTTTTCCGCGCTTCTTTTTTCTCTCCAACGACGAGATGCTGGAGATCCTGTCCGAAACGAAGGACCCGCTGCGCGTGCAGCCACACCTGGGCAAGTGCTTCGAGGGTATCGATCGGCTGGAGTTTGACGAACGGCTGGACATTCGATCGATGCGGAGCATCGAACACGAACGCGTGCAGTTTGTGGAGCCGGTCTCGACGGCTGAAGCGCGGGGCAGCGTCGAGAGGTGGCTCGCGTGGGTTGAAGCGGCCATGCTGGGGGCGGTGCGGAACGAGCTGGCCGGTGCGTACCGGGCGTACCCGGAGAGGGCACGCTCGCGCTGGGTCCGGGACTGGCCCGGGATGGTGGTGCTGTGTGTGTCGCAGATCTACTGGGCCGCCAGCATCCACCAGTGCTTCCGGAAGCGCAACAACACGCTCATCCTGGACCTGTTCGAGCGGCTCCAGGTGGAGCTGCTAAACGTGGTGGCCCTGATGCGCTCGCGGGACCTCTCCAACCTGGAGCGCATCACCGTGAAGGCGCTCATCGTGGTGGACGTGCACGCGAAGGACGTCGTGCAGGAGTTGATCAGAAACCGCGTCTCGGCGGAAGATGATTTTCAGTGGCTGGCCCAGCTGCGGTACTACTGGGACGCGCCACCGGACGCGTCCACCGCGGCCCCGGCCAGCGTAACGGTGAAGATCATCAACGCGGCGGTTCCGTTCGCCTGCGAGTACCTGGGCAATTCTGACCGGCTTGTTATCACTCCGCTGACCGATCGCTGCTACCGCACCCTGATGGGCGCCTACCAGCTGCACCTGAACGGGGCACCCGAGGGGCCAGCCGGTACGGGCAAAACGGAAACCACGAAGGACCTCGCCAAAGCGCTCGCCGTCCAGTGCAAGGTGTTTAACTGCTCCGACGGGCTAGACTACCGGGCGATGGGCAAGTTCTTTAAAGGGCTTGCCTCCGCCGGAGCGTGGGCCTGTTTCGATGAGTTCAATCGCATCGAACTGGAGGTCCTGTCGGTGGTGGCACAGCAAATCCTGTGCATCGTGCAGGCAGTCCGGGCCGGCCTAAAGCGCTTCCAGTTTGAGGGCACCGAGCTACCGCTCAACCCGGCCTGCTACGTGTGTATCACGATGAACCCGGGCTACGCCGGACGCTCGGAGTTGCCCGACAACCTGAAGGTCCTGTTTCGAACGGTAGCCATGATGGTGCCGGATTACGCGATGATCGGCGAGATCTCGCTCTACTCGTTCGGGTTCACCAATGCGCGCACGCTCGCGGTCAAGATCGTCACCACGTACCGGCTCTGCTCCGAGCAGCTGTCGTCGCAGAACCACTACGATTATGGGATGCGCGCCGTCAAAACGGTGCTGCAGGCGTGCGGCAACCTCAAGAAGGTGCACCCGGACGGGGACGAGGAGATGCTCTTGCTGCGCTCGCTGTTGGACGTCAATATGCCCAAGTTTCTCGCCCAGGACGTCCCGCTGTTCGAGGGCATTATCTCCGATCTGTTCCCGGGCGTCGAGCTGCCGCGCGCGGACTACGCCCTGCTCGAGCGAGCATTCCGCGAGGTGTGCACCGAGCTGAACCTCCAGCCGACCGATCGCTTCCGGACGAAGGTGATCCAAACGTACGAGATGATGATCGTACGGCACGGCTTCATGCTGGTGGGCCGACCGTTCTCGGGCAAATCGATGACACTGCGCGTGCTGGCCGCCTGCCTTGGCCGGCTAGCGAACGGACGGGGGAACGGTGGGAACGGCGCGGCGCCCTTCCAGCGAACCCAACTCGAGGTGGTGAACCCGAAAGCGGTCACCATGGGCCAGCTGTACGGGGCATTTGATCCGATCTCGTACGAGTGGACCGACGGCATTGCGGCGGCCATCTTCCGGCGGTACGCCGCGGATACGTCGCCGGACCGGAAGTGGCTCGTGTTTGACGGGCCGGTCGATGCGGTGTGGATCGAAAACATGAACACGGTGCTGGACGACAACCGGAAGCTGTGTCTGACGTCGGGCGAGGTGATCAGCATGACGGGCGGAATGTCGATGATTTTCGAGGTGATGGACCTGGAGCAGGCCTCGCCGGCCACCGTGTCCCGGTGCGGCATGATCTTCACCGAGCCGTCCGTGATCGGGTGGGAAGCGTTCGTGGAGTCGTGGATCGGGCGGTGCAACAACGCGTGGACGCACGACTGGCACGATCTGCTGATGGAGCTGTTCCGGTGGCTCGTGCCGGACTGTCTGGCGTTCGTGCGGAACCACGGCCACCAGTACCTGCACCCGGGCGACACGAGCCTGCTGCTGGCGACGCTCCGCATCTTCGAGATGGTCATCGACGAGGCGTGCCACGAGAACCCGGACGAGTACGGAAAGTATCTGTTCACTTGGTTCCAGGCCGCGATGCTGTACGCCGTCGTTTGGGGTCTCGGCGGTGTGCTCGACTCGGAATCGAAGGCCAAGTTCGATGAGTTCTACCGAGAGGTAGGTAGAGCGAGGGTAGGGCCACGTGCGATCCTTCGTTAATCGATTGAGCTCAGATTTGGAAGGGAACGGACGAGCAGCACCCGGTGCCGGAAGCGGTGGGCAAGATTGATGTGTCGATGCCGGGCGAGGGCATGATCCTGGACTACGTGTACCACTTCAAACAGAAGGGCTCCTGGCGCTACTACCCCGATATGGTGCGCCAGATGAAGAACGAGGCCGGCTTCACACTGCTCGTGCCGACGCTGGACTCGGTCCGCTACATGCACATACTGGACATCCACGTGAAGGTAGGTTAACTGGACTGGATTCGAATCAGCTAGTTCTCATCCCAAGTGATCTTCATCGGATTCGGTTGTAGAACAAGAAGCCGCTGCTGCTGGTGGGTCCGACCGGAACGGGCAAAACGTACTACATCCAGAACTACATGATGAGCAAGATGGAGCAGGACAAGTGCCTGCCAACGTTTATCACGTTCACCACGCAAATCACCGCAAACCAGACGCAGGATCTGATTGTGTCGAAGCTGATCAAGAAGAAGCGAGGCGTGTTTGGGCCACCGAATGGCCGAACGTGCGTCCTGTTTATCGACGATATGAACATGCCGGTCAAGGAGCCGTACGGAGCGCAGCCGGCTATTGAGCTGATGCGCCAGTACTTCGACCAGGGCCACTGGTACGATCTGCGTGACACGACGAAGCTGTACCTCCGGGACATTCTCGTGATGGCGGCGTGCGGACTGGTCGGGGGCAGCCGGCAGGACGTGTACCCGCGCTTCCTGTGCCACTTCAGCATCTTTGCGATCAGCAACTTCAACGACGAGACGATGTTCAAAATCTTCTCCGCCATCCTGCTCGACGGCTACCGGAAGGGAGGGCATGCGTCGGACGTGATCAACGTGGTGAACATGATCGTGAGCGCGACCCTCGATACGTACCAGTTCGCGTGTGCCAGGCTGCTGCCGACACCGGCCAAAGCTCACTACATCTTCAATCTGCGCGATGTCCTGCGGGTCGTCAGTGGGTGCGCCATGCTGAAGCGCGAGTCGGTCGAGAGCAAGAAGCTGTTCCCGAAGCTGTGGCTTCACGAGGCGATGCGCATCTTCTACGATCGGCTGGTGGATGGAGGTGATCGGGCGTTCGTGTTTGACAAGCTGCAGAGTAACTTGAGGACGTTTTTCAAAGAGAAACCCGAAGCCCTACTACCGGATCTGTTCGACGAGGCGACCGGTGCCGTGCGGATGGCCAGTTTGAGTAACCTGATGTTCGGGAGCTACTTCGATGGGGACGCCGAAACGGAAGATCGTAAGTACGAGGAAACGGCACACGTCGAGCAGCTGCGCGACCTGGCGGCCAAGGTGCTGGCCGAGTACAACGGGAGCGTGCGGAAAGCGAAACTGGACATTGTGCTGTTCCAGTACGCGCTGCAGCACCTGAACAAGGTGTGCCGCGTGATCTCGATGGCCGGCGGTAGCTCGCTGCTGATCGGTATGGGTGGTTCCGGCCGCCAATCGCTCACCAAGCTGGCGGCCCAGATCTGCGGCCAGTCACTGTTTCAGCCGGAGATCACCAAGTTCTATGGGCTGAACGAGTGGCGCGAAGATCTGAAGCGGGTCCTGAAGGAGGCCGGTGGTCTCGGGCACGACACGGTGTTTCTGCTGACCGAGGCCCAGCTGCAGCAGGAAGCGTTTCTGCAGGACATCGACTGTCTGCTGAATCTGGGCGAGGTGCCAAACATTTTTGCGATCGACGAACGGCAGGAGATCCTGGAGCTTGTGCGTCTGGCGGCCCAGGGTGGCAACCGTAACCTCGACATCAGCCCGCTGGAGGTGTTCCAGTTCTTCGTGAATCGCTGCAAACAGAAGCTACACATCGTGATCTGCTTCAGCCCGATCGGGGGCGCCCTCCGGGCCCGGATCCGCCTCTACCCGTCGCTGGTGAACTGCTGCACGATCGATTGGTTCGATGCGTGGCCCGAGGACGCCCTGCAGAAGGTGGCCGAGAAGTATATGAAGGAGCTGAACGTGCCGCCGGACGTAAAACACTCGATCGTGCTGCTGTGCCAACAGTTTCACGTGATCGCCCGGGATGTGGCGACCGAGTTTGCGGCCGAAACGGGTCGCATTACGTACGTAACGTCGGCTTCCTACCTGGAGCTCATCAAATCGTTTCGCAACCTTACGCAGCAGCACCAGACGGAGATCACGGGCAACAAGTTGCGGTACCTCGGTGGGCTCGATAAGCTGAGTGCGGCGGCGGACGCCGTGTCGAAGATGCAGATCGAACTGAACGCCCTACAGCCGACGCTGATCGTGATGGCGGAGAACTCGCGCAAAATGACGGAGGAAATCGAGAAGGAGTCGCTCGAAGCGACGGCCGCCACGGAGCAGGTGAAAAAGGACGAGCTGGTGGCGAACGTGCAGGCGGCCGAGGCGCAGGTGCTGAAGGCCGACTGCGAGAAAGATCTGGCCGGTGCGATCCCGATCCTGGAGGAGGCGATCCAAGCGCTCAACACCCTGAAGCCGACCGACATCACGCTGGTCAAGTCGATGAAGAACCCACCGGAGGTGGTAAAACTCGTAATGGCGGCCGTCTGCGTGATGAAGGGTATCGCACCGGACAAGGTGGCCGATCAGGCGACGGGGAAGAAGATGCTCGACTACTGGGGCCCCAGCAAGCGGCTTCTGGGTGATCTGGCGTTCCTGCAGACGCTAAAGGACTTCGACAAGGACAGCATCAACCCGGACGTGATGCGCAAGATCCGGAAAGATTTCATTCCGCACAAGGACTTTCAGCCGCACATCGTGGCGAAGGCGTCGAGCGCGGCCGAGGGCCTGTGCAAGTGGATCATCGCGATGGACCTGTACGACGCGGTGGCCAAGATTGTGGCGCCGAAGAAGGAGAAGCTGAAGCAGGCCGAGAAGGAGTACGCCGAGACGATGGCGATCCTGAACGAGAAGCGCCTGATGGCGGCCGCCCTCGAGCGGCGCGTGGCCGAGCTGAACGACAACCTGGAGATCGCGAACCGCAAGAAGCAGGAAGTCGAGGACGAGGTGCAGCTGTGCAAGGACAAGTTGCAGCGCGCCGAAACGCTCATCGGTGGCCTCGGGGGCGAAAAGACCCGGTGGATCGCTTCGGCCGAGCACCTGCAGCGTCTGTACGACAGTCTGGCCGGTGACATCCTGGTGTCGGGCGGGGTGATCGCCTACTTGGCGCCCCTGTCGGCTCCGTTCCGGAATCGGTGCGTCGCCGAGTGGCACTCGCTGTGCCTGGCGCACGGTGTTCCCTGTTCGCCCCAGTACAGCCTGGTGGAGGTGCTGGGCACCGAAATCAAGATACAGAACTGGAACATTGCCGGCCTGCCGACGGACGCCTTCTCGACGGAGAATGCCATCGTGATGGACTGCTCGTCCCGCTACTCGCTCTTCGTCGATCCGCAGCTACAGGCCAACAAGTGGATCCGCAGCATGGAGCGCAACAACCACCTGGTGGTGGTCAAGTTCTCGCAGGCGGACTACATGAAGAAGATCGAGACGTGCGTCGAGGCAGGTCACCCGGTGCTGATCGAGAGCGTGTTCGAGGAACTGGAAGCGCCCCTGGATCCGCTCCTGAACCGCAATACGTACGTGCAGGGCGGCGTGGAGTACATCACGATCGGCGAGAATGCCATCCCGTTGTCGCCCAAGTTTCGCCTCTACCTGACGTCGTGCCTGCGCAATCCGCACTACCTGCCGGAGGTGTACAACAAGGTGACGGTCATCAACTTTGCGCTCACGATCCAGGGCCTCGAGGATCAGCTGCTGGGCATCGTGGTGGCCAAGGAGCGTCCCGATCTGCAGGAGCTGCGCCAAAGTCTTATCCTGCAGGGGGCGAAAAACGTGGCCATGCTGAAGGACGTCGAGGATCGGATCCTGAAAACGTTGTCCGAGAGCAAGGGCGACATTCTGGAGGACGAGAGTGCGATCAAGATACTGGACGACTCGAAGCGAATCTCGGGCGAGATCGTCCGGAAGCAGGAGGATTCGCGTGAGATCGAGCAGAAGATCGAAGCGTTCCGGCAGAGCTACCGGCCGGTAGCGGCTCACTCGTCGACCCTATACTACTGCATCACGGAGCTCCCGAACGTGGACCCGATGTACCAGTTCTCGTTGGCCTGGTTCGTTGCCCTGTACGTGTACTCGATTGAGAACGCGAACCGCACGAAGGAGCTGTACCGGCGGCTGAAGTATCTGATGGATGCGGTCACCCTGAATCTCTACACCAACGTGTGCCGGTCGCTATTCGAGCGCGACAAGCTGCTGTTTTCCTTCATCCTCACGACGAAGATCATGATCTCTTGCAGCCAGATCGATCCGCGGGAGTTTAAGTTTCTACTGACCGGTGGAACGGACGAGCAATCGACGTCCGTCCCGAATCCCGATCCGCGGTGGATTACCGGGAAGCTCTGGGAGGACGTGTGTCGGTTGGAGCAGTTGCCTGACTTTGGTGGGTTCGTGGCCAGTTTCAGCGACAATCTGGTGGACTGGCGGGCGTATTACGATGCCGAAGAGCCCCAGGCGCTCCGGTTGCCTACGCCGTGGGACGAGAAGACGAACCGGTTCGAGAAGTTGATCGTGCTGAAGACGGTGCGTCCGGACAAGTTCGTGTCGGCGATCGGGGAGTTTGTGGCGTCGGAGATGGGCCCGCCGTACGTGGCGCCCCCTCCTTTCGATATTGCGCGCTCGTACGAGGACTCCAACTGTCTGACGCCGCTGATCTTCATTCTGTCACCCGGAGCCGACCCGATGAACGCGCTGTTGTTGTACGCCGAGAAGATGGGGTTCGACGAAACGTTCCAATCGATCTCGCTCGGCCAAGGGCAGGGTCCGATTGCTGAGCGCATCATCGAGCGGGCCCAGCAGGAGGGTAGCTGGGTGTGCCTTCAGAACTGTCACCTGGCCGGCCGCTGGATGCCGACGCTCGAGCGGCTGTGGGAGAGCATGGACCACTACAACACGACGACCTCGTTTCGGCTGTGGCTGACCAGCTACCCGTCCGACCAGTTTCCGGCCAGTATCCTGCAGAACGGCATCAAGATGACGAACGAGCCACCGACGGGGTTGCAGCAGAATCTGCTCCGTTCGTACCGGTCCGAGCCGATGAACGACGATGCGTTCTATACCGGGTGCCCGGGCAAGGATCGGGCCTTTTCGAAGCTCCTGTTTGGGGTGTGCTTCTTCCACGCGGTCGTCCAGGAGCGGCGCAAATTTGGGCCGCTCGGTTGGAACATTGCGTACGGGTTCAACGAGTCCGACTTTCAGATCTCGGTCCTGCAGCTGCGCGTGTTCCTGAACCAGTACGACGAGATCCCGTACGAAGCGATCAACTATCTGGCGGGCGAGTGTAACTACGGTGGGCGCGTGACGGACACCTGGGATCGGCGGACGATTGTTACGCTGCTGGAGGACTACGTGAACGAACGGGTCGTGCACGATCCGAACTACCGGCTGTCGGAGCTGTCGGAGTGCTACGAGCTGCCGCTGCGAAACGAACACCGCGAGTACCTGGCGCACATCGCCAACAGCATCCCGAACTTCCCGAGCCCGCTGGTGTACGGGTTGCATCCGAACGCGGGCATTACGCGCGATCTGACGGCTTCGCGGACACTGATCGATGCGATGATCACCACGCAGGGTGGCACCAGCGGTGGGACGGATGCGGAGCTCGAGCGTCAAGTTTTGGCAATGGTCGACGAGATTACGGCGATGCTACCAGAGGAAGACTTTAACCTGGAGCAGGTGAAGGGGCGCTTCCCGGTGGATTACGGCGAATCGATGAACACGGTGCTGGTGCAGGAGATGGAACGGTTCAGCGTGCTGCTCGGTGAGATCCGGACCAGTTGCAGTAACCTGCGGAAGGCGATTGCCGGACTGATCGCACTGACCCCACAGCTGGAAGCGGTCTTTGCGGCGATCCAATTCCGACGCATCCCGGACAGCTGGATGAACAAATCGTACCCCAGCCTGAAGCCGATCGGTTCGTATGTGGCCGATTTCCGGCAGCGGCTTGACTTTCTGCAGCGCTGGAGCGAACAGGGCAAACCGACCGTGTTCTGGCTGTCCGGGTTCTACTTTACGCAAGCCTTTCTGACAGCGGCGATGCAGAACTATGCCCGGCAGCATCGCATCCCGATCGATCTGCTGACGTACGATTTTATCGTACTCCAGGAACTGTCGACGTAAGTGCAGAAGGGGTCCGTTCCGGGGATGGTGCGATGGTGATGCCTTTCGGTCCTACCTTTCTAGCGTAACGAATCCACCCGAACAAGGAGTGTACGTGAATGGTCTCTTTCTCGAGGGAGCCCGCTGGGACCTGGCCAGGGCCTGTCTCGAGGAGCAGCTTCCGAAGAAGCTGATCGACACCATGCCCATCCTGCACTTGGTGGTGAGTGTCCGGTGGACGCTGGATTGCCCGAACGTCCGTTAACTCCCTTCGGTTTCTGTAGCCCACGAAGCTGTCGGAACTGGTGGAAGGCACCCGGTACCGGTGTCCGGTCTACAAGACGGCCGAACGGAAGGGAACCCTCTCGACGACGGGCCACTCGACGAACTACGTGCTGCCGGTGCTGCTCGCCACCCGTCTGCCCGCCAACCACTGGGTCAAGCGAAGTGTGGCCCTGCTCTGCCAAACTTCGGACTAATTCTACAACCACACAAGCACCAAGATTGCCGTTTCCCAGTTTCACAACAAGGCTTTCGTTTTCGGTAGCGACTTTCCAGCCCATTCTGCTGGTCACAGGGAAAAACTGTTTAAATTAGAAAGGGAGGTTTATGCAAAATTCAGATGAGATGCTGGCAGCCACCGGGTGACTCCATCGAGGTGAGCAGAAGTGTTGCGCTGATAACCGCCATCAGCTTCGGCGCGCGCTACGAATTGAAGAATTGCCTTGCGCGATGCGATAGCCTCACAAGTGATACATTACAAGTAGCGGCGCGAGGTGGTATAAAAGAGGCGTTCCGATGGGGCCGTGCTCGTTAGTCTCCTGCTGACACACACTGGCGGGAGTTTCACTTTCGTTTTCCTGTGACACCCTCGACGTGCGTCATCCGTAGCAATGAAGTGGCACCTGAAGTTGGCGGCGCTGCTGGTGGCGTCCGTAGCGATCGTCGCGGCAGGTAAGTGCGCCAGCGGCAGGCCGTGTGCGTTGGTCCAATTAATTATCAACCACCATTTTTGGGCGTTTAAGCAATGGAAAGTGTTTGTGAAACCGGAACCGCTGGATGTTGGGAGTGTTTTCGATGAATCAGCAGCATCCGTGGCATCCGTGGCATCCGAGGTCAGTGGGGGGGAATCCCAAGAATCTCTGGAATATTGCTAGTGCCCCAAAATCGCTTCTTTCGGTTTCTTCACCCCGTCACGTGGTGGTCGCTCATCGTACGCCACACGTTTTACCAATCCCATCGGACAAATGGACTCATTCGCTGACAGATTATCGTTATCTCGAACCACTTGTGTATTTCCACAGTAGGTCTACAGTACTTTATAGCGGGGCTTGTATAGTCACGGGGCGTGTGGCCGCATATATCTGCCAATACACTGCTGCCCTCCAAATCGCCTCCAAACCTGTCAAACGGTAGCTTCTTTGCGTGCGATAAAGATAACCAACGGCTACGTTTCCGGCTGTCCCGCTATCGACGCCCCGGGCCAATAATAATAACTTTTCAATCAAAACACAAAGTCATTTTCAACAATAGAGATAGCGATTCGGTCCGGTGCAATGGCGTGGTTGCATAATTGGTGGATTGGCCATCGATCAAGCGACGACGACTGATGCTCCCCTTTTTCCCGCAGCTCCCCGTGTGGGTTTCGGGCCCGGCATGCAGGACTGGGGATTCGCCGAGGTGCGCCCGGGAGCGCACATGTTCTGGTGGCTGTACTACACGTCCGCCGACGTGCCGAGCCACGCCGATCGGCCGCTGGTGATCTGGCTGCAGGGAGGCCCCGGAGCGTCCTCGATGTACGGCAACTTTGAGGAGCTCGGCCCACTGACGCTCGAGCTGGAACCGCGGAACCACTCGTGGGTGCGCGACTATAATGTCCTGTTCATCGACAATCCGGTCGGGACGGGGTTCAGCTACGTGGAGGACCTGGCGCTGCTCACGAAAACGAACGGTCAGATCGCGGACGATCTGGTGGAGATGATGAAACAGTTCTACCAGCTGCAGCCCGAGTTCCGCTCGACGCCGCTCCACATCTACGCCGAAAGCTACGGGGGCAAGATGGCGCCCGAGTTTGCGTACGTTCTGCACAAGGCTATCGAGAACGGAGAGATCGACTGTAACCTGCAATCGGTCGGCATCGTGGCGCCGTGGGTTTCACCCATCGATTCGGTGCTGTCGTGGGCCGAGTTTCTGCTCAACATGGGCTTCGTCGATACGAAGGGATACCGGGCGATTCAGGCGGCAGCGATCGAGACCCAGCACGTGCTCAACCTGGGCCAGTGGGAGCAAGCGACCGACCTGTGGGGCTACACCGAGAACGTGATCCTGCGCGAGACGCACGGTATCGATTTCTACAACGTGCTGTTCAAACAGGACGCCGCCAGCACCCGGGCACAGCTGGAGCGGTTTTCACGCGACATGAGAAGTGCGCCTCAACAACGGATCCTCGATTCGATCAAACAACTAATGGCCTCCTCTTTCCGCTTCCGTAGGTGCAATCGCGTACCGAGCCACGCGCCTGGCGTCGGAAGACCGCGATCAGATGCTCGAGGATCTGATGCGGCTGGAGGTGGCCCCGGCCCTGGAGCTACCGGCCGAATCGGTGTACGGGGCGCAGGGTGGCCGAGTATTCAACGCGCTGAGCGGTGACTTTATGAAGCCAGCGATCGACGTGGTGGAGCTGCTGCTCAACAACACCAGCCTGGATGTGGTCATCATTACCGGGCAGCTTGATCTGATCGTTGCCACGCCCGGTAACGTGCAGTGGATCGAAAAGATTCAGTGGGACGGTCGGAACAGCTACCTGCAGGCCCCCCGCAATGCGGTCGGCCAGCACGGTGTGCTGGAGGGCTACGAGAAGAGCTACGGCAAGCTGGCCGTCTACTGGGCACTCCGGGCGGGCCACATGGTACCGGCCGACAACCCAATTCTGATGGACTTCATTCTCCAGAAGCACGTGCCGGTTTAAGAGGAGACAGAGAGGAGACAGGGTGCCAGAATTCTAAACCACGACCCAAAACGGCTATCGAAATCGAAAAAGAGAAATTTACTTTGTACCAAAATTTGACGCCTCTCTCGTGTGTGGGAAACGAAAGAAACACGTGATCGACGGCGGCCATAAGCACGTGGCAGAGAAGAATCGCGCGACGGTGGGCTCGCGTGTTCCGCGGTAGGTATTTAACCTTTGCATCGGAAGTGCATCGATATAATTAATCGATGCGGGGTGCTACTGAAACCGAAGCGTTGGAAAGATCAACAGCCATCGAGCAATTGACATCATCTCAACACCGGCGGCTGACTAGAACGAGACTGGCTGGCACCGGCGATGGGGATGGACTATTTTTCTAATATAAAAGGCCCACCTGTCACGAGCTACGCGGCAGAGTGATTCGGTTCGGTTTCCGGAGACCGCAGAGACCGATCGCCAAGTTTGTTTAAAAGGATAAGTAAATAATGGTGAAATGTTGTAGTGTTTTGTGTATTGCTCTGCTGCTGCTTTCTGCTGTTGGTTTGTATGGGCGAAAATAGGGACCCTCCTCGGAGCCGGAGTCAAAGCATCTTTCCCCTCACACGTTAGCCGCCCGCCATGGATTTGGTCCTGGCCGCCAGGATTGGGGCTACAGCGAAGTACGTCCCGGGGCGTTCATGTTCTGGTGGTTGCACTACGCCGGTGGTGGAGACCAAGGCTACACCGACAAACCGCTGCTCCTCTGGCTTCAGGGGGGACCGGGTGGTTCCTCGACCGGGTTCGGTAATTTCGAAGAGATTGGACCCCTCGATCGGTCGCTCAACCACCGACCGCACGCTTGGGTAAGGAAGCGGAAACCTCGGCCTGCGTGTCCGCATGCTCATCGCGCTGTTTTGCTCTTCGGTGGTAACTCAGGTGAACGACTATAATGTCCTGTTCGTCGATAGTCCCGTAGGAAGTGGGTTCAGCTACGTCGAGGACCGATCGCAGCTGGCGACCAACAGTACGACCGTGGTGCAGGATTTGATGCGGCTGTTGAAAGACTTCTACGCCCAATCGGTCACCTACGCCGACTGGGAACGGCACGTTCCGCTCTATATCGCCTCGCAGAGTTACGGTGGACGGATTGCGGTCGAGTTGGCCGATGCGCTGGTGCAAGCTGTACGCAGCGGTGATATGCACTGCCAGCTGCACGCACTGTTCCTAGGCAACGCATGGCTGTCGCCGATCGATAGCATTAGCGCGTGGCCCGACTATCTCCACTGGCTGGGATACGTTGGCGCTGAGGGTGCGGCCCGTATCGAGCAACGGGTGGCCGCGGTCAGGGAGCAGCAGCAGCAGCAGCAATTGGAGCCAGCCGAACAGGAGCAGCAGTCAGCGAAGGCGATAGACAGCTGGCACTCGCTGCAGCAGGCCATCATCCGCGAGACACACGGCATCAACTGCTACAACGTGCTGAAGCCGACCGGGCGCCAATCCCTGCCGGCAACGACGGACGACGGAAGTGACGAGTGTAAGTATTTTATTTCCATATTTTATCGATAGATTGATTGTTTGACTGGAGGCGAATTGGCAAAGCAAATGGTTCACGGATCAAGCCTATCGGACCACAGGGCCCCATGGTTCACGGCCTACTACAAGCCTGGGACTGGGAGGTGCACAGCTAAAGTGATGCTTTAAAATCTTCTTTTTCTAAATGCTAGAAATGGGGACCGATTAGAATTGAAAATATCTACATATTTTCAATAAAACATTTAATGATTAATTAATAATAATCAATTAATAGAAATATGTTTTCAAACACAGAAGATTCAAGCACCCCAGCAAGCATTGATGGAAATTTCCAAAAACTTCAATCGAATTGGCTTATTGGGGTTGTTTAATTTGCGAGTGTTGGCCAGCAAAAGGTCAGTTCTTCCAATGCAACCACACACACACACACACACGTCGGTGCGCCACCCCTTTTTTGGGCGCAAATTCCATTAGCCACGCAATCTCATCGTCAATGCATGATTGAATTATTAAAACCGGACGTTTCGATTTTCTGACACCGATTATTCTCTCGTTTGCTCAGTGCTGGAGTACGGAGAGACCGTCTGGTGGTGGAACGTGGAGGAATCGGCGTCAACGACCCGCCAGCGGCTAGAGCAGTTGATGCGAGGACCCGTGGCGCATGCTCTCGGTATCGCCGACAAACCACAGCCCTGGGGTGCCCAACGGAATGCGGTGTTTGAAGCCCTGGCCACAGATTTCTTGCGCCCAACGGCGACCGCCGTCCTCGGTCGGTTGCTGAACGAAACCCAGCTCGAGCTGGTGCTGTACAACGGGCATCTGGATTTGATTACGTGCCTTCCGGGGACGCTCCGCTGGATTCGACGGCTGCTGGGTGAACCACTGCTCCGAGAGCCGTTTCCGCGCGATTCTCAGGGCGACATCCAGGGCTACCGGAGTGTCTACGGCAACTCACGATTCACGCTCTACACGGTGCTCCGTGCCGGTCACATGGTGCCGGTGGACAATCCCACCGCCATGGCGTACATCCTTCGGGTGCACACATAGCTATTGGGTCACACGATGTTTGCAAACCGTTTTTAAATTTTATTTTAGAAGTTCATTACATTAGAAAAAACCCGCAACAGTTTTAGAAACCCCCCACGGCACAGAAAAGGAAACACTCGCGCCCTCTCTCTCTCGCTCTCTAGCCTAGCATTATCTTACGCAGCTGACCGCCAATCTGGTCGAGGGTGGCCTTATCGATCCGCTTTAGTGCAAGCGTGATGACAATCTCGGTAGAGTGCTGATCGATAAAGTTCATCAGATAGCGGATGGCCGCTTCTGCCTCGTCCGAGCTCGCCCCGAACGTGTGCTTGATGCTGTAGATCCGGGAACCGTGAGCGGCCGTCGACGCCGCATCACCGTTTGGCACCGCCGGCCGAGAGCTGCCGTCCTCCGGAAACTCGCTGTGCGCGTGGCTTCGGACCGTGTACACGTTGGCCATCTTCTGGTACTGGGTGATGATCAGGAACAGCTTGTCGGCGAACCGGTGGAACACGATGTCCGTCGGTTGCCCGCCGATGTCGATCGTTTCGATGCGATCGAACGCCTGCTCGCTGGCGCTGGTCATTTCGAGGCACTTCGGAGGTCGGCGCTGGACACAACTGGAGTCGTCCCGTGGTGGGGTGTGTGTATGCGGGACACAGGGCAGGCAACTAATGATGTTTGCCAAACACCAACCGCCGTGGCCGTGTCACACCGGAAGAAGGGTGAAAATAAAACAAAGGGGCGCCTAATCGATACCGCAGGAACTGGGGCCGCTTGTCAGCTGTTGGAAATTTGAAACCTTCTCCGGTTTCCCGCTTCCTTGCGTTGTCACTACACTTTTGTGAACCAACACTCACAACTCAGTGCCCCGGGGCAATCCTCGGGAGTTTATGTGTTCGTTTTTTTCATACAGCACTATTCGTCACACTTTGCCGAAGGACATCACGATGAACCGGCCGTTTTCCCCTCGTTCGGCGCTTATAATTATTATTCTTTTAGTTTATAATTCCCGGCGATGCAAAACAAAACGGATCATCGAATTTTGACGTTTCACGGTGCGCCTAAAAAAGTAGTACTAAAAAGTGCTTTACATAGTAACCTTGGTCACCTAAGCAATCATGCGTTTGGAGGTTATTGTAACAACTCCTATTGCAACATCAATGTTGAAACAAAGCAACCGTTGCATAGAAATTATAATTCGCTTATTCACACGCCGAGAAGAACAAATGTATTATTATTGTTAGGTGCCCATCCCCGCGTGTAGTCACCGCGTTTAGTACAAAACCCACCAACTGTCATTGCGGCTTGCCAAACTGTCAAATCAGAAATCCGTAAACTCATTCTGTGTTCACCGTTGTTTTTAATCACACAATTCTACCGTGCGAAATTTAAGGTATCTCTTTGCTCACGAATTCGTCATCCGTCGCACTATGTACCCGGCCGGAAACAATCTGCTGGCTGGACCGTTCTGGGCCAACGGTCCTGCTCCGGGTGCCTTCTACAACTTCCCCGGCAGCGCAGCCAATGGAAGGGCCATGAAAGCCCCTGAGAAGGAAACCCCCGGAGAGTTTGGCACACAGCGCCCGTAGTAAGTGTGAACGGTCTTGGTCCTCATTTTATTCGGCTTTCGCTTAACCTCCAACGCTTTTCTAATTGCCAAAGCATCCCGGCGAACACCGGATCGTCCGTGGTGGGCCTCATGTTCAAGGATGGTGTGGTGATTGCGGCTGACAAGCTAATTTCGTACGGTTCGCTGGCTCGCTACCACGATGTCGATCGAGTGCATCGCATCAACGACAAAACGATTCTCGGCATCGGTGGGGACTTTGCCGACTTCCAGTACATCAAGCGACACATCGACCAGAAAGTGTAAGTGTGTGCCGGAAGAAGCATCGGTCGAACCCGACCTCTCATTCTGTCGCTCTCGATTTGCAGAATCGACGATCAGTGTCTGGACGACAAGAACGAAATGAAGCCCCGTTCGTTCTACAACTGGCTGACGCGCGTCATGTACAACCGCCGGTCGAAATTTGAGCCCCTCTGGCTCGACCTGGTCATCGGCGGCATGCAGGACGGTGAACCATTCCTGGGCCACGTGAATCTGCGGGGCCGCTCGTACACGAGCAACGTTGTTGCGACTGGGTTCGGCACCCATCTGGCGTTGCCACTGCTTCGGGAGTACTCGGAAAATCCGACCGCGTTCCAAACCATGGACCAACTGCAGGCATCGGATCTGGTGAAGCGCGCCATGGAGGTGCTCTGGTACCGTGACTGCCGTAGCGATCCAAAGTACTCGCAGGCCATCTGTACCACCGGCGGTGTGCGTCTCGATGCCGACTGCTTCGTGGCACAGAACTGGGATCTGGCGCATACGATCAAGGGATTTTGAGGAGGAAGCTCGAACTCGATTCGATGCTTTGGTGCGAGTGTTTTGCTTGATGTACACGAAAAACTACTTTAAATAAATCGGAACTTTCCCGTCGGTATCGAAACATACTTAAAATGGAGCATTTTTCTTGAAACTAGCGCACCATTTCGGATGTTTATTCATATAGAGTCGTACACCAGAGGTTCGGGAAACCGTGCTTTATTTCTATCAATTCACTGTTTATTCACCACATAATTTCGTCACACTTTTTACGACACTTCCGATTCCACTAAGTCGCACAGCATCAACCGTAGGTGCATTAGGGTCGGAAACTTGTACGAAACCGGGTACACTTTTAGACGAAAACAAAACACCCAACAGTGGTTTGGCGTCACGAACAATTGTCTGATGAGGTCAACAGTTGATGGCGGTGAGGTGAACGAAATTAACGAAAATACTTACGAAAGGGGCATAACCTGAAAGTGAAACAATTCTTAACCCTTCATAACCCAATTTGGAAATGTATAGAAAGTTGTTGGCCAGTAGGAGGGACCGTACTCTCCATTACCAGGCGGGTTGCAGCAGGCTTTGCACCGGAACAACCAACGGATAACTGTGACCCCAGTAGAACAGCGCCATTGGCTTTCATGTCTAAACATAACAATAATAAGCGTAAACTAGTCAGGAAATAATCAAATGTAATTGAAACGCACACCCATATATTCTGTCTCCGTGGCAGGACTAGATCTATCACAGCAAGCAATGGAATAGAGCGTTTTAAACCATGTGTGTGGGGTGCCGCCTTGTGCATTAGAGATGTCGTAACAAGTAGGCCAAAACTGTGGACTAGTTTCAGCAGCGCTACATTAAAACTGTTAATTTATATTCAGTTTTAAAACATATTGTTCTCTTGATGATGAGACTGGCGCGGCCACGGTTTGCTCCACTCTCGGTAAAGTACTTTATAAAGGTGTAGAGGATTCGCAGGCAAATATTTACAGCAAATCTAAGAGTATGAAGCAACTGGGCAAATCTTCCCTTTCCCAGCTCGATTGTCCCCTTCCACTTCAGTCAGGGAGTCCCGGATACGTTTTATACTTCCTGCTGCTGCACTGTGTTTGGTCCGCAGGATCGGGAGCACTTTAACAAACAGGTCCTTCAGGGTCGCCCTTCAGCTTATATGAAAAGTAGTAACCAAAAGCCCACACATACCACAGGCCCTGGGGTCCGTCTGCCTGTACCGCTGGCGGAAGGTAGTCTTGGCTGCTCCTGCTGATGGCGTGCTAGGACGGGACGGACGGCGCACTGCACAACCTCCACGAGGATGGAGCGCAAGATGTGATAAAAGAAACGACGTGTCCTCCCACCGTACTACTTGTTCTTTTTTGCTTCTTGCTTCTGTTGCAGAGTTTTGTTGATTTATTTGTTTGAATGAGTTTGCTCTTTTTGCATTATCCAGTAAGTATATAATAATTGCTACTAAACGCTACTAAATGTGTTACCGTGTCGATGGACAGGTGGTAAACGCTTACAGAACTATTATTGAAATGGATGTTTGGGGGTGTGTCTGTGTGTGTATTGTGTGTGGTTTAATCATTATTTGCTTCAAACTGCGATCTATTCTCTGCTGGTTGTTGCGGGTCTCGGTTGTTGCTTTTGTGTTCTGCATTTTTTCACTGTTCCATGTGTCTCTGCTCTGCTTGTCTCATCCGCGCGTCTCACACAACACCGGTGCGTATATATTGGGGTAGGTAGTAGTGCTAGGTTATAAGAGCTGCAATAAAATGGTTTCGAGAAGAGAAAGAAAAAGGGAAATATTCATATTACGACGACCGAGAGTGTGTGTATGAAGGAAAGTGGTGTAAGAGCGGTAGTGAGTAAGATGAGACACCGGAGAAAACCCAAACGAAGACTGATTCGGCTCAAAAATAACATAACACAACGAAGTTACGAGTATGTTGTCTGCAGAAGAAGCCACAAACAGCTGGCAAAACAATGAAAGAATTGGGAGAAGGTAGTATATAATAGTTGGAGAAAGAAAAAATCGTATCGATTCTAAGATTAAGACTTATTACCAAAGAAAACAAAGTTCATGTAGACTGGTATAAACCACAAAAATATTGAAAAACCGACATATAAGCCACGAACAGAACAATGCGAAAATGGAAATACGAAACAATTTTCCTCACGCGGTTCCTCATTTTTGAACGGCCGCGGATGTCCCAACATCCCACGTACATATGTTGTTAAAAACGTACAGTTTTGATGTTGAAAATATAAATTAATAAATAAGATAACTATTAAATAAAGAACATAACACGTTGTTTCATTTGAATATACGGTTCATATAAGGAGAATATGCGGTTATTTTGAAAAGTGCTATCATCAAGTGAAGGATAAATATCGACAAGATATTGGCAGAAATCACAATCATCATTTCATCAAACCATCATCATCATCATCTATGATAAAGGGGATAAACATATGAATATGCATATAATTTTATCTACTAACAATGCACCAACAAAATTGCTTTCTCATGGCAGATGCGCACTTTTGACCTTTGCTCCTCTGTCCCCCCTTTTATAGTCCTAAAATATTGCAGAATTTGGCGCATAAAATGGCACAACTAGGAGATGAAGAAGAAATGTGGGAAGAATATTTGCTCGATTCATCAGAGTAAAATTGCAGCAGCATAAATTGACCATAAATATAGAAAATTTAAATAGCTATTTTCTACCGGTGCAATTAATATACTTCATATTTAATTGAGATAATCGTTAAACAGTCGCGGCACGCACACGCTGCTAAAGTGATAAAATTTTGCTAGTAACATGTACGATAATAGCATATACTTATTCATGTTTCATAATAAGGCATATAAAAATATGTTTATCAATGTAATAATATATGGTGTCAAAGGTAATTTATGTTTACATATATGAAAAACACATTCTATATTCAGGTTGCCGCCAGCCAGTAGTGAGCGCATATGGCAACCAGGTAAATGTTAGAAAGTAGAATAAATTTAAATTCATTGCACAATATAGTGGTTAAGTTGTGATACATATGTAAATATTATATAGTATCATTAATAAATCATTTAAATCATTCAAGGTCCTAACGATTATCATAGTATATATAGGCCATAGGAGAAATTATTAAAGATCAAATCATTGGACGGATTATTAATTATATTTTAATGGCATAAAATATATGTATGCATGTATATATATATATACTCATATCTATATATATCGATAATATACATTATATTGTATAATAGACGGTGAAAAAATGTTATTTGGTTTTGCAATTTAAATTCTCATATAGTGGTGTGTGTACGAATGCACGAATCTTCTATCCCTCAATTTACCGTTTCGACTACCTTACAGGCAAAATACAGGCAATGCTTGTGTAACACAACTCAACGGAACACCGAAGTGGGACTCTGTTCATCTCAATTCTGCAATGAGCAACATTAAAGCGTTAAACATACACCACACACGCCACAACAGTAAAAAATATGAAAACAATACATATAAGACCTACACACGGCTAAGATGACTGACCCCACAACAGCGCAGTACCAGAAGGCTGATGCTTCTAAATTTCAAGTATTCTCATCATCCTCTCACCGGATGCCCCAAAAATAACATTCAACCATAAGATCCTAATGATCAAACCCTTTGAGAAGTAGATAATTAGTGATTATTGAGCCATTCAAGTTCGTGGTGATGTACACACACAATCGACCGAAGAGTATCTGACTTATAGCACATTTTTGGAAAGGTTGTTTTTAATAAATATAAAAAAATAGATAAAATCGAAAGAAATATTTTAAATATAGTATATCAAACAACCGGCAAACGATCGGGGAAACTAAAAACGAATGTTTCAACATTTTTGCGGTGTGATTTGATGGCACGAAACAAACAATTCAATGGGAAGTAAAGTCAAATAAAACCAACAGGGCAGAGAGATCGCAATGAGAAATGAAAAGAAAAACAAATAGCACAGTAGCGAGGAGAGAAGAAAGGGGGAAAGGACAAAAACTAAGCCACGCACAACAACTCTCGACCAACCGCCGGACCGTGCGCGGTGGCGGCGGCAGCAATGCCGCCTCTCTCGTTCCTTACTGCGGGGACGACGCACGTTAATGCACTTACCTGCTGTACAAAACCAGGAGAAAACTGCTGCTGCTGCTGCCTCTGCTCCTACGCAGGTTGCAGAGCTTTTGGTGGTGGGTGATCGATCGATCGATTGTGGTGGACGGTGGACACGCGGCATGACAACGATGCACCGCCTCTTCCACACACATTCACTGTTTCTCTCATCTCTATCTCCTTCTTTTCCGTTATCCACGCTTAACTAACGAGAACTCTGTTTCGAGAACTCGCTTCGTGTCGTCGTAGGTCGTGGTCGCTAGGCTGTCGTCCTTGTGTGGGTGGGTGGGGGTGGAGTGTATGTAATTCTATGCGGGAGGAGTGTGTCTGTGCCTCGTGCGAAAGAGTGTGTCGTCGGGTTTCGCGCGCACAACAGTGGAAGAAAGGGATTCGATTCGTTCCTAGTTCTTATCCTGATTGGGAGCATTCGACTGGTTCTGGGAACCTCCCGGTCCGGGATAGCCGCCACCGTAAGGGTAGCCCGCAAAACCGGGCTGACCGCCGCCGCCACCTCCACCGCCTCCACCGCCACCACCGCCGCCATAGTACTGCTGGTACTGTTGACCACCGTAGCCACCACCGCCGGGTGGTCCCTGTTGTGGACCGCCGCCACCACCGCCGCCGCCGCCGCCACCATACGGGCCACCGGCCGCTCCTGGACCAGCTTGGTTCGCCGAACCGGCTGCCAAAGCTGCCGCCACGGCTTGCGCTTGCATTGCCTTTGGGTTCGAAGGACCGATCGACGGATGGATCGACGGATGGATGGAAGGAGGATGGTTCAAGGAGGTTAGGGGAAGCGATGGCATCGGTACAGGCATCAGCAGCAAACGGCAAGCACGCACGCACGTAATGTTGGTGGATGTTGTTGTACGCAAAAGGAAGTGTGTGGTCACCAGAAATAAAAAGGAAAAAAGGGAAAACCAAAATTAACTAACGAACAACGAAACAAGCGGAACTCAAGAGAGGCATGAGTAGAATGACGATCCCCCGCTCGATGGCTTCCCAGTCTCCCAGCTCGCTACCCTAGTGAATGGCCCCAACGGGGTGTTGTGTTGGGCAATTCGCAAGGGTAGCTCTCTTGGGACGGATAGTGATGCCACAGAGAGTAGCGGGACTCACCACTCGCGTCCGGCGATCGGACGAACGATCGAGTCGCGAACGGAAGGTATGATATAGGTAGACTCCGTGAGCAGAGTAATTGTTTACCTTGGTGGACGCTATCTGCTTTTCGATAGCTTCGGCTTCCTCAATTTTACCGATCCGTCGGTAGTACTCGGCCCATTCCGCACTGTAGTCCGCCTGCTGGCCTTGCTGCTGCTGTTGCTGCTGTTGCTGCTGCTGGGCTCCGGCTCCTCCCGCTGCCATCACTGTTTGACCTTGCACATTTTGATTAGCTAATAATGCGATTTTTTCCATTTCGAAGCGTACATTTACCAAAAAAAAAAGGAAGTGTGGAACCGGACGATGCAGAGGATCGGGTGATCAGGATGATCAGGTGATAGGATACAAATGACAATACAATAACGATACAAAAAAACAACAACATAACCGTGAAGGCAACCAAATAATGTGAGAAAAGACAATAGTTGATTAGAGAAAAGAGCATAAATTTCTCTAGTTTTCGCCCTTTAACACTCGTTATTCAAATAGCGATCAGTCATTTAGGATCGTTACAATAATGGACTCTAGTTTCACCTGATGAACGAGGGAGATAGGGAAGGATGGAATACTACTACGAGACAGTTCGGTTCAGACATTACCTGGTAGCGCTCCTTGTGCAGCTTGGCGCACTTTAACCTGATGTTCAATCATCTCAGCCTCCCGGGGCATTCCCATGTGCCTGGATGACAAACAAGGGAAGTGTGAACGGAACGGTAACTAAATGAAAGGGCCACTTCCTGCTTACTTGTAATACTCGATCCATTGCTGCGAGTAGTCCGGTTGGGGCTGCTGCTGCTGGGCCTGCTGCTGCTGCTGTTGGGCCGCCGCAACGGCCGCCGCGTTGCTTGCGTTCGCCTGCGCGGACTGCTGCTGATCCCAGCCCTGCGACTGATAGCCGCCCCATCCGCCCTGCTGTTGCTGGTAAGCATTATGGCCACCGCCACCGCCACCACCGCCGCCGCCGCCTCCCCCAGAACCATTGTTCTGGTACTGATTGGCCGGCACCGACGTCGACCCAACGTACACCATGTTGATCTCCATGTTGATCTTGTCCTGGATCAGGCGCTTCGCCTCGTCCACCTGGTGCTGCTCGCCCTTGCAGATGAACGTTTTCTCCGTCGTCTGGTTCTGCGACGCCTTCCGGTCCATCTCCGTGTGCGCCCCGGACTGCTGGTTGATCTGCTTGATCGTATCACCGCCACGTCCGATGATGATCTGAAGAGAAGCCGTTACAACAAATGCCGTTACAACGAATTCGCGACGGATAGTGACCGGTGGCCCCAATACTTACGCCACACTTTGAGACTGGTACGGCAAAAGTGTACTCCAATCGTGTCACCTGCGGACCACTGTAGTTGTTGTAGTTGTTATCCTGCTGATTGGGGTTTCCACCACCACCGCCGAGACCACCGCGGCCGTGGCCACCGCCACCACCTCCGTCACCACCGCGGCCGCCACCACCACCACCGCCGCCGCCTCCGCCACCACCACCGCCTCCACCCTGCTCGCGGCGTAGCACACTGTCGATCAGTTCCTCGATCATGCGCTTGCCATCCTCGACCTGGGCCTTCGAGCCGAGCACGATGCAGCGCCGATCGCCCGGCCCATCGCCGCGACCCTGGATGAACTGCAGCTTGCAGCCCGACTCGCCCTGGATCTTTTTGATCATCTCGCCCCCCTTCCCGATCACGACCCCGACGGCCGCCTTGGGCACGAACACTTCCGCCTGTTCGGCCCCGTTCATGTTCTGGCGCTGCTGGTAGGAGTCCTTCTCCTGGATCAGCTCGTACACGAGCTGCTTCGCGTGTTCCACCTTCTGTGGGTCGCCGGAAATGCGCAGCGGTTTCTCCATCTCCTGGCCCGGCCCATCCTGGATGATCACCATCTTGGCGCCCGTCTTCTCCTGCAGCTGCTTGATCGTCTCGCCGCCCTTGCCAATGATAAGGCCCACCTTCGAGCCCGGAATCATCATCTCCTGGAACGAGCCGAACGCGCCCCCACCCCCAGCGCCGCCACCGCCACCACCTCCGCCGCCACGGCCACCGCCGCCACCGCCACCACCCTGGCCCTGGTGATTGCCGTTGTCCATCGGACCGTGGTTTACCATCTTGCTGATCAGTTCGCGCACCCGCTGGCTCGGGTCCTGTGCTCCAACGCCGGGAGCGTTCGACGAGTTAAGGTTGCTGTGGTTGTTGTTGCTGTTCTGCGACAAACGTGCGGCGACGGCTGCAGCTTGAGCAGCGGCTTGCATCGCAGCCTGACTCATGCCAGTCGGCGAGCTTGCATTATTGTAATCAGACTGTCCGCCGAACTTTTTCAATTCTGGGCCCGAGTCGTGGTCGTCGTGCGGTCTCTTCACTGGTTGGTGTGGCTGCTGCTGCTGCTGCTGGGGACCACCCGGGTGTATCTTAGCGGCAATCTAGAGCGGCAGAGGCAGAGGGCGGAACAGAAAAGCAGCTGAGTGAATTTGTATCGAATAATAAATCGCACCTCGCACCCTGCCGTACCGGACACTTTTAATATAAACGGCAAATTAGCACCAAAAGTGAAACTGGCACAAAACTGGCCTTCCCGCCACGGACCGTGTGTGCGCGTGTGGACCCGCCGCGGAACGCGTGCTCACCCTTTTGCCGTGGTGCGCTAATTGAAACGAAAATCGAAAACCTGCTAAAGGGCTACTATGTTCGAACACAACTATGGTGATATGGGGGGATATATATATTAACCATCGATCAACCAACAGCCTGCCGCCGCATGCTCTCCCCGGAAAGACATGGCATGCTGCGACGCGGCGCTGTGATACACCCGAATCAAAAACGCCCTGTTTTCAGACATGTTAACTAACATAACCTCTGCCGCGGACTGCGGAGGGCTCCATCTTGTGGCTTCTGTGCCTGGCTGCTGCCGCTTATAACAGGCCGGCTACGGTGGACGACAAAGAGGTGCAAAGAAACGGGTTTTCCTCGATTCCTGGTTTGATTTCGCGAACCACAAAACGTGCTTTTCCGTACCCTTTCTCATAATATTACACACACTGGTCCACTCGGTGACGGGCTGATCGGCCACTTTTGGATCGCGCGCGCGCTTGGAAACAATATGATGACGACCCGAAAAGTAGTGTGATGGGGGGAAGAAAAAAACCGTCACACAGGAGTGCAAAAACCCCGGAAAAAAGAAAACAACGTTCCCGGGTCCGTCGTGCAATGCGTACTGTGTGTGCGCCTGCCTGTGCACACCGCCAAGGACTGCGTGTGCCGCTGGAAACAACGCGATCTGTGTGTGTGTGTATGTGCGCACGATTGCTTCTGCTGTGGGCAGGTGTGCGTGTGTAATTTTTTGGCAAACAGTGCCAACACTCTGCCCGGCGGCGCACACCAGCGCATGCACAGTGCAATGATGAGAACGCTTTTTATCGATTTTCCCCGCAACAGAACGCACACCAGAGGCGCTAGCGCGCGCGTCTAGCCCGTCCGGTCTCATGGGGCGGCAGGCACACGTTGCAGCCACTGTGCGAACACAAACACACCCAAACGATGACGCACAGTCGCAAAGCAATGCGAGATCCCCGCTAGCGGCGGCGGCCACCTATTTCAGCCGTCGCCGCCGCCGCCGAAGCGGCCTAAAGTTAGGGCAGCCATTTTCCCCGGTAGCGCAGAAGGAGAGAAAAAACGCACCGGACAACGCGCGGCGTTCTCGGGAAGCATCACTTTCTTCGTTTTGCAGCCTCGAGGCCTACCTTGACCCTTTAAAATGATGAGCGCTAAAAAGCCTGTGCCTCGATTGGTGGCAGAATTTTTGCACAGCAAACCACCAGCAGCTCTTTCACACCTGCGACGCGGTGTGTGCGCATCGTTGTTTGCCAGCCCAGTTTTCAGCACACAGCAGAGATAGGCGTAGCACCACCGCCCGCCCACGGAGGGCTCTGCCATTGAAAGCGTATTACTTTTGCAACACTTGCTTCGCACTAATAAAGCGGAGAACCACAATGCACAGCACAATGGGTGGAACACAGAGAGGACAGAATCCGGACGGCCCTGCTTGCTGGCCGTGGGAAAGGGTTTTTGTTAGGCTTTGCGATGCTACTCACTTGTTTGGCTCTCTGCAAAGCGGCTGCAAATGCTGACGATTGACTAAAATTTTGCGAGTTCTGGTTGGAATAATCACTCATTATTAAAAAAAATGAACCGATAAAGTAAAAACGCGTTCCCGCTGACGGAAATCAACACCCGAGTGTTGGAGGATCGCTCCGTCGCTGGCCAGACTACTACCAACGGACAACGGACTTGGCGAGCGAGCGAGATCTGTGCGCGTTCTCGCCACCGTGTAGCTCCGTCTCGCGCCTGCAACTCGCGTGGCTTCTCCTCAATGCCGTTGTATGCTGCTGCTTTCCCGTACGCCTGCCCAGCGAACACCTCACGCACGCACGGAAGACGGGATGAGAAACGCGGCGCTGTGTGTTTGGGGGGGATAGGAATCGCTGGATTCGTGCGTATCACACCCTCGCCTCGTCGATTTCACGATTTGCCGGATTTTCCCCGGATAGAAACTAATTATTTCCGCTTAACCGCGCACACACACTTCACAGCCTACTGCCGGGGGAACCGCTCTCTTTTTTCTCTTTCGCCGCGACGATTTCGCTCTCGCTTTTTCGCTCGCTTTTCGATGACGAATATTTGTAGGGCGGCGCGCGCTGTTGCTCGTCCTCTGCCCCGAGCGAGCGAGCGAGGGGGGTGTTGCGGGGTGGTGTTGCCGCGCACACTTGTAACTCTCTCTTTCTCCCTCTCGCTTTTTGGTTTTCACCCAGCTCCTCACGCTTCCACACTCTATTGCTCCGGTTTGTCCTGCCGCCCGGGAAAAGATAGAATTTCCTGCCGATGGGGGATGGTGGGAGGGAATCCTGAATTCACATCACGAATCTGCGGGTGACGCTGTGGCCGGAAGTGCCCACGGACAGGCTACTGGTGAATGGCGGTGTGCGCAGCCGAAAACGGTAAAACACCACACGGATCATCGAAGCAACCGCTGGCCGCGCGGATGTAAGGTTGTCGGCAAATTATAAAACTAATAAAGAAAAAGGATCTACGATGCTATGGGGCACGGGTGGAACGGGTTTTCCGCACATCACTCGCAAAAATCCATTCACTGAACCGTCCACACCGAAAGAAAAATGGAGAATTGAGCAGAAAAGGGTTAATATTTTTGAACTCCCTCTGACTTTTACTGTATTTCTCTTCGCTCTCTCTGTATTTCTCTATTCTCTCTCGTTTCTCTGCGCACTCTCTGGTTTTTCGACGTTTTCGCACTCTCTGGTTTTCGTTTCCGAAAAGGGAAAGAGATAGCTGACGCTAGAGCGAAATAGGGCGAATTTCGAACCCGCTCTCTGTATTTGAATTCACAGGCGAATCAACTGTGGCACTGGCAAATAAAACCGTTACATGGAATCGAAAGCATTCTTTAGACAAAATGTAAGCCGATTTCGTTCATTTATTAATGGATACCCCGTGCACATTGATTTCATTTACCGAGAACATCTAGAAGTTTTATTAGAACATCCTGCTCCAACCATGTTCGCCTTTCCGGCACAAATTCTGGTCATACTCATTTAACAAGCCGCAAAGGTCCCGTGTTTGTTCCAACGTACTCTGATTAGTTTTGTTAACACCTCGCACACAACTCTTCCAAGCCGTTCATATACGATCCTCTGTTGAATATAAAAAACTATTCTCTTTCCTCGGCCGGGTGTACAGTACACTAAGTGCTTCCACTGCACGACGGCAGCTGTGCTCTCTGCCGCCGTCGTACTACTAATCCGTTTTCTTCCTAGAGGCCGAAAGTGGTGTAATGTGTTTTGGGTTTTGTCTGATGCTGTGGAGGTGGCGGTGGCGGCTGTGCGAACTTGTGCAGTTCCAAAACGGGGCTCATTCAGCGGTGAAACCACGCGTGCACAGTTTACTTTCCAGAGGCGAGAAACGAGAAGACCGTTGAACTAAGGTATTGTATTTTTTTGATCCATCCGTAGCACATTCCGTTCATTTGTTGTACGTTCACGTTACTTCTTATCATTACTACATTTATTACATTTATATATCTCGCCCATCTGATCGGGCCGGAAACTCACGGCTTACTGTCCTCTGTCGCTGCTGCTATTCATCAAACTAAACAGCGAAAGTGCTTGTGATGGGTTACAAAAGGCAAAACAATTCGATTCTTGAAAATTTGATCTCCTGCTCCCGATCTCGCGCGCTATTTCTGTATGTGAGTTCTAGAACTGTATCCAAAACCATTCATCCATTATCTATCAGAAATAAAAATGAACAAAAAACAACCCTTTTGATTTCCTTCGACCAATTCTGGAAACATTCGCTCGCTGTGCTCCGCAATGTGCACACCACCGAGTGTGCTGTGTCCCTATTTAAAGCGCAAATGCACGTTACGTTCTCCTCCCATCTGTTCTCCTTGTTTTCATTTGCTCTGCTACATTCTAGGTACCGTACCATGCATGCGTGTTTTGTACCTCCGCCATAGAGAAGCAACACTCTAGGGCCAAAGTTCCATTTCACTATATCAATTTAAATCAAATAACTCTCGCCCCGTAACCGTCCCTTCGAGCCGGGATGATTTGACGCTTTGACGCAAACACGTAATTTTATTTCCCTTCATATGTGCATCTTTGAAACCACACGCTTATGCTACCTGTCCTTCCTGTGTCCACCGTCTGAGCAAATTACCGAAAAAGAGTGCCCAGCGTGTGTGTGCTTTCGTTATCCCACGTTAACGCGTCTCATCTTTATCAGAAAAAATATTTTGTTGCGCTGTAAAGTGGTCTTCTTGGGGGTTCACCTAACGCATTTGTTCATGAATCCGACGTTCCTTTTCTGCTTGATATTCTATATACGCTGTTCGCCTTTTGTGGTTGATTGATGCCTTTTTGTGTGTGTATCGTTTAGCATATATTCATCATGATCAGATAACGGGTAGTTGAAAAAGAAAAAAAAGTTCAATGAAACATTCGCCGTTCGATCGGCTGGATGATCGAAGTTCTTCCTTGCGCGCCTCCGTTCATTTTTACGTAGATATTAGCTGAAAAAAGAAAGCAAACCAAAATGCCGTTAGTTACATGAAGCTGGTCGTGGTCTTGGTCCACACGTACAGATTTAACTGTTGCCTTGATGAAATCCTTTTTATGCGACAGATCGTGGTCCGGATATTTAGCGTACACCTTCTTGCACACCGTTTTCATCGTGATCTCCTCCAGGTTCGCTTCGTCCAGGATCTCCTTGAGGAAATCTTTGATATCTTCTTCCTATGGTGGACGACAAAGAGGAGCATAAGTATAAGAGGAGCCTATAAGGCTAACCCCGCTCAGGGCGACTTACACTTGGTGGTGGTGCCTTCTCGGGTTCCTTCTCCTGTTTGGCCTTCTTGACTAAAGGTTTCTCGTCTTCCGACTCGTCCAACTCTGGTGCGTCATCGGCCTCATCGTCCTCTTCGTCGTCTTCCTCGCCGGTTGAGCTACCGCCTCGTTTCGGTTTCTTTGCACTGGCCGCCCGCTTCGGTCGTCCTCGGCCTGCAGTCAAATAGTGTGAAATCATTAACCATCGTTTCCGACCGGCTCGTTCTGTTCCGCCGCCTAGCACTCACCAGCCTTGGCTGGGGTTGATGGTGTAGAATTTTTTGCTCTACTGTTCGCCACGCGGCTCGGGGCAGCTCCCCGGCCGGTGGTGGCCACTGATTTTCGCTTCGGCTTTTCGCTGTCCTCACTATCGGCTTCCTCTTCTTCCTCTTCCTCCGACTCTTCTTCGCTTTCCGTTTCCGCCTTCCGCTTGCGTCCTCTGGCCCGCAGCGAAATACGACCAACGGGGGCACTTGGGCGTCCGCGACCTCGAGCCGGTGCTGGCTTCTTCTTTTTGCGGTCATCCTGAGAAACCCCGAAGAAACCCCATTCCGTATCAACTGTCAACAAATAAACATGCACCAACGACGTAATTACCTCGCTGAAATCGTCCTCACTGGCGCTCTCTTCCGATTCTTCATCGCTGTTGTAGCGCTTTCGGACATTCCGCGCCGAAGTCCGGCTGCCTCGGGCCGGTGCTCGGGACGATCTTCGCTTGCCGGCGTCGGAGTCGGACCCAGCGGAAGGATTGTACTGGAAACATTAATCCATTCGGCGCTCATTCGCAAACAAACCATGGTGAACTGTTGTGATAAACACTTACGTCGGAACCGCTGTCAGAACCGTGGCGAGCACGACGTCCTCGGCCCACCTTCACTGCCGGCTCTTCTTCTTCCTCCGAGCTGGAGTAATCTACGTATAGGGAATCATCTAAAATGAAATAAATTGCAGCGGACAATCGGAAAGCGAACGGCACAATGATCGCCGGAGCACGCACCTTGGTAACCTCGGCCCGCCGTTGATCGCTTCGGGCGGCCACTGGACGACTTGGACGATGCCGTGTCACCCCTGCCACGGCCTCCGCTGGCCGGGGCACGCTTCGCCGGGGTTTTCTTCTTCTTTGGTGCCTCCTCTTCGCTCACCTCCTCGTCCTCTGATTCGGCGGCATCCGCTTCTTCGTCTTCCTCCTCTTCCTCGCCGGCCTCATCGTCCTCCGGGAGCTCTTCGTCCCCGTCCGGCTTCAGCAGGAAGCTACAAATCCGTTCGGCCAGCTCCTCCTTACCGCCCTTCTTCTCCAGTGCCAGTATCTCGGCCGTGAAAGCGAGCTTCTTGGCGTCCAGCTTCTCGGTGGCTGCCAGCCGCTTGCGGTACTTTTCCGAACCGGCCCCGAACTCGAAACCATCAAACTTGCGCAGATTCTTCTTCAACACCGTCGGCTTGCCAGGCGCATCGTAGAGGATCGTGTGCAGGGTCTGCAGCACCTCGACCTTCGCCTTCGTGATATTCGCATCGATCAGCGCGATCGCGCCGAGACTTTTGCCGGCCTCACCGGCATCGTCCTCCTTTTCGTCGTCATCATTCTCCACATCGTCCTCCCCCTCCTCGTCCTCGGGGGCCCGTTTCTTGGCCCCGTTCCGGCTCTTCGCTTTCACGTCCACCGTGGCCTTTGGTTTGTCTGCGTTGCCATTATCCCGGCCGCCGTCGGCGTTTGCCTCTGCGCCAGCAGCATCGTTCGCACCCTTCCGCTTGCCATCTGTCGTCCCGACTGCATCGGATTTAGACTCCCCTACGAAGCACCATCGTTAAACCACTTGTCCATCCGCAAGCCGCAATCATTCTTACCATCTTTTTCATCCGCCTTCGGGGCCACTTTCTTGGATTCACTTTCGTCACTGTCAACCGCGGACTTCTTATCAGCGGTTCCGCTATCGGCTTTACTGTTGGCACCGTCCGATGACGAGTTAGCCGCAGCACCTGCGGCCGGCGTTACATTGTTCTTTTCGTTGTCACGTTCTTCAGCCTTCCAAGGGGGGAGATTTCGATTCCGCCGTGCAAAACGCGTTCAGTTGAGAAACCAGAAAACGAGAGAGAAAACATAATTAACTTACAAAACTATTATCACATTCACAAACAATCACCCGATGGGAACTACCCCCCCAAATCTGCTGGTTTTGCCACGGAGCGCGGAATCCACGTAAATGTCATTCGATTACTTAATCGCGCACGGTTGGTATGCCACGATTGCTCGCGGCTGGAATCGATGATGGACAATACAAACGCAATCCAGGAGAAAACGTGCCACACACTCCGTTTGACCGCACACTAGTTTCCTTCGAGTCGTTCCGCGCGCCACGGACGACCCGTGTTCGGTGCTTCACCATTTGGCGGCACCCTCCGTGGGTTGCTTGGTTTCGGCGCAATTTGTTGAAATCACCATAAAAACGTCGCCTTCAACTCTTCAATCGGGTTCCACAGCACACTTTTCGTTGCGAAAGTTTAGAAACATCGTCACCATCTTCGGCCGAAGGAAAAAGGGGGCATGAAATCTTGCGGGACGCGCATCCCGCGAACGATGGCAATAAAGTAGGGAAGCGAAAAAAACCATACGCGCGACGACAGCAGCAACATATCTCGGCCCCTCTAGGGTTTTGCTGTGTGCTGCGATGCGCTTTCTCTCGTCGAGGGTGACGCTCGCCGCACGCTGTGTGCGATTAGGGAAAATGTGCGACAACGAACGTTTCCCCGAAAGCGACACCGTGGCACCCGCGGATCGGACGCACCACCATCGGAGCGGTTCCGCACGCGATAATACGTACCATTTTGGATAGTTTCTTCTCCTCATCGGCGTTCGCCGACATGTTTGACCGAAGTGTGTATCAAAACTTGAAGAATTCAAAACTGTATTGCCTGATGCGAGATAAACATCTACCGCGGCACTGGGTTTGGTGTTTGGTTGGCTGTTTGCCGTTTTTCGTGGCCCAAAAGGGTTCGCGGTGGCCCCTCCGATTGGGCCACTAAGCTTGAGAAAGCTCTCTGCACACTGAATGCGTAACCTAGGGAGCGGAGCGTAACTTAGCGAGCAATGCGTAGAAAACCATAATATATAATAACCAGCTTATTTTTAACTTTTTTTTGTGAACTAGGCTCCGTTGCCCATTGTCAAATTTATACTAAATAAATAAATAAATAAATAAATAAGGTCCTAAGAGGTTACGCATTCAGTGTGCAGAGACTTGAAGGAGAAAGGAACCAACCGGACCTGTCAGCCCGGCAGTACCTCGTGTTTGTTGGGCTGTCATATTGGGCAATTTGCACCGTTAATACCGGCGATTGAGGGCTGCGAAATAGCAAACGCGTAAAGCAATTGATTTAATAAATTTATTGTGCTCCCTCTGTGGCAATCCTTTGCTTTATGTGCTGAATAAATTCTTCAATCCGCGAAATTACGCGCTTCTGTTGGGCTAGAAGCGCGTTTTTTTCGTTTGGGCCACTAGCTTGCTGCGATTGTCAAAAAAGGCGCACAAATTGTTTAATCTCAGTTTGAGGACGCGCGCACACAGAGAACAAGAGCCGGCTCTTCGTTTTATTGTTTTATTTATTCTCGTTGATTGTGCGACTTTTTGCCGCGGGGAATCATCATGGGAATAAAAGGACTCTCCCAGCTGATTGCCGATGTGGCTCCGTTTGCGGTCAAAGAGGGGGAACTAAAAACGTTTTTCGGTGCGATAATCGATAGGAGGGATGAAAAACGGGAAACTATATGTTTCATCTCGAAATATTATGCACACATTTTGCAGGTAGAAAGGTGGCGATCGACGCCTCGATGTGCCTGTACCAGTTCCTGATTGCGGTGCGCGCAGAGGGTGCCCAGTTAACGTCGGTGGACGGTGAGACGACCTCGCATCTGATGGGCACCTTCTATCGCACGATCCGGCTGCTCGAGAACGGCATCAAACCGGTGTACGTGTTCGACGGTAAACCACCGGAACTGAAATCCGGCGAACTGAACAAGCGAGCCGAGAGGCGCGAAGAAGCACAGAAAGCCCTGGACAAAGCAACGGAAGCCGGGGACGCTGAAGATATCGAAAAGTTTAACCGGCGACTGGTGAAGGTTACCAAACAGCACGCAAACGAAGCGAAGGAACTGCTGCGCTTGATGGGTGTCCCGTACGTGGAAGCACCGTGTGAAGCGGAAGCCCAGTGTGCGGCTCTGGTGAAGGCGGGGAAAGTGTACGCCACAGCGACCGAGGATATGGATGCCCTCACGTTTGGTTCAACCATCCTGTTGCGCCACTTAACGTTCAGCGAGGCCCGCAAAATGCCGGTCCAGGAGTTTTACTACGAAAAGGTTTTGAAGGGGTTCGAGTTGTCGCAGGATGAGTTCATCGATATGTGCATCCTGCTTGGGTGCGACTATTGCGACACGATTCGCGGGATCGGGCCGAAAAAGGCGACCGAGCTGATCAACAAATATCGGTCGATCGATAAAATTCTCGAGCACCTGGATCGCACCAAGTACGTGGTGCCAGACGGTTGGAACTATGAGCAAGCGAGGCGGCTGTTCAAGGAGCCTGACGTCGCGGAAGCCGCCAATATTGAGCTGAAGTGGAGCGAACCGGATGAGGAGGGCCTGGTGAAGTTCCTGTGCGGTGATCGACAGTTCAACGAGGATCGCATACGGGCGGGCGCTAAAAAGATACTGAAAACCAAAACCAGTGCCACCCAAGGACGGCTGGATTCGTTCTTCAAAGTGCTACCATCAACCGGGGCCGGCACACCGGCGAAGCGGAAGCAGGAAGACAAGAAACCGCTCGTTGGATCGGCTTCGAAGAAGGCAAAAACCGGTGGCGGCGGTACTAGGGGGCGCAAACCTAAATAGGGACGCGATTGTTCGGAGAGCGAAAGGCGACGGGCTAATAAAAAGTAACTAGGGCTGGTAAAAGTAAGTCATTGCAGAAAACTCTCGGAGTATCTTTTCTTCACGGGGAACTCCACAATACGGGGTAATATCTCCAACGATGGCCTCCGCTAGATCGTGTTTAGCTAGACACTACCAGTTTAGTAGCCTCCAAAAGATTGCAAGACAATTATCAATAAAACATATTACACATTTCAATCACCCGAGGACGATCGGAACCGTGACAGTCTTCTAGGAAAAAGGACATCATAGCCATTCGGTACATGTGACTCGAAACGGTCTCACAATATTGAACTTTCGACAGGACCCATCCTGTTCGTTTCAAATGCTATGAAAGAAAAGCAAATCTTTCAGCCTCATAGTTATGTATTTGTTTGGACAGCTTACCTTAAGATTGCCTATACCTGGTATATTACTTTGTTACTTTATATATATTACTTTGTTATGTTAAATGAATCATTTCTAGTAATATATATTCTTACCTTATCAAAATTTAACAAATTGTTTTTTTTATGTACTTCCATTTATACAATAGTGAAAATGAACTATCTATTTCTATTTCCCTGCCTCCTGCTTCCTCCTGGTTCTTCTCGGCGAAGGATTTGGTTTCCCGGTAACATATCCGATCGGCTTCTCTTCTCGCTTCCCGTTGCTCCTCCGTTTTAGACGATACAGACAGGCAAACATTTATTTTTACATATATATATATAGAAGAAGAAGAAAGGAGATAGAAGAAGATAGTAGAAGATAATTCGTGTACATCAAACATTCTTTTTTGTCTCGAACGCTTTAACACATGTACTGTTTGGCAAGGGACCGCAGAAAACGGTTCTTTCGTACGGCGGCCGCCTCCCGTTTGATTTCTTCGTTGTTATTGGCATTCAGCTCCAGCTGTCCGAGGAATGCAATCTGTGGATAGGAAGGAAAGCATTGAAAATGAAACACGGAACAGTACGATTCGTACGACGATCCGTTTACCGTTTGCAGGCGTCGCTTGTGCTCGCCCTTCTTGTAGTGCCAGTTGACGATGAACTCGAGCAGCGTTGGGTCCCAAATGCAGCTATAGTACGAGTCCATCGCGTCCGCGTAGCTGGACGACTTCTCGCTGATACTTTTGAACGCCAGACCGTAGTCGGGTTCGTCGAAAAACTGGCACAGGACGGCCGCCTGTACGAAGCACCCGAGGCTCGAGCTGCACTTGATCATGCGTCGGATGAGAAAATCGTCAAACAGTGGCCGCTGCAGATGCACCGTACAGTACTCCGTGCCGGAGATGAGGGCCGTCACGTAGAAGCGCATCGCGGCCTCGTAGTTGTTGCTCACGTACTCCACGTCCCCCTTGAGCTTGATCCACGGAATGTTGTTCGGGTAGTACTTGAGGGCCTGGTTGAGCAGCAAATTGAGTGCTTCGGCCACCAGCTTCAGATTGTAGACCGATGTACTGAAAAGAGACGTTGGTCAGGGTTAACTGTTTCGGAAATTGCACCCCCAAACCTACTTGTTGACGTTCGCTGGCCACAGGAACATGTACTCCGCGTTCATGTCAAAGTTCGTTTCGTCCTTCACGATGTTGTGCAGCTTCGCCAGCAGCGACAGCATTATGGAGATGACGAGCGGATCGCGCAGTTTCGCAATCAATAACACGAGCGGACTGTCCGGTGCTAGCTGCCGTTGGCGAGAGCCGGGCGCATTCAAAAACATCGGCAACACCAGTTCCCACGCTTCGCGGTTCGTCTTTTTGGTGCCCTTGAACTTTTCGATATCGAGGAACGCTTGCGTGAGCGCCGAACACAGTTCGATGCCGGGAAAGCGCTTGTCGGGCTGCAGGAGCAGTGCGTTCCATTCGTTAAAGTTCAAAAGCAGTACCGCACAGTGTTCCAGCACCTTACCGTGCGGAATCAGATCGGTGTTTGCGTTGCTACCGATGATCGTGTTCATGCACTGCTTGCAGCTGCGTATCAGTTGCTGCTGGTCGGCCGGTTTGCGCGGCCACTCGGCCAGCACTTGCTGAATCTGAATGTACAGTCCCTCCCAGGACACCATCTTGCCAAGCTTGGTCACCAGCGGATTGCCTGCCAGTTCGGGGCGCTGGGTTTCGTTCTTCAGCACCGTCAGCAACGTAAGCGCCGTGGTGTAGTCTTTCCGTGCGGCCAGTTCGTGTGCCTTTCCGATCAGAATGTACGCAAAGTCCTGCAGGAAACCGCGTTGCAGCGGAATCAGGATCTGCTCCAGGGCGTACGGGATGGACCAGCTCGGGTTGATGGTGAACAGTGGCTTCGAGGGATTGGTGCCGGCCAGTTTCACCAGCAGCTTGCGGACGGCGTTGGCCGAGGTGCACGATATCAGTTGCCGTTCTAGTTGTCCCACTTCGAGTCGAACATCTGGAAAGGGGTGAACTTAGAAACCCGTGCCCGTTGGGTGCCTTTTTTACCTTACTTTTCGTTTCCGGAATGGTCCAATCGCTTTGAACCGCAATTCCGGACAGCTGCGTGTCGGGTTCGGAGCGCTGCTGGCGATAGTCCTGTAGCTCCTGTTCCGATACCACCCTCGGGTAGGTTCGAACGAACCCCTCGATGGCGCTGCCCAGTTCCGCCCCGTACAGGGTTACGATGTCGAAAAAGTATCGCCGCAACAGCGTGCGATCGTCCTCGGCGAACTGATCGTACTGTTCATCCGCGTACTGGAACAGCGATTCGATCAGTTTCGGTTGCTCGTGTTTGTACTTTTGCAGCGCCACGTTGCAGCTCAGAATGTTCTCGCCGTCCATCACGTACCGGATGATGTTGAGTGCCACCACGGCCAACTCGAGCTCCTTCTGTTCGATCGGATTGCCGTCGGTGCTGCCGATTGCATTGTAGCCCTCGATGTTTAGCTCGAGCAGCTTGCGCTGGGTCATCGGTATCTCGCGCCGGATGTTGTCCTCCTTCAGAATGACCACGATGTCGGAGTAGTGGTTGAGGATGGATTCGTGCAAACGCTGCAATAACCCGTCTGGTTCTCCCGTTACGCCACACGCCAACAGATAACCTTGCAGAGCGTCCCCATCGACCGTACAGTACAGCGGTGGTCCACCCCGGCCCGCACCTTCTTCCCGCTGCCATTGGGTGTAGTTCTCTTTACACAGCAGCACGTGCTGGCGGGCCAGCTCGTAGCGCTGCACGAACAGATAGTACATGCAGAGATCGTAGTGAATCTGGGCACGCAGTTCACACGCCCGTATGGCCAGGGCCGCTTCGAAGCGTTGCTGGGTGTTGTCGATGTTCGAATCGAGCGGTACGAAGGAATCGTACGTTAGCACCCGGAACGTGTGCGGTTCTTGCAGAAGTTGGTTCAGAAAGTCGATGCTAAGCTGCGTAAACGGTTCCAGTGCCGAAATGGACGATTCATCGCGCAGCGTAAAGCTGACGGGCTCCGTTAACGATTGACTACAAGCAGGGGGTAATGGGTGCCAAGGTAAATTTGGTATGCAAATAAACCACCACGAAGCCACTTACGTGTGGTTGTTGAAGGGCTTTGAGTTCTTTATGACCGCCGCACGGAGTACCTGCGCTCGCAGAACCCAGCGGTGGTACAGCGTAAGCGCGAACGTTAGAGCATGCTTCGGTCCGTCCACAGCGACCGTTGGGGATTCGTGCACGAGCGACAGTGGCAACGTGACCATCTTGCCCGCCATAATGCTGCACAAGTCACCGAGCAGCTGCACCTGGCGAGCCACGGTTAGGCTGCGTTCGAGCTGATCCAAGTCCCATCGGATGAAGGCGGCCACCTTGAGGGCAAGTACCTTCAGTGCCAGTTGCTTCTTCGTGTACCGCAGACCATCCGATTTTTGCGGGCCACTCGTTTCGGGATCCGGTGGGGTGGTGCTAACGTCGTGCGGGTTTTGACCCTCCGGAGTTATCGATAGGAACTGGATGATCAGATCGGTCGGCGACGGATCTGAAAACGGGTGGAAATTAGGCACGATACTAAAAGCCGGTTCAGCCGGCCGTGCTTACGCACCGGGATTAGGTTTGTTTAGGTGCTTCGTCAGGAGAGTTGGTTTCAGGAGAAACTCGAACCACAGTATGGTCTCCTCCGAGAGGGGCACGGTTCGTGGTTTCAGTAGATCCATTTTATCGGCCAACGAAAAATGCTATCGGTTAAACACGGGGACCAAGCGTTACGCAGTGCTTTAAGCCGGGCGGATTGAACATAAACAAATCGGAAGACAAACGTAAACAAACCAGTTTGACAGTAGCCGTATCCGTGGAAGTTCCGCTAGCGGCCGTCAGGGGCACGATGTGAACAATATTACGTTTAGTACCTGCGGTTCAGCACTACTAGATTCAAATTGACATAACGTTTTGTAGTTAATGTGTCATTAGGTGGAAATTTCTATTTTCTGGAAAATGTGCCTGGAAATGATGTGAACGAATCCCTTCGTAGATGTAGCGATGAGACGAGGCTTTGCTGTTGGCTTGGACAACAACGAGTTGGATAATAACGAGTAGGCTTTGGATAACAACAAAAAGTGTTGTCAGCGTTCGAATGGAAAAAATGTGGCTCCCCTTGTCGTTAGATTACTTTCTTTATTAACATATTATTTCATTCGTACGTTTATTAACATATTATTTCGCTCATTATTCATTCGTACATTTGTTTGCAGCTTAAATGGTATCGTTCAGCTAAATTTACGTGAACGTTAAATTTACGGTTACTGTACACAGCAGCACTAGATTCGCCAGTGCCTTTACATCCTTGCTGGGGATTCCTCCGCAACCTGATCTTGGATACTATACTGGCTTAAAAATATGCGTTTATGATGAATTGGACCCATCGGGTACATGCTAATCGTGTCCAATGTTCTTGTGCGCACGGAACCTGTCACCTAAAGGTACACGAAGAGTACAACTTAAACCTAAACCTATTCTTCGTCCGTTAGATCAAAACACCTAACGAGGGGACGCCGAAGGGTCCCTGAACTGAACGACGACGATTAAACTTTGGCTTTTCTCATCCTGCTGCACCTTTCGGTCATCACCGGTTGTTTTCCGGGCGGTCCAACCATGACTACTGTGACGAACTCCGGTGAATACACCTCAAGAAGTTACACTTTCCTTAGCAAATAATTAGTTCGAGAAGCAGAGAGTCTGAAAACGCAACAACTAAAACGAATCCTACCGTGAAGCGAGATCAATAAATATTACCAGTAAATTTTAGCGCTAATTAGTCCAACTCGGGTGCGGTTTTCAATCTATCGTGAGGAAGCGAAAGCGGTTTACGGAAGCGTGCAAATAATTCATCCACATGAAAAGAACCTCATCACGACGACAATGAGCCTCTTTCGTAATGCTAAGCGTTCCAACACGAGAATCCTGACAGCGAAAAGCCGAAATCGAAAAAGGCCCGTTTTTTTGCCCGTGACCGTTGGTTATCCTGACGCCCGATAGCGTTTGTGTGGCTCGTAGATTGAGTAAAAGTGATATCCGTTATGGTAAAAGAAATAGAACCCGCCGCGGAACAATGGGGTTTGAGGCGAATAAATTAGTGAATGCAGCCCCATCGCCGAGAGCCTGATTAAATAACTTAGAAGATAAACGGGCCCGGAAGGATCCGGCGGCGGTTGCATAATTTATCCCACGGGAGAGGCGATGCGCAGAACCACCACGGGGACCAGCGGGAGACGGGGCAATAAATAAAGGTATGAAACACACACACGACCATAAGCGTTCCTCTTCCGCCGCATTAGTGGGTCGCCGAGGTCAACGGTCGGTGCAGGATGACGAGCAGCGCCAGGATCAGTAGCTTCGTGCTGGACATCGTCGTCGTCCGGCGAGCCGCCGTCGAGGTATGGTGGTTCGATAGTTCCATGAACAGATGGTACGGGCACTGGCTGGGCGCCTTCACGAACGTATCGAAAACGGGATATTTGAAAATTTCCGATGCCTACAAAAAAAAGAGCCGAAGATTAACAAATTTGAACTCGTGCAACGTACTCCACGGTTGTCGCCGGGGTACGTACCACCGAAATGGAGTCACTGGACACGCGGCAGAAAGTCATGTGCTTCCCGGTGAGTATGCTCTGCTCGACGCGCCGCGTGAACAGCGGCTCCCCCCACGGGAGCTGATTCAGGTGCGACAGAAACGTGCGGTCGTGAAACTCGACCGGATCGGAGATGATCAGCTTGTTGAGGATCGATTCCCGGTACAGGAGGTCCTCCTCTTCCTCGACGATACTGTACTCCTTCGCGTTCTGGAGTGCCCGGATCGCCAGCTGGTTCTGCTCGTCGTCCACGTCCCCGCCGGGGGCAAAGTTGGGAAACACGGTCGTCGGCAGCAGGTCCAGAATGTTGCCATTGTACAGGAACAGATTCTCGACGTCCGTCATGTTCATCGCGTAGAACTGGAACACACCAAACGTTTCAAAGAACTCCTTTACCGGGGTCATGCTGTAGCACCCGGCCAGCTCGATCTTCGGGTAGTAGGTAATGAACGACAAGCACATCTCCTGTTTGGTCGCGTACCCACCCAACGTAGGTCTCCGGCGGCCGACGGTCTACAAAAAGAAGGATATTCCCCAGGTCAGTCACATCGCGACAGTGGGGGGGGCGGGATTGGCAGGACACCCACGTACCTCGTATGCACAGTCCGTTATCAGGTAGTCGCCCCGCAGCACATTGGTTTCGTTCTCCAGCTGCCGGACCTGCTGGAAGTTGTGGTTGTAGTTTTCGTCCTCGACGATGCGCGGCAGTTCCTTGCCGTCGCGCACGTGCCGCAGGCTCATCTTCCGCCCGGCCACGTGCGAGTGGAGTGCCGCGGACACAATGTTGATACCGCCGGCCGCGGGAAACACGGCACCGGTGCAGGACGGGCCACAGATGCCCACGTTGCGGTACAGCTTCTGGCCGGGCGGTATCATCTGCGTGTCGGAGACGGAAACGCCCGAGATCATCATGCCCGCGTCGTGCTGACGCACGTGGCGTGTGTAGTGGATACGGAAGCCGGAATGGTCCAGGACGCGCTTGGCACGCGGATTGTCGTAGTGCACCTCGAGCATGTAGTACTTCGGGGCGCCCTTATCGCCCCCGATCGGGATGCCTATGTGCTCGGGCAGGAACTGGCCCGACGCTCCGACACCCCACGTCGCCACCGGAGTGATGCACGAGTCCCAATCGCGGGGCGTCAGCAGGTTACTGTTGCAGACGGCTCCACTGCTCTTCACCCACACGTCCCAGGAGTTCGGGTCCGAGCCGGGGTACGAATTGGTCGAGCACTCGAAGAGCGTCATGTGGTGCACGAGCGGTTGCTTGGTGGAGCTGGAGGTGGAAATTCGAGGCCCGCGGTTAATTGAGGGTATGTGGAAGTTACATAACAGAAATCTGCCAAAAACAATTGAGATGCCTAAATGCCGCGAAAGGCCCCCATTTATGCTGGCCACAAATCAACAACGATTAATCGCTTTCATTATCCCGACGCATGGCCTGCAACGCTTCCGTTTCAGTGAGCCTGGAAGGAGTCCATCCATCAACAAGCTTAAAATACGATGTCCGTAAATGAATTTCCGGTGGCGCTTTTCAGGGAACGGTTTCAACATACGACTACTAATTACTCGGTACACGAAGCTAAAGCTAATTCAAATGATGTTCCCGGAGTACGTTTGGAATGGAAGTTACATCATGTCACGGATTATACCGACACATCCTGACGATTTATTTTGCCGCCATGCGAGGTCAGTGATGCACTCATTTCAACCGTTTGGAAAGTTGTTGAACGAAAAACGGCATCGATCAATTATTGGAAATCTGAAGCCGGGACCGAGTTGTGTGTACTGCCGATTGGCGATATGAACTGAGTAACTTGTTAATTACTATGCTGAATTTCGATTAAAAGCTACCATCAATCATCGCGTGTTGATACGGTTCGCATTGTTAGTCATTATTGAAGTATGATTACGGGACTTAAGCAGTGTTCTATCAAAGTATGCCCCGGGAGCTTAATCTAAAGAGAACACGAGCCAGAAGGTCTGCCGGTTAATAGTATTCCTATTATGCGCATGTCGTCCACTCCCGTTGGGCCTAGCTCATTTGAATTCTTCCAACAAGATAACATCTCGACCACCGACAGCATCAGGCTCTTTAAAACTTGATTTGGCGACTTCCTGTTCTATTTTTGGTCAGCGCTTCTCGTTTGTGCCAGCATCGGTAACGCTATCCCGTCTTTGTGGGATTTGCGTCTCTCCTGCCCTGGGTTATGATTTATCACTTAATTTGGGAAAAAAAAACTGTTATGCCAATTAATAGGATGTGTCCCGCGTGATAAGCATCTCTTCCTGTTGGCCGATCGCTTGCCGCTTCTTATTGACATGTGTTTAATTAGGGGATGATTTAAAGCAAATCGAACCGGGAAAACAGCGGTGATGCGGTGTTCGGTTACCTGCTCATTAAAACCGTTCATTTTGGCCGCTTCCTCCTCTAGTTTATTTTAAAAAGAACTTTCTAATGTGATTCATTGCTGAAGCTTTGTCACTAGGCAGGGGGCTTGAAGCTGGACAAGGACGACTCTTACCTTTCCTTGGTTAGTAGGGCCTCGTAGCCGATTATGTGATGTTTTTCGCGCAAGGTGGGCGCTTTCAGGATCTTGCACCAGTACAGTGTGTCCATGCTCGCGTCGATGGAAACGTTTTTCACCGTGACGTCCCACTGGCGCAGATCTTCCCGCAGGTCCGCGGGCCGGCGGAACATCGGGCCGAGAAAGTGGATCGAGCGGGCACCCCGGTTCTTGCTGTGACCTTTCATACTGCCGGCCACCGGGTCCCGGTCACCGTACGACCACAGCACCTTCATCGTATCGGCCTGCAACAAGAAGGAAGATTCATTGGAATGTTAGTCGGAAACAGTCGTTTAAAGTGCTTCGTGCTTTAAGATTTCACGTATCTTAAATTTGGTCGTCGCACAATCCAATTGACACGCCAACGCAGTACACGCGAAAGGACGAACGAAGGCCAAACGCCAGATTCGCAAGCGAACGACACGGGGACACTTCGGAGGGTTCAGGGGCCGAGTTCAACGCACGACCGGTTCGCGAATCCTTTTTGCCAGGTCTCTCGCAAAAGTAGGTGGGTACAGAGCCGCCGTCCTTGCTTTGGATCGTTTTCAATCGACGGCTGGCTGTCATCTGCGTGTTCGTCCTTTCTCGACGGGAAGATTGCAAAAACGCGCTCACCGAATGCTTACTGTTTAAGGTACTTTCAAGGTTTAAAGCAAGACAGCAGCGTTTACTATCCTCAGCTGTGCCGTTGTCACATAAACAGACGATCTTATTACGATACGGACTCCACCATGAACCGCTATGAATTAAGGAGCTGCGGCCGGGACTAAGTTTTAAAAAGCTCATAGTTGTTGGCAAACTCATGCGGATTTGTTTTTATATCTTGGCGCGCGGGCGCTTCATCGTGCTCTCGGCCATGTTCAAAAGAAGATTGGAATAAGGAAGGCGCGTACGATGGTAGTTTGAAATTGCATCTCCGTTCTCGGGGACCACGAATCCTTCCGTCCGCCCTTTCACTGCACCTTACAGTTCCATTCCAGTCCGGCAGCAGACAACGTCGTTATTTTATCGCATCGTTGGGCTTAAGACCGCGGAGCACCAGCAGCAGCGAGAAGATGTCCTCCCTATTGGACGCCCTCATTACAAGGGTGTAAGATTTCTTAATCATCTTATGAGTAGCATCGTCTTCAATTCCCCGTGGGAGGTTGCTTTCGAGCACGTTTCATCTGTACGCGCTGCAATGTAGTCAAGCAATAGGAACTTGGGAGCCAGTGTAATTGAGTTGTTTCCTTAAAATGTTTATTAAATTAATTCGTTGCAGTAAAGTAAAGCTTCGCAAGGCTAACCGACAAAGAGTGTGTTAATTTAAAGAAAACAAGGTCAAGGCTCCGGAATGGTCACAAATTATGAATCCTTCGCCAACTTTTCCCTCTTTGGCCGATGGGTAAGAACAATGAGACCAATGCTATGGAACTCCATTACAACCCACTGCACAAAGGCTATAATTGCGGGAAAAACTTTTAATTTTCTCAACTTCGAGTCTGTTTCCGCGATTCGTTGGTTGCGCTGTTCTGTGCTTTCGTTCCACCGAGAAAGTTTTCCGACTTTGCCGAAGATGGTTATTTTTGTTCCGGTGTTTGTCCTGTGGCAGAAAGACAGGGCGCGAGAATGAGTTTAGGCAACAAGTGTTGCGGGTGTTTGAAATTATATTCCAAAGAGTATAAAGCCGAAGACACTGGGAGACACTTTTCTTTGATTTTCTTTTACGCTCGGGATCAGTGTCGATAACTGTCATAATGAAGCAACTGAAATATGGTCACTAATTGCCGTGTAGTCTAGAGGTTCATGTCTACGATGAAATATATAAAATATCACGGTCGTGTATGATTCAAATCCTTCCCAAAAGGACTTCTGATGCTCCGTATGTTCATGCTTCACATGTAATTACATGTGCACGTTCCGAAACGTTTTTTTAAAAGCATTTCTTCAGCAAATCCGAGGATTCACCGAGGATCCAATTGCACTAAACTGCATCACACCCCGAGAGTGTTCCGGCGAATTGTTCGTTCAAGGATTACCACGGTAATGGATTCGTTTATTGTGTGTACATTGCATCTAACGGCAAGGCAAATCACCCACCATTAAGGGCGGTGTTCGTTGGCAAGCGATCTCGAGGATATGTGTAGAAAAAACCTTGGCTACGACTGGTTGGTTCACAACATTGTTGGGTGAATTTCGTTTCTATTTTTTAAGTATGATTTCCAACTGTGCGGCGGAGTCTTGGAATGAAAGTTTGAGAGGCAATTAGCAAACCCGAACTGTCATCCGTGGACATTAAGCTCACAATCTCCACTGAAAGAAGGGTTGCTCTGATGCAGCATCAAGTTATGAAAAAAGTTGAATGCACTCACCGGCGGTTAGACACTGCAAACGAAATAGAGTAGCCAGAAAGACACTCATCGGCCAGACATAGGAAGCCATGAGCATGAGTTGTCCTTTATGTCGGATTTTATCCACATTTTCTCCCGAGCAGCGCAATGACACCTTTTTGGACGAGCGAAGAAAATGCACGCCCCAATGGGTCCAATTTTGCAGTCCCCGCGCTCCAGTGAAGTGAGCCGGCTCGAAAAAATAGAAGAAGAAACTTGCACAAAAAAGCAAGAAAGCAATAGAATTAAGATTGCTGCTCCTAGTGCAGCGTATGGGATAGGAAAAGCACGAAACAAATAAACTTGTCATGCAATGGACCGACTCTGCGCCAAGCCTAGGGAGCACAGGGAATATGTGCCGTCAGCATGGAGCAAAGCACTTCTGGACTTTTTTAGTCCGTAGACACACTAAACGTTGCCCACTAGACGGTTCATTGCAGCTCGGTCCTTATTTGTTTCCGTGCCTTATCATGTTCGGGCGGGTCGGTTCTGTCTGGAAGCAGAACAGAGTCAGAGATGGTTGGTGTTCCTTAGAGCCAGGTGATAAGCAGAATAGTTTTCCCGTTACCCCGCTCACAGCCGAGCGGTTCAGTCACAACGTTCATTCTCAACCTCAATGGCACGATTCCGTCCAAGTTAACGCACTGCTCTAGAGTACTAAGCTCGAGATGTCAACGTTTGACAACGGAAACTGACACGGGCAGACCGGCGACCGGTGAACGGCGTGCCGCCAATTAACGAGATTTTCACAACAGGATTCCACTAATTACGGTACACGCTCAGTAGGCCACTGGGCTTGGCTAATTACAACATCTCTTACACCGAAGACGTTTACTTACACCAATGATAATGTCGTGCGGATCGCAAGTCTCCAGTGCCCGCCGGAAGGTGACACTGGTGTGGGTCAGGTTCTGGAATCCGCTCTCGATGTGGTAGTTTTGCGTGTCGTCCTGTACCGGCATATGATGGTTGTCCTTTGATCCGTGACAGTCCTAGGAGCAAAAACAAAGGAAGGAAAATTTAGGTGACAGTCAGTGAAATTTAATATTAAACAATGAAGAAATTTGACAAAGTCCTTGGAATATGGGACTTAAATTATGTGCCATGATGTCTACTGTGTCCACTCTTACGTAATTGTTTTCCCCATACTGGTTCCGGCCTTTTTGTGGTCGGTTTTTCAATCGATGATGGTTGTCAAAGTTTTCCAATAATTGTCCAGCTCCTCAAGCAGCATTTCGACAAGAATGAGGTATTTGCGGGCATGGACAGAAGAGAACAAGTTATGGCCAACTGTTACGTGTCGATTCCGCGAGACCGTGCCAATATTTGGACGGCAGGGCTCGTTACGATGAAGTGCCTTTCGTGCCTCAACAAGGTGGACTTTTTGCTCGCATGATGACAAAGTTCTCGCGCTGAAGGTTGTCATGAAGTTAGTAAATCCAGAGTGCATTCAACGTGTCGTGGTGGCAGTTATTTCAAATCAATTAAATCTTCTTCGTGTGCACTCGATCTGTCCCACCAATGAGCACGCGAATGGAGCATAAATTGGAGCTTTATGTCACTTGTAAAAGGAGCGCCAATCGTACCGATAGCGGTGTTCATTTATTTGATTCGGTCCGCCTAAATCCACAGCATTACCATACCATTCGCAACGGAGAGAAAACTTTCTACATTAGGTTCGCCCGTCCCCAGGCCAGTGTAACTGTGTTTAGGCAATATATTCTCCCCTTGGTGTGTAACTTTCGGACCCCTGCTTCGGAACACCAAAGTTCTGTGGCTTGCTGGGGGAGTGAAGAATTTTTCTTTTATCGCCGGGATGTATTTTCCGAATCGCGTTTATCCCGGAAGATGATCGTCGGCGAATGGCGGCCAATGGGGCGCTCGCGCTCCCTATCGATAAATTTGTCGACCATAAAATATCACCAACCAAATGGCCTGACGCGAGGAAAAAACGGCATAACATCGGGAAGAAAAATCAGGACTAAACTTCAAGCTCATCGGCTTACGGCTTTTCAATTCCGTGCCACACTTTAGGAGGGTATATGTGTTATTTTCGTGTATGTTTAGTGTTGAACTGCCCTTCATGGTCGGCGAGTGTCTGCGGAAGAGCCACAAAGCATATATTTTATTACTCCTCTCTAGTGTGAAGTTTGCCTTGGACGTTCCACTAGAGCGAGTGGAAATCAGTACAAAAAATCCTGCAACAGACGACTCTTGTGGATTGAAATCAGAAAAAAAAAGCTGATTATTGAAAATTCATTCCAAGTGTCGTATCAGACGGTATTTTTTGTGGACAGGCGCCTCGAAAGTAAATTATAGATTTTATTCCTACAGAGCCATCATCATCGTTCTGGTTGTTCGGGAAGTTAAAGATCTGCTAGCACTGATGAAGGACATTCGAATGTCAGTTATTCGAGTAGTAACTTTCTGTTTTTTATTTTAATTTTTGTAACGAAAGTTATTTCTAAAAATAACACATCAAACACGAGTGCCTATTAACGAATCAAATGGCTAAAGTAAAATTTGTAAAATCGCACCAGAATTGGGAGCAGAACAGTAAAGGAAAATGTCCAAATATTTCCAGCACCGAAAAAAAAGAAACAAATCAAATGAACAGCGGTCGCAGAACTAGCGCATTGCAATCAAAGTTGCGGACTGGAACTGGAAACCAAATTCAATCATATTTCCTTTTCGCTACCTTTACGTTCGCGGAACTCGTGGGAGTCCCGCTTGGGATGTCAATTTTAGCACGTCCCCATCTCAAGCTCCGATAGCTACCATTCCTATATTTATCCTTATCATCAATTCGGGAAAAGTTGGATTAGCATCAATCGGTGAACCGTTTTTGGGTGAGATTTTGCCACGGAATTGACTAACATCATTTGTGTCAAATTTACAATGACGCACTCAGTGGCATGGACAAGGAATTGAGAACGGGAACATCTACCCGTGCGTGATAAAGGATTCGAATGTTTTCTTCATTTCAACATCCTTTGCCGGGAGTAATTGTTACGCTTTATACCAAAACTTCAATTCCTTGAACTTCCGGCTCCGGCGTTCCTGCTTGTGTGGTAATGGCAGCGACTAGGTTCTGTTCGGAACGGAAACGTTTCTATTATCATCCACCGTTTCGACACGGCATCGGACAGCTCTCGAAGCCCGGTGCCGATTACTACCGGAAACAAGTGGATATCACATCGTGTCCTTGCGACCCCTTCCTGGGATAGCACAAAAAAAACCCCCACAAACGAACGTTCCAAAACAAATAGAAGAGTGAAGCGATATCCTCGGCGAGCGCGGACGGGTCCGGCCACGGCGGATTGATACCCCGAATATCCAAAGTTGCAGAATCGAACGCAGAACGCAGTGCCAGCGAGAATCGGAGCGAAGGTTTTGGGTTACTGGGTTTGATAGAGTCTGCCGAAAATCGGAAGCCCGGAAAATAGAAAGTGCCACTAATGGATTCGTATTGTCATTCGGATGGGTCTTGATCGCTTTTCGCACTTCCCGAACGAGGTGGGATTCTGTATTCGGAGGTTTTAACAAGATGTAGAGTTCACCCATGGGAGTGGTTCGCAAATAAATTTAATGTGCCTTTTGATGCGCTTGATAAATGATCAGCCGAAGCAGAAATCACTAAATATGTTAAATTATTTCATGAAATTATGTCGACAGCAGGAAAGGCCTTCCGGGCGGTCATGTTCCGTCAAAACCCGTATCGCCCATATAGCCTCACCGGCCAAGTTGTGTAAAAAATCGATCAATTTCGTTGCTGGAGCTCGAAATGACGTTTTAATTACTGTAAAACAGGATAAAAATAGAGTGCACGGTGTGTTACGATCCACACAAAAACTGGAACACCCCGGCAAACGGTGGATTAAAACTGAAAATTAAAAACACACTTATTATGTGTGCCTCAGCGTGAGAGAGGGCCGCAGCATAATCGGCAAAAACGAGGCAGGATGCGGATTAAAATCGGCGGATACATTTTTCCATCTGCGCCACAGCACAGCCGGTTGGCGCTGAAGTCGGAGCGACCCAAGCGGAACGCCACGAAATGCCCCAAGCAGGCTCTTCAGCAGCTTATGGAGGCCCTGTGATAATACAAAATAGCGATTCCGTTTTGTAAACGCGAACGGTGGTCACTTTGGACAGCGAGAACGGGGGCGCGCGCCCGTCTGACGAGCGGTTAGCTTAATCTGATTGCGGGCATTCCGGGTTCAGGTGTTTGTGTGTATCGATCGCGTTGCATCACGAAGCCGGTGGGAAGCTGGACCAAAAATTTACAACCGGTAACAAAAATTGGGTCCATTCACGGAAAACTAAACCAATTTCGCTGCTGCAGCAACCGTTGCACCGCATCATTCATGAGGCGCCCGAAGACGCAAACTCAAACCGGTTGGGAAAATTATGGGCAAGAACGGTTCGAGAAGAACGAATTTGCGGCCATCAGCAGTCTTCCTTAAACAGGATCCCAAATTTGCCACGCTTTGCCTGGCCTTCTAAGCCACTGTTGGGAGTAGAACTTGGCCAACATTGTGAATCGGTGAAGAAATCTGTTCATGGATTTTATTTTACCATATTTTTTTATGCTCCATTTGTATTTAACTCTTTAATTTTCCATTCTTATTCAATGCACTATTATTTATTATTTTCCAAGAAGTTTTAACCGACTTTGGACAAGCTTTTCTGTGCGGGCTGCCGAAGACAGAACCACAGCAAACAGAGACAGGACAGGTTAGGGCCAAAGATTGTAGGTCGTACGAATTGGAAGGTTATCCGGGGCTGCACACGGTGAACAAGTTTCAGTTTAATAATCCAGCATCGTGCAGATAAAAAAACGAAAACGCTATCTAAGGCTGAACTCTAGCGTCCCAGCAGACCTGAAGAAGTTTCGCTTCGAGCAAGCTAAAAAGCTGCCAAAATTGCTGCCTGCTGCCGGTGGCCAGTTTGATTGCGTGATTGTCATCATGGCCGTTTGGAGTTGGTGCCCCGAGGGCACCAAACGGACGCGCCACCTTGGCATAGGGGTAATCATTAGTAGCACGAAGGGCGTGTGCAGTTTGCACCGTAAATGCATACAGCCGGCTTCTTCTTCTGCTTCTTCGGGGGGCTGTTAGGTGCTGTCGCGAAGATGTAGCCAAAGGCGATCTGACGAGGGGCCAGATCTTATCGCAGCGGCTGTGTAATAGAGTTTTGGGGCCTTCTCTTCAGTTTTGAGGCGAATGGCATGATGGCAGCAATTTTCTTGCACCTTCAAATTTGCGACTAAAATTCGAGAACTGGTTCTCCGGGGCGCGCTCCACGTTGCGTTTAAAACGAGTCAACAGTAGTGGATCGAACCGGGGGGAAGGTTCGAGATGTTTTGAGCATTTCTGGATACGCTTTAACGGAGTTCGTATTCAACGGTTGCTGATTGTATGGGAACCGGGTTGCCGAAAGGTGTGACGGATTTGTGTTATGAATATTTGGACGTAATATTTCACTATTAATAATCCGTACTGAAACCAACAAAGCGAAGAAAACACTACAGAGGACCAGTCCAGGCAACAAATGACTTAAAGTTTGCCCCTGGTTTTCCCAACAAGTCCCAGCTGCACGCCCCAAGATACCCGCCGGTTACGCAGTTCCGGGTGTTGTGCGAAGTTTTTCCCATCCATCTTCACGGGCCCGAGCGATGCTGGGGATGCGTTGTGTTTTTACTGTGCGTTTCGTAGTTTTATGCTCCATTTCGGAAGCGTTTTCGAGTGAATAATAATGTGGAACTGTTTTATGATGAACCTTTCGGCACAGGCTAGCCCCAGGCCCAGGTGTGTTCTCCTGTCGATCGATCACTGGAGGGGTCCCCTCCTTTAATGCCGAAAGCCATTTGTGTAATCAAACCAATCTCTGGGAGGACGAACCGGCATATCAATACACACTCCGTATCTCCAGAGACGACCCTTTTTCTTCCCTGGAGTCCCTTTTCCACAGGCCGATGGATGCTGGTAGTTGGTCAGCCTCCATCGGTCTTTCCGACAGTCCTACACTTTTACTATCTTAAAGCAGATAACAAGACGCTGCGGAAGCTACGGCAACAGCGAGCAGCAGCAGCAACAGTGATTAATGCAACGTCGTTTAAACAACATCCTTCTGGGCGGATTCCTCGATTCGCTCGTCTGAAGTGCCGTCCACTTCACCACTGTGCGCTTTCTCCAGCGAAACGATAAAACACAATCTGGGACAAATTAAATCACGCTTCCGGTTTCCGGTTTCGCGATCACGCTGAAGAAAAGAGGATGATCCCGAGGGAATACTTCGCTGGGTTGCCGGTGCTCAGGAGGTTGCGCGTTTCAACGGAAGTAAAAAGCAATATTTGCATTATCATCACCATCATTCTCGGGCTCGGCAAGAGGTCGTGGCCATCCTTTCTCGACCATTCCATAGTCGTTTCAACTATCCACAGAAGCACTGATAGCGCGTAATCGGAAAGCATCCCGTAGGGCCGCTGCCGTAGGCAAAGGCTAACCATTACAGCGTGTCGTCATTTTAAGTATTGCCCGGTGATTTATTACTATTGTGAAGTGAAATACTTTCAAGATCGGGATCTGAGGAGTGATCCTTTCCAGCTTATCGTCACAATAAACCGTTTAACGGTCTTTTGATTAAAACACACATCTCAAATTGCGTTACTTTGCGTGCTCCAGCGCTAAAAAGGAATGCAACGGGTTTGAAATATGCAACGAATGTGGAAAAATGAAATGCAAGTATGAAAAAGTTTAAAATTCATTCCAATTTATTTACTGCACCGTTACCGGCCAGTAGCAGTAATTAGGACGAGAGAGAGTCGAAAGTGAGGAAAAAACTCATCAGGATCCGACGATGGGATGTTAAGCAGGACGTGCGCCAGTTTCGAAACTCCATTTCCACCGGGAAACAAATTTTTATCCCGGGCCCGGTGCAATCTTCTAATGAAGTGACTGGGCAAGTGTGTGCTGCGAGGCCGAAAAACCGGATACAGTAATTACAACGCGATCCTCGCTGGCGTGATGAATTCCATTCCAAACTCATCACCATCTTGCGCTGAAATCATTTTCGTTAACTTTGTGCGCGGATCCACGTTTTTGACTCTCGTAACCGAATTTTTTGCGTACTTTTGGTCAGTTTGGCTTTTTTATCGGGGCCACGGTTGCTGGTGCGTAGCACCGGAAAAAATGCGATCAAGATGAAACACAACTGGTTGTAGCCGTAGCACCGCATCAGTACGCCTCCCCCTGTCCTGGGTGTCCTGCCTGGGTTTTATTTATATGCACTCCCTTTATTTTTTCTACTCATCTTGATTCCCTTTTCGTTCTTTAATGCCGCGGACCGCGCTACTGCAGCTAAAGATAATGGTTATGAATTTTTTTGTTTTCCAATTTCGCACAAAATACGATGCGCCGTATAAAGTTAAGTCGAGAGCACTTTCCAGCAGCGGTGGCTCCTGAAACTGGCAGGTTATTATTTTGCGCTCTGCCTCCCTGTTTCGCTGCTCTGTCAGCTTCCGGGCGCGGGCCCGCGGACTGCGATAGGAGCTGGAACGTGGATCTTGTTTTTCTGTTGGGTGGAGATCAATCAAAGGAGCCAATAATGATACCCAGCAGCGCTCCACCGAAAACGCGCGTTCGTTACTCATCATGGGCTGTGGGTAGAGGCATACACTGCCTGTCAAAAATGACACACCAAAACCAGGCTCCGTAACCGGTCGAGCAACCGGTTGTAGGTTATGTTTATTCTTTCGAACCATTTCCGTACGTCAACTAGGGCATCTTTCTTGTTGATGATTGAGTACAAAGTGTAATTTATTTTCCACAATCTATTTTCCCGTCCGAGCATGCTGTGCACGAGCCAACATGGCGGTGGACGGTCAAATGTTGTTAGATAGTAACCCCTGCCAACCCGCATATTGTCAGTTACGGAGGGCAAGTGTGCGATCAAAGCGAAAGTGGCCGCTGGGCGGGTTTATACGCGGCTTCATATGCAACGTTTTGCCAGTTCCAGTTTTTCGGAAAAACTCATTTCGAGTCAGTGGACCAACCAAGCGGTGATCTGTGACTTAATTGACTTGCCCAGGATGTGCCCAGCGACTAATTTCTGCGGCGTCGTGCGGGTTATTTAGAAAAGCACAAACTCGTCGACGTCATCGTCGCAGGACGTTCGCCTTTTTTTGGATACTCTCCCCACAGAAGCGTCAAGTGTTCCCGGCCATGGTCCGTCGACCGCAGCCAGTTTACCATACGTTCAGCACTCGAACAGCGGCCGGGGTTCCTATCATTCCACTTTGGCAGAAACCACTCACTGGCTGCTCTGGCCTCTGGGTAAGAAAAAACGACGAACCTGTCAATTTACGAGCCCAACACAATCGATCAAACCGCTTCCAGTTGATAACGGTTCTTTCGCGATGCCAGCAATCATCGACAGGCAGAGCGGCTCCTTCTGGTTTTTGGAGGTCCGTTTTATTCGACAGGATTTTAATTCCAGCCCTCTACTTCATCTTCATCCAGGACACTAGGCACATAGTGAAAGGTTGCAACTTTCCGAGAGCTCTTCGAAGAAACAAGGACCGGGAGCAGTCGAAACGGGAACTACACCAAACACCCGGCAGCAGCCTGTCATTAAGGGACCATTTATTTCACCGTTACCTCAGCCAGAATGGACCAGCTTGTTCAGACAGAGGGGAGAGCGAGCGCGAGCGCTTAAGGATGCGGTCGTTAAAATTACACGAATCGGTTTAATATATTAATTAAAACAATTCAAGCGCGGACGGAACAAGAAGCGCTGACCCGCTTTCCGGTGGCCGGTTTTTCTTCTACCCGTCGTCGATGGTCAACCAACCGGTTGACCCAGAGGCGGGTCCCCGAAAATGGGCGACCGAAACGACGCCGATAGGGTGCTCCTGACCGGTCTCCAAGACCGGCAGCCTGCTGCAGCCCGGGTGCACTCGCTCGAAGGAAGTGCCATTTTATGCCATCAAAAACATGAAACTGGACGTAATTAGGGGCACGACACGAGAGCGTGGTGCGCGCTCCTTTACCTTTCGGCTTGCATGGGCGAGTTTTGGGGAATTTTGTGCAATTTGTGTCAAAAGACACACGGAGAGAACCTCTCGAGGACGGGCTCTGAAAGGCTTGGGTGCCGAGGTAAAAGCGCATCCATTGGGCGACCACGACGATGGCGATTGTTGGATGCGATCGCTCATTAAAAATTTGCATTGGAAATTGCAAAACGAACAAGTGAAATAAGGACGTTACGAATACTCGAACGGTTGATAGTGGACACCGACCTTGGGAGAACTTAAACGACTTTCAAGTCTCAGCTTTTGATTCAAGTTTTTGTGAGTGAGTTTTACGACTCTTCCATTCAGAGGCTTAGAACTTTGCGAATATTAAATTGAATTTACTTACTCTTAACAGACTTAATAACGAACAATATGAAATCACGAAGTTCACAGATAAGCGCCCCCAAAATCCGTGCAGTGCGCTGATAACGGTGGTTTGAAAGGAGAGGTTACCCTAGCCGAAAATCCTGCCAAACCAACCCGAAGCACAGAGCTGATCGTTTAAGAACCTTTTCCTCGAATTTGTCGGTCGTTCGGTAAGCTGTGCCCGTAAGCTGCAAGGAGTCTTTATCGACAGGAAGGGCACAACTTCGGGCGGCCGGTGTTTGATTGTTGGGGTCAAATCGAATCCCCAAAATCCCTTGATTGAAATTCGCAATGGCGCTCTAATGGGACAAGGGTTCCAAAATGGAAACTATAGACGGGCGCGTCTGCATGCTGCCATGTGCGATTCAATTCGAAACTAATTTGCCGACTGCGGCCTGCTGGTGCTACTGCTGCTAAAACAATTTCCGCAATCGACCGTGGTGCCGGGAAAACGGCAACGAAGGATTTGTGCTACAGACGGTTGGTTCTAATGCGCGCTACACGCAATTTCGCAGCTGGCTCGTTGTCGTTTTGTTGTTAGTTGCCAAATGCTTTCGCATGCCTCGGAGAACATTTTCGGACCCTCGGACCCTTCGGAATCAAAAGAATTCACTATTCTCGGTCGATCTCAGTGAAAATACGCTTCTTTCCGACGAATTCGCTCACTTTAATTTTCACAGGATTGCCAAATTCGGCTCTTCGGTGGTCTAGCCGGCCCCAAATCTTGGGCGCTAACAGGCCGCACGCGATTTATCGTTACAACCTCTGGCCACCACCAGGTCTCCGTGACATTCAACGGCGAGATACCCAAGAAATTCAATCACATTCCGCGGTGTGCCTATTTTCTGTGCCGGGCAAACGAATGGAAATTGAAAAATGCTCTCCCAGCGCAAACATCAGGGACCGGGGCAAATCGAATTCGTTTTCAGTTGAAAAGCACGCAAACCAACATCGTCCACCGGAAAAGCAAAAACGCTCGTCTGCGTAAACATTCCACGGTGACCACGGCAACATAATGAATGCAAATGAGTCGAGGCGGTGAGTCAGAAGTTCACGGAATCATCTAATCATTCTGTACAACACGCTCAGAGTGGCCAGCAGGTAAAGCACGCTGTCGTTTAAAATTAGATTCAACTTGTTGATCCGGGATGTCAAATCGTGGTTCCGGAACATTAACAATTCTTCGACATGTAACCACAGCCGTGGGGCCGAGGCCGGGGGTATCCGATTAAACTCCGCTTTCCGGACAGTGATTCCCAGGCAGTGGCCGACAAAAGGAAGCCGTGCCCTACCGTCGACCGCGGCCTGCTTGAGGTCACGCCACACGCTTCCATAATTCACGGGCTTCATTATGTATCGCGCCGGAACATTCTCACATAAACTGCAATCGACCACATGTGCATATGCTGTGACCCTGGAGAGACATCTTACTCGAAGACCCCCCTCGGTAACGGGGGCATAAGCGGGCCCCCCGGACCAGAACGGCGCCGTCGCGCGATGATCTCAGAGAGGGTCGTTCTTTTTCCCTCCTCGGGTGCCACGACCGACGGTTTCCGGTTGAGAGCACGCCACGCAAACCACCGGCAAACCCGTCCGATGTGGCCAGCGATGGAGAACGCTGACGTTGGCGCTGAATAATCTGTCTCCGCGCGGCGTTACTCTGAAGCGTACTTCCGGTCTCAACGGCAGCCTGGCCCCGCCTGGGGAAGGGTTAGGGTGCTTTTTGTTTGCAAAATGATCTCTTCACACACACAGACACACACATCAGCAGCAGCAGCAGCACCTCCGGAACCTGCTCCGTGGGAGATCGTCGCTAAAATCGGCGGCGATGCTCCCTAACCGAAAACCTAACCCCCGTCGGGGCCCTTGGCCGCAAACCCGCGTGGCGTCATTATGCGACCGTCACGTACGGTGGTTTATTACAATGGGCGATTCGCAGGGATTTATGCGAAAAGTGCACTCGTCGGCGGCGGGAATAAAAAAGTGAAAATGGCAGACCGACCGAGTGTCGAGTGAAAACTAAAACTTAAACACGGAGAAGCCAGCCAGGGAGGGCCTTTTATCGACCCCCCCCCCGGCGCACTTAGGATCGCATTACGCCCGTTGTGGTCGTGGCCCGGGCGCGTCGTCCTTCGTGTGTTGCGGTGATTCATCGCCCTTGTCCTTGCGGTGGCTTGCCACTCAATTTCTGTGCTCGGTTCGGTGCCAGAAAGCGCAACGTTACAGGTGTACTGCTGCCACTCCCGGTGTCACTCCTGGGGCACGGTTTTGGGTGGTGGCCCCATTTACACCGATTTCCTCCCCAATTAAACCGCAATCACAATAAAACGGGGCGCACATTACCCGTGCCCCATAAAACCCCGTCAAACTGGTGGCCGTTCGTGTTTCGTTCCGATCCGTATTCGATTACAGGGCCGTGCTTCCTGTTAGGCCCGCTGTGAGCCAAACGATTGTTTCATGATTTGCGATAAAATCTTCGCTCCGCCTCTGTGTTGGGTCACACAAAAGTAATGCTGGCCGCCACCGGCCACCAAACCGATTAGCTATCCTCGGAAATGGTGTTTTATGTCAACGCCTATAATCCAATCGATCGGTGTTAATGTTAATGGGAGACGAAATAATTAAGAGAAAACTGATCAATTTGGCCCACAGCCTAGGGTACATCGGAATTTGATGTTTGTCCCCGTTAGCTTAATTGATTGTTAAAAGTTTCGAGTACTAAGAAAATGATAAAATAATTTAATAATCACAAGCGAACAAACGGTAGGTTAGTAAACCTTTAATGTAATTAAGAAAATATTAATACTTTTGGTTTGGAAAAAATCAGTAGGAGTTTTCAACATATGCCACATATTTTTGGATAATTTCCATTTATAATAAGGATAAAAATAACCATAGAAAAGCAGCATAAACGCTCAAACAATGAACGGCACACATCGACAATGTACAAAATGAAGTTATTGATTTAGTGCTCAACACACCCGTGTTGTTGCAACAGTTTATCAATCCCTTTACCGAGTCTTGATGGGTTATTAAATTACAATCAAACGACCCTCTTCGGTGACGGGCTCCGCTGCCTGCCTGCCTGCCCGGTTTGTGCTCCGATGATTTACAGCCCGGGCCATCCAATCACCACCGAACCGAACGCGTGTGATTTAGGCACGAAGCGAACTCGATTTATTATCCTGTCACACGGCGTTCCTTCAACCCACTTCTCGAGGGGGCCGAAGCAGAAAACGATAAAACAAAAATCGACCAAAAAGGACAGTTTGCTGACAATTTTCCTGGGAGTCCTGTGATAGGTGATAATGGAGCAAATTGTAGAGAAATGTTTCATTCCATGAAATTGGCTGCTTCCTTCTTCTGAAGTTTGCTTCTTCCGGTCATTCCAACCTGGGCCGGGACCTGCACCGGAAGTGTGCGATCACAGCCGCTCGTTGCGTGCGACAGCTGGCAAGAGCATGAGGATGAGTTATAACGGCTCGCCGGCAAGTGTTGTCGCCGTCGCCGGGTTTCAAGTTTGGGATCGTTTCCGAGAACTACGTGACGTCGCCAGGCTGTCGATAAATTAGCACAAAAACAGGTCCGCAACGGAGTCCGGCTGCAGCTGAAATGTTGAATTGAACCCAAGGGTGAAGTGATGTTGCTTCTCGGGATCCCCAACATCAACACGGGCCTCCGCCCGGCGCCATAAAAAAGGCACAGCCGGTGATGCGTGTTCCTGTCTCACCTTGGACTCGTCGAGATGTTCCGCTTGTTTTTGCGGTCCAATTAAAATCCGCTGCGATTCTGTTTTTATAACGCGAGCGCCGAGCACATTTAATTACCTTTCGTGTGCGAATTGTGTCATTTAGACCATCACCTCACGTACCGCCGTTTAACGTTCCAGGTGAGAGCGGGCATCAGAGTAAGCCCCGAAGACTCGGGCGCGCTCGCGCCCGAGAACTCAACCATAACCTCAAACAAAAGTAATTCCTTCTGACATTGGCACCACCTCGCTGTTTTTCCTTGAGTTCCTTTCTTCCGCAGATTTGCGGGCGGAACAATGTCGACCCTGTCTTGGCGGTCGGGTTCTAATCGCTTCTCGCATGTGTCACGGACGGCGGATTTTCAAATTCTCTCACACAGCATTTCGCTTGATGGTTTCCACCGCGGGGTGAGCCCCCGAACCTCCGAAAAGACAATGTCCGCCGGTCCGGCTTTTCAGTCTCCCACAACCTGGAGCGCGGAGAATTTTCGTATTCCAGTCTCGGGGGTTCCCGGCGCTCTTGACAGCTCATTAGAAGTCAGCGGCAATGACAGAGCGATGGTGGCGGTTCTTAACCTCCTCGGGCACGGATGAATCTTGCCACCGGCGCACAGCCGGGTGCTCAACAATTAGTAAGTGGCTGCCGCCGAATGTGTCGAAACTGTGTCCGCACGTATGACGTTTATACAACTCTGCACACTTTGCGGTGCGCATCCGAGACAGGTCCGGAATTTTCTCCACACTGATTGACTGAGTAGAGTGACGTCAAGAAAACAGGTGAGCCCGTGCTCGGGTTCTCGTGGCCACCCCGTTCCCGGGGGGATCGTTAATTTTAATGTCTCGACCCTCTTCTCGTCCGTGCGTGCGATGAAAACGACTCCCCCGTGGAGCCCCGGAAGGGACTTGGTGTGAATTGTTGTGAGTGGAATATCAATGAAGACCCGGGACCCGACCCGCTGGTGTCGGTGTGGCGTTTAGCCGCCTCTTTGAAGGCTCTACCAACGACGGTTGCGGTTCTTCAGTGGTAACCACAGCCAACGCACCCACCCATTGCATTTTGTTGCATCAATTAGCCGGCGGGTCGGTTGCCACGAAGCCTCCCCGGGGAAAGGTTCACAGACCGTTGCCACCGTTGGCAGAGAGAGAGACTCTTCACCGGTGCAGCCGGCAGCTGCTCCAAGAAAGAATCTGTACGGCACACGACGCTTGTAGATTGTTGCGGGAACCTTAAAAAACCGGATCAACTGAGCACGTAGAGTTCGGTTCGGATGGCAGCGAGGAATGCTCCCGTTTCCGTTGCAAACCAGATGGAACTGTTGCACCGGCTGGCGCCAGACGACACGAGCGACACGGCGCTGCATTATGCGTTACAACTTTTTGCCCGACTCCGACAGAACACTTGTCGCCGGCTCCAGAGCCCGCATCTGGTGAGCCAACAGCCAACTTATTCGTCACATTCCGCTCGGTTCAGAAGCTGGCCGTACCTCGAAAATCAACATCATCAGCCCAGGAAGCTGCGAAGTTATTCGGTGAGCTACTAAATTTTGATGGTGGTCCTGAACTCAGTGTGCCTCAGACAGTGTGTAGCTCGGCCGCAACGTCATGTGGACATCGGATGACTTTGGTGTTGTAAAACGGAAACAACCAACAAACTAACAAAGGTAGCCCATGGTCTAGTGCCCGTAACTGCTCCAACTAATGCTAATTCCTTGCGCACACCAACGAGCTTCTAATCTTCGGCTTTGATCTCTCCTCGAGTCGGGTGGCCGAACCTTAACGGATCGCTGCTCCGGAGGGGTTCGTTCCCCTCTATTGGGTATGTAGATGGACAATTTAAAAATAATTTGCCACCCTGCAAACCAAAAACACGGATCCGAAATCTCGGCAGTCGGCACGGCGACTGCCCGGATAATTTATTCCCGAGTAGAGTAAGTTTCTGGAACTCCCCGGACATGGTACTACTTCAGCGGTGCTCAGAACGGATGAGAAGATAAATTAGCTTCCTGCGAGCCCCGAACGAGCCCCGAACACTCCGATAGGTGTGCCGTCACCCGCTTCTAGATGATAATAGTACTAGTGCCTTGGTGTGTTCGTCCACTCGTAGAGGGATAGGGATCGTAATCACAGTTCCTTCTGCGTGTGCCAGCGACATGCCACCGGCGGGACGCAATGCGGTGTCTAATAATGGAACAACACTTTTCTTCGGTCGACCAACGGTGGGGATGGGAAGACATAGTGGCTGCAGTTAGCAAGGATAACACTGGCCCGGGATCCCATCGTGACGTCAGCCGGCCCCGAGCCGAACGACGGGACGATGATGATGGAGTGTTTTAATATGCTGCCATCGGTTAGCGGGAAAGTTTTCGCCTGGTTTCCTGAACGCTGGCCCACCACCGGGGAACACGGATTTGAAGGATTGTCCGTCCGGTGTTGGCACCGAAATAATGAGTGGCGATTCTACGCTGCGGGCGAAGACAAACAAAAAGCTTGTCCCGCATCATGTACATGCGCCTGAGTGCCCGACATGCCGGTTAGGTGTCCTTGGAGTGGAACGACATGACACTGGAAAAGTTTGTTCGCTAAATTCCCAATTATTCATATCGGATGGGTACATATTTTACAACGGTTTTTTGTGCGCTTGGAGTCTGATGGAATTCTGATGGAAACTATGTTCGGTTATTGAAAATAGTTCAATCGTTTGACTAGAATGCTGATGGTATGGAAAGCCCAGAACTCGATTTGGAACCAAGCATTCCTTTGATTAGATTAAATGTTTGTCGAACATTCTAAAACCCCGGGGTGAGAGAGAGAGAGAGGAAGGTTTTCTGCTACCCCCCTTCCTTTCGTAATCGGTTTTAGGGACGACGAATCGAAAAATTTAAATTAAAATGACCAAATTGTGCATAGTCACTTATGCTCCGGGCGGACGGGCTTATGTGGGGCGGATGTTCTGGATGCCCCACCACCTCCCCGGTTTGGTGGCCAAATTGCAAAAATTAACCGCCTTTTTCCCGACTCATTCTTTACGTTTCTGTTTCCAGCAAATCTTCGACCGGCCGAAGATTACCACTACAGCCCTTGCTGTCCACGTCCGAATTGGGACCCTTCGAATGGCGCGTTGCAAGAACTTTCAAACAAACCCTGGATCCGGCTGCGACTGAAACTTTGGAAGAACTTTGGAATAACATTCCTTTCCCTCGTGCCGCAATGGTCCGGTCCAGGCCCGGGTTGGTGGTTGTGGTTTTGTTCCTTCTCGGGCACGGAGCTAGCTAATGGCGTTGTTTTAAAAAAGATAAAATACGGCAAAAATTTGCTGATCAATCCGGGACGCTCATCCCTGGTCATCCCGCTTCCCACGTGGGACCAATTTTGGACATTAGATTAGATTTCCGGCGCCACATCCGGCCATCTCATCTTGGCGTCGTCGTTTGTAACCTCGATTTGTGGGGATGAATTTTAAATTTCTTTCTCCGGCACAACATGCTGCTGGTGTGATCGATGGACCCCGCAACGTGTCCGTTTGGAGTCCGCGCGATGAAATTCCAATGAACGCCAGTAGCCTTCGCGACCGTGGATCCTGCGAAACTTACCTAAAAAGGTAGAAACAAAAGCGAAAGAAAACAAGGCGTTAGTTGGAATCCAGCAGAACGGAATCGGAGAGTGGTTTAGATCGTGGTCGGGGCTCCGTCGCGAGATTTTCGCACCGGAAGGACGCCCATTTCGCGGGCACTTTATCGCGTCGCCCCAAGTCAAGTCCCCTCCCCGGGTAATGGTCTATAAACGCGAAATCGATTGGATAATCTTCAATCGCAGCAACCAACGGCTTATGCTGTTGCCGTCGAGCGGCGATTCAATTTCGTTTTGCGTAGGGATTTCGCCCGGCTGACTTGGATTTTATCTTTTGGATGCCGATCTCGTCCGCTCGCGCTGTGCTTTTATCAATCTGTTTTTTTTGCCTGACACAGAGAACCGCGTATCGATGACCGTCAATCGGGCGGGAAGAAAAATGCCGACACAACACCGAACGGGATGGGATTTATTTTTATTGCCAGCGTAATTCGAACGGTTTGATTTATGCGTCTCTCATCTCGTTTATGCATCTCGCGGCGCGATGTGGCAATGAATTTAGAAAATGACACACGAGGCCGTGGCAACTTCTTTATTCTGCTTCTCGATCGATTAAACGTAACGGGCGACATTCTAATCACGGCCCTACAATCTGGCCAGAAAGTGAGAGAGGGATCCACGAGTTGTTTTTGTTGGACACAACTTTGAGTCCTCCAGAAACATTGTTCGGAAGGACAACAAAAGTCCGATGCGTTACTGCTTCGTAGAAGAGGCGGAATATTATTGGAAGCTACAAAAACCGAATCGATTCGGTTCACTTCAGGCTACGGTTCAGATACTTTGCTTCGAGCTCAGCTTATTATTGTTATTGTTAGTGATTGTTTATGCACGTTGCAGCAAATTTTGCGACCTTTTCGCCCACCGCATTCAATCTTCTGTCTCATAATGGTCATCCGGTGGTGCAAATAACCGACCATTAAGAAGAAAGATTGCTCACTTGCAGAACCAGAAATACGAAGCACAATCTGCGAAGCATTTAATTCCTGTGGACCGATGGATGGTTCGTTTTTTGGTTGCCCCTGAACAACGACGACAAATCGGTGTGTGAATCGGTGAATTCGCATCGCTACACGGCCATTCGGCCCGCTCACCATGCTCGTCGTGCGTCTTTAATCGTCGATCGATTGGGGAGGGACTTAAATAGATCTTCGGAGCCCGATGCGATGGGTAAGAATTTATTCCTTCTGCTGATCGCACGATCTCTTCCCGCACACCTTTCCGGGCTTTAATCTGGGACCCCAAAACAGGTTTCCCCAACCGTTTAAACGCTGTCGCTAAGGGGTTGCCAGCCACCAGTGACTCATCGGCCGCTGGTAAACCTCGCAAGATGCGGAGTTCGCGAATTCGCGAGCCTCGTCGTGAGGGGATGTGCGCTCGTGTTCCCCGGTTTAGGAATTTGCGTTACTTCGCTTCGTTTTTTGCTAGATTTATTTTCGCTTCCCACCGGAATCTCCTCCAGTGTCAGCGGTGGGTCCGGGTGGTGGTGTGCCTTCTCGGGGGATGTTGGACGGAACCGCAAAGTCGGCTCAATTTAAGCGGAGCCCCCAACCGATAGTAAATCAAGTTCGGACGGGTTTTTTTTTATGATTGAAAAGGATACCCGGCGAGTAAAAGATTAAATTTTTCCAAGGGGGCCAGGGTCAGATTAGGGTCATGTGAGGTTGATTTTTGGTTTTGAACTCCTCTTTTTGGGGTTTCCAATAAATTGCTGCCATTAGGATAATACTATCGCTTGAGCCATTAGTATCGTTTGATGGTGGCAGCAAATCATCAAACTTTTTTTTTGTCGCTCAAACATCCTTGGGGTCCTTTACACAACTAGGCGTGCCCTGTGTCAAGGACCTTCGGTGGACAAAACGAAACACCCGGTGTGTGTGTGTGCAGAGACGAATTCTCCAGAGATTCCTAGCCAGCTTGTTTGGTTCCATGAACTTTCCGGTTCCTGGAAACCCGACGACGATCTGTGAACGTTGGCAGACGGCATCGCAGACGACACCCGAGATTACGGCCCGAACCGAACTGCGAAACCAGGCAGTTGTGCGCAGAGACAGCATAAAAGCATTCCGATGGGAGCGATAAAAATCTGCCATTTTTACCATGATGGAGAACACCTCAGCCCGGGGGCGCTCCGAAGGGATGACAAAGGACTTTAACTCGTTTCTGAAGCTCGTGGTGGTGGTGAGTAAACGCAAATGTGTTCATAAAAAGTGTGCCATTTTGGAAGGTGCCACGCGTTGTCGGTCGGCTCGTCGGAAGCTCCACATTTGATAGCACATATTGGATGAGAAAAGTTTCTTTATGAGTTCAATTAGCGGCCAAATCTTCATCAAAAGCTTGTTCATTAGCTTTTTTGAGTAGAATTCATGTTATTGCTGACCAAATATTATTCGAAAGGAACTCACTGTGGACGTGCAATAGCCGCACCGTATATTGGACGGAAACGATACGATTTGGACTTTCCTCATTTCCTTCCGAAATCCCGGAGCTCCTGGCTCCACCGTAAGCAACAGCGCGCGAGCCAGCCATCGTTCTTTCATCTTTTTCGCAGCATTGACGATAAGCCAGCCAGATTCCAGCCCAGGACCCTTTGGGGGCGCCCCGTTCGATGGCATTAATTGGATTAATTTCAAAAGGCCGGCTTATTTACGACCAAAGTTTTGCCAATCCTCCCGAGGGCAGGCGACGCATCACGCGCACAAGGCGCTGGTGGAGTATCAGCACGTACTGGCACCAACCGGATGGCAGCGCTTTGGCAAAGGTGGCAACAAGCAAAGGTAGCAATTAACGTGTCGCGGGGGGCAATTATAGATGCCGATAATGGCCACGGGGGGCACCGACCACTTCCGGCCCGAAGATGTCTGGCGAGCGGAAGCTGCTCATCAGAGGTTGTGGCGAAACCTGTGGCCATTGTTTGCCATCTCCGGAGAGCCGGGAAGGTCGTCGAGATTGAAGGCCTTTTCCGGCCATCGTTCATCTTCCGCCCTGCCGGGCGGTCGAGGCCGAGGACACATCCGTTGGGCGAAAACCGAGAAAGAGACCACGTTCACATTGGACCAGCAGGAAAAGGACGACGACGACGACGAGCGGCGTTTCGGTGAAATATAAGAATAACAACTGCACATATTATGTTTCGTTAGAATTTTTGAAACACACCATCCATCTTGGGAAGGGATCAGACCTAATGAGCTTTCACGTTTCAGCGGAAACCCGGCGGTACGGGGTACTGATGAACCGGGATTGTTTTGGTTGATTAATGTACCTTCCTTTTGCCGAAACCGGCCACTGTTGCCTGCTGCAGATCCTGCAAAGGGCGCTGTCGTTCACAGCATCGTTAACTTAGGGCCGGCGCTGATGTTAACTTTGTTTGATTAGTAAAAGAGAGAAGGTAAGCCAGGGCACACTTTGATCGACCTACTGCCAGTCGCTGAGCTGTGTCCCAGTTTATGTTGACATTAACTGTTTTTTAACAATATTAAGACGTTGACTTCTGTTTAAAATTTAATTTTGGGGAAATTGAATTTTATCGAAAAAAAAGTCTAACAACTAGATTAAAGGAGGTTCCTATTTTGCATGCCTCATGGATTATTTATCATGCCCCTATCTTGGACAGGGGGGAAATTTATTGCATTTTTGACGACCGTTGTCGTTGCGAAAACGAGACCGTGACTGATTGGGAAACGCTTTCATGACGGCGCAGTTTGGGGAATCCGAATCCAAAATCGACAGCTCATGGCCGTCACCATTGTGGAAGCGAAATACAATATGAAGTCCTCGTTCGCACAAGGGTTCAGTTCGACAAAATGAAAATGCACAATCCGTTATTTCAATTAGTGCACACTCCAATCGAACCCCGGTGGCTAATATACTGTTTTGATTAATGGGGATCCCTCTTTTTGTGTGGCACGGCAGCCATTGTGAAGGGTGTTCGGCATTCCTTATGCTTCCACGGAACTGTGTAGTAGATGGCCCCGGGCTCGTAGTAAAACTGGCGTTACGCTTCCTTTACTACTTGCTCTTTCTCTGCAGTGACCGCGATGACTCTGTCATCTTTCGAATCTAAAGATGCGAAAAAAAAGAAACTTCGATCGGAAAATCACGAGGCGAGCGAAAGTAAGCTATTTAGGGAAGCTTTCGCTTATCATGGCGCAAGCGAAGTGAGCGAAAATCGTTTCGAAACGCAAGCAAACCTCACGCGCCAGATTGCCAAACAAGTCCACCGTGTTTTTTGTTGAAAAATCCGGCGGCTGTTTTTTATTGCCGATGCCAGATTCTTGACATTGATGATTTTTGCGCACTCCAAGAACTCGACTTAGTCATACATCATTTGGCTGGAGTACCCACTCAATGACTGGGTCCTTAAAGACTGGCGTTTCCTCCGGATGACGACTCCGGGAGTGAATGGATGGCTGGCAAATGTCGTCCGCTTGTCTCGAGCATTGAGCGCTCACCGTTACGTGCCATTTTATGTGCCTTATTGAGTAGAAACCCCCGCGGACTACATCGTAACGTCGCCGGACCTGGTTCCCGGGGATGCCAAATATTGTCCCGACCTGTGTGTAAGGGAAACATCCTGTCTTTTCCTGGAACGTTGAACGTTGGCGGTAACATTAGGCGAGTTGTCGTCGCGCGCCAAAACGATCACCGGCAGCACCGGGCAGGTGATGTGGGATAAAATTATGTTTCCCAGAACTGACATTCCAGAGGCATCCTCCCCTACGGCTGCCAATGCGTACAGACATTTGAATGACATTCAAATTTGGCGGCGTAACTAGCAGCATTGCAGGCTTCCTTCCTATGGTAAGTATTTCCCCATTTTTCCCATTTTAACCTTTTTTGATTCAAATTTTTCTCCCGCCAGGCAAAAAATACAGCTCGTTTGCCAATCTGTCACACCTTGGCGTTGGCGGCTTGCGGAAGAAGCTGTACGGGAACACGTGTCACGGTGCCTTCTGAGAAAAGCGGACCAGATTGGTTCCTTCAGCCCGGAACAAGCATCATCGAGCCCCGCCCCGGGCGTGGCGTTAAATTCGCTGATACAGTCTTCCTGTCCAAATACGGCGAAACATACTGTCCAACCCATCCCGCCCACCCAGACTAGTTTGCTTATCTCTGGTCCCGGGCGGCGAAAACACGAGATAAACTTATCAAATTTAACGCACCACTACACGCGTTATGGTTTCGTTTTCGTGCCGGCAGTGTCCTTGGTGATCCGTCCCGGCCGCACGCCAGAAGTGTCGCCACTGGGTGAATGCTGGCAAAAATAGAGCCACAACCCCCAGTGGGCCAGTGCTGGGAATGTTGGGCCACCACACCAACATTCCCCGAAGCGCGCGCCCACAGCGGCGCATTAGTGTCCGAACATTAATCGCCCGACTGGAAATAATCGCCCAACATCCCGAGGGTTCGCTTTTGGGGAGGGCCAAAATTACCAACAACCGTTTGGCGCTCCGGAGCGCGCCATTTGCTAATGACATTGCGAATGGTGTCCCTCGTGCAGCTAACTCGAAGTGACTAAGCCGGTGGTCGTTATGTCTGTCCCGGTGGGCGGTTCGGCGAAATATGCTGCGGCCGCGTGCTCCCCGAATCGATGACAGAGGGCGAGGTGCTAATGTATTATTTTTGGGAAATTCATTCGATACTACGTCAACACTGGACTTCTTCCGGAACTCCCCCCCATGCGCCCCTGATCGATGGGGCCAGCCGTCGGGACCAGGCCGGTCATTAAGCTTCCCGACCCACATGCGGCGCGCTTCGGGATAAAGCAATAAAGAGCGACCTCAGAAACAAGGTCCCGGAACTATGTTTGACTTCCGAGAAATAGAAGGCACGACCCTTTTTTCGGTATGGGGGGAGGACATCGGCAGATGGCCAATAATGTCGGCTGCCTGAGCATCGTGCCCATGACACAGTTTCTTGGCAGGGACAAAGCACACCAGTAAGCATGGTGTATCGATTGGCAAGCATCGGGGGGTTGTCCGTTCGTCGGTCCAGAAACTCGTTGTACTGTCAAATTTCAATTTGCAAACTGTCCAATTTGCCGGCACCCAGCCTCAAAAGAACTTTTGACAGACAAGATGACCGGAGAGTGGCAGAGAGAGAATCAAAGGTTGCCCATCGAGATCCGGCATCAGTCCTGGTCTGGTCAACAACCATCCATTGTCCTTAGACTGACGGTATCGGGGGTCTTCAAATGGAAAACTGCATCGTCCTGAAGGCATCATTCGGAGTGGAGTGTGGCAAAGAAATCAATCCTGCCGGGAAGGAAAGCGGAACGGATTGACGCCACTCACTGACGAGGGGGTTTTTGGGGGTGCCAGTTTCTTGTCCGTGTGATTTGCATAATTTCTACACCGCAGCGCCGGAACCGAGGATCCTTCAAAAGTTCGCACAATTCATTCAACGAATCGGCTCTGCTCGGTCGGCTTGGCCGATTTCGATTAGCATTTGTTTCTCGGCGCTTTTTTGGTGCTGATGATTTATTCATGAAACACCGTGCAAATATCATAAATCTTTCACCGTTTCTAGGAGGCTCTCCGGGCCGGCGGTCTAGAAGTTGCCGATTGCGAGTCCGAGTGAAACAATAGCACTGTGGGGTCAGCAGCGAAGAAGCAACGTTGATTTTAATGTCTGACTCAAGAAACGTGGGCAAATAATTGTCCACGGAGAAAGAACCATAGAAGGGGCGACAGAAAATAGATTTACATTTCAGCGGCGCAAGCATGCTGACGGCTTACGAAGAATCAATCTCTTTGGCCGTTCCGTTTGCACTGGCAAATATGCAAGCAAGAGCAATCACAGAGTCAAAGCAATATCACAAACTAAACCCGAAGCACCATAAAATCGGACACATCAGGGCCGTGTCTGCCGTGTCTGCCGACAGCGTATGAGTGGCGAAAGCCAATTTGTCCCTGTGACAACGGAATCGAGTAGTTTCAGGTATCGGAAAACTGGCTTCGTGCCATTTCCATCAGTATTCCGTACGTAATTGTCTCCTAGAGAAAGTGAGCTTGTACAGAACGAAGCGTTGCGCCAGTGAGAAGAATTGATCGGAAAGAAGCGGAGAAAACTGGAATGAAGTCATCAACCCAACAGTGACTAAATAATTAGACACTTCGTTTACTAAGTGAATAGTGTGAACCGACAAAAAAGGCGTTTTAAAAGCGTCATAAAAGATAGACATTAATCGTAACGACTTGTTAAATGGCCGGAAGGAGAACAATTTCCATCCACCCCATTTAAGCCGATTTGAATATTGATATCTGAAGACGATAATCCGAGAGTCGCTCGAAGGCAAGATGAGCCGGATGATGATGGCAAGACGGCAAATGACACATGCAAATGCCTCTCTCGGGCTTCCTCCTTTTCACACGACGTCACCGCCGCGCGTAGCTCGTCTTTCAATCAATGAGTTCTTGGGGTCTTTCATCATGATTAATGCCGTTTGCTGCTGCCTTCGTTCGGTTCTAGGGCTTTGCGGGCTTGTGGTGGCGGCAGCCATAGTCTCAAGCTTAGCATCATCGGGTTCGCAATGGCAAAAACGTGTCAATGGAACGTGCCCTCGAAGAAGCAATCCGGCCGCGTGTGCGTACAGCACATGAACACAGAACCACCTCACGGAGAGTGAGAGAATGCTAATGGAGCCCCGCCAACTTTTGATGCGCATTTATGCAAAAGACGTTCTCTCGTTTCGTTTATGCAAAAACTATCGGCCACGTGGCGGGCGAAATAAAAACGATGGCCCACCGTTTAGCACAACAAGTCAGGTGTGGGAATACATTCATCTGTCTGTCGGTTGGTGGGTCGGGTATGCAAATCGACAAACTGTGTCTAATGGTCTGTTGCGCCAACTGCTCCTAAATCCGCGATGGGCTTTTTGATAAAATTTGGCTTATACTCAAATCACGGATTTGGGATTTATAAAATCAAAGGAAAAGATTCTCTTTGAAGCTGTTTATACCAATTGTTTAAACCGTAAAAAATTACCGTATCCTTTTTTGATTCCACGAAACATACGAATCGGCAACTCGGCTTGGCGCGAGCATACGCTGCGTGCCATCAAACACATTGGATACGAAACTCAAATTTAAACCTAATCCATATCAAGCGGAAAACATTCTCAGCGCCTTAGCTGGGGCATGGTGGCCCCCCCAAAAGGCCTCTGATTATCACCCACACGTATTTTCGACACGAAATAATGGAGATGCAAAATTAAAGACTTTCGCCCTTCGTTCGCCGAGTCAAGCGCGCCCGTGTTTCGTCGAAAGGATATCGGAGTCGTTCGGTTACGTGTGTTTAGCGAATCGTTTTCCCCGCAACGCCCCCTTGTCACAGCTCTCGCGGTCCCGCAGTGTTGCATGCATAATTCGATAGCGGGATTCATTATGCGACAAAGGCGAGGAATATTGTGGGCGAGCGATGAGCCGTGTGGCAGCGTGCATCAATCTTTCAGAAGCTCACGGCAAGCGTTCGTGTCACAATCAATCCGCGATCCGGCTGGAGCTCTGTGGCTCTGGGGCTTCCTTTCGGATCGAGATAATTTCATTTGTCTCATGAAGGTGCGCAAATTATGCCGCTCCGAAGGCGCACGTCTCAAGCTATCACGTCAACTCACGGGGGGAATACGAGAATATTGCTCAACCCAGCCCCGGAGAAGGCGAAACTATCGGCAGAAGAGCCGGCACGTGGGCGACAGCGTTCCCACGTTCCCCGTCATCTGGGATCATCTTTCCTGTTACCGGGACTCGGAGTTTGGTGGAAGTTGTCACAGAGGCGAAAGTAGTTGTTTGTTCCATGTTTGTGCCCAGAAGTGATTTGGCCACTGATTCTGAAGGATTCATTTTAGAGAACATTCATAACACAACATACACGTGGGGTAAAAATACCAAAAAAAGGAAATAGAATAAAAAATTAATCAATGCAGACCGGCAAAGCAACTTGAACCAATTTCGGGACCAAAAACAAAGACCCATTTCGGTGCCAGTGTCGCTCGTCAGGTCAGGTTTCCCACGCGCAATGTGCGGCCCATTAATTAAAACCATGCGCTCCAGTTTTCAACGTCAACCCTACCGAAAAGGCTGTTTCCGTAAGATTTTGATTTACTTTGGGACCCATTTTTGAAACTATTATTACGTCGTCGAAGCTGGAACACGATTCCGTCCCAGGGCCACGGACGGACATGCAAACGACCAGGCCGGAACCATGGCCTGGGGGGGAAGAACCATTAGATTAGCGTGTGAGAGCTTCTTCGGACTGGACGCAAAGAAAAGACGGATGGAAATGAATGAATTCGGTGTTATCAAGTTGAACCGTTTACCTTCGACAGGGCCACGGCGGCCCGCATAATGGGCAGATTTAATTTCGGTTCGAACAAGTCATTTCCGGTTCGGTTTCGTTCGCGGTTCGTCCGATAAATCCCCCCCTCTTCGGACTCGGACGGTGCGCGGATGGGGCCACCAATAACGAGTTAGTGGGGAGCTATAAATTTTGGCGCGTTCTACGCGCTCTTGGGAAGGTGATCCTCCGGCACTCCGCTGGGGCGATAATTTAATCCCGAATCTTCCCGGCCGGAATGGCCCAATTCGAGAATGGGGGGATTAAGCGGGATGTGTTTGGGCCGTTTCGGGTCGTGTTGCGGTTTGGTGTTCTCGTCGCTCCTTTAGCACTCGTTTTTCGGAGCGACCGGCGACCGGGAAAATTGCTTCTGAATGTGGTGTTTTCGCTCCGACAGCACCATAACCATGCGTCATTTTCCCGGCCTTTGTACGCGTGGGTCTGCACCTTTAACCCCGTGAATGGGTTTTAAACCGTCGGCCGTATTTTTGGATCAAAATAATGTTTCCAAACCTACGCCGTACGATTCAAAGTACGATCTGAGTTAGTCCAAAAATAGATTCTGGGCTAATGTTGCCACCGATGGCGATTCATGTGGTACGGTAATTCGATATTGTTTTGTCTGAAATCACGTTAAAACTCCCTGACCCGTTATCAACATGAAAACATCGCAACGTACGGTACCGAGCATTATTTCGAACCCAAATAGCATTCCCATCCCAGTCGTGAGGAAAGGGCGCCCCCACAACGAAAGTCCCGTACGCAGTGTGCGTGGGGGGCATCCCTACTCGGTTCCAGATTGAGGCTTGCTTCTTATTCTTGAGAGACCCCCAGCAAGGCATTCGGTCAGAATATTCCTTTGCCACCTGTTTACGCATGCATCACACGGGCCGCGTACACCGGGAGGCCCGGCTTTAGCCTAGTCCAGGTCTATATGAGCTATTGTAGCCACCGGCGGTCCCCGGATTCGAACCAGTTGGGCGAAGAGCTTGAGGTTCACCCGAAATCAAATATTAATCGTGGTGACCACCAAAACCCGCAGAGAGCTCGGGATGTGGTAAGAGCATTATCTCTACTCTTTTTCTGGCCATTTTGCGGTCCTGTCGGTGCGGTACTTGTGGTTGCCAAAAAGCCCTGTAAGGTGGGCCCGTCTCTCTGTGAGCACCATCGATCGAAGTGAAGTTCCTATCTCATGGACCTTTCAAGAACCTCACTGAAGGTAACCCGAACCTTAATGTTTCATTTCTAAAGGTATGCGCCAGCATAAGAATGCTGTTAATCGATCGCCAAACATATCTGACCGTTCCGGGGATAGCTTTCGCCAAAAACTCTTATCCAAATATTGAACGGAACGGTTTTCATTCAGAGAATTGAAAGACCCTCTTCCCCCGACAGCCGATATCGCCACCCTCGAGGTGTTTGAAAATAGTTTCATCAAAGAATTTGCCTTTCAAACCTAAGATTCTTGACGGACCCTCGGACCCCATAGAGTGCCACCGAGAGAGAAAGAGAGGTAGAGAATAAGCCAGCGCCCCGAGCGTAAGACAAGCACCCTTCAAGTGTTGGGCCTCCAATCCGGACGGCATCCGCGGCGCTATTTACGTATGCAGAAGGTGCTCCGGATTTAAGAAGGTGCTACCACCTTCCCTCGGGATCCGTGGCCCGTTGGCAAGCTTTTCTCGGAAAGACGCCCAGAACCCTGGTTAGATTGGTTCGCGGTCCGCCCTGGGCCCGTGTGATGAATGCGTAAACAGAGTGAAATACCGAAAACACCTGACTTCTGGGGGCGCGTACTCCGAGAATGTGTACCTTATCATGGCCGCAGCAAGTGACATCATCGCGGGAAACCACCACAAACAGATTTTCCGGTGGACCGGGTGGTGATAAGAGCTCCTGACGGAGCTCTGTCTGTTTTTGCTGGTTTACTGGAACGTGAGTTTATTTTCCGAAATGCGTAGAGATTTTTTGCCCAATTTGAAGACCACGCTCGGCACGTGGCACAGATTGGTTTTAAACCGAAGCCCCGAAGCCTAATGGATTTACGTCGGCGGTGGTGCGTCGGCCAACGCCAATTTGGGGTCGAAAGATAATTTTATTAACAGCCCCTGCGGGTCCGATCGAGCGGGGGCCCGCTACACAGTGCGGTCATTTGGGTTTAGTTGTTTTTTAGCCGACCCGAGGTGGCCGTGCCGTGAATGAGATTTATGATGCTGCGTGGTTTAAAGATTTCGAGAGAGAGTAATAAAATTTGGAACGCTGAGCGTACTTTAACAAAGGGGAATTAGCCTGTTCGGTACTTGTTTCTGTTTTTGATCCATTTAGTCGTTTATATACGTTTATTTAATACCTACGAATAGAGCAGTAGCATCCCAAGGACGGTCACTCGTATGCTGGTGTGATTCCATCGAGAAACTAGTGTTCCGACATCCTGTCAAATGACCAGAAAACCATCCCTTGTACGGGACGATCAATAATCTGTTTACATATTCACCAATTTTATGCTAAACTAGCAGTTCCCGGCGCGCGTCGCTGCGCCTCATTTCATCCTTATTTCTCGATTCGGAGGCGTTTCAGAAGACTTCTTGGTGACGTATCCGTCCAGCTTCCCTTCTCATTTCCCGTTACTCCTACTTTTCAGACGATCGGGTATCCAGGTGACGTATTCGTTCAGTTTCTCTTACCACCTTACGGTGCTCCTCCGTTTCCCGGTGACGTATCCGATCGGCTTCCCTTTTCGCTTCCCGTTGGATGCATGTCAAAACTCGCACCCAGTCAAACTGAACCCAGATTTTGTATGGTAGCCCCCCTTTGTAAAGAGAGGAGGGGTTTCAAACATTCACCAGAACATTTCCCCTTCCCCAAAACATCCATCTGCCGAATTTGGTTCTATTTGCTCGAAAACGTTTATATGGGACGTTACGTATGGGCGTTACGTATGGGACGTTACGGTACGTTACGTTTGTATGGGAGCCCCCCCTCCCCGGAGGCGTGGGAGGGACAAACTTTCCTATTCACAATCCGGGGTCACAAAATTACGCTGTGCAAAATTTCAAGCGGATCGGTTCAGTAGTTTTGGAGAAAATGCGGTACAGACAGACAAACAACCATTTTTATATATATAGAAGAAGATAGATGGACTTAACTAAACTACATCGACCTCGGTGAGTCTTGCTCTGCACTTTAATAAAGTTATGCCATTCTCGCACGCGAATCCCCGAAAACACTCATTTTGCCGACCAGGAAGTCCATGTTTAACATTATGTTTATCAACCCGTGGGCCGATGGTGAACGATGTTTGGATGATTTTCCCCAAAGAATTGGTGTTGGTGTGTTGTTACTGCAACCTGCAACGTGTGAACTGCAAACCGAGCATCGAGTGTTGACATCCTTCGGGCGCCGTAAGTCTTCATTATGACCACACCAACCACTGTTGCTGAATGTATGTTTCTACCTCGAAAGGAGCTCGAAATTTGAATAAAAATCAACTTGATCAACGCGCGCAACTTTTTAACGCCAACCGCAAGCGCTCTCTTTCCTATTGATTTGCCCTGTTTTGCATAAGAATCAACCCCTGGCTAATTTATGCGCCTTTGCAACCGCAAAGCGGCTCGATCAGCATCATCTTGCAGTGTGTTGCCCCGGGTTTCAGCTGCTACCCAGCGGCGTCACCTGCGACAGCTGCATACCGGGGGACGCACCGTGTATCCTCTTCTCCGGCCGTCCGGAGACATGTGGTACCTCTTCACTTCCCAACGCCGGGCGCCGCTTCCGGGCGTTCACCGATTTGGCGGTGTGGCCACTTCTCCGACCAAGCTGGCGGAATGTAGCGGAAACTTTTTCCATTAAAAAGCGCTGGAGCTGAAGGAACTCGTAACTCGTAACGGCCCAAAAAAAAAACCCGGCGGGAGCCCTAAACAAAATACCTAACATACTTTCGCTGCCGCTGACGAAAAGAAGCTACTTTAGCGCGCGGGTGAAGTATCTCCCGCCCGCGATGCTCCGATGTGCTCGATGCTTTCCGGTGCCACATTCGACGGATCATCGACACTCGGTCGGCTCCTTACCTTTCGGAGCGGCGTGCCTGGTAGCGGCAGCAGCCGTTACTTTTGCCGTTTCGCAGCTGCTACCCCATGGAAAAAGATGGACGACGATCGCTGGGAGGTTGCTTGCGATTCAAGACTCGGGTGTGTGTGTGGTGGTCGTGACGTTAAAGGGCCCGGAAGTACGAAGTGGTGGTTGAGCCATGTCGTCCTAGCGCAAGAAAGTCCTTCCAATTGTTTCCGAATTTTTAACCCATTAAGTGTCCAATTTCAATGGCATCGCTCGCTCATGTTCATAATTTTTTCCCCGCACAAACGCACCGAAAAGGTAGTAGTTTCACAACGGCCAACGGGAGCGCGTGCGAGCGACGAGGAACTGGTGCGGCGGCAAATGCAGGAAAAAATGAAATGGAACATAAACGTGATTTTCCCGGCCGAGATTGGCCCGTGGATCGTTTTAGTTGCGGTTCCGCTCGAGCTCGGCCGCCTTGCCCGGAATCGGCTCCGGCAGACAACGTGGCGCGTTCCGCGCCCGTGAACACCGGCCGGTCGCGGGCCGGCCACGGTTTTGAGAAATTGATTCACGAGCCTCTTCTTCCGCTCTTTTTCCCAGCTCCATCCCCGGGTGGGAAAAGGCGAAAAGCGGCAATGAAATGTAATGAACAAATTAAGCACGAACTTTGAAACGCAAGCCTCGGTGCGCGCGGCCCACGGTCCGGCAACAAGCGTTTGCGTTTGCGCTGTCGTGTGCCAGCCGCGAAGAAGCAGCACGCGCAAATGTAAATAAACGTGGAAAACCATTAACTGGTCAGCACTGGGGGGCTCCGGGCCCGGCGGGGGGTTGGAAATTAGATCGTGAAGATCGTCTGCTTCGGCGGGTGGGTTCTTTTTTGTTAGAGGTACTTCCATTTAATTTATGGGTCATACGATTCTACGCCGAACAATGGCTCGAATTTGAATTTTCTGTCATCTACGGATGTGATGTAATGGTTGCCTTAAACAGGTCTGCTTTATTCTGTCGGAACTAGAAGCTTGAGATCGATCGTTGTTTGCTCTAAAGGTAGAATTTTAATAAAAGAGCCAACCAAACACTGACGTTACTATTCAAATGGAATCATTCAATCTATTCGAAAGCTCCCGTTTCTTCACGAATGAACTTATTCAAAGCAGCAACTTGCATCCTAACGTCATAGGTCCTTCCGATCAAAGGTCCTTCTGACGTGTCATCTCTCAAGGAATACAATCGTTAACCTTCGTAAGAAGTTCTTGTTTGCAGAAACTCTTAAAACTCTCCTTTTGGCCCGAAGGATCTTCAAAGCGTTCACTAGCGGCAAACGAGCGAATGAATCGCTTTCGGAAAGTGGCCCGACCGAGGGCGAGCGATATTGCGTGCGACATTAAACCGGCAAACGGATGGCAAATGAAAAAAAGCTGGAACGACGTGTCCAGGGGCAGGCGCGGCAGAGCGGATAGAATCGTAAATCGATTGCCCAACACAAGCACGGCGCACACAAAAAGGTCAAGACTGTCTCCTGAGTAGGTCTCGGAGAAGACCGAACCGAAGGACGATGGGCCAGCTAGGAGCGAGTGATGTAAGCACACACGTTCGCGCGGCGGTGTCCATTCGGAGTCTGATCAAACGGAACGTTGGTCACATCACGTTCGCCCCCACCCCAAATCGGGATACAAATTCCGTGCTGATCCGGGGGAAAATGGAGAAAACTTAATTTGCAAATCGCAGAAAACTGGCGCTCCCTTCCCGATCTGCCTCACAGTGGTGAAAATCGAAAGGGAAAGTTTGGCCTATTTTTCACACCGTTTTGCATCGTCCTCTCCTTGTGATGTTCGGCCCTGATCAAAATAGCAAATTTGGCGCGCTGCTGCCGTTCCACAAAGGACGCTTTCTCGGTGGTTGACGTCAACCGGTAGCTATCCGTCTAAATCGGGGTCCAACCGTGGTTCCTCGGAGGCTCATTAACTTGTCGATTCAATCAGCTCGCAGCCTCCCTCCCGGGTACCAGGAACGTGGCCAGGTACTGGCCAGAAATGGCTTCCAGTGAATTGGGCCGCCGAGGGCTACCTTTGATCGTGCGCTGCAAAGGGACACAGAACTTTCCATCGAAATTTATGCAGCGATTTAATAAATTAGCCTAATAAGCAGAATTCTAAGCAATTAGGAGATTGCCGGAGGCGGGAATGCGAAATGAATTAGATTCGCCCATCAACGGCCCTGATCCCTTTTTGGGGCGAACGAATTGACGCCGTGGAAACAATAGATCGGAATTAATTCCAGCCCCGGGAGTGACACACCTTTTTGGTTTCTCTAGCTTGCGTCTCGGTTTCATTACGCTAGGAGTCCCGAAAAAATCCCGAAAGGCAGTCAATCCGTCAAAGGCGCAGTGGAAGAAAACCAGACTCCTATCGCGCTTCCTGTCTGGGGAAGTCCGGAGACCGTTTTGACAGCTCGGAAGCAAAACATCTGCCTTCAGAGGGGTCAAAGCAAGCGTTGGTTTCGAATTTGAATGTAAACATACAAACATTCGTCACGCGAGGAAGACGCGCGCGCAGTAGGCCTTAAGTAGCTGGAACCGGAAAAATGTGGAATTGATTCAGCTGCCAGACCATGTGCGTCTGCATTTACTTCCTTTTCGTCTGTCAATCTGCTGTTTCTCTCCCTCTAACCGTGTGTCTGATTATCTGTTCGATATCGGAAACGGAAACCGAATTGGGACTAAAGTAAACTTTCTCCCCAAACACTTACCAGTACGTTCGGTTTGCCGGTGCGATCGTCCACCCAGACGAGCACCAGATCCGAGCCGGCCATGTGCTCGGAGCGGTGCGAAAATCCGAGCCCCATGAAGCCGCGTGTGTTGGCGGTGGCCGTGAAAACGATGTCCTTCTGGTCCACGTGCCACTCGAGGGTGTACAGGCCGTTCGGGTCCATCGACTCCGACCGGCTCCACCGATGGTGCACCGGTGGGATCAGTTTGCTCGGTTCCGGCGTTGCCATCGGCGACGCACCGGAAATTGGCAGCACCGTAAGGGCAGCGTGCACCGCCAACGTCAGCAGCAGCAACAGCCGCATCTTCAGTGAACTTGATGTTGTTGGCAAAAAATCGGGGGCCGTTGATTCTGCAATCGATTCCGTGCGCCTTTCCGACCGATTTGGTTCGATCTTTTTCGCTATGTTGGCCACGGAACGCACACACACACTTTTGCACAATGGCCCGAACCAACACCCGAAGGCCCGAAAGGGCGGCCACACACGATACGCGCACCGTGCGCGGTAATGAAATAATTTTAAATCACACCGAAACTCGCTCTTTTCGATGAAATCACTCTACTACGCGCGCCATTCACGGCGGCGGGCGGTGTATGGTAATCAAGCAGCTAATTTCCTTAATTATAGCATCAATAATAAATAATTGAACACTCTGCGCACTGCACCCCCCGAACACGGTGAAAGCCAAACGCGAGAAGTAGGCGTTGTGTGTGTGTGGGGATCGGGAAATTACTACTTCTTCGCCCGCGGTACGGAACAGCGGCACGGCGAATCGGAGCAGGCGTTGGCTGTCGAAAACCCTACGTGGGTTTTATGGGATCATCACATGCCGCACACAAGCCTCGGTAATTTTATCACTTCACTTCACTGCTGCTTCGAGAGAGAGAGAAAATAAATAAATTAACAAATAAAATATTAACGAAAGAGATCTTCACACAATTCACACAGCCTGCTTTATGGTCCGAGTCCATATTTATCACCCTGTCGGTCTGTTAACGATAGAGGACGGGGCCCACGAAACTATCTTCGTAGTGACGGTTTAGCAAATGTCATCGAACGGTTCGCTTGAGTTTGGCACGGCCGGACAATTATCGGTAGCAATTTATGTATCAGGACATATTCGATGACATGATAAATGATTGGCCCCGGTCCTTAAACTTTAGAACCTCGGCCGCGCGCGAGGTACGAACGAGAGAGCAGAGGCAACCTATGAACCGGCCCCCCCACTCGGTCCGCCTGCGTCTTTATTGCCAAAATGCTAATGGTCTTCCGTTAAATACACAGCGAAAAGAAGCGCGAAAAAAAACGACGACGAAAACAGACAACAGCAGAAAAAACTACCGTGGGAACTGAAACTTGTTGCGAATTTTCGGTTCGCTTCGTTTTAGTTTTTTTTTTTTCGCCCCCTCGCAGTCCTTCTTCGCGCGAACAGAGCGATCCGCGCGATCCGCGGCTTGATGGCTTAGCAAAGCAAAGCAAAGCGCAAAAAACAAAATCGCGTCCAAGAAACCGGCCCAAGGAGGATCGCGAAACACACGACACACAGTAGAGGCTGGAGACATATCCAGCGAGAAGTGGCGAACAACGCCGGCAAGCCTCGCGCGGAAGGATTTCCGCGAGGATGACACGCCGCGTGCGTGGCTGTGTGTGTCTTGGTTGTCCACCCGGCAAATCTATTGCCCACGATTCGCAGTTCACGTCGCTTCACCTTTTGAATGTCACTCTTCATCGAATTTCGCGAACACTTTTAACCGGCGCGTGATTCTCGAGAATAAACTACGCACGATGCGCTTCCGCTGGCGTTCCGAATAACTCTGAAACAACAAAACATCTGCGCACGCGGCCATGCGCGAGCCTCACGAGTTCAACACACACACACGTCGACGGCATCGGAGAGGAACCGGCACACGCACACAGCCGGCGGGCAAAGCATAAGCCGGCAATTCGGACCTAACCCTCGAGACCGCGGCCTTTTTCGCTATCTTTCGTTCGCTCTTCGTTCGCTTTGCCGTTTGCTTTTCTCCCTTTTCTAGCGCGTATGCTGTGCCAGGAGGGCTAGAAAGCCCCTTTCGAGGACGATCGGAGCCTGTGTACAGCTGGGTGCAAACCAAACGCACTTTGGTCACAGTTGGTTACAGTTTTTGGACTACCTTTCCGGAGTTTTAAGCCTGCGGACCAACAGTCACTGACCGATCGAACTCGTTTTCTGATGCAGATTTTGTATTTTATTTAATAAACCGTGAAGTCCTTATGATGTTTTTAGTTTCGCAGACCACTTCACTTCATTGAAACACTGAGTGTCTATGAAATGGTTCATCGAGAGTTTCACTGTTTCCAAGTCAGAATAATGAAATCAATTTGTTTCGGATTTTCTGTGCAAATATTCCAAAAATAACCAACACAACACTGCTTCTACTGCACACTCCGCTGTTACATCCTTCAGCAGCGTGCCAAACAATCTACCTCCGAAACATGTGGTCCTCGAAGATTCCCGGGAAAAGCGACATCGTTTACCTTTAGTGTGGCTCTCCGACAAAGTACGGCATTACGGCTCCGCTGAACACACACACACACAGGAATTAAAATTGTACCCACTCTGCGCACAGGATGCATAATGCAGCAGGACATTGCAGCCTGTTTCTTGGAAGCGTGTTCTTCGTCTTCGTCACACCTGGTCGCTTCTGGTGCGCGCGAGACAAGAAAGGGACGAATGGTGCGGCACCAGATGCTTACCCTGGGCAGGATATCGGTCGGGACGGGACGAGAGAGGACAGATCCGGTGAAAGGTTGGCGCGATCAGGAAAGGCTGGTGCACGGGCAGAAGGTTGAGATCCGCCACGACACGTTTTCGAGATGTTCATAAACCTGGATTCGAACCGGTCTCGACCATGAAAGCCATTCCTCGAGGAACTCCATTTGGACAAGTTGAGTGTGTGGAGAAAAAAAAAGCATAGACAACGTCTAGCATCAGCATCTTGTCCTCAGTGTTGTCCTTGTCGTATCCCTGTCATGTATTTACCATTTATTAATGCATGTATTAGCATCGCTTCAATATTCAAATGAAGCACAACTTGTGTGTCGTAAGAAAGGATTCTCTTGTTGTAGTTCGGTTTTCTTCCGTCGTTGGCGGCTTCTTCAGACTTGGGCAATCCGTTCAACGAACTACCACCGGCGACCGGAAGCGTGTGACAAATCACACTTTCAGCCATTCGGTGGAGCGCATAATGATAAACTGCCCGCCGGGCACAGCCGTGTGATGGAAGCGGGATACCGGATCGTCTGTAATTCATCCGGATGAAATTCTTGGTCCCCATCCTCCGCCATCCGTGGATGGATATGAAAATTATTCAATCCATTCCAAATGAGCGTCATGTAGCCATCGTTTGTGCGTCGCACACCCTCACACTGTAACGAGTTCCGGCATCGGTTGCATCCACTTCCGGTTGCAACTGCAAGTGCTGAATTATTGCGCTCTGCTCCGGAATCCTAGGCAGCTCGGCGGGAATTTATGGCCGATCTTAGTGCGGCTGCATTTGCATAAACACTGCTCCTCCGGAAGGTTTCATCGGTTTGGCAACAAGGAGCCGTTTTTGACTAAACTGTTGATCGGAAATGGTATACCAAATCCTTAAAAGTGTTTTTAATATCATTAATTCTCCGATAGGTTGATATTCAATTTCAACTTCGAGAAACTGCATCCATCGCTAAAATACGAACTTCGGCAATGGTGCGAAAGGGGAAACTACTCTCCCCAATGTTTAAAACATCATAAAAAGCGATCATCACCACAGTTTATCAAGGACAACTGGCGTACGGAACCGGAAAAAGGCAGAAAGACGAGCCCGCAGAAAATAAAATGAAAACGGGAGAAAAGAGAAAGATGAGACCGCAAGAAGGAGAACGACAAAATAAAGCCAGGTGCGTTTTTGCGTTCTGCGTGGCTGAATGCGCGTCTTGTGCCGGCAGCAGCAAGGGGAACGAATGAGCGCGAAGTGATCGCAGTAAACGTAGTCCGCGCACTCACACAAACAAACAGGGCTAGCATCAACAGCTGCACAGCAACATGAGGGGCACGTGAACGGAACCATGTGCGCGGCAAAGGAACGGACCATAAGGGTTAACTTAAGTTGTGTTTGAGGAAGTGAACCAGGCAGATAAAAAGAGAGATAGAGAGTAAAAAGAGCATAAAGAGAGAGATATAGCAAGCAAATGAGAGAAAATATGTTGGAACTGAGAGATAAAATTATGAAAGAGCGAAAAGCTTAGAAGGGGAATGTTATAGGTTTTTTTTCTATCATTCGATCGATAATGCCATCGGTATCGGCAACAGAAATGAAAATTATGATTACGAATGTGATTAACAGATTTAGGATCAGAATTAATTAAGTTACTTGAATGAGTCTAGTTAATACAAAAGGTTTTCTTAAATTGTAAATTAATTAAGCTAGCAACAACATATATACTGACTGGTACGCCGGCGATAGTGTGGGGAAGTGTGACTAAATTAAAAGAATCAAATCACTTAACACAGTGTGACGTTTTCACATTAAATGCAAACGCGCGGGCCCCCTTGCTGATTACAACATCAGCAAAAAATCGCACAACAGACGCTGCCATGCTAAATACAAGTTAATTAGGACGCAGAGGCTAAACACGGGCCCCTTTGTGAACCAATTTCTTTGGCGAAAGTTAATAAAAGCCAACGCGAAATTCAAACAGGGACACTTTTTGAAAGCACCACGGTAAAAGAAACAAAGTTTCACAGCGCAATGTTTCGAAAAATTCGCAACACTCGGGGCAGTACAGCGGCTCTTGCAAAATGGCGTAGGCCAACCTTTATGCTACTTCGTTCCGAGTGGCACCGTTTTGCGTCACGGTTCCACTCAATGGAATGTCAAATAGAGTAAAGTTCCACTCGGTATCCGCGACGCGGTAAACGAGAGTAAAGCAAATTCCAGGATACTAACCGTAAAAGAGCATCCCCAGCAGCGGCTGACGAAGTGTCCTTTAGATGGCCGGCGCGGTTTCATTTAATTGACGGAAGAAAAATGCTAGTTCATACTCCGTCTGTTTCTTTTTTAAAGTAAATGTTGAAAAGAGGCACCTAATTAGCGGCCAGTTACCATTGGAGAAAGTTTATGCTGAATTGATAGTCCGTTTGAATTTGAGGGTTTGAAAATTCCGTTTCTCAACGTGTGATGCATGTTGCCTACATTACGGCGCCAACGCACTCAAAACGCACTTTTTTAATCGGAAAATCAGTTATATTTATTACTCAAAGAACACATAACGTCACGGTATTGTTACAACAAATAAAGTTTATTTTAAACGGCAACCAATTGTCGGTTCCATAAATCTAAAGCTACGTCGGAACCCTGTTTTACGGCTACGCGGAATATCGTACATCGTGTGTGTATGAAAATATAAGTCTTATGTATTGTAAATAGTAAACACAACATCATCCTTTGGACTGCAACGCTACTGGTGGTTGTGAGAACAATATCTCTAATAACGAGAATAATCCTTTTAAATCGCCATAATATCAACGCCAACATCTCTGATCGTCAATAAATATCTTATTTCTTATGCTTGCGCAAGACGCGTGCCCTTGGTTTCACAACTCCTCACGTTACAAACCTGCGGTGCGGTTTGTTTGTTTACAATTTCTTAACTTTTTGGTTGATTTGGCTCCAACCGTGAGCCACCGTCGACATAAATTGCGCACACTAGAATCGGGAAACGGTTTAACAAAGCGTACGCTCTCGGTGCGGTGCGGAGCCTCGGGATTGGGTCCTACAAATCACGCGCCCGTAACATCCTATCGATGTGCAATCTAACAATGCTCGTTGGGTGATTTAAGTTATCCTCTTTCGCTAATAGCGGCCGCGCGGCAGAACGGTAGGCTTAATGCCGGATTTGTGTCCCATTTTTCAACGGACCACATCCGTTTCGCTAGCGCATTCGTTTCTACCAAAATGCTTTCTACTAATTGATCCTCTTACGGTGTAAATTTACAGCTGCGTTCATCACGAATATTTTCCGACCAGATACAGCCGTTTAACGTTGCGCTTATTTACATAATATGTTGTGCCCTTTTTCGGGGGAATCGATATCTTCTCCGTGTGCGAGCTTTTCGAGCATGCTTTGGGGGCCAGGTTTAGAAGGACGGGGCCTAAGGACGCAGCAGCCTAGGAAAGGACTTGCCTAGTCGAACACACGCATGTTTTCTTCTTCTCGTGTGAAGAGCGTTTGTGTGTTTAGTCCTTTTAAGACCAGCCCCGAGATTCTTGCTTGTGCGGCTTAGATTGCGGAATGAGGAAGCGATAATAACGAGCGTGTTCAGTTTCGAATCAGAAACGTGGTTGGATATGGCTTCAGGCAACCAGACGGAAGAGTAAATATAATTAGACATGCCTGGAAACCGTGGAAAAAGTTTATCACGGAGGCGGAATTCGATAGCCGGGCCGAAGTGTAGCCGAATGGGATGTGTTTGAATAGGGAAGCTTTCGGTTGGAGAAACTTTACCCAAACGTAAGCAACTAAGATGTGGACAGCAGTGGATTGGTGTGGTAAAAAAGCGTTTGAAAAACATGTTTAAATGTTCAAGATTGGCAAAATAGCGAAAATGATTATTATACCCACGGAAATCTAACGAAACGGCTTCATGAAATGTTCCTCTCGGCGCATGCTGATCCACGGTAGCGAAACCAAATCCCACTCTTTTCGGTGAACTCAACATACCTCAACATGTTGGTCCCACGTATCGGCACCCGGAGCGTGGGCTTGTGGAAACGATGTGGGCTAAGTTGAGTTTTACTTGCGATTATCAGTAACTTTGACTCATTGATTCCGCCAAAGAAAAGCGAGAGGCCCCGCCGGATATTGAGCACATTATTGCTTCCAGCGAAGCATAAATCAAGAGCCGCCCATTCGTTGCAGGCCCAATCCCGATTGTACGTGTTGCAAATAAGATAACCGACAAAGCTTCCGGAGGGAGCATGTCGCGAATTGTATTAATATTCGAAAGAGATTTTTACGTGGGATTTGATTGAAATCGTGCCAATTCCACGTGCCATTCATGTTTGTAGAAAAACAATTTCACTCGCCCGGCTTGACGTAGCTGGGCTTGGTTGATTTTGCACGAGCAAACACAAACCGTTGACTTTCATTTTTATTGCAGCCTCATATTGTTCCCGCCCCAAACGCTGCCCGCTGTTTAAATAAAGCAACATTCTTGTATGTCTCGTGAAACAATGGTTGGTTTGCTTTAAAAGTGTGTTAAACACGCTAACAACTTTGAGTGGAACTTGCGAACCACGGAGCGATCGGAACATTGCTGAGCGCTGGTGAAAAACAAAGTGTCTGCAAGCTTAATTAATGTTCCGTTTCGATGGGTGTTCTTTGGGAGACGAAACTTTTGCCGTTGTTCTTGTGGTACAATAGAAAGCGAAGCTCAAGAGATTTTGGAACTTTTTTGATTATTCTTTCGGCGGCACAATAGAGTGGCAAAGTTACTGGCAACAGTTGTCACATTGTGAATTGTTGGACGTAACATTCTAAATCTCGCCAATGAATGCCATCATCGACTGTCGCCACGGGCCATGATGAGCAAGCTGAATCTGAAGTAGATGAATAATGGAATTCAACGATGCTACAATCTGTAACTCTGCGACTCCGAAATTAGACAGCGATTTGTTCCAAAACAAATCCAACCGACCATGACATGAGCGTTCCTGATGAAATCATGTCCCCCCCGGAGCATGTTACATGAAATATGTATGACCACCCGGGAGGGGGGAGGGTTTCCACGAATTCGTTCGTCTCATTCTGACTATATAGGACCCGCACGCTTACCGCAAGGATCTGTGGGCACCGGGCATTTGTGTCTATTTTAACCCGGCCTCGTCATGAACTAGCGCAACGAACGGTTATCATAAAAATGGGCAAAATAATGAACTGCGCAGCACGAAACGACGCTCCACATGGCGCCGTTAGGTGAAGTGAACGGCTCGATTAATGTATGCAAATTTTCCGTTTTAATGTCCCGAGCGTGGGGGGCACTGTTTCCGGGCACGTTTCCAAATCAATAACGCCGCCGAACGAAGCCGACGTTGGCGTCGGGAAGGAAAAGTTACATCCGTTCGGATCCGTTCTTGTCGGCTTCTAATCAGTTACGCCTTTCCGCCGTACGGCCGTGCTCGTCGAAAGATTTAACTGTTTGTGATCCGGCTTTCTACTGCTTTTGACGTTGCCATTGCCATATCAGCGAAAGGGTTTCTTTGCAGGCGGCGCCTTCGGCCAGGGAACGGTTGCCCTTTTCGCCCCGTCTAAACGTCTCAATGTACACACTCGGCAGAGCACACGGCCGTCTGCAGTCTGCCAGGACTTAATCGGAGCCGTCCTTGAGCCTTGCGGACGACCAAGTGATCCACGACGGACCGAGATAAACACATTTGCATATGATGTCGGCTCGGCTTGTTTGTGCGTTCCGCTGTGCCGTTTCTAAATTTGCCCGTTGCAAACAGGAAGTCAACAGGAAGCCGTGGGCAGTATCCCGATACACAGTAATAGAAAAGTTTTTAAGACATAGGCATAAATCATAATAAATATGCCCGTTTTGGCGATGCGTGTCGGAGACCACGCGTTTGTTCATCGTGGTTGAAAACAGTTCGCTGAAATATTGTACATGCGCCGACTGACTCCATGGACTGTCCAAACCGACTGCCCTGGGGCCCTTCCCAACAAGGATTTCCACAATGAACACGAAAACCCAAAGTACGTAAACAACGCAATCTCAACACCTACCTACCGGGTACGGGTATCTCTTTTGTAATGTTCCGTAAACCGAGCCAAGGTCTTGCGTTTTTGCTTCCTTCCTCGCAGTTCCTTTCAACGGTGGGTCAAACAGGAGATCCTTTTTCTCCGTACAACGGTGTACTGTTTGCGGAAAACCTTAAACGGTGAGCAGAACAAAGCAGAAAATCAGTGAGCTTCGGTGCCATGTTTCGCCGTAGAAAGCAAACCTTCAACTCGGTTATCTTGGCAGGGCTTCTGGCAATGGCCGTGGCCGGTTTTAAGATGACACCGTTTTTCGTCGGTTTCGCCAGCGCAAGAAATATTGTGCCTCGAGCGGGCGCACTCGACCGGAGAGGGAAGACTTAAATTATCTGGCCATTACCGTGCTGATCAGCGGGCATCTTGAAGTTTCTTAAATTTGCCTGATGCCAGCTGTTGACCTTTATGCTGGCACAGTGAAATTATTCTGAATGTTGGTCACTTTGTCCTGCGTAACCTTTGACTTTACCAGCTTCCGAAGAAGCCGTTAGATAAGCCGTTGTACTGTGGGTACTTTAGGGGGGGTCCTACAAAGTGGTTCTGTCGTAGCGCCCACCACACGAACATTGGTGATGACAGCCGGACGATAATCCGAAGCCCGAAGGATGGACCCCGCCACGGATGGTGGCGTCTCGTTAATTATACCGTCTGGGCGATACAATCTGTCTCTGGCTCTTGTGGACTCTGCGGGCACGGTCCGGGAGCAAATTTGAAGTGGCGAGTAATTGCTTTTCTTTGACCACAAAACGTGAAATTCAAACAATTGAAAAACGTCCACAGACATTTAAAGACATCAGATAAACTTCAGTTATGATAAGGTCAGGGACACAACATTCTTAGCCAAGTGGGTGTCCCGGTTTTGGTCCTTTTTTTAAGGGGACACCGGTGATGAATACGCCTACGGCCGTTGGCGTTGGTTGTGGGTAGTGTTTCAAGTTAAACCTTCTCATAAAACTCTAAGCACGAGCCGCGAGGTTCATGTGCGGCAATGGGCTATCGAAAATTGAGTACCAAAATAGGGACCCAGCGGCCCAGTCTGATTCCGAAAGGTTCCGTCAAGGAAACAACCAGACTCTCTTGATCGTTCAGTGGCAGCCACAGGGAGCCATGGCACTGACGGAGTGTCCTCAGGACCTTCCTGGAAGTGTCTGGTATCAGTTCGGTTTCGGTTCGCTGACAAATTGTGTTTCAGTTGGGGTTAAAGACTTGCCGACATCCGCTCCGCGCCAACGCACATACCCGGGATCATTTGAATGCCAGTTGAGTTGCTGGGAGAAAATAAAAACCGGAAGCTAATTACGGAACCGGAACGGGGCGGAAAGGTTCATGCAGAAAATAAAATTCCTAAAATAGAAATTGACCAACAAAATTAAGTACAAAACATATCAATATAAAACGTGTCGAGTTACGAAGGATACGCCATTTTCTATCGGTTCGATCATTTACCCGAACAAGCTTTCGTTGCCGCACAAGAGGAGGGCCCCTCACAGTCCCGGGGTGCACCCTGTCCCAAATCCTGTGGCTCCTTTCAAATCAAACCCACCAAAAAGAAGGATTGCGTTCGTCGTTCCGCCGGGGGCTGCCGTCATAAATCAAACCTTGCTCATTTCGGTCAGTTGGCGCGCCCGGACGACCGACCCGCCCTGGCAGGGCGATATCCGGAAGGCGACGGTTGCGGTCGGAGTACGTCGCTCGCAGGTCGACCCGTTCTCCAGCCGTCCGGGTGCTTCGCGGAAACCCTCGAGACCCTCGAGCTCGGAGGCCGCCGGCTGCTCGTTGCCGGGTGTGGTTACTGCCAGCGCTAGCTTTGGGGCACTTTTGCGACGATTGCGGGTGCCGGCGGTCGCTAGCTGGCGGCGTCGCTGTTACGACAGGCAGACCATCTCCTTCTCCGGGCCGGTTCCGTCGGGTTTCGAGCCATTTCCGTTCGGTATCATCACGATCGTCGTCTCCTGGATGTTACTGGCGGCGGGCAACAGAGAGAGAGAATACGAAAATGAAATTAGCAAACATTAAAGGGGAATCAATATTTTGAAGAAAACAATTCTAGGCTGGGACGGACGCAAGTTGGGACCGTGATTTTGGATGCAATACGATAACAGATTGGAATAAAAACATTGCCAACGCAGCGCCAGACGATTGGCTGATGGCCAACATAAGCGTCTCATCAGATTGTGGCCGAGCCAGTGAGCCGAACACTCACTTGTTACTCTGCCTGCCTTGCCAAACATCGTCGTATTCATGGAATTCGGCTATGGAATTCGTTTTGCGGGCTGCCACACTCACGCACGCACACACACGCACCGGGAAAAGCCATTAATCTTGTACGTAACGATGTGGTTTCGCTGGAACTCGAGTTGTTCCGAAAGTTTTCCCAAGCCGGCTTCGGGTGCCGGGTTTCGGGCGGTTCGAAGATACTCAGAAGTGTTATGTGTTCGGATGGAGCCCGGTTTGTCCCACGATTTTGCATTTGAAAGGATAATGACGGTCATTCTTGGTGAAAGGCATAAATTAGCCACTATGTTATGCTACGTTCTGACTTTTATTGGGCTGCAGATTCCGGACATTTCTTGATTATTTATTGGTGCATTTTTTGGCAGTTTAAAAAAATGGTACATCACAACATCCAATTGCAGTGTGTAAAGATTATTTCTTTCCATACGGCGTGACGGCCTCTTGCTCCTTTCGTGGAGCGTTTGGGGGCTCATTTGCTTAACATCCTGGAGTACAGTTTGAGTTCATTGATCCGCGTAATGGGGCGCACAAAACAAGGACCAATTTTTGCGCCCCTTTCTACCGATCATCACAGACCATTGATTGTCGAAACCGGCGACGGAAGGCTCAAATGCCGCGAAAGGAGCAGCGGCGAGCAATTTGTTGTCTATTAAATCGATCAGCACACCAAATGAGCACTATCGGATGCCCCGTTCCGGGTGTCGTTAAATATCGATTCACTGAATCGTTTCATCCTTCCACGGCCGCCCGATCCGCTTCCGGTTCCGACAAGGAGTTGGCGTGCCTCGATAGCGTCACGATTTAACCATCATCAGCCGTACGCGAACCATTAGCTTGCCAATGGCATGCTGGAACGTGAACCGCGTCGTTTGTGGCAGAGATGGCGAACCTTCTGGTGGTGCTAAAGAAATAGCTGCTAATAGTGCTCAATGGTGCTAAGCTAGTTACTCCCGGAAGGAACATCTCTTAAAGGATTTGAACAGGTTTTCAACGAAAGGTTCGCCATCACTGGCCGCTGGGGGCCAACAACGCCAAGAAAGGGTGCAAAGGTTAGTTGGTTTATGATTCCCCATTCCCCGACAGGGCACTACTGACGGCGAGGACATCAACGAGGGCAGCAACGGGCGCGCCCGAGCGAACGTATTAAGCGTAAGGATCAACGTCGTTTGCCTAAATTTAATCAACCAAAGAGATTAGCGCACTACGGGTGCTTCCGCTTCCGCATTTTTCCTGTCCGCTGTGCTTTGTGCCGTTCGCTTGGCCGGCTGGGCATTGTGCTCTGGGAAAGGAAATTAATTTCCGCCATCCTTAAGCCAAATCCGCGCCAACCCAATTGGGTCGGCATCGGGTTGCGTTGAGGGCCCCATTGAGACAATGGGGAAAACGTGTCGGCCAACGGAAAGGCTGACCATCACTCCGGAAAGATCGAAAGCTCAAAAGGAACAGGAATTTGGGAGATCGAAACTTTGGGGCGCCCTTTTCCTAATTAGTGAGTGCTTCATTCAAAAATCTTTCCACAAGCCACATGCTAACTAAATGTAGCTCGCGACCCTGTAGCTACAATGTGCAGTTGCGTACCCTTTTTTTTGAGTTGCAGATCGTGGTGTTCGTGCGGAAACGGGCTTGCAGTTGAAAATAAACTTTTGCAAAGTACGCCAAGTTCGCGTTGTTCGCGCTGGAACATTGACCTTATCAAAGTTTTCCGGCGCCCACGCGCACCTAGGGGCGCGATGTCGAGCAGTGGAAAGGTCAAAACACCGTCCGCCGGGACGCGCATCCGTGCGGATGCGGATATTTATTCACCGTAATCCACCTGTGGAGAAGCGTAATCCTCGATAAGATGGTTTAGCTCCCTGGTTGATGGGAAGCTTGACAGCTTATCGAGCTTGCGGTCGCCTCGACCACGGTGCCTGGCTGGCCTGGCCCCCATTCAAGCGAAACGAAGGTACGTGAGAAAACTAGTCCCGGATCGTTGGAGTGTTTGAAGAGGTGGAACTTTAATTGAACTTTTTCACATCCTTCCTGATCCTTGACCCAAGGGGCTGAGTGACATTTCTATTCTCCGGGTTTCACCCTATTATTGACCGGACTTGTTTCTTTGGCTGATGGTGAACGGAAAGCATTCAACGAGAATCAAGCCTTGCAAAGATGCCAAAGGTTGATTGAAGGAATCCATTGCGAGTAGCAATCAGTCAATTGGTATAAGTTCATCGGTATTTGAATGTTGATCGATTACGATCGACCTAATTTTACTTAAAGTTGCATTAGTTTACTAAGCGAAGTGAGGCGGTGTGTTCTCTTGTGAATATTTCACAAATTTGTGTGCCAATTTCTGCACATGTCCCTTTAGTAACATTCACTGCTACCGGTTGAACGGACATGTTTTGGCTACATAAAATAGCCAAACCACCATTAGGAGCCAATGTGTTATTCGTAGCCCAATTAAGCTGATATTGAAAGGGCTTAGAATTGCATTAATTAATTAGCATGGCCGCGTGACGTGACGCTGTTAACCGCACGCATGTTCTGCACCATCGCGGAGATTGACACAATCTCCCGGAGATAATGCTTTGATATTTTGCAGTTTCAGCTAAAATCAGATTAAGCATAGGGCGGTAGAGTTTAAAATTTAAAATCGATAATCTGTTGGGTTCCGCGGTCGAACGAGCGGTTTTCAGCCTATCGATCGGCTACCTGCAGTGTTGTTTTTATGGATTCCCGTTATTGTTTCCATCGCTTCGGTTGACAGCTACCAGAACCTATGGTTTCTATGGTGACGTGTTTTGTTAAAATCGAGCACCTCGCGTAAGCCATTAACACTTGGGGGGAGGTGCGCTCGGTTAATTATAGGCAATATTAGCAAACGACGGGACATGTCACCGTTTCACCGTTGAAACGCTCAATGGGTGGCTGCAAAAAAACGGCACATGTGGCAAGTCTTTGAACGCTATCGTGCTCAAGGAAGTCGGGTTTTCACGCGGAAATCTCTTTTCATTTCTTAGGCATTTTTCACGCACCGTGATATCAAAGGACCCTTTGATGGCTGTAGCTATTTTAATCAAAACAAATACCAAGAAATGTTTAAATACTTCAGCGCGCCTTCTGTGAGCCGTTTTTTCGGGCGAGTGTGTACGTAATAAAAGCAAAAATGATGTGGATTGCGTTCCACGAAGCGTTACCTGCGTGTGTGTGGGCCGTACTGAAGCAGTTCTACGACATCCCACCGACCACACACACACCGGGAGTGTGTGCGTTCTCTTGATATTCTATTAGGAAAAGCACCGGAGATGAAGCCAATCGAGTGAATGAACGATGCGTTATTCACGAAAATTCAACGAAAATGTGTTTTGAACTAATGGAAAGATTGTGCTGGAGTGATTCGCAGCTTGCTGCGTTCGATCGAAGGCAACAAAAGTTGCTACCAAAAGCTCTTGTGGAAGCTTGTTCGTTGACGTTTGACCATGGCGCACGTAAACATAGAATTTCCACATCTAAAACCCCACTGTTGATTTAGGCAGGCAGCGAGGACGAACCGATTTCAATTAATCGCTCTCACCCGGTGACATCATTAGGCGAACGGGGCGCTACGAAAATTCTCACTTCCCCGTCACCATGGCAACACCGACCAGAATGTGGCTAAGGTACGCTGCCAGCTGGCACGGCGAAGGAGAGTGCGGTGATGCAATAAATAAAACAAATTTGCCAACGACCGACCGAGGCAAGGTATTGCTTGGTAAATCAATGTTTTCGATGTGTACCTTGCGCTCATTTCTTTTTGGGCTTTCCGTCTGCCGTTGGCAGCGCATCGTCAGCGTCGTCGACAGACGGTCACGGTGAGGGAAACCTGTGACGCAATGCTCGTTGGCCCAAAAAAAACTCAACAATAAACCCTCAACGTTACCGCGTACCACTCAGGCAGCAACAGGAGATTGGCGCCATTTTGTAGACCAATCTTACGAGTACGAAATGGAAATTTTACGCGGCATCGAAAGTGCACTGAAACGAGATAAAAGTACTCGACTCGACCGGTCGAGATCGAATCGACCGGAATCGCGGGTTCAGGCGGAGAGTTCTTCGTCATTAAGTTTGTTCGCTCGTTAGAAAGACAATGCCGCGCAAATAGGAAACTTTCCCAATATCCAGGGGTGGTGTTGAGTTCTACTGTTAGCACCTCCCGACGCCTACTTCCTTCCGCGCCACGTTATGAGTTCCCCTTGGAGCGAGGTAATGGTTGGCCCCTTCTAGTGAAAGAAGGTGCAGCTGCTAGATTTGAGCCCGCCCCGACACCGCCGTGTCATAGGCAAACAGAAACGGCGTGAATCGGTAAACCCATCGACGTCATTGCGGGCGACTGGGTGTGTTGGCTTCAGCACCGCGGGGTAGCATCTGGCTGCGGAATGTGGATTTCGCTGACGGGGTGATAGACGGGCAATCAGTGCGAAAAACATGTGCGCCGGAATCCAGGGGCGCGAAACCCTCGCGGATTACGTCAGCAGAGATGGAAATGTATTAGCCATCAGGTTTGGTAATTTGTTCAATTCGCTGGCCCCGTCCCGATTGATTGGGAGCGAGAGCGACGTATTGACGGGAGCTCTTACTACCTGGAAAGACTTTCCGAGGGGCGCGGTCGGTCGCGGTTTTGTATTGTTGTAATTCCGTTCCGACGAACAAGCTTCAATTGCTGCTGATGGCGGCTTGTCCGCGCGTCATGACGTGGAGAGTTATCTGGAAATGGTTTGATTGATGTTCCTCAGCCCGGGTGGGAAATAGACCATTGAGGTCCACGGTAATGATGGGCTGCGTTCAGGCTGTGGTTGCCAAGTTTGTGGTCTGCAGTTTCTTTCAATAGGACACTGAATGGCGTTTGATCGTTACTAGCATTAGCACAATAATTAGGTCCAATATACGTCCTATTATATTGACGTTTATCTAAGACATTCGAGAAAAGATGTCGCTCTTTCTGGGGGTTTGACGTAAGTGTAGATAAGCGACCGACTGCTGATGGAGTAATTTTTTATTTGTCACAAAAATCACACGCCACCGACTGACCGAATGTCGGTGAAGGTCCTACACTTTATCATACGACAAAGACGACACCACAACGGCGCCGGTCTCGCCGATGGTCGAGGCTCCGGGACGTTGGTGAGAAGATGAAAAATGATTCCTCGTACCGTGTTTTCCGCTACCCCGAGGGGGTTTCAGAAAAGGAGCGATGCACCATATGCGTAAGAAAGTGGTCCCCGTCTGGGCGAACGTAATTTGTTTCTTACGCGTTTGATGTTGATGCCTCCATCCGGCCTCAGTAATGAATTATGGCACCAGAAGGATATCGCTCATTTTGTCGCCCGGCCTTCCCCACCCGGACAGTGGGGATGTGCAAATGAAGCGAGAAAACGCTTACTCGGGACACGGGCTTACCAGTAGGTGACGTCCTCAGGACTCTTGGTGCCAGGCGGTGGCAATGGGCTAAGATTTCGTTGCTCGAGTAAATGATGCTGAGTGACTGTTTCATGTTCTTGTCTCGGCCTTTTGCTGGCCGGCGTGATGGCTAACGAAAATGATAGCCTTCAGAGCCTCACTCCATTGCGCCACGGGCAAGTTGAATGCCCGTTTGATAGTAGAAAAAGATGAAGTTATCCAACGAACCAAATCACATGCTGAAACCGAAAACCATCCATCATGGCACATCCCCAAAACATGTCCATAATTGGATCGGCGGAGTCCTCGGTGCCGAGCCGATGCTGAGTATTGTTTTGTGTCCCCGCAGCGTCACCACCGAGTGGCCGGTTAGGATTACTTCTTCCGTTCGGGACGATGGAGGCGCATGGTGGTCCATGTAACATTATGTGTGTGGTTGATGGAGACCAGAAAACTCAACTCCGATCTCCAGGTCTCCAGGGAAGCTACCAGTATTAGGGCCATTATTGCTGGTTTACTAAATTTAAATCACCATAAGCTCCTCTTCCGGAAGCAATTCATGAGTGATGGTCAAGCATATTCGACAAGCCGATTGAGGGGTTCTTCAGAAGAGCGGAGCTGCTCGGTCGTGGTTGGCAGGAAACGCCACATGTTTGCGCAAGCATGTCCTGGAACAATTTTGAAATGTTGTTTGAGTTTCAGTTCGTGCTACAAGGAGTCCGAGTTCGTGGTACCGGGAAACATATTTGAAAATTACACGGAACATGACCCTCAGAACAGAGTCGAGCTTCCTGAACCTATCAAGTGCTGATTCATAACCGTTTCCAGCCTGAAGAGGTACCGGTAGCTCACGCAGAAAGGCAGTCCGATAAGTTTAACGTTGTCGGCAGAGCCGGCCGCTTCCTGCCGGAAAAAGGATACTGCCCCAATGGAGAGCCGTGCTCTCGGAAAACAATTCAAAACGCATCCCGCCCGGCAAGAGGTTTCGATATGCTTCGATGGACAGCTAAACAAACACGGAAGGCTTATCCTGGTGCCGGGTGGAGTTTTTGTGTTTGTTATAATTCCTCATCGGGTGCCACGCATGAGCGAAGTAGATAAGTTTCTCATTTAACGGCTTTTGGCGCCCCAGAAAACTTTTGCTTTTGGCAACAATGCACTCCGTCCTGTGATGGTCCCGTCAGCCGTCAGCTTAATTGTGCGCTGATACATGGCTAAATGGTCATGCTCCGATACTTTTGGGCCTTCAAAAATGATGAATGATGTGAAGGCCCGCCGATGGCCCATGGTGGCAGAAAGTATTGCCGCTAATCCTACTTTAAAATTTATCTAACGTCCCTCGGTTTGACGGGCCCCCCGGGTTTTGGAAAGGATTTCCTTTTTGTGCTTCTACAAATATTTGAGATTTGTTTTAATAAAGAAAAAGGCTTAGTTTTGCAAAATAAAACCTTGGGCCAAAGTCCTTCAGATGGATTGTTATGATTTGGACGGGTTAAAAAAAAAGGATCGGTGGGTTTGAGTCCCGAGACCGGATCCGATGGTGTCAGATGGGCCACCGTCGGTCGGTTGTTCCTGGAAATGATTTAGTCCGCCACTCCAGGGCCCGGTACTCACATTCGTAGCGACTGCATCCGTTTGCTGGTGTACCGGCGGGACATGGTGCTGGTGAGGGACGTATCTCTCGGTGCCAGATTGTCCCCGTGGCGCCTCCGACTGCTGGAGGATCCTTCGCAGAGGAGATACCTAGAAGAGTGAGCAATAATAAAAAAGCGGAAAAAAATATGAAGGACGTCAACGGCGCCGGCGAAAGCACAACCGAACCATAAGGGACGACCGGACCGGAAACAACCATCATGGGGAGCAACAGTCCGCAAAAAAAACACACACACACACACATGGAGCCAGGATAACAAGGAGATAGAGAGAGAGAGACAGAGAGAAAGATCCGGGCACACTTAATTGGAGTCGCATGCGATGATGGATCGGGCGGTGAATCCGTTTTGGTTTGAAGCAGGCACAATGGCCCCGCATCCGGCGAGCTTACGTACCGATTGAAGTGTTTCCGGAAGGCACCACTGACACAGTACAGGGCGACAGGGTTGGCGCAGCTGTTGGCGAACGACAGACAGAAGCCCACTATTCGCAGCACGTGCCAGAAGCCGTTGTAGTCCTCGTTGAAGTTCGGACTGTTTGGGATGATGGGACAAGAAAACAACAGATTGAGCATTATCTCCGGACCCTTGAGACTGTAGCAAAGAAACGGAAGTAAATCATAATTTCTGATAAATTTCTTTGTTTGATATTGTTACTAAATTTTCGTTTTCAGCAATCCTGGAACTTTGATTTAAATAACTTTCATATTCTTTTCTTCTTGCGTCTCCTTAAACTATGCAAAGTGTTGTTCAAAAACTTGTTAGGACTATCCTTATACATTGACATGTTACTGGATTAGGACCCGAGCCCTACAATCACTCGAAAAAATGAGACCTTCTTGGAAGTGTTTCACTTCAAATTTTTCCATCGTGCCTTCTCGGAAAGGATTTCCATAGTTTGATGAAATGAACTCACACGAACTATGTTACAGCATCCGGAGAAATAAAAAGTTCGTTCTTTTACCTGAAGGGACCGATAGGTTGGGCTATTTTGTCGCAAGAAAGAACAAATGAGCAAGGCATCTGATGCTCAACGTATTGCGCATTGCAGACCACAGATCTGTATTGTGGTTGGCCCGAGGGAAACATATTTTTGGAGACAACTTTGAAACGAAACGCCCTTTCCGGAAAATATGAATCGAATCGAAAACAAAATGGTGCCCATCCTTTGTTCATCTTGGAAATACCTGTGGCCCCAGGAATTTGATTCTTGAACATTAACTTTCTAACAGTGCCATATTTTAATTCTTTTTTTCCGAAAATTTTATTAATACAATTGCATTTGGTAGGTGAAACAATAAAAAATGGTTTGCACCTTTAAAAACGTTGTTTATCCACGCAACCGAGATTCCCCGGAATGATAATTCAATTTCGGTCAGGAAGCACACGGAATGCAATCATTTCAAGAGGCCACACCAATAAACACCCGAGAGCAGCGCGTTGCAAATGGCCAGCATTAAGGTGATTATTACGGTTTATCATCCGTTCGCCCGCTCGCCGGCGCTCGGGAAACGAATTCGTTTAATGAAACATGATGAAATGGATGCAATTTGTGTAATAAATTTATCCCGAATCCGCCCTGCTGAGCCATTCACCGAAAAAAAAAACAAGTTGTTTACCTTCCGCGGTGCGGTTTCCATTTTAAAAATGTCCATTAATTCCCTTTCCGGAGCTCCGGGGCCGAAACCGAGCAAACATTTGATTCGCCACAGCGCGCTCGTTCTGTGGTTTTTAAATTTTATGTAAACCGACTTGGACTCTTTCCCGCCTCTCATGTTGCTCCGTCATTAGGTCCATTTTTAGAAACAAAATGCTACGAGCTACCCTCCAAAGTCATTAGGCAACATTTCACGAGATTTTTCCCAAACATCAGCATCGTCATCACCGGAAGAGCGGCAGAACATTAGGAAAATCGCATTGTAGAAAGGCCGGTTGCAAGTTCGTCGAAGTCGTCGGTCAAGAACAAAGGGCTGAGCGTACCCTTTTTGGGTTCCATAATCTTAGGCGGACGCAAATCCGCAAATCACGTTGTTCTCAACGTCTTAACGTGCGCTCAACACATCCATCACACATCTTAGCTGGCAGAAGATGGAGCAGAATGTTGGTCCTCCTCGATCTTACTTCAATGCCCCTGGCCCTCGGCTGAAACATGATGGATGGCTGTCGAGGTTAGGTCGTAGTGACGATCGGTGGCCTTTTGAAATAATAATTAAGACCTTCGGTTTGGAGTTTTGTTACCTACATTTTGCACTGATTTTAATATTTGATGGACTAGGATAGGATAAGTTACCATACCATAAGTTCGGCTGAAGTTCGAGAACCTTCCCATTTTGGCGCCCATTATCATTCCAAAGCGAGATTCATTAAATCGGTGCACTGTTTCACCCAAAACTTGGCAGTAAATTATGTACCAAAGCGAAAAAGTTCCTCCGTTGCACTTGATCTTCTGGCGATGAACTAATTGCACTCCGTCGAGCTGGAGCTTCATTAAATCGTGGCCCATTAGGCCCGGAAGGGCCAAACTTTTTCGTGTGAAACTTTGGTTCCAGATAAATTTCTCCGGTTCCTTCTAGACGGTCTAATGCGATTTTCCTACGACCAGAAACCACCTTTGGGCATATAATTGCAGCTTTGAAAAGCTCGAACCATCCTTCACCTGGTTCTTCGAACGATGGTCCTGATGAAGAAGACCGCGAATCTCAGGAAGGTACGGAGCGAAACTAAAATTCAATTACACTCAAAACCACCATTAGTGTGGAGAGCATTCATCGTTGGCAGACACGCAGCGGGAAAGCATGCCGAACCTTGAAAACATGTTTTTAATTCAAGCCTCAGGCGTTACGCTCTCTATGTGGAGGTTTGTTTTCCTAATGCTCGGAGGGAAATTCTTCGCTAGATCCCGAAATCCTCCTTAAAAGATGCAACAGCACCGGAAGTGCAAGCTCGCGAGTTGTTTGCTTTCGTGCTCGTATGTGTCTTAAGTAGGTGAAGTACCTGTGAAAGGCTGCTGCTCCGTGGCCGTGACCGGATGCTTCCACTCTCTCTGTCTAGGGTTGCATTTTTCAGCGGAAATCGTGGAGTCAGAAAAAAGCCGTTCCAAATCTTCAAAACCAAGGCAGGCAAGCGTAACGACGCTCGTGGCCGATGTCGATGGTGAAGCTAAAATGTTTGTCTTTGCAAAACACAAGGCTCACGGCACGGCACAAGGGGGTGAAGGAATTTGGAACGCTTTGGAAGGGATTGGAGACTGCACGCGGGACTGGGTTCGTGGTTTTTGTGGTAGTGGCACAGCTGCGAAACTTTCCCTTGTCCTGTTTCTTGTGTCGCAAACATTGTTGGCCGCTGTACTCGGCAGCATAATTTGTAACTTTTTGCCCCCTTTGTGGTATTTTGGCCGGAGAATTTACAACTTTCTTTTGCTTTCGGCAAGGAACTATGTGTTTTGGGGTGGAATAAATTCATAAGCAGAAACGAAGATGGTTGAAATCGTTGGACCATTCGTTTTGACTGGTTTGCTTCAACAATGAACTATTTATAAAAGTTCCTTTTTTTTTATTAATTTCGGGATTGTTTTGTTTTTTTATAAATGTTACAAAGTTAGAAGCAGTTGTGAAACTTCTTGTTGTAAAAGAATCAAAGCTTTCAAAATGCGTTGAAAGAGAATAAATTAAAAGCATAATCTTCTGCGACCCTCTGGAACTCGCTGAAGCCAAAACACGGTCTACATCTTCTCCAGAGCCTCCAGAGGGACTCGTGCGATGCAATTTACATTTCCCCTTTTAGCGATTGGATAGTTAAGCAGATGGAAACTAAAGCCCTGCACCGGTCCACAACCCAAGCTCAACAAAGGTGAAGGTAATCCGCACCCGTGCCCGCCAGTACTTACTTGTAATAGAACCACAGCATAAACAGGTGCGATGGCAGGAAACAGATACCGAATATCACGACGAACGCCAGCACGGTGACGGCCACTTTCCGGCGGGCTTTAATCTTTGGACGTTTTTCGGCGCACAGTTTTCCAGATGGTGACGGGACACCACGGGTCAGGGGATTCCATCGGATGCCGGGGTGTTCCACATTGTGTGAAGCGACGATTTGAAACCGGGCGCCGACAAATGGAAAGAAAAACAAAAGTAATGGGAAAAGCGTTAAAAAATTCGGTTCGTGGTTCGTGGCTGAGGCGTGGTGGAAAAACAAAAAATGACTCTGCACAGTTATTTATGTTGGCACTTTCGGTGGAAGTAGAGCAGCGTGATTGTGTACACTCAACAGAGAGAGTCTTCGGACCACGATGTTCGGTTGCGTTTTTGTTCACAATCGATGCGATACCGACCCGGACCGTAGTGTGAGTTTTCTTTGTTATCAACCAGCATAAAGAGCGCTCAGGAGCTTGGTTCTTATTTTAATCTTATTTTTACACGCACAAAACACCGCGCAGGAAAATCGCCTTTCGGAAATGTACGTAATAAAATAACAAATCGATAGCATGGAAATCATGATAAAACATAAGCCGTCTTAATTGAAACGAATTCGATCCGATCGATTCCGTTGGCGAATCCTTGGGCCGGGGGTTGGGTTAAAGGGAAAAAATACCACTCAAATGCTTGCAGCACATAAAATCGCGATCGAACTGTTGTCGCTCGACGACACAAACAACTTTATTGGATGGTACTTTTGAGAATCCATAATGCATAATGTCGCCAGACAGAAAGTGGCCCTGCTCACAGTGCTGGAGCGTGTGAGTCGATGAAAATACCCAGGACAGCTGGGTCGTCCATAAAAGTCATACGCTTGGTCGAGTTTATTGCACATTTTCAAAACGAAAGTATTGATCGCAAGGCACGACACAAGCCCAGCTCATCAACATAAGAAGTACTACCTTCCCTATTAATCGGTAATGTTTTCTGCTTTCGACGATATCAAGATAACCTTATCTAAAAGACGGTATCTTTTAGAGCTAAACTTTACCTATTCTGTACTAAAAATCAAATGTTTAATTTTGAATAGTAAAATTATTATTAACCGATAAACTTAAAAGACATTCGTGTGTCACAGGTCCTGCTTAAGGTTATCGATTGCTTAGATTGGTTAGTAACCTTCGGTAAGGAACCGATCGGAAACTGATGGCATTAACACAAAAATAAAATTGATTTCCCCTTTGGGCGATGAATTTCACACTCTACGCACGTGTGCTTCCGTTTCCGGAAAAACTCATTTCCGTTTAATCTCGACTTTTATCGATCGATCCATTACAGCCGGCCTAGGCGCAACTGCTTGAAACTGCAAGGCCTGCTTTGCTCTGTGGTAAGACTACGGTCCGTTTCTATGCATATTCATCAGCTGAGTGGATGCAAACTCCGTTTCTAGGTGCCAACGGAGCCTACTCTGTCTGGTCTGGTGATGGCATGATACACGATGACGCATTATGCCGTTGGCGACGGATATAAATGGGAGCAACACTCAAGCCTATGCGACCGCACTATAGGGAAAGAAAAGCCGACTTCCTTTCAATTACACGAAGTAATGTTCGTTTTTCGCTCTATGAAAACCCGAGAGCTTTTGCCTGACATGGAAGGTGTGCGGGGATTAGTTTCGCAACCGTCGGCCACTTCTCTGTATTCAGTGTACAAAAACCGACGGAAAGTCCTCCGTCCGTCCGCCAAACTTACCTGCCGAACGGTGCCCTGCATCTCGCCGGGGACGTGCTTGGCGCTGTGGATCAGATGCCTGGCGATGAGCGCGTAGAAGATGCCGATGATGAACAGCGGCACCGCGTAGTAGAGGAGAAACTTGCCCAACACCATACCGCGGGCATACTCCGGGCCCCACTCGTCCGGAAATGGGTAACAGAAGTAGAACGACACGTCCTTGTTGACGATGACCGTCTGTGGAACGCACGGCAGAGATATCGAAAAAGTGAGGACACGAGGCTCCTTTCAAGGGACTTTCGCGCGGCCCTTACCTTAATGTGCGAGCCAACGATGGCCGGTATCGCGAAGGCGATGGCCAGCAACCAGATTAGGATCGCCGTCGCAATGGTCAACCGTGTGGCCCGCCGTCCACCACCTAGAAAAGGATCTAGCACCATGACCATTTGCTCCTTCTTGACTTTTTGCTGTTCCAAAGTGAAAAAAAAAATGTCTCCCACCGGAACTTACCGTGGGCGTGAAACTTCCGGAGTGGGTCGACGATGGCGAAGAACCGATCGCCGGACAGGGCGACCAGCGTGAACACGGACACGCCGATCGACACGTCCTTGATGAACTCGGACGACGTGCAGAGCAGGCTGCCCCAGGGCCACGAGTCGACCGTGTAGATGATGGACGTAAACGGTACGGTGGTCACGATCAGCAGCAGGTCGGCCAGCGCCAGCGACAGGATGTATCTGCAAAAAAAAAATGCCCGGAGACCGACCGGAAAAGGAAGATAATTAATTTACAACGTGCCCTGGTGTGTTTGGTTAGCATCGGGTGCAATTGCACTTTAGAGAAGTGAATCCCCCCATTTTTTTTGCACCAACTCGGCAAGAAGGGCTGCTAATAAAACATGTACGCAAATAAGAAAGGACACGTGCTAGAGCTATCCGGTGGCCGTCGTGTGGTTCCGGTTCACGTTTCACTGCCATAAATGTAAATTATAGTCCCGGGCAAGCTGATAATTGATTAAATTACGTGCGAATGACGTAAGCCGGAACCGGGGAGCGTGTTCGAGGGACTCGAAGGGCGAGCCTGGTTGCAGCCAGTGCAGCCGTGCATACAAATGGAAGGCAACAAACCACGAAAGACGATTGAGTTGGTGGAATTCAATTCGAACCGGAGTTTGGAGAAACTGAAGATTGCAAAACCAATTTGGCCGACAGAAGTTTGTTGGCAGGACCGGTAATATAAATTAGGGTTTGATTCTCTCGAGTGCCTTCAAACTGTTGAATACAGCGCACAGCGTACAGCGCAGATTGCTTTCGATAACATCATACGTTCTTTGTGAATTTATTTATACTTAAGAGTGATGAAGAAAGTTTTTGAAATCAACAGGCCAAAAATTAGTTCCCAACCGGACCGGATGGAATTTCAATCAATAGTCGCCCAGGACGAGCAACGGCAGCCCGGTTGGATCGTGTTTGCGAAAATGCTGGAAAGAAATGCATTCGCCAACGATACAACGCCCGAACGCGAAAGGTCCCCGGACCGGTGGGTAATCGTTGCTCCGTGTCCGGTAGCACTGCACTTCCGGACGTTCCGGATGGGGTGTTTGCTGTGCACACAATCTAAATGGACAAATGCTGTTGTCCAGTGTTGTCCGTTAATCTTATCAGCGGCAGCAGCGTAAAACTGTAAAACATCGCACAGAGCAGAACACAGACAGAGCAGAGAGAGAGAGAGAGCGAGAGAAAAAAGAGTGGCCAATAGAAAACCCAATCATCTCACCAACTTTAACGCGTGTTTACGTGTGCCCGGGAGCCGGGAAATGATGAAAAGGGCGCAGGCAGGGCTTTCGCCCGGGTGCCACCGAGAAGGCGCCTTCGTGGAACCCGGGAGCTCGATGTAAACCCGGAAAAGATCGTAAATTGCATTTATGGTGCTTGTTTATTCGACACGCCAGCCCCTAATGGAACGAGGTGTAAACTAAGTTGTGGTCTAAGCCCACAGCACATTAATTCCGATTGCGGATCCCGGTGCCCCGCCTGGTGACTCATCAGATTCGCCGGTGCGCCTGGGTTGGGCTAGCAATTTTCTTTCATGGAGCTTCCGCGCCGCTGCCGGTTCACATTTAGCAAACCGTTCCGCTAGGCGAAAAGAACGCCAAGGAATTGAATGCAGTTTTCTTGGCTCAGAGTTCTTAGATTTTTTCGAGGCGCTTGTTTTTTTGGCTTGCCGTTTAATCCCGTTGAGGATTTTTTCGAAGCCCCTCAAGTTGTCCTATAATTGGTTCCAGTTCCTAGATGTAACCACTTGCACCAGCAAGATCGGCGAGCTGCGTAAAGTTGCCACCCTTAAGTGGGTTTCGCTCTTAAATCTAAGACCAAATTATGGGAAGTTCGACAAGTGTGTACGGTCCCCGTACGCGTATTCGCTTCTGCTCCGGGCTTATGTCGCAACCGGTGAAAGCCAAAGTTTCCTGCGCAAACACACCACCGGACCCGGAAACACCCGTTCCCTGCTGGGGGAACATTTCCGGCAACTCTTCGGGCGAGACGAGAAAAGAATCCAACACAAATGGGCTTTGGCGCGATGAAGGCGAGAATGGCTGTTTGTGGATAATGAAATATTCGCCTCGACCTCGGACGGACTTCGGTGTGACTGCGGTGTAGGGCAGAAACTTCGGCAACTATTTACGGCAGACCTCTGGACCTGGACCTTGGCTGACTGATTGAATGCCCGAGCCCGAGTCGAAGGAAGTGACTTCTTTACTGCCTTCTCTCTCGGTACGGTCGGTCGGTGTTCAAACAATCGGAATCAATTTACTTTTCGCTTTCGGAGGGCTACGGGACTCTGTTGGAGAAGTTGGGTCAATTTATTGCACTTAGAGGGCTTGCGAGTGGGAATTGTCGTGTTCTCATACGGTTGACAAAAGTTCTCCAGATTGGCTAAACTTATTTTCTGAACTGAGAAAGAGAAACGAAAAATTCTTGGAAATGAATAAACAAATAACATAAAGCTTAACTTGAGGCAGCATTAGATAATTTAATATCAACCGCAATAATAGTAACCTAAGCAAATGGATGTTTTGCAAACAATGTTAAATTTGCAAACAGCTTTTAACATGTCTAAACTTTTTTATACTCAATTATTGAAGAAGGTTCATTATTGTTCGAGGCAAGCGAAAAGCTGCGAAACGGTGGAAAAGTAATCTTCAAAGTCCGACGTAAGCCCCACCGCAAGATGACCACAATCACCAGAATGGCCATTTCAAGTAGACACGGCTGGTAAAATGAGCAAACACAGTCATGCGGCATTTGTTTTATTTAATGTTCTCCGACTGCTCCCCGAGCGTGCCTTCTTGCCACCGTGCCAAGCCGTGAAACGTTGACCGGCGTAATCCGAAGATATGGAAACCACGAGACGCCGTTGATTTATCGTGCCGCCCGCTCGAACGGGAACTTCCCAAAAGCTGTGCCACAAAAGCTACGAGAAAAATTCGGTCAAACATCCGGTCCACTTGCTTGTGGGCACTTGTTTCCTGTGCTGGCGCAAATCACCCCCAAAAGAGGCCACATTCCGTAGCAACCACGGCACCGGCAAGCGAAAGTTGATATTTATAGGCATCATTGACCTGTCAGAAAGTTTAACATGACGCCCTCCCGCGTTGGCCGCGGGCGTTCTTGGTGAGCGTGGTGAAAAATTCTTAAGCCCAACGGGAGGGGTGGATAACGAAGTTGAAGGTGCTTCAGTTCAGAAGGCCGGAAATATATGCACCCAAAGGATGTCTGATGTCGGATCAGATTTATTCGTTCGATTCGTCCGATCGTGAGGAATTTTTGGTCTCCGTTTCGGGAAAACACCTAGGATCGAAGGCAAATCAGAACGCTCCGTCCAAGAATGTGCCAACGAGTGCACGGTGGATTAAGGGCGTAGGGCGTTCAGCCAGTAACACTCCATCCTGAGCAACCGTCGTGTCGTCGGCGAACTCATGAATGGGGTCGATCAGCGGAATGGAAAATCGATTTCTTCTCGGAAGCAGCGTGAACGTCAAAATGCAGGAATACGGGCCGATTCGAAGAGCGAAGAAGAATTTCGCGTCGTTTCTAAGTAAAAGTTACCGTAAAGTATGCTGCCTTATCAAATATGCAGACTATGTTTTTGTGCCAAATAGTTTTGGAACAGAATCTCGGTTGTTTAAGGTGAGGGAATTTGGTTTCAATATTCAAATTTACATTGCTCTTGGTAGGTAGCTGCTATAGTATCTAAATTTCTGTTTCAAGGCTGAATCTGCTCAAACTAAAAAACTTCTGAATTTTATCTACGCCATCATTCTTTATTACTTTAATTTTAGCCGTGTTTTATGTCTTAAAAAATGCACAGTAAATATTCAAACAGAATCGTACGGCAATCCGTTGATATTGTAGATATGCTTAAAGTAACATCTTGCCCTAGGCACGGATGAGTGTTTGAAGGTCTCCACGTGCGAACCCGTCTTGGCACCTGTCCTACATCATTTATGAATCCTTGGACAAAAGTTTCCTTGATATTTTGTATCGCCTTTGGAAGATCGGTTGGAATGCTGCCAACAATTCGCTGCTCGGAGGCGTTCTAAGTTTATAACAATCATTAGGATGACGCCTCTGGGCGGTAATTCGATCAGCTCCAGCTTCCAGAAGAGCGCATTCCTGCCGTCACGTGGGTGAACGCCTCTGGGAAGAGGACATCTTATCGGTAGCTCTTAATTGTGCGTGAAGTCCGGAAATTCCTAAATTGTACGAAATTTCTAGATTCTGTGAAACACTTACCTGGCCAGATTGTGTTTTGGATTAGGAGAAATCGAAATAGACGGAAGCCGTAGGCGCGCGTAGGAGAGGCAATTACTTTACTGACGTCCGGCCTTAAACCGGCCCTTAAGCAACCTGGAACCATCTCGTGTTCCTGTTCGCCTTCTCTTACTTCAGCTTCGTGCCTTGAGTGATGCTATTAATTGACACACGCCTGCCGGAAGTTCTTTGTGTTGAATTGAATTCAAAATGAGCTCAAGACGGTCATTTATCATCATGCCTGCGATGAAGCTTTCAATCAATCAAATTAAAGCTCACCTCCGAAATTTTCAGCTCCTCATTTAGGGGGAAGCTGTTGATGGAACGTTATCATCTACCGAACATTAGCGAGACAACTTGGACCGGTCCACGGACTTATTTTTCATTCAGGTGGAAATTCGTTTACGAAAACTCGAAACATCTCAGCAAACACAGCAGACGAGGCAACGGCATAGAAAATCGTTGATGCATGAAATGGTGACCGGCCCCGTTCGGAGAGGTTAAAGTTGGCGTCAAGTTCGCAGCCGACGGACCAACGTTCGAGTCCTTCACTTTAGTCCGACCGCTACTTAATTACGGGCCACCTCCGGACCTGACCTGGCCGAAAGTCAACCCGCGACGGTTAACCCAACACAATCGAGCGTCAACAACCGTGACCACCGGTGCAGCAATCCGTGGCTGAGTCGTTAATTAAATTCAAACAACCAGAAACCCGGGGGGGGGGGGGGAAACCACGAAACTCACGTGTTGGGGACGTTACGCATGGCCCGGTGGCGCAAGAAGACGATGATGAGGGTCCCGTTGCCGAGCACGCCGACGATGAAGATGGCGGCGAACAGGATGGGCACGATGTACGTTTCCGGCCGAAGCTCGTACGGGGTGTACGGTGTCTCGGTGGCCCCGGCCGTCGTGTTCCAGGCGGCACCGGCGGATCGGTTCGGGTTCAGCAGGGCCTGCAGTAACTCGAACTCGCCGTCGATCGGTACGGCGAACAGCGACGAGTGAGGCAACGGTTGGTGCGGGTTGTATGACGTCTCCTCGTACACGACGCTGCCGAAGACATCGGAGCCTTCCGGCATCCCGAACGGGTCGGTTCCGTTCCTCACCGTGTAATCCTCCATCATGGGTGCCATTGCGCCCGATGCAAGCATGCTGCCGTCGGAGGGTGAGCGAGGTGCGGGTGTGTGCGGTTTGATTAGCTGTCAAACTTCACGCGAACCTTCAACCGCGGTGCCAACATGGAACGACACCAAAGGCTTGCGGGGCGCACAGCTGGATCACGCGGCACCAAGAATGTGACTTCCGAGGATCAGGATAACGGTGTGTAGCGAAGCTGTTCGATGCTTGCAAAGGCGTGAGGGTCTGTGAAGAAAGTAAACGGAGAAATCTACGTTCAGTGTTGGAAATAGGTGAAACGGAGGACTGATATCCCGATGCGGTGGGGTCCTGATTGAAGCTCGAGTTGATTAAATCCTCGACACGACAAACGAGAAATTAATAGCCTCGTTCTGAAGCACTAAGAACCGAGTTACTGGTTTATGTATGGCGTACGTTGTGCAATTTCATGCCATCGACCCGGTGCCCGCCATAATCAATTAGCTTCCGGAAGGAAGAAACCCACCGAGCGCCAGAATGTACCAAGCGCCTCAAAGCGCTAATGTTGACTTTATTTCATTAATGGTAGAAAGCAAGAACCCACCTAAGGTACCGTTTAGTGCATGATGGTGGAAAATCAATGTTTTGCTAAGCTTACCGAGCTGTACAGTGTTCAAAGTTAAATTTAAACATGCGAGGCAAAATGGAGAGTGTAGTGTATGAGAACATGTGACGTCTCAAGTCGGCCAGGTTAACGCTACACAGATGAATGACGTAAACGTTGCTAGGTATATACGTTTCAACTATCGGGTTGGTGAATAAAACGCAAACATGGCCAGAACTTATCCTTCTTTGTCCATGAAGCATATTTATTGCCCAACATGGAAGTAACTTAATTATGAGAATTAAAATCCGCTATATTGTTGATAAAAAAGTTAAAACTAAACATATTTATGAACTAAAAATTGATAAAATAAACACAATACTCATAAAGGCGATTTCAACCATTTTGAACACATTTTTCAACTGCACCAATAACTGATTCACGAAATAGATTTAAAGAACAGATCCAGGGCGATCTGTACACAAATAAATTACAAAAAATGCCGTTCGTAGTAGCTCGATCGTGCCGTAGACGTTCTGTGTCACCCGTTTTATGCGTTAATCAATTTCGGAAAACAAAACCCTTTTTTGGGCAGGAAAAATTACGCTCGTTTCGACAACGAGCCTCGTAAAGCGCCGGTTGCCGGTTGGCCGTAACGGGTTCGCAAACGAGTGTTGCCATTTAACTGATCGTTGATCACCGTCGTCGGGCTACGAGTGTCTAGGAACTTTGCTATAAAAGCACCCCATAAATTACCCTAGCCGGCCCCGTTTTTTGGGTAGGCCTCCACGTGGCAAACAAATCCCAGGCCCCGGGGCTTCAACCGGTACAAAACATAACTTATCGCTTTTCTTTGTAGCCGTTCGCGAACTTATTGCGCCGGCCAGACGCGAAAATGGGAAAACTATTTATCAACGAACGGGGCAGAACAATGGCAACGGGTGCTCCTTTGCTGCACCTAAGGAAGGTCCGTTTGCTTGATTGACGCTTCGGGTGACGACCGGAGCTTCTTATCGCGTCTTCCGGTGGTATAAGCACAGCTCCAACGAGAAGTAAATAAACTGCGCGATTGTTGCTGGTGGTCCGTGGTGCGAACACTAGAGCCTGACTGACTGTCCGAAAGGTGAAAGACGACGATAGTTTCGGTTGATGAGCGCACGAGTTTAACGAAGCTTTTTACGATCACACTCCGTTGATGCTACCCACGAGACGGTCGCGCGTGATGCGAAATTCAATCGAAGGTCTTCGTTGTGTCTTTTGTGTGTTTTTCTCCATTAAAGAGCTTGGAGCTTCTTCCGCAAAAAGGAGCACCGCTTCTGGAGAGGAAAACCGTCCAGCGGTTCCGCTCCGGGACGAACGGACGCCGACAGGACGATGAACTACACGCGCACCGGAGCACTGGTACGAGCCATTTTTAATTACCAGTTCACGATTTTACTACCCCCCGGGGGAAGCGTGGGGCGAGCTTCAAGAGCGTCCAACCCCCGGTAAGCCGGTTTTATGGGGGCAATAAGTGAAACGAGCCAGAAAGCGCCACGCGTCAACGACGGCGGACGTGAGACTCGTCAACTTTAGGGCGCCGTTTTGTTTTTGTTTGATGGTGGCTTTCGACTTCCGTACCCTGCACCTAAAAAGGCAAAATACACTTCCGGGTTACACTCCCGGGGGACAGTTTCTGGGTGAAAGCGCTAAAAAGGCGCTCCTTAAATGTGTCCCTCGAGCACGTAGGTCGCTGCCCCCGGGGGTCGTCCGGTGCACCACTAAAGTGACAATCATGTTTCACACTTTATGGTTTCCGGGTATCCGGAGAGTGGTTCGGTTGCACATCCGGTGGTTAAGACTTTTTAGGGAGGACTTTGGTTGGCACGTTCTCTCTTTATAAACCTCATTGGCCTCATTTGTTGAATTTATTTATTTGCCTTTTGAGTAGATTTTAGGGTTGGCCAAATTCAAGTGTGATAAAAGAAGAAGTCGGTACTTGTTGGACTACCGCTCAAAGCGCGGTTGTTCCATCCTTTAACACGTTTAAATTTAAATTCTTGTGTCGCTAATTTTCTGAAGGGTTTTGCTGGCCTCATCGTTCGGCTCACGTTTTCATCGAAACATTGTCACTCAATTTTCGGCTCATGGTATGGCTCACTTAAACGGCCAGCGAGCGGCAAGAAGTCTGCAGATGAAATTCGAACGAGATAATTACCATCTCGGAGGGCACATCCCACCCAACCCGGTCGGTGCGAACGTGAAACACTCAGATGGTTATGGCCCAAGACCATCGTTATTTTTGGTCGGGCACGGTTCGAACGGTATGCCGGAGGTGACAGAATCCAGCCACTGGACCGTAGGAAATCTCCGCTATTTGGTCATTAATTTTAGGTACTCGTTCATCACATCTCGGGCCATTCATCGCAGAGCATCGCGTTCACGTTGGCACCCGCTGTCTAACGTGGAAATGGAAATTGTGTTCTTCTCGCCCATGAGCTCACGTGTCCGGATTTCCGCTTCAACCACTCCACAGAACGTGACGTTTATCAGAATGGCGGAAACGGGCAGATTAATTTTGCTGACTTGCACTGAAGCGAAGCAAAGCACCACTCGAGTACCGATTATGATGAAGCATGGCTTCTGAGAGTGGTCAGACAAGCGTACCATTTCCATTTGCGGACAGCAATTGCTGGACTAGGGAAACGATTGTTTAATGACACCATTACTGCGTCATATTAAATTTGGAAGGACAGTTTCTCTAATTAACGATCCTTCGGGACTTCAGCACAGTCAAATATTCTGTTAAGGTTTCTTTAACACTAGATATACCACCGTTTTCAATATACCTATTTATACCAGACCAGTCAAAATGACTGGTCATGTGAAAAATTGCTTTTTATGACTTCAAGTGTTAAAAAAAAGTCTATAAAAAAATTAAAACAAGTTTAGTAATGTTAGCTGTAAACGATAAATGGATTTGTATACATTTTAATATAACAGAAAACATTTAATTTTTATCACTTTGTTGGACACAATTTCTACATAAGAACGTTATCTACTACGTTGCCGAACTACATAAGAATGCCTTCAATTTTGCTTGCGTAATTTTCCACTTTTTCCCCAAAACTCTAGAGGCTTCTAACTCTGTACAAATTCGTATATATTCCAAAATAATTGCACACATCAATGGTCTGGAGTGCCCAATCTACTGCCCAATCATATTCTGAGCAACAATTGCCCTTTTTGGCCTAAATTTGTTCATGGAATAAGGGACCAGTCATTTTGACTGGTCATGGTATAAATCTCAAAAAAAAAAAAAATTTTTTTTCCAACATATATAAAAAAAAGTTTATTTGTGAAATGTATTCTATGCTTAGAGCTATTAAAAGTCATAACATCATTTGGGGAAAAAAAAATTACATGTAGTGGAAATTTGCCGTTCAAACTGCCCGACCAGTCAAAATGACTGGTGTGGTATATCTAGTGTTAAAGAAACGCTGATCAATTAACGGGCCTAAAAGGCTAACGAAACCCTAATCATTCCAAAAATTGTTACCCAAAATTAGACATCTCGCAGGATCGATCGGATGGGAAATTGATGAACAGATGGATAGTGTTACATTATGAGCACTTTAGCACTCGCAAGCAGAGAACAGCAAACGGAAGGACGTAATTTATCATTTCTACCCCCGGGCGACATTCGGGTGAGAGACCGGTGATCGTTTGTCAAATATTTGCACACATTAATTTCGTTGACAAGCACCCCCGCTGGACTAAAGGCTAGACGGGCCGGTAAACGATCGGTCATCAAAATGCCATTACGTTCACTGACGGGCGGATGACACACTGCCACTGGCACCACATGTTGAGCTGCTGGTTGGTCCTTTCGAAACATACACATTTTTCGACACACCAACGGCAGTCAATAAAATAATTGTTAACAACACATTTAATCAGAAGTGGCTTGTCGAAAAGAGAGCAATGAATGATGTTTATTACATTGCTCGAGCATATCTATTAATCAAGCCGTAAATTAATGTCTCCATAAATGAGGCATAAGGACGCAAGGTGGAGAGTTTATCATTATCGCATTCTTCGAGTGCGTGTGCAGCATAATATCTTTTTCTATCACGCGCAAAAAGTACTATTTTCAAACGGGAACAAGTGGCCCATTACGGCCACATTACGGCCAACCAGGTGCCATAAGTTCTAATCAACCTCATAGGGGCAATAAATGCGGTGATCAAGCGTTCACTCCGTTCCGCTTCCGGCAAACCTCAGCGCCGAATGCGCCGGATGCGCCGGATGCGCTGGAAAAGACGGGATGTTAATTGCCGCCTTTATCGTAAATCAAACACTACACGGGCACCGAGCCTACCTGGTACGTCCTATGGTCAATAACTGAGCAGAACGTCGTTTGCGTGCAAACTTTGCCGCGAGCTTCCCGGTTGGCTTTATGAACTCGTAAGAGAATCAGGTGTAATCTGCTCAAACGGGGCCTCTCTTTTATGGTCACATTGCGTGTGTCGTCCTCACCAATGTGACCGTGCGAGGCGATTACGCGTAATTTATTGCTGGAGCCCCCTGAAGGAAAAAAAAAGAGCGTAAACCTATTTCCAGCTTATTATAAGACTAAAATGGTTTGAAAAGTTTAGTTTTTGCTACAAATCAAATTCGTTACCAAATTTAATGAACTCTATTGAAAGAGTAACGCTAGGTGAATTTTCTTGGGGCCCTAGCGAACGGTGCAATAAAATAGAACAGATTGTCGTCCATACCAGACCAGTTCACGTTCGTTGCTCAAGATGTTCCGTTGAAAGGGAAAGTCAAACTTTGTCTGCTTTCAACTCCGGCTTATTTCGAGCCGGGCTCATATTAACGCCTCCCATGGACAAGGCAAATATCGCCGAAGAAGTCTCTATTTTGCGGCCTTATCGCTGCGGCGGCATCGCGAACAAGGTTTCTTGAGAACTTGTGCGTGGCGTCGCTTTATTTAATGAGCGCGATGCCACCAGCAGAAAGCAGCACTAATATGGTTCCGCTGTTTTTTGTTCTGTTTGAAGGGCGGCATTTTGTTCACAAAAAATGACGCTCGTGGCTTGGCCTAGTGATTACGATGTATGCAGAGTGCTTTCATCCAAGTTGGCTGGCTGGCTGGCTGGCGGATTCTTTGCATTGTTTGGCTTTTCGGTGCTCTCTAATGGATAGAAGAAAAAAGGGGAAGTTTTCGGAGCCTACTGAGCCGGCGAGCCGATGTGTTTGTCGAACACACCATGCTCGCTTTCGTTCCACAAAAAGGACACCGTGAACGTTACTGTTTATGTTATGCAGGCACGACAGATAGAGCAGCCATTGTTGATGTTGAAATATTTAATCAGAAAAGAGCACAATTTTAAATTTGTATCTTGAAAGCGCACGGCGACGATGGAGACGCCAGGTGCTTGGTACAGACTGTGAAATGCCTAATGGAGGCGCTTGGTCATCGTTGAAACACATGAAAGAAAAACAACCATTATTTTGTGCCCTTTACTAAATTTCTCACTGATCGTTCAACAGTCAAAAGAACCAATTTAAAATTGAAAGGATGCGCTTTTGAAGCGCTATTCGTTCGTTCTGATAAACATTCGCGTTCACGCCCCGTTGCCATGGATTCTTCGCATCCGACAGATGCTCAATCAACAAAGGCTTCAACCATCAGAAGAAACGTCGCTGCTCTCTGTACCAAGAATGATTTCCGTCTTCTCCGGCAAAATTGTTACGTGGGACGCCGAGTGTCGTTCCTGTTTGTGACGGATCAAACAGACAGCTTCGTGCCCGGGGTTCAATTCAATTCAGTGCGCAAACGATTGAAGTCACGGTACACGCCGACAGCTCCCCGTAGACCGGATGAAAATCGCGCGATGCGTTAGAATCAAAGCAGCTCCCGAAAGAGGTGCTTTGCGATGCGTTTGCTTGAAACTGTAACATGAGTACCATTTTAAGTGTGATTAATAGACCATCATAAATCGTTTGCAGCTACCAGTTCGAGGTGCTACAGTTTTGCAGTCACGGATCCCTCGTGGATAAAAGTGTGGAAGTAGTGAAAAATTCAATTCTTTCGAAACAGACGAAGCCAAATTCGGCGTCGTGAATCGCGCTCGTAAAGAGATTGATTTACAACCTGCCTTCCGGAGATGCAATATTTACGCACGAAGCAGACGCGGAACTGGCTTTGATTGGGTCATTCGGAACAGCGAGCAGGTTCCGTTTTCGTCGCGGGTGTTATTTGGCTTCGCCTTTTATGTGTTCCATTAGTACCAGAACATACGAGGTTTCTTGTAAATATTTATGTTCCGATTACAAAAAGATATTAGTTAGGTAAAACGTAAAACGAATTTGAACGCTCCGAATAATTTTTAAACTGTTCAAAAACGTGGCGCTTTCTGCGTAATTCGTTGATGTTGATGGAGGCGCATGGTATCTGGTAAAAAATGAGAATCCTATAATGTTTGTGCTTCATTCTCAGTATTGATACGATCGAAATTCAAACCACTTCAAAGGATGTACTTTCAGGACCCTTTCCTATCGCCTTGTAGGTACATAAATCTTCCAAAAAAAAACCAGAAACACGAATGGTGGCCGCCTTGAGTGCATTATTTATAGAACGTTACCGAGCCACTGCCACCGTATGATCGATCGGGTTAATAAAAATATAGAGACCGTCGTCGTTTACAGAACGGCCGCCGATATCCATTTTTGGATTAAAAGTGCGTGCGCGAAATCTGCTGGCGGCTGAAGGTGGTAGGAAATCGTTAGGTGAGCCACGGCACGGCCCACGGGTCAAGAATAGCCGACAGGCACCATGAATCATCCATTAACGATCCGGATGCGGGCACGATTAATGTGACACTTCTAAATGGATTATTTTCGACGTCAGCGCCGACAACATCCGCTTCCTGGGTACGATAAGAGCTACCCGGTGCCAAAGCTAACTTGGGGCACTTGGCTACACATACACGACCGAGACCCAGACCAAGAGAGTGTGGCTCGCAAAGATCGATATCCATTAAAATCGGACGGTATTTACTTGGAAGATAAGAGACGACCAACCGTGGGCCACGGGTTTCGCCACTCGGGCGTTTCTAAGAAAAGAAACCTAACGGCAGGTGAGATATATTTATTTTGGGAGCTTAATGGAGCCACTGCTTCCGTGCTTTCCAGTTCACACAGGATTACGGACGGTTTGACGGCTACAAAAACCCAGACGCGTTGGCGCTAATGTCTAAGTTAGTGATAAAAGTTACACAGCATAGGCATTTGAGCTGAAAAAAAAAACCGACAACTCAATGCAATTTAGATTACACGGCCACCATTAGCGAGTTCTCGCTCGGCGGTCAGCGGTTTGTGTCCATCGAGATAAAATGAATTTATTGTAATTGCACCGTGAAGAGTGGATTAGTGTCATTGATTAGTTGGGGGCCGGTGAATGATGTTCAATTAGCGTCGAACGGAATTCGAACCGTCGCAGAAACGACCAAAAACGGTTAATTATCCGTTGGCAAATTTGTAAAATTTTATATTAGCAATTAGCATAACAATAAACTGTTTTAAAAATATAGTTTTCTAACGAACTGACAGTTCTCTGATTTTTGCTAGCCACCGACACAGGCACTGAGCTAAGGATTGGATCACATTTTGGGGCAGATTAATTCGAAGCAAATCACAGCCCTGCCACCCTTACCGAGGCTTTTATTAACCTCCATAAACCGATTGTTTGAACATTGACTTGAAGTGATTTTCCAGCACCATCTTTCACCGACTTTACGATCCGGACGAACGGAGGCCGGATCAACAACTCGACCAAACCGGCTCGTCCGGTCCCCGAACGAGCGTGTCTGCGTAGCTTCAAGACGGATGTTAAATCAAATTTTATATTTATTATGATTATACGTCGTCCCCTTTCGTCGTTCCGGTGATGGTCGGTGATGGTTCTCGCCGGCGCGGCCGGCCGGTAACTGGACGCCAGGATACAAAGAAACGAACAGGACACTCAGGGCACGGTGGCCCGCAGCAACCGGATGGAAGAAGAGCCAGAAGCGTCTTTTACGACTCACGTCCATCACGCGCATCTTTCGTGGCATATGCCAGCCACTGGACAGTCACCGACCGGAAACGCCGCGAAAGTTCCAACGAACGAGATTTTTTCTCTCACTCTCTCGCTCACTTTCCCATTAAAGCGTGATCGATTTTCAACCCGAAACGGGCGAGATATGTTTTACTTTGTTTATTCCTGCCACGCGGCCCGCTGACCATACGCCCGCCGTACGTGATGCGGGGGCTGCGAGATGATCCCTGCTACTGGTGCTTTCCTGTGATTTAACACGAACGCCGCCGTACGTTTACGATGGCCCCCAACGATGGCCAATGCGAACGCGGCACGGGCACGTGCTGCTCCTTGGTGAATCCTTGACTCGCGTCAAGTGTACTAGGTTCCCGGAGAAAGGAGGCAAATTCACCCTGTAATGACCACAACCACCCCGTCGTACGTCTGCGGGGCTGTTGTGTGCAATATTTCACATTCCTATCTGGCTTCGGCCAGGCGGAGACGAAGCCACGGTAGTGCCCTTGCTTGCTGGGGCGGAAATTGAAAATATAATCCCAGCGTGGCTCTTCAAAACCGAGAGGAAGAAAACGGAAAATCACGACCCTTAACCATGACCGATGGAAAGAGAGTTATTTTTCTTCATTTCTTCCGTCAGACGAAGCCCGCCACAAGATGTTCCGGGGAAGCGATCGAGCGTAACCAGCCAATCGTCCCAGACACTCGTGGACAATTGTTTGTTCCACACGGCACAGAACATAGTTTCTCTTATTGGATGCGCTATTGGAGGTTGAGGACCTGCGCGATCACGAAATTTTCAATGCCCTTTTGGACCCTTAAATATTCAAGGTGTATCATCTTCTCGCACGTTGTGAAAATAAATTTTGTTCGTGTTCGAAATGTCGAGCACTTTGGGGTGCCTGTATCCGAATCAAACACCGCTGGGACAGCGACCTTGGAAAACCGATACTCCACCTTCGTGTAAAAGGATTTTTCGCAAAAATGAAATATTTCGCCTACGTACCGCGAAACGCATTTATTCCTCTCACATTCCGGCGGCGTAGGTGATTGCCCTGATCGCCCCCCTTCTGCCGTTCGATGGCTCAGATTGCGAAGGATAAAGCAATTCCTGGTGCGGATTGTGTGCGATGCGGTCGAAGAGTAATATCCGCCGTTGCCGCTGGGCATGGATGGAACATCGTCGGCGGTGGCGTTGGCGGCGACGTTCGTTAGCATATGCGGCCACCGCGCTCTGTCACTCTTGAGTCAGCTGTTGAGATGCTTTCATAGATTGGGCATGACAACGGCCGCTTACGAGATACGAGAGGGAGAGAGAGAGAACAGCTTAACGATCCAAAGCTGTCCACCGAGCATGTTACCGACGGTGCTGCGGTTGGCATAAGCAGCGCCATGAATGCTACATTGTAACTCCTTCAAGCATTTATTGATGGAATTGTGGCAAACTTTATTAGCATAATATTCTCCTTTTCTCGCCTCGCCGTGGCACGTGGCACAGGATGTCGGTAACGAATTTCGGCACCGTCGGTTGGGGTGTTAGAGTCCACGCCAAGGGTCTCGTAACTGCATTAAGCGTATGATTCGTCGAAAAGGAAGTTTTAAACTTGCCAACGGGCCCTGTCCTTTGGGACTATGGCTAAACTTGACCACCGAACACAAGATGGTCGTTTAATGGAAGACATTTTTCTTTCAAACTGGAGCCGTTGTGTCCAAGTTGAAGGGAAGACGACCTCTCGACGTATTACGATAATTGAAAAATAAAAGCTCCAAGTGACCCGTTCGCTATAAAATGGGGCCGTCCCGTAAAATGGGGCCGGACTTTACCCATTGCTTCTTCGTCTGGTAAATACATTTTATTTCGCACCATAAACTGCGGAACACGCTTTTCGTTTATCCCATTAAACCGGGTGCACCGCGTGTCTGGCGCGAGTCGAGTGCAACCATTTCGCACCGGAAGCGCCAGGCTACCCTGTTTCTGAAGTGCCCAGCTTCCGCCGCGATCCGCGCGACTCGTAACAATTCATCCCGTAAAATTCCAGAGAAATTGTTGATGGCAAAACATTGGCTCCCGTTCCAAAAGTAGTAATGTTCGTACAGTTTGTGTCCTCCGTTTAACAGTTTCAGTTTCCTATTGTTACATTAAACGAACCAGTGTTTCTCGTTCGTGGCCGTGGCCGTCGCTTTGAGTTAGCTGCCTGATCTGCCCAAAACTCTTCACCATTCTTTACCCATGCGGCGGACCAACATTGGGCCAACATTTTACACTTTTAACGCCGTTAATGCTCGATGCTGGATTTCGTAAGCAAAACCCACCCGGCCCACCAGAAAACAAAAGGGGAACCGAGATTCGGGCCGGTCAGGGCCGGGCGAGCAACAATATTATTACACTACCATCGTCCATCGTGTTTACTTCAAAAATTTACACCTCGACCGTAAAACCAATAGCCCGAAGGTAAACACTAAACCGCGCTCTGCCCGACCCGCGCTCTGGACGGCAAAAAGGAACGGCGGTCGAAGCGGATTCAACTCCGTGTTTGCCTACGGTGGCCGCCGGTCGGTTTGTCCGTACGCGCGCATATTTGCAAACTGCTTTCCAAGTAAACGGTTCGTCCATCAAAAAGGCCACCGATGCCCGTGCGTCTAATGGAAGTTCTGTTGAATTTCGGTTTGACATATCATCACACTGCCGGGATGACCGGATGGAACTCGGTCGTCAACATTGCCGCATCGGGTTCGCCGCACGTGCAACGGATGTGGTTTATTTAGCCGGTGGCTCCAACATTATTGTATCTGTTGAACTGAAATGATTCTGCCATCGGCAGTGTACAAAATAGATAATGAATTCGCAGGGGCCACTGGAACAATTAGTCTCGCTGGGTGGTGTCAATTTCAAATGGTAATCAATTATCAATCAAATAGGGGAGGTAAATGGGGTGCAAACGATCGAAACCGATAGTCACGTTACACGGATTAGGCTCGATTGTGTTGCTGGGCGTTGATCAAACAGCCCTAGGCTATGCTTTGGATTGTAATACAAAAAAAACGGGGAGTAGAACATTGGCGAAATTGGCACTGGCATTATATGTTGGCCGCGTGTGTGAATCCAATTTCATCGTACAATGACCGCATTACGGCACGAGTTCGTGCTGTGCTCATTATGCTAATACCGTACTGGGACCACACACTGGCGAGTAATGAAATCGCATGGTAATTGGCACGTACAACTGAGGACACGTCGCGGACTCGGACAACATTGTACAGACAAAGCATAAGAATATCAGAACGCGTACGAATCTGTTGAACCGATAAAATCCAGTATCCCAAGAGGACACAGAAGGCTTCTCGGCCGGCAAACATATCACATAACGCAAACACGGTTTTTGGAGGACGCACTAAAACGCTCACCCTGCCAGCTGATCGGTACGGTATCGAATTCCCATTGCCCTATATTCCGGGTGGCCGTTAACAAATCCGCAAACATTGCTCCTGCGCCCCCACGTCCACGATAATTCCCGAACCTTTATTTGCCAACCCGCTAACGCGATGGGTTGTCCAAAGCGATACTGCCCAGCCCGAAGTGTGCCTTAAGACTCTCTCCTATCGACGTCGATATGTTCGACCCTTTCCGATGGACTTGGATTAACTAACCGCGGTGATGGTGGGGTGCGGATGTTTACCGAAACCGGTGTCCAGATGGCTTGGCGTGCTACATAAACCGACCGTCGCCCTCTCGCACCTGGCCCATAGAACGGATTAGCATTTATATTTGCCAACAAGGGCTGTCCGTCGACTCGACGACAACGGTGCTCGTTGCCGGGCGTCGGCTTGTCGAGCGAAAAGTTGGTGGGCAATAGAGGTCACTCTTAGCCTAAGGGTTGCGTCGAGTGAACCATCGAGTACGCACTCGTATTCAAATTAATTCCCTGTATCGACAGCAGTGGCTCATTCTCAGGCCCGGGGGTGGTGGCTGAACTTCAACGATCAAGTGCCAAGTGTTTGATCCACTCAACGAAGTGGTGTTCTATCCATTTTATCATTGATACGTTTAAGTGTTGGCACTTTTAGTAGGAGTTCATTACTTTTACGACTCTATTGTTATTTCCTTTGGTCAATTTATCGATTTTTTTCGATTGGAACTTGCAATGTGGAACCCAATTATAATGTAAACGTTATAAGCCGTTATTAGTACAACTTAAATTTTATTTTATCTTAAGTGTCTCTACGTTAACGCTCCAATAAAAAGCTAGAAAATTGCCTCTATTGCCAGCCACAAATGCTACAGAAAATAAACGCCTCAAGACGCGATAGCAGAGGCCCTGCAAATGCCCAACGAATCCATCATCGAAACGGCGCATCCGTGGCGTTCCCTTTTCCGTTGCTGAAAAGGTGGGTATGAAACCTACATCCGGTTACGGCCAAAGATCAGACACGTGTTTTTGTACAAAAAAAAACACCGAGCACATTTCCAGATGTTTAGTAGAACCGTAAACCTTGGCCAAACGCACCCGCTCGTGTTGTTTTTCTTATTCCTCCGACACTGATTTACCTCGTCACCTGTCGGCATAGTCTGCTGCTTGCGCAGACGATTTATGATTTATGTCTTGTTTGCGTGGGCATTTAATCGTTTATCGTTATCTAATAACTCGTTCGGCTCTGGAGGCAACGGATCTCGCAATCGCGGCCACATTGATTAATGCGTGCTTTCTAGCCGCATCGGATCGTTCCGGTTTCGAATAAACAACACCAGAACGTAGAGGTGCCTAGAACCTATGAAAAGTAAATAGTACCCAAAGCCTTTCCTTTTTGTGGTCTCCCCCCATGGAGTTCAATGAAATTTTGGTTTCGAAATGCCATAGAACTTTGCGGTGAGAGTAGTTCTCGGTACAGAAAAAGGGCTGCCTCTGCGGCTCTGTTTAGAGACTGCTTTTTAATTACTGCGTAATGAGTTTCATGAATAATTTGGAAGCGCCTCTAGGGCTATCTGAGAGCATATCCATTGGCCAATGGCAAAACAGGAAGGTCCAGTGACTGGGCCTCAATATCAAATAGATGGATCAAAACAACATCGAACCGAATCCGATCGAAATGCCTTTTAATTAAACTCATTTATTTGAAGCACACTCCAAAATCAACCACTCGGCACTCGACGGCAAAACCAGGAGCTCAATCATTTCATTTTAAATACCAAATGTAGCAGAACTCATTGAAAAACATTGCGTTTCCGGCATGACGAAAGAAAGGATTATAAATGCATAGGCTGCCGTTCGTCGCGTGCTTTGATTTGAAATACGGTGCGGTTTTATTGGTAATTCCGAAAATGTGACCATCATCACGACATTGTTGCAACATAAATCAGGTTGGAAGCGTTCCCGATTCGGTGTGACCAACGATCGATTCCGTGTTGTGGAGTGAGCTATCAAATGAATGTAATGCTAGACAAAATTGGTGCGTTCCCTGCCACAGCCACCATATTAAGTGTATTGCCAATTGTTTCATTAACAGAAAGCGCGCTGGCGTAGAGCCCGAACGGAAAACGGCACCATTCGAGGGACCTTCACCGCGAACCACCAAACAATGGCCGGCAGAAATCAATTTCGCACAATTTGTAACGCGAAAGTTGTCACCCGACCGAATGGCGACCGAACCGAAATTGCATTTTCACCATTTTCCAGCACACTGGCCGGCAGGGACCAGCGTTGCCCGCCTATTAAGGATCCGGTTTCAGTATAGACACACAGCACAGCGCATTGTTGTGGAACATTTTTAACGGTTTGAACTGTTTTGGACAAATTGTACGAAAAGAGTTAAAAGACCCTGCCAACAAAAAACCAAATCGAGAGATGATGGACAACAATGCTGCATACTCAAAGTTCTCCCTTTTTGACGGAATCCGATCCGAATCCGAAAAATATTTCGGTCCAACGGAGCGACATTGTTGGCGAATTAGTTCCGCTGGCGGACCTGCGCTGGCAGGCGAAACGGTTTGGCGCCGATGAACACACTTCTGGCGGATCGAGAAAAAAAAACCCTTTCGCAGCGTGGAGCGTCGGTTAAATTTATCTTCGTGTGATTTCGTCCGGAGGGATTTTAAGGAGCCGCCTTTTTCGGACGCTTTACGGCATCGAACGCGGCAACGTAAATCTTGCCCGTCTTGCCGATGTTGGTAACCTGTCAAAAAGCCGTCCGCCTGCGGGAGCCTGAGCCGCAGGACATCGGCTCGAATAAACGCAGCACAATAACCTGCTTCGTTTGGATCCTTCCTGACCTTTTGAAAGACCCAGCTCAGCGAGGCTCCAAACAAAACAGAGGAGCGCGGCGCGGATGAGTCCCTGAAGACGGCCACCAAACGCACCCGTTGGTGGGCGGGGTGTTGGAGATTCGGTCCCGACGCTATCCTGCTGGGCCCTTCCTTGGAGACAGAAAGCGGGACGAAATGGAAATCGAAATCAATATCCCGCAAGCGCCGTTGCGCCAGCGTTTGGGCTTCATTAGCCCTTTTCACTGTCAACAATTGTGACGACTTTTGGCTCATCATCTCCAGCAGCGCCGGCTGAGGCGATCCCTTGCGAAGCGCAAGCATTCAATTTCGAATTCAATCGGTCGTGGGACCTGTTTTAATTAAAATTTAATTCTGGCCAATTAAATATCGCGCGACAGGTACCAGTGTTTGGGCCTCAGTTCGTGCCGGGTTGGAGAAATTAGTGTCTCGCGTCGATTTAGCCGTTGAAGATTGAACCCTTTTTGGGTGCCATGAAGGGCGCTGCAATGGTGTGAAGCTATTCTTTCAATTACAGCAGCATTATCTACTTTTGAACGTCGTTTTGCCTTAACCATAACGAGGTGCAAGACGAGGATTCTTGGTCGAGGATCGTTGATGAGCAACGCTTTGATGATTTAAACCAACGTTGCGGATTTGATGTAACTATACGTGATTAATTTAATTAATTACTTTAGAAATTGAAATGAAACACTCTATTCAATTAGCACGAAAAGGTGCATGAAAAGGGCGCTGGATAGCTAAAGACACTTGAGCTATCTTCTGAAAACTCCTCATAACTCTAGATTCGCACAGATCCGGAAGACGGGGCACGGGCACTCTGTATGATTAGACATGCTTCACAGTAAAATATGGCCACAAAGCTCAACCAGAGTGGCTTCGCTGTGACGATTTACCCATCCATCAAGACGATAGGAGCCGGCGCTCCGTGCCGCGACGATCATTTGTATGTTGATTTTGTGCCTCGCGCCCAACATAAGATCGTCATAAAGTAAGGAAACGGAGCAGAGGAGCAACTTTACGACGCACGGCCACGATAAGCATAATCTTGTGTGTAATTTTTGGGTGGCCAATGTCGACTATTCGACTGCAGCGCTATCTAGTTCGAAGCGGTTGAAAATATTTGGACAAGACGATAGTGTTTTAGAAGCATTTTTGGAAGCGTGTTTCGGCTCCGTTACGCTTTCGGAGAGCATGAATCGAATTTTAATAAAACAACGCTTGCACTTGGCTACGTCGGAACCCATTCGCACCGGTTAATAAACCGTGCTAATAAATTATAAAAATATTACCTTTCTTCGGCGACACGGCCCGGTTCCGATGGTCGCCCTTCCGCCTACCTGCTTGCGTCATAAAATGCTCAAAATGTTACGATGTTTTGTTTACCTCACACGCAAAGGCGCAACGCTGCAAGGCCCGGGCCGGAGTTCGGTGTAATAAAAATCGATTCACTGAAGGTGCGACCTGCGAAAACGGGGTCCGCTCCGTCTCCCGGGGGGAGCTGGCCGAACGATACGCTTGACCGTGTCAATCAAATCGTTTTATGGATCGCCAGCGCCCTTTTAGCGACTTCACGCCCATACGCGGGTATCGGGTATGAGTTGAGCTTTTATTTAAGAACGAGAAACGCACAAAAAGCTGTCTCATGGCCGGGGGACAGCGCTAAGCTGCCCCTCGTATGCAGCGTTTTACGATGTGCCCTGCTCAAGCACCAAGGCCAAGCGAAAAGTACACCGTAAATGCGTGCCCTTACGGTGCAGAAAATCACCGGCATCGAAATGCATCCACCCGATGCTCGGACGGCGGCCGAGCGGATAAGATTCGATTTTTCCCCCATCATCGCCTTCAATCAGCGCTCTCTCAGCGATCAGCTTCATAAAGTCCGCAAACCGTACTATGTGGTGACGCAGAAAAGCATAAAAATCGGCCGCCAAATCCGATGGCGTAAAGCTCCTCCACCATTGAGCCCTGGTGACTCCAATTTATGACTCCAAAATGGAGGGCCGAAAGCATATTTTGCGCATCGGAACAGTGCCTTCAGTGAAAAAGCGAGACGCGTAATGGCGAGATGGATTTTGTTATTAAATAAAATCCCGAATTTCGTGCAAATGGAGTGTGCCGATTCGTTCGAGTGTGTGGCCGCGTGGCCGAATTTTCGGTTCAATTCAGTGTGCTCTTGAACGAATTCGAATCCACCCGAAGCGTATTATTTGCTTCAATGGAACAGCACTCGAGTAAATTAAAACTTTGTTTCTCAGTTTCATGCGCAATGGAGCACGCAGAGCAATGGGCAGTTAAGTTTACTCGGAATGGGTAGAACATTAAAAAAGGTAGAAAGACACGAGGGATGAATTTCGATCCTTAATTTGTTTTCAATTAAAATGAATCTGTTTCACATTGTCCCTCCTGGGGTTATCATTAATCCTCATAATGAGCACCGATTTCGCATACTCATCATTAAATAAACGAATGTAAAATAAAACCACAAACATAACGAGAGAGGAACGCTATTCATTCAGCACCCCACCGGCACCAAGCCAGCAATATAGATGGAATATGGAAAATATTTACAAAACCCGTTCAGTCGATTTTGCGTTCCATAAAATGCATAAAGCAGCAGTTCGAGGCACTGCGTAGTGCAAATATTATTAATGAAAAATGCAACCACAAACTGGAGTACAAACCCCGTACGTCCATCAGACACAGCGGCCACCGACACGATCGCGACATGTGCCAGCTGGTGGCCCTGATGATTGATGATTCCTGATGGGTGTCCGTCACACGAATGGGGGAGCATAGTGACAAGCGATATTTGATGGTCTGCGACTCATTCATTCTCTGTCGCGTGATTCACGTTTGAACAGACGGCGACAATGGGAAAAGAAATAAATATTCACTCAACAATTTCTCCTTAGTGCGTTCGTGTGCTGTGAATGAAACAAACGGAACCATTTATAATCCGGAAAATAGCGGAAACTAGCGTGTCCACCACATCGTGCCTCGTCACGTGGATAGTTTAAGTGGCCAAAAAAAGAACGGAAATCTCGCGCCTCACACCGGCAAGCGCTATTTTTGAACGAGAAAAATAAAGACAGTGAGGAAAAGCTTACTTTAAGGAAGATCATATTTGGAAAGAAATTCTCTTGATCGCGATTTCACTTGAAAGTCAGTCGTTTTTTCATCCCACGAATCGTGCGATTAATTGCCGAGATTAAACTGTGAAGTGCCATTGATGATATTGCTATCACGCTAAACAGGGGCCATTTGAACTGTAATTCAGCAAACGGGTCGCACACCTAGAGAAAAAATCGAAAAAGGAACGTGACCGCAATAACGTTCGGCCGTGCGTGAATCCTTCGGCACCGACACCACCCTTGGTTGTGCTCTAAATTGCCATACTTTGTGTGTTTGTTGCTGTCATTTGTCACCGTGGCATCATTCACCCCGCGGTCCCGGGAGTTGGAAAAACAAACAGGGTGGCCGGCGACCCCGGTGTCAGACGTTTGAGACACTGCTTCTCCTGTGTTTGTAGCGCGCGCCCGCGTTTTTTTTTTGTTTTGAATAATTTTCACGGACCAAAAAGGACCGTTATATATAGCGTACAGCTGTGCGGCACAGTGGTGCCGCACTGGTAAACAATAGGGCCCAAGACGACGGCGATGAACGACGCACCACGCCCATAATGAAGACATTTTCACCCACCCATCATTACGGCTTCCAAATGGCGCACACACCTCGGCGCGGTGGGTGATCTGTTTGCCTGGCTGCCTGTCTGCGAGGTCTGGGTCTGGAAAACCCGATCTGACACGTTTTTAGGGCGGGCCGGGAGGGGGGTGCCGTGAAAGGCGTAATATGCAAAACCACGCATCAGATATAATATTCTGGCTCGCGGAAAACGACCGGCGTTAATCGTTCCCGCGGTGGAATGCGCGGTTATCGGCCAAGTGTTTGTTTGTTTGGCTGTACCTATTGCTTCCCGAGTGATTGCTTCTTCAGCTGTCAGGGTCGGAGGCTGTCGGAGCCGTCGGATTGAACGAACGGGAACGAGGGATGCAAAAATTAGCAAACTCGGTTCGGCCTCGGCAAGCCTGCCATAAATATCTGTCCAAACAAATGTGCCGAGATAAATGTGCGGAACCACGCAACAGGACGCAGGACGGTGGAAAATTATGTCTATTTTCGGGTTTGTTAATTTGTTAAGTATGGTGGGGCAGCATTTATCAGTGTTTCATTCATTTGTTCCCACCAGCCACCAAGACCCGGATTTGGCTCCGGGCCGATTGGGTGACTTGGTTCGGGAAAAGTTACGCCACAATCGGTTGCCCCGGCATGTAATGTACTACGCAACGCCGACAGACAAATTAACGCTTCCCAGAAAGACGGCCCCGGGGGTTGACGCCACGAACACCATACCCCGTGCCAGTTTGAATTGGTGCACTGAGGCGAGAAAACATTTCTCCGAATCAACCATTCACACGAGCATCGAGTAGAGCGGCCCATACGGAGCATAATCGCGACCGACGTCCCTGCGTAGGCAGGATCCACAGCCCCTAACTTTACGATACCACAAATCCTGTTTATTGATGGCAAGACTCTCGGTGAGGATTTTCCGGAGAGCGAGGGCACACGAAAGGACCGCTTCCCCGACGACGACGACGGCGACGAGTTGAGATCATGATGAACTTTTAATGAATTTTCTTCTACGCGCCGACACAACACTTTGTCGAGGTGAATAAATTGTTATTGTCGTCGCTTGGCGGCGCCTAAAGTTGAATAAAAAATATTTTATTTCGGACGCTCGACGTACTCACCATCGAATGTCTCTTGTGGCGCAATGATCGATCGCACCGCCTCGCGGTGTGTGGGGTTCATAAATCGACAGCCTAGCGATCGCTGGCAGTCATATTACGATCGACGGGGGGAAAACTTTTCGCAGTTTAGCACTCACTCGCGAAACCGAACGGAAATCGCTTTATGTTTACACCGACCACTTCCGGCTATTTTTAACAAATTATTAATCTACAGTTTTTCAGCGGCACGCGTGGTGCCCTGGGAACAAAAAAACCACGCGGTTGCCAAAAACCCTGGCCTGGCGCCTGGTATCGGGTGTCCGTTGGACGATTCTGGTGGGGAGAGAAAAAATTTAAATTCCTTTTTTCCGTGGCGCTGCTTATCCAAACAGTTTACACTGACCGCGGCACCGCGGTGCTTACTCTACGCGAAACCGCACTCGCACTAAACGCACTGCCGGGAAGCAAAACGCACACTTGCCACTCGTAAAACCTGTAGGTAAACATCGCGAGGCAAGGCAGCAAAATTCATCAATCTGGCTTCGATCGATTAACCCGAAACCGGCCGGCCGGCCGGTCGGTCGGTGGTTTGTGTATTCTGCATTTTAGCACTTAGATCACATAAAAAAACGGATGCGGCATCTCATAGAGTAAGCGCATGCTATGATGGAAATCAATCGCACATCCGAACACACCACGCTTTTGATCGCTTCCACTGACGTGGTCCAACGATCACACGGATACAGCACGTTCACACTTTATTCGATCGATGCTCGTGGCATCGATTAATGGCTCCTAGAACACGGTTTTCTTATTAGTTACGCCTTTTTTTAGCACCAAATCCAAAATGTGTCGTAAACTTCAGTTTCAGCCACTGCAACCCGCTGCGACAAAGTAGCCTCCGATCAATCCGGGCGACTAAGCAGGGTTGGTTGAATCTAATTTACACCTTTTTAACGGCCCCTGTTTGCGGTACCAATTCACAGAACCTTTTACGGCACCACCACACCCCGTATGTGAACGAAGTAAGCGTTTGCATTGCGTCTGGCACGTTTCGCACTTGTTAATCGGTAAATTCAACAACCACCGCGTCACTTTACTTGCTTTGTCACTTTGCTTAAAATAAATAAAAAATAAAATATAATTTTACATTTCAAACCGATTCCGATTCCAGGAAGATCACGTCAAAAGGCTGCACGATCGGCGCGGCCCGTAAGCATCCGTTTGAAACCTCAACCGACACCGAACGCGGTTCGAAGGCTACTGAGATGTTGGCTCCGCACGCCGTGTTTACTAACTGCTCTGCTGTGCGGTGCTGTGGCCGTTCAGGATGTGATGGCATCCGTGGCACGCCGGAAGCCGGTTCGTCTTCGCGAGTCTCAATGGACACGAATGTGAAGAGCGCGGGAAAATTTTGAGCATGCGCCACATCAGCATGCCGGCGGCGGCTTGACGTCACAGGTGGAGGGTTAGTGGGTAGTAAACAAACGGTCGACGGGCAAAAGCCGAAGGGGGGTGATATGGCGCATTCGGTGCGGACCACGTGCGCGCTCGGTTGCAGGGCTGGCAAACCTACCCTTTTTTATCATTTTACAAATCCTATCATTGAAGGAAAAGAAGAAGATTGGTTACAAAAGCGAAACTGCTGCGTGATTCATGATGTGGAGCTTAATATAGATGGTCATACTTCACATGGATAGTTTTAAACAAATTTTAAAGGTAGTAAAATCTGTAGATTAAAATTTCTGTTCATTTAAATTTCTGTAAATTTTAATCACAAAGATTGTTTATTACGAAATTACTAAATCATGGGTTACAGGCATTAATGCAGCGAAATTGAGGAGGCATTAGTAGTAAGCAGTTTCTTATAGTTAATTATCCTGATCAAACCTGAGAATTCTGCTTCTTGACACATATATTTTTATTAAATTACTTCCCACGAAGGCCAGCAATGCGTCAATGTTTTAATGACTGATTAACTAGTATAGCACCCCTAACATGCATAAAGTACATTGCACTCCGCTCTGCATTCAGGACACGGCCTGTTGCCCGTTGGTAAACAGTGTCTGGAATAGTGCGACCGGAAGAGCCCGACGACACCGCGCCCATCTTTGTTTGTCCGTTGCGTGAGTAATAACCGGCAATCGGTGCCGGTCCAAAGGGCCAATAAAGGGACCGGGTTTCTAGGTACGCATCTGACGGGTCGAACGGGTTTCGAAAGCTTCATCTGAATCACAGACAACGATTGGGCGCGCGCCTGCCAGGAACCCCTCGAATAGAGTGATCCGTTCACCCTTTCCGGCTAATGTTGAATAATTCGAGGTTCGCTCGCTATCAGTGGGTGATTTTATGCGAACATTTTATCTTATCGCCGGGCCCTGGTGGTGGTGGTGGTGTGCGAGCGATGATAACGGACAAATTCGTTCCAGACCCGGGGCTGGGCCAGGACAGTCGAGCGCGTTCATCCGTCCCCGGTGGCGATCAGTTCCGGGCGACACTTCACGGTAACGGCATCGTGGCTCGGTGTGGCTTTAAAGGGTTCAGATTGCTCCCGAACCGTGAGCAGCAGTGAAATCTCAGTGAAATCGAGTGAAAATCGAGTGGCACCATTTCCGGGAAAACGGCCAACGAATTCTTAGTGAGCGATGTCGAAAGCTGGTGGCTTGGCAGTATTACTGGCGCTGGCGCTGGTGGCCCTCTGTGGCTTTTCCAACGGCCAGATGCCGCAAGGTAATGGATTAGGTTTGGGGAGGGTCCTGAAACATGAGTATTACTTTGAACCTCCTCCATCAAAACTCCGTGCCTAGATCCGTGTGCAAATGTGAGGTTAGGCCGCGCACCTGAAGATGGCTTGCAACTCGTGACGATCATTTTATCGTTCCGGTCCGGTCCTCAGCTTATCATTTCGAGGCCAGTTTTACGACGGTCAGACTGAACGCACGCACTTTTGGTGGTGATTTACATGGTGAAGGCCACTGCGGAGACACGGTGACAAACATTGGGCCGGCCCATAAAATCCTAGAAGTCAGGGGAGTGATCTTTTCACATGGTTTTCGAAACCACCGTCAAGTTACTCACCCGTCACGTCACGGTGACGCACGCAAGATACTGAGCTTAAGCATTGTCCGTTGGGTGAGCTCACCGAACGCGCAATCCACTTGAGGTTGGCCGGGTGAGATAGCTCCCGTTTCGGAGGCCATTCAGCCGCTGAGCCCACTTTATTAGTAGCCCAGTTTTATGACGCGCGGTTGATGACCACGTGTGGACCATAGAGTTTACTTGGCAAGATTTTAACATGAAACTGAATAAGAATTCACGATCGATCCGTGATCGGTTTATGGTACCCATGATGGATGATGCTTTCAACTTCTTTCGCATAGCGATGCGAGTTCTCCAGTTTGGGCCCCAAAATGGTCTGTGTACTTTGGTGAATTTGATTAGTCAACCGATAGGGGAGCTGTCTGAAGTGATAAGCGGCAGATAGCAGCAAGTTGCTGGGTTGGGCAGTAATCGGGAGTGTTTCAATTAAGTCACGGTAATGGCTGGCGAACAATTTGCAAATAGCAAATGCTGCTCCAGTTGTTGGCATTGCATGCGGAGCCTTCCTTTAAATTCCCTCCATAATGTTGAGTTGAGGTTATGTTTGCAGTGTCCAACCGTTTTCCAAGTGTGGTTTCGGAACGGCAAACATCATTCCCCCCGAAAAAAGGGGACCCAACAAGGTGACTGCATTCGGGGTGCCGCAGACCTTATCATCAGCGCTGTATCGACGGCGATAAGCCGAGCAAACAATTCGGTGTACTTCAGCTCCGGGACCCTCGGGGCGTGATATGGTCCGCTTAACACCGCGCAATCGATACCGCGCCCGCGATTTGGACTTAATTGTTGAATACTTTCGCGCCATCCGACACCGTTCCAAAGGTGTGCGTGCGCTTTCGAGGCCCACACGCGCGTCAGGTTCTCGGAATTCGTAACAGCGGTCCGTGGGTTGAGGGTCCAAACAAAAAAGAGGAAGATGCGCGTTACAATTCCTCCTTGCGTAACCCGTGGCCGCTAGAGATAAGATAAACCTTCGCTTGCCGGACCGGACTCCGGGTTCGTTTGGAGACCGCCCCCTAATGTAGTACACCTCTCTTGCTTCGCCCACAGAGCGTGTGTGTGCCATCTCGCGGTACGTGGCCGAGTGCGAGCAGCTACAGCGCGGCCAGTCCGGTGTGGTGTGCGTTTCGGTGCAGGACAGTGTCGAGTGTGCGCAGCGTATCCGTAACGGAACGGCCGATTTCGGTGTGTTTTCGGCCGAAAGTGCCCTGCTCGTGGCCGGCCTTGGCTGGGAAGGACTGACCGTCGTCAAGGAGGTACGCAATGCCGAGCGTAGCAATGAACCGCACGACTTCCAGGCTGCGGTCGTCGTACGGAGCCGTTACACCGGTGGGGTGGATGGACTGAGCGGACTCCGTTACTGCCACCCCGGATTGCACTACGGTCGGACACAGCGCTGGACCGAGCGGGTCCTGAAGCACTTCGAACGGCGCGTCGTCCCGACACCGTGCGATGACAACCTGCACACGGCAACCGAAATCGAAACCGCCGGGCTGTCGAAGTTCTTCGGCCAATCCTGCCGCCCTGGCCTGTGGTCCCAGATACCGAAAGAGGATGCCAGTCTGAGTGAGTTCTAGCGGCACACCGTGCCATCATACGGTCACGGTTCATCACGCTTTCGCCTTTCTTCATTCGCAGAGGAAAAGTACTCCAGTCTCTGCGCGATGTGCCCGAATAAGGCCTCGTGTTCGTACGATAGCGCCATCGGTACCCACCAGGCGGCCCTGCAGTGTCTCGAGCGGGACGGGGACGTCGTCTACGCCTCCGTGGTGGAGATTAAACGATTCTTCTCCGAGCGGACCACGATTGTGAACGACTTTTCATACCTCTGCCAAAACGGTACGCTGCGGCCGGTTAGTGGAGAGCCCTGCGTCTGGCTAACACAACCGTGGGCCAGCGTGATGGCGGCGTCCACGAAAGCGGTACAAGTCTCGTCGATGATCGATGCGTGGCTGGGCAAGGTGGCCGGCTCACCTGCCCAGTGGGAATCGGCCATCATCGACATCCTGACGCGCCACCGGACGGATCGATTGACTGGCAGCAGCTCGATCCAAGCACCGATCGACTTCATCCGGCCACACCGTGAGATGCCACTGCCGTCCGATCTTTGCGGCACGACCGGCCGCTGGTGTACGACTTCGCTCGAGGAGAAGGACAAGTGTGAGGTACTGGCGAAGGCCGCCTTAACGTCCGGCGTGTTACCGAACCTGCAGTGCAACAATCCCATCCCGAACCGGATCTCCTGTCTGAGCGAGATCGCGGGCGATCGGGCCGACTTTGCGGGCATCGACTCCAACTACGGGTACCTGGCGCGCCGCTTCAACCTGAGCGCCGCCCTGTACCAGGAGACGGACAAGGAGAAGTACTCGCGGGTCGTGGTGTTGGTGCGCGAGAACAGTGGCTTCGATCGGTTCGAGAAGCTGCGCAACTCGAAGGCCTGCTTCCCGGAGTTTGGTGGTATCGGTAAGTTCCCTTTCCCGAGGCGCTTCCGGTGGCCCGATCCGCAATCGTTCTGACATTTCCCATTTTCATCCCCGCAGCTTCGATCGCGTTCGTCAACGTTGGTCGATCACGGGGCATTTTCGATCGCAACGAGTGTAACTACGGTCGGTTGATGAGTGATTTCTTCGTGGAATCGTGCGCACCCGGTTCGCGTGACCAAATGCACGATCCGGAGGGAGAAAACTCCGACAACCTGTGCGCCCTGTGTCGCTACGCTGAGACGCCGGTACCGTTGAGCCGCTCGTCGGACGATGTGGAAGCCGTGCCGGTCGATGGAGTCGATGGAGAAGGAATGGTCGTCGACGGCATTGATCCAGCACTGCGGCAAAACATTAACGTTGAGGCAACGGTCGATCGTAATCTGTTGTGCTCCGCCAGCGACTCTAACCGGTACTACGGAACGCGCGGTGCTCTGCGCTGTCTGCAGGAGGCGGGCGAAGTGGCCATCATCGAGGCCCAGAATCTGGCCGATCACGCGAAGGCGCTGTCGATGAACGAGAACAACTACCGAGTGTTGTGCCGCAACGGAACACTGGCCACCTACACCGGGTTCACGGTGGACGAGGAGTGCTACCTGACGACGATAGTCGATGGTGAGATCGTTGTGCGCCGGCATTGGCAAAAGTCGGACAACGTGGTCCACGCGCTCAGCTCGCTCGACCAGTACCTCCAGAACGACCCGGACTTCCGGATGTACAACATCTTTGGCGGAGTGAAGAATCTTCTGTTCGAAGATTCAGCCCTCGGTCTGGTGTCACCGCAGCACGCGGAGTTGGGAACGGCGGTGCAGAACTACATTCGGCTGTTCGAGAACATCGAGGACTGCCAGAATGCGGGCACGTCGACGACGGTCGCTCCCGGTGGGCAGGGTGGCCGTGCCGCTATCATGACGGTGAACCTTATCCTCACAATCCTGCTGGCGGGCCTGATCGCCTGGAGGCTGTAGTCGCGTATCGCCGCAGAGAGAACAGGGAAAAGCAAAGCGACCGATATAATCGTAGAGTGTAGATCCACGAAGTGTCACTAGTAGTTACTGTACAGACCCCGGAATCGGAGAGGGAAAATTGCGAAAATAAATCGAATCCGTAAAACACTAGCCGACCGAGGGAAGCGGGGGTAATTTCGGAGAGCCACGTCGAAATCAATACTCGGCTACTTTCCTACCGTTAAACGATACGATTTATTTAGAAACATCTGACGGCACGTTCATTTTTCACGAATCTCTAGACTTTCGGGCAAAGGCGGGGTCGCCACCTGATCATGCATCCTCCAAGATGCGGCGCACCGTGGCCAGTACGTTCCACAGCTCCTCGGTCGTGCGGCACCCCGTACTGTCCGCCCGGGCGACATCCTTCAGGGCGTAGTGCTTCCACAGGGCGCCACACATGCGCACCAGCGGGCTACCCTTGACTGCGGCCCGTCCCTTGTGACTGTTGGCGATCAGTTTCCACACCGCGACCGCTCCGACCAGCTGCTCTTCCGGGTGGCTCGATTGCTGGAGGGCGCTCTGCAGGATGAACATGTAGTCGGCCGATGCCAACAGCGCGGACCGGTTGGCCGGCACGAACGTGAGATTGCGCACGATCGACATCGACAGAAGGCGCAGCGTGGGGTTGGACTTGCGAACCAGCGCCCCGAGGACGGTCAGGTGTCTACACGAAAGGCACGGCAAGAGATTGATTAGAAAGAGAGAAAGAGCGCTCCGAAGACGGGAACCGCTTACCGCACTTCACTGATGTCACTGTAGCAGGTGTAGATCGCCCAAAACTCGAGCCACAGGCGCGTCACCTCGGGCCACGGATCTTTCAGCTTCGTCACGCTCGGGTGCAGCTTGCTAATGTTGTCGATCACGTTCAGCTTGCCGATCGTGCTGCGGCCCTCGTGGCAGGAACAGCAGTTCCCGAGCACGCGCAACGCGAACTTGAGCAGCCGCAGGCAGTGCTTCGGACCCTTCACGCGCCCTGTCTCGCTGGTGACCGTCACGATGAGCAGCTTGAGGATGGTGTGCGGGAACCCGGTCACCGGAGCGACCAAGGCTTTGCAGACCATAATCGATGCCTCGGTCAGAAAGGCCAACGCTCGCACGAAATTTAACTCCAGATCGTGGTTGTTGCTGAGCCAAGGCCAAAACTGGAGCACAATCCGGCACAGCTGCGCAACGTGGTCCGGCTGCAGTTGAGCCACATCGGCCGGGGCATGGAACCAGTACGCCAGCACCCCGATCTGCATCGATAGCTCCTCGACGATGGGCCGTTTCTTGGCCTCGCCGTACCGGCGAACAAACTCCGGGCAGCTCAGCTTACCCAGCACCTCCTCGTGGATGGTGCTGAACCGATCGATGATCATGGCCAACAGATTGCGCTCCCAGGCCACGCGGCGACACTGGGGCGAATACTGCAGCAACATCAGGACCGCCGGGAAGAGCGTCCGTTTGTCCATCGCATTCGCGAACGACCTGCCGGCTTCCTCGCGCAAAGACAGCGTTTCGAACTGTTCGAGGATGGCGGTAAAAATTACACCAGACCCACTGTTGCTGGCCATCGTCGCCTCGGACGGAGCGGGCCTATCGACGGGTGTCACTTTGCCCTCGTCCCTTCGTGGCCGATTCGGATCGATGTTTTCCTCGCCGGAGTCGTCCTCGGAATCGATGGAATGTTCACGCGGGGAGTCGTTGCGCATCATATCGGCACTGTCCAGGATCGCCATGAAGCTGGGGAATTCGGGCGCTACTACCGGATTGAACCTCGACATGAGCGCAATCATCAGCATATATTCGAGGCACGTAACTTGATACGCTACGAGAAGGGAAGAAAAAAGAGTGTGAATTAATCGCGCCCCCGAAGGTCCGTCGGCAGGCGGGCACGCACCTTTCACACCGCTCCGGATGCCGTTCGCGATGGTCCACACGATCGGTTTCACGTCGAGATGGGCGAGCACGCAGTTGATGAGACTATTGCCGTCGCTCGTTATCAAAACGTGGGACACCAGCCGCATGATGGCACTAGTGGTGCACTGTAGAACGCCACCTTCGACGCCCTCGTCCTCATCCTCGAAGTCCTCGTAGACGGTCGGATCGAGCAGGTACGTGATACCGCCGATGAACGCTTGGTTGTGTGTTAGCAGCTCAGCCACGGGATTAGGGTTCGCACTGCCCATACACTGCACCAGCAGATTGCACACTTCGGCCACCATCAGCAGGGCGTTGCGGGTCGGTTTCAGCGGTACCTTTGCGACGCAGTCCACCAAACCCTGCAGACAGCCCTTTTCGCGTACCATCGGAACGAACGACGTCGGCACGAGCTCCACCAGCGCACGGTAGATCAGGGCATAGGTTTTGGCCAGTTCGGGTGTGACGAGCGGTACCGCATCGCACTCCCCCAGTACGTCCAGCGTTTCGCGAGCCGTAAAGTGCTCCAGCGAGCGGACCGATTCCTCGAAGAAGCGCGACTTTCGCAACAGAAGGCACACCATTCGGAGCGAATCCTCCGGGTCGATGCTCGTGGCGCTCGGTTTGGTCGCTCGAGAATCGACCGGTTGCACGGAAGCGTGCAGCTGACCGTCCTTGCCATCGCGATGGGACAGCAGACTGATCAGCAGCCCCGCGGCAGATTCCTTCACCAGACACGCTTCGTGCGGATCGAGCAGTGTGCTCAGGCAGCTGGCGTGTATGCCACCGGGCAGATAGGCACAGTCGCGTACGATCGCACTAGCTCCGTCGACGGTACGAGCAATCTTGGCCAGCACATTCCAGGCACAGGCCCTGACCAGGGCGCTACTGTGACTGCACTGTGTGGACACCGTTTTCACCGAGGATGTGCCCCACTGCATCTTCACGCCGGTCGGCAAGGGCTCGAGCAGGTCGGCGATCGTTAGCAGCGCCATTCGCACGATCGTAGACCCGGTGTAGCTCGTAGAACGGACGTGGAGGATGTAGAGTAGCAGTTTCCCGATCAGCTCGTCGATCGCTCCGATTCGCTCACGATCGAGCTGTTCGACCAACAGGCGTACCAGTTCGAGCAGCGGAATGATGCGCACCAGTTCACACTTGAGCAGACCCGCCTCGAGCAGCTGGTGGACGGTGCGAACTAGTTCCACCGTCCAGCAGGTCTGCCGGTGATCCTTCTTCTCGGCACTACGGTCACTCATCAGCAGTACGATACGCAGCAGATTGATCACACTGGAGTACAGATCGATACTGCAATCGTCCGAACGGAGCAGGAGCAGGAAAATGTTTGCCTCATTCGCGAGCAACTCGAGCACCCAGTCCAGTATCCGTGTGTTGTGCAACTCGATCAAACTGCCGATCAAGGTGATCACCTCGCTCAGTAGCTGCTGATCGGTGCCGGTGGACGGTGGCGCAACGACGAAGCGAGTCAGCGCTCGAATCACCTGCTCCGAGGAGTAACTTTTCAGCGGTATCGGCAGCAGCAGATTACCCTCGAACGTGGCCAACGCACTGAACACATCTGCGTGCGATTTGGCCGCACCGATCGCTCGCAGGTTCTTCCGAAACCGCGAACTAATGTGCGTCACCTTCAGCAGCTGCACATCCTGCTTCGTCAGCCGAAGGACACTATCGAACCGCAGGGCTAACCGGTTGTCGGTTTCCTTGCCTTCGCTGCGATACACGATCGGAGCAAGGTGCTCCTCCTGCTGCGCTGTTCGCCGATCGCTCGACAGTTGGGCCAACATGTTGTCGATCCCATCGAACCAAAGGTCGGCAAATGCGAAGCGTATGAACTGAAGCACCGCTTGCCGTTCACCAACGTTGGTTTCTAACGGCTCCAAAGTGTTGGACTCGAGACGCAGAATACTCTCTCCTTCGCGTGCGTCGGCAGTCGCGGGTGCTCGGCCGACCATTAGTTCCTCCAGGGGGCTCACCTCCCGGAACGGGCTGAAGCGCCAGTGAAACTCGCACACGAACGGGAGGCGGAACGAACCGGTTTGGCACAGGCGGGGCAGTGAAATGGTGCGCCCGGCACCGAACGAGTAGTCGGCGAACAGGAGCAGATAGAGCAGGGCACAACACTCGACCCGGAACACGGGCATGTGGTGGAATGCGAACAGGGAACGTACGATCAGCTCGTAGGCCGTCTCGTTGATGCCGAGAAACCGGCGGAAGCTGGTGACGGTAAAGCAGAGCTTCGTCAGGATGCCGATGGCGGGGATGGCGGCATCCGGGTAATCGATCCGCTGCTGGTGATCGTCCTGCAGCGCGTTGTAGAGCGCCTTCAGCACCATTGGCCAGCCGGATGCGTTGTGAATGAGCCCGCACAGCAGTGGATCTTGCGCCATAGCGTTTAGCTGGACAAGGGCACTCCGGCGCAGTCCCGGATCACATTCCTCCTGTTCGAGCGTATCGAGCAGCGGTCGGACCGCACTGACCTCGTAAACGTCCGACACCTGGTGTTTGCCGATGTCGTAAGGCATTTTTAGCAAACACACGCCACTTGGAATGGTGTCGCTGATGTGCTCGATACGTGGCACGAAGCGACCCGCCTGACCGGTCGAACTGAGCAGAAAGAGGACGCGCGTGAGGGCTTCCTCCCGGACCTTGCCGTCCTCGTGGAACAGCATCCGAAGGTTTCCCTGCAGCACGTTGAGCAACGGGAGCTCACAGTCCGGATGGAACAGCCCCATCACGGCTTTGCGCAGCGTCGTATCGGTGGCCCCGATCGTGGCGGCCTGCAGCAGAGGTGCGATCGGCAGCAACAGCTCCTGCACGTCAGTCCACTTTTCGCGCAAAAATGCTCGCGAGTTGCAGAGGAGCAGCAGCATCGTTTCAGCACACCGACGGATCTGGAGACGGATCGGATGCGATTAAGACACCGTGACCGCACCGCTGGAGGAGACATTACCTTTGTGTTGCTGCTCGGGTACCCGAAGCAGGTGATCTCGGTGACGATCTCGAGGGATAGCGGGATACCGAGCGATCGTAGTTTGGGAGACGTTTTGGAGAACAGGCTTCGGCGCGTCATGATCGAACCCTCGTCAAGCTGGCCAACGAATTCCTTCATCATACCTGTACACAGATCGTACGCCTCACTGTAATGTCGACAAGTCGGAAGTGAACGGACCGTTAAAGTGCCACCCCCGAAGGAAATGCCTTACCATCGTATCTCCTCGTCTCCGTGGGCCAAAAGACGCAGCGTAACGGATTCCATCGCCTCGCGCGTAGCTTCATCTTCGGTCATGAAGCAGCTGCAAATGTGACGGTGAAAACGGTGATTTATGATTCGCCATTTACTTGCCATTTCGTGTGAAGTACTTGCCTTCCGACGGCAATCATGAGGACGCGTACCAAATCGGTCGATCGATGCAAGTGGAGCGTCGTTATTGCATATAGTCCCCGGTTCAGTATCTCGGCATTGGTTAGCTCGTCCATGCCCGGACCATTGCGCAGCATTTCTACGGCCGGCTTCAAGTACTCCCTGACCCCGGCCAGTGTGCAGAGTGTTTGGTTGACCTCGGAAAACCCCTCAACCCACAGCTCGGTGTACAGCTCCGGGCAAGCGATCTGCATCGGATAGTCCAACCGGGCCAGGTGCAACTCGTTCATCCAACAGCTGTCCGTTTCCTCCAGCGCTTGCCGGTGGCCGGTTGAGTTCATCGTCGCGTAATCGGCAGGATTGTAGGTCGGCTGGGCACCGGTTTGATGCACCAGGTTCTCGTTCTCGATCTTGGGCCCGGCGTCTACCACGTTGAGCATCACCTGCAGGCTGATCAAATAGCGAAGCCGAGCCGAGACACTGGCCGTGTTCGATTCCCACTCCTGCCGGTAGTGCTTGATCAGGTAGCCCATCTCGCGACGCAACTCGACGTATCGCTGAACGGGGAAGTGGTCATCCTCATCCAACAGCTCCGTCAATCGGTACAGCACCGCGAAGATCATGTTCGACGAGCCCATGTCAAGATCGGTGGCCAGTTCTTTAGACAATTCGATGCCCAACTGAAACAGCTCATAAACGAACGCACCCACCGATATCTGTACCTTACGGATGTCGGCCGGACAGTTGCCCGTTTCTCCCGTGGTCCCCCCATTGTCAGTGGGCATGTGCATTACGGTGAGTTTCTTCTCCCGAATTCGCCCCTCGAGCGAATAGACCAACTGTAGCAGCATGGTGAACGCCTTACGGACGGGCACTTTTCGATCGTGCACCAACCGCAACAGCGAAAGGAAAATGTACGGTGGTTGCAGAAAGAACTCGGCCGGATAGTCCTGGATGTACGGGCCGAGGTAGCTCAGGGCGTGCTGCAGGTTTGGGTCGTCCGCATCGGTAGCCTCCCGCAGAGAATCGTTGAAACACTGCAAGACACTGGCTACACTCGGAGTAGGCACTTCCCAGCACACAGTGTAGAACGTTGGATCATCCTCGGAACGGGTAATCCGTTCCTCGACGCGATCGTGCGAAGGTTTCGTAAGATCGATGGTGTCGAGCTTTAAGCTCGCTAAACTGTAGGCAACGCCGGTAACGATTTTATCACTCGCTGCCGTTGCCGAGGAAACGGCTTTAAAGTTGCGCACTTGCTTGATTAGATTCTCCACCAGCTCGTCGTACTCCACGGTGGTCCCGATGAGGTAACGGATTTTGTTTAACTCCTTCGCGATCCGCTCGACGGTAAAGTACTGTACGATGTCCGCTCCATACTTGCTCTGTGTGGTGGGGAAATCAATTAGGAAAATGGCGTTATCAACGGCATCTGTAAGTGCAGACAAAGTTTGCTACTGACTGTCAGGAGCAGCGACATCAGTTCCAGCACCGTAACCTCCTCGCAGATCGGGTTCTGCCCGAACCAGCGGATGAGATTTTTGAACAGGGACGCTGCGTTGAAGCACACCTCAACGTTCTCCCAGAGCGCCCGTTTAAGCTTGTTCTCGATATCGTGCAGCGTCCGGACCCGTATTTCTTGGATGTCGTGAACTGCAAAAGCAAATGCGAGGCTCATGAGGCTCAGTGCCGATTGCCGCCGTGAATCAAAGTAAGCCTGCCGCAGCGCGCGCAATACTCACGAAGCTTTTCCAGCATCACATGGTTTATTGCTACGGCCATCGCGCAAGTGGGCCCGAAAAGGGTTCATAAAACCAAACACACGACGAAACGTGGCGCAAAAGAAATGTTTTAGCGGCGGCGTTTGTTGCCCGAAAGTGGCGGTTATTTGGTATTGCAAGCCGCGACGAACGATGCAACTCGTCGATTTGACATTTGCGTCGCCGGCTGCGATGTCCTTCGGGAACGGGAGGCCAAGAGACCGGTTGCGAACACAGGCCGTTCGTAATAAATCGTAATCTGTTTGTTTACAATGGTTATCATTGTGCATCTTGCCGATTGCGATGATGTTGCTACGGAGATGGCTGTTTTCCCCACCGACCTATGGAATTCGGCGGGCCAGCTACATCCAAGGACAATCACCGGCACCGAAAGTGCGTGAATATTTTTACTACATCGACCACGAGGGAATGGTAAGCATGGATTTGTGGTTTGGATGTGGCGACCACTAATCAGTCCGTGTTTTTATCTGCCCAGCTCTTCCTGGACGATGCAAGGATTAAAAATTTCACCTCCTGCTTTAAGGAGAAACAATTTCTGGAATTCTTCTTCAATCGTCTCAAACTGAACGATACCGATCGGTACGGGGACGAGTTTCCGTTCCTCTCCGTTTGCGGCCGTGAGCGCAACTACATCCGGTGCGACGATCTACCTATTGTTTTCACGCACATCGTACAAGGCGAAGGTAAGCTGCGGTGCCCTTCAGATAGCGTCGTAATCTTCCCAGTAACTCGCTTCAGGTGAACGACTGGCTTACGCACATGCTAGCGATAAGCTGAGCGTCCCGTGGCAACCGGAGCGGATCTGCATGTTTCCTGCCACCGGTCGCGTCTATCACCCGGCCCCGGAACGTTACGGCTCGATCGGATTGGTGCGCTCGAAGTTGGCGATAGAATTGAGCAACTATTTTACGTTCTGCAACGGCGAGGATCAACCACCGACACACTTTCGGTGGAAATCGCAGGACTACGAACTGGATCAGCACTGGTGGAAGACAACGTATGTTGGACGCAGAGGGTCACACGGGACCGCCGTAGGAAGCTAGTTATCATTTGTTGTGAATGCATCTGTTTTCCGTTTGGACTTCCGGTCGTAAATCAAAACTGTCATTGTGATAAGAGCATGTTAGAAGCCATTTACAGTTTATACAAAAAATCGGAACAACTATCGGGCATTTATTTTATTGCTCGCCATACTTGGCGACTTGCTGTAAGTAAGCGCCGTAATCGATAGACTGCGTCGAAGCAGTGTCCTTCAGCGAGGGCACCGCCTCATTCGTCGCACTCTTGGCCGGGACAGTTGGCCTGTCCATCGGCTGTTGCGCTCCCTTCTTGGACGGCCCTTCGTACGGTGCGTACTGATCGAGCGATTTTTGCAAGTTTTCCAGCTTTGTCAGGTGTTCCCGTTCTTTCTGCATGCGCTCCTTGCGTTTCACTTTTTTCGCGGCCTTTGCTGCAGTAGTTTTTGCACTTTTCTTCCGAACCACCTGCGTCGGGTTCGGAAGTTTGGGCCGCATCTTATGTTTCGTGCGTGACTCCAACTGTCGCGCCCGGCGCCAGTGTGGAAAGGTACATGGCAGGAGCATGTTTTCGCGATGCAACTGCGTGATAAAACATTTGTCGATCGGTATCCACTCGTACTGCTCCAATGCGGGGATATCGTAGTCGATCGCGGCCATACGCTTCGCCAGATCGACCACTATGCCACCGTTCTCCACCGGTTTGCTGTCCGCTCGCGCGTACACCGACAGACCCTGTCCGCTGCGATCGTCACGCTGCAGAATGTACTCGCCCGGAGGAAAGTTTTGTATTACGCGCAGCGTACACCAAACGCTGGTGATCAGATGGCGCGGGACGATGCCGTACAGGCGCAACAGCTCCTCTTCGATGTCGCGCAGCTCCAGGTAGTGGTGTGAAATGACGGTGTGATCGAGGGCATTTATGCGCAACCGGAGCGTTTTGGAGTTTGGGCGCAACAGCTGGCGGGTCCATTCGCGTAGCAGTTCCACCTTCGTCATCTGCTCCGCACCGAATTCCGGCTGGTGTTCCAGCTTCACGGAGATGTTCATGAACAGGCGCAACTTCCGCAGTGACTCGTAGCAATCCTGTCGGAAGGCGATAAGCAGCAAGTGTTCCTCTTGTTTCTCTTTCAGTTTCCACAGCTGATAGAATCGGTTCTCACGCAGTGCACTGCCTTTGGCGGACAACTTGCTCGCCGTCCTTTGCATGTATTCATCGAACGGGACCGCTCTGAATGGCCGCTCCTCGGTGGGCAGAGACTCTGGAAAGCTCACTTGATCCGCTATGGTTTGTTCGGTTTGAAGAAACTTGATGAAGCTCTTCACCAGCATACGGTGTCCCTTGGCGTTCCGATCGTATGTGGATAACTTGACCGGCGGCAGCTTACTTTCCACCATCAACACTCTCCGGCCGGCCACTGTCGCTATCCGAAACGGGATAGTCCACTGCTCGCCCCGGTTGCGTGGTTCGTTCAGTAGCAGGCCAAAGGCACTGGCCGAAAGGACAATCGACACATCCGGTTGATGCTCCAGTATCGTTTCCACGGTTAACCGATCATCCGCTCGGCGTCGATCGATTAGCTTACACGATTCGTCACGAAACTGCTCCAACACGCGCTTGGATCGCAGCAGTGTGGCACATCGGACTACGTTTTCCACAAACAGACACCGAACGGCACCGGTTTCGAGGGCATCCTCACCGACCGGCGCCAGATCTACGGGGTCAGTGTGATCCGTGGTGTACCCGACGTAGGCAACGGCCGCCCTGAGATGATATTGAGCACCGGCCCCAGTTGCTAGTTGCCGCTGCCACCGATCCACCTTGTGTCGCCACAGATCGACCACGAGTGCGTTGAGCTCCGGCGGGATGGCTTTCAACCGCCACAGAAGATTCGTCACGAAGTGATTACGGACAAAGTTATCGAACAGTTCCCGTTCGGGCGCGAGAGTCGTCATTAGTTTCGTGTACCGTTTGTAGCTTTTGCTGTCTTTCGCGGGCCCCAATAGTCGCATGTTAATTTGATGCAACACACCCAAACAGTGCTGGTGCGCTTCATGGGGCAGAGATGAGCCGGAGGGGAAACCATCGAAAAACGCCATCGGTGCCGTAGTGTCCACCGTTAGTTGCGTCACCGTTTTACCCGTCCGAGGGTCGCTCGGCATTTCGATGGTACAGATCGCATCGTTGAACGTATTTTCGATCCGATGAATCGGATCGATTTCGTCGATGTGTAGGTTAAAAATATCATCCGGAAAAAGACTGTAATCCACCGAGAAGTGTTCGTGCAGCAACGCCACCGGAATTGGCGTGTTCCTGGACCTGTAACAGTACAGAGAGGGTGGACGATGAGATTTATGGGACACCAATACCGCATCTTTACGAACCAGTTTAGAGACTTAAAACTTTCCATCCGGCTGCCGGGGAACAAGACGATTCTGAAACTTCATGGCGCATTGCATTTGTTTACCTTTCTGTTCGCTCGATCCAGCTCGTTCCCAAAGGGCACAATGTTTTGATGACAACTCTCTGTCAAAGAAAGGATTCGTTGTAATGTGCTGGCTAATGTACTCCTTGGTGGTGTACGCAGTGGCAAAAAGATCCGAATTTCATTACCTACGCACCACTTTGCGGCTGCCAATTGCCAAAACGATGCACTAGCAACGGAGAAAGTGTCCGGAAACCAGTGCTCTACACCCCGTGCCATCGTTGTCCTCACGATCGGCCTCAGAAATCCTGCCGTATCCAGTGTGAACCGAAACCATCTTCACAATGTCCTTCCTCGGGCTGCTCAGCTACGTTTCGCTACTGGTGCAAATAAGCTTCATAACCGTCTCGATCGGTACGTAAATAGTCTCAAGGGTAATCGTTTGGAAGGGGGCCATAATAAACGGGTTGAACGCAAAAATATGACTCAATCTATTTTGTTTCTTTTTCGCATCGCTTCGGCCTCGTGCAGCCGCTGGCCTCTACTATCTGGCGGAACTGGTGGAAGAGTACACGGTGATCGCGAAGAAGGTGATCAGCTGGATGGTCCTCGGTACGGCCACGCTCTACGTGCTGTTCATCTTCACCGAAAGCTTCCCCTGGTCGATGGTGCTGTGCGGGCTCGGCGCCCAGCTACTGCACGTTTTTATTCTAACCGACTTCCCCTACGTGCGGTTCCTGTCGCCCGCGTTTCTCGGCGCTGTGATATTGCTGCTGGTGAACCACTACCTGGCGTTCGTGTACTTCCAAACGCAGTACCACGCGTTCACCGAGGTAATGGCTTACTTTACGCTCTGCCTCTGGCTAGTACCGTTCGCCCTGTTTGTGTCCCTGTCCGCCAACGACAATGTGCTGCCGACGAGCAGCAACGAACGGACGCACCTGCTCGGTGGCAATGACGATGTGGTCACGAACTACTTCTCGAGCCGGAAAAAGGTGGGACTGCTGTCGCTGTTCAGCTACGCGAAGGAAACGCTGCTACCGGAGCGCAACAAAAAGTCCTTCTAGGCAGGTCGACGGCTCTCTGTTGCATGGGCCAATAACCCTTTTGTACGATACCTTCTCGCTTTCCGCCATTTAATTTCTATTTATTACGATCTCCCCGTTCCGTTCAGGGTTGTAGGAGGATAATAAAGACAAAAGTAAAAAAGAAACACCAAACCGAACCTCACTTTTTCCCGGTTGTATCAAACCCCCCTTAAACCCCACGCTGCGTCACCGTTCCATTGTTCTGCCCAAAGTACGCCTTCGTGGCCATCCCGACAAAGAGGCCCGTCTCGACCACACCCGGAATCATCGTGATTTCGTCGTTCACATCCTCCCAGTTGTAGTCCCTGTCGTCCTCGAAGTGCCAGTCGAGAATGAAGTTCCCATTGTCCGTTACGACGGGCCCAGCCTTAGCGACGGCCATCCGCAGCTTGATACTGCCACCGAACGTGGCCCCAATCCGGTCCCGAATCGGAACGTACGCCATCGGTACGACCTCGATCGGAATGCCCTTGTGGTACTGTTGGCCCAGCCTTGTGGAATCCTTTGTGTAGTCCGCAATCACCACGAACCGATCGGCACAGGATGCGACAATCTTTTCCTACAACCAAGCGAAATAAGAACACCGGCTTCCATGGAAATGATCACAGAAAAGGATCGCTCACCTGCAACAAACAACCGCCGCCTCCCTTTATCAGCACCATCTGTGCGTCCACTTCGTCGGCTCCGTCGATGGCACAGTCCAGCTGCGGATTACTCTCCAGATCGCCCAGCACGAGCCCGTTTTCGATGATAAGCTGACGGGCCTGGAAGCTGGTGGGTACACAAATCAGCTTCAACCCTTCGGCTTTCACGCGCTCGGCGATACGGAGCACCGCGTATACGACCGTCGATCCCGATCCGACACCGACCACCGTATCGTCCTTAACGTATTCATCAACCGCCTTGTACGCGGCGGAGCGCTTCGCAGCTTCCAGAGACATTCTGTTGGCCGGAGATACGTTCCTGTTCACGATCAGCCTCCGAGTGTGATGGCTTCCAAGCACCGGTTTGTTATTGCGAACGATTGGTGAAAGTTGTCGCAGCAAGTTCCGAATCATGTGTTCCGGGCCGGGCGCGTCGTTGTTATCGATCAAACAGGAAACGAAACGGGATTGACGCACCGGTCTTATCAGAGGCCGCAAGAAGAGTAAACAAATGATAGTTGACGAATTAAAGTTGAAGAACACGGCGTAAGTAACTTAAAGGAGGAACTAATGTACCTTCTTCGAAAAATGCAGATTACGGAAAACAAGGACACTTGAGCGGAGCACGTACGCCGGTGCGCTGAAAGTGGGCAGCACTGTAAAAACCGCTAACTGACAGCACTAGGAACGCGACTGTCAACACAACTGACAGTCGTATCCCGCCATTATCAAACACTCTGGGAACCGCATTGAACGTGATTTACCTACGGAACAAATCTGATCTTGTAACGTGTTTCCACATTGCCGAAGATGGGTAATCCGCTGAAAACCCCAATTAGCATAAGGTAAGCGGGTGCGGACGTTGCACAGGAGTTTGCGAAACATTATATTCCATTCCGTTCCGTTTCCTTACAATGGCGTAGTGAGCTGCTGAACGGCGGGACAGAGTTTTCTCTCGATGCCGACTTCAAAAGCGACGCCGCTGGAGATGAGCTCTTCCTCGACGACGATTACGGCAGTTCGGACGATGACGAGGAGCGCTACAAGCAGCTACTAGCGCCATGGGACCGTAGCTTCGCGGAATTGCGCACGACAATGGTTCCGGTGTCCGAGCTGATCTACAAACGCATCGCAAGGCGGGGCGTCGGAGAACCGATCAAGGGCAACATCTGCGTCACCATCGATTACAATGCCTTTTTCGAGAACGAAAAAAAGCCATTCGATTCGACGACGCTCAGGAGTACCCCGTACCAGTTTACGGTCGGCAAATGCCCAGTCCTGCCCGGGTTGGAGCAGGCCGTGCAGACGATGTGTGTCGGCGAGGAGGCACAGTTTGTGATCTCCTATCAATTGCTGTTCGGCGAGTTGGGCTGTATGCCACGGATTCCTGCCAAAGCGGACGGCTTGTTTGTGATCAAGCTGATAAGCTGCGTGGATGTGGGCGATGCCGATGCGCTGGCCAAGCTGGACGAGGAGGGGCGCCGCACGTACGCCGTGGTGAAGCAGAAGGTGGCAGAGATTCGTGCCTACGCCAAGAATTGCTTCCAGCGCAATATGTTACCGAACGCAACGAACAAATACCTTGAGGCCGTCGATACGTTGAAAGGTTGCCAGCTGAAGGATGAGCAGGAAGAGAAGGAGCAACGGGAGACGCTCGTTGCTCTGTACACCAGTTTGGCTGTGTGTTTCAACCGGAGGGACATGCCCAGGGATGCCTGTCGCATGGTGAACGATGTGCGGGCGTTGTGCGATGTGAATCGGATGGCGAAGGTCCTCTACCAGGAGGGCAAGGCTTTGTACAAGCTGGGTGAATACGATCGGGCGCGCAAGTGCCTGCTGCGCGCGCAGAAGCTTGAACCGCGCGACGAGAACATTCAGAAGGAGCTGAAAAGCCTGCACGAAAGCACCGAGAAGCACAAGAAGGAGGAGAAAAACATCTGGACCCGAGCGTTTGGCATGGCCGAAACGAAAAAGAAGGGCATGACGGCGGAAGAGCAATCGTTTGCGGACTCGGTGAAGCAAACGATGCGCCTATTTCTGGACGACGAAAAGTGCACGATGATGCCGCTTCCGGAAGGGTTAAGCGAAGGGGAAGTCGGCGTTCTGGAGGAGCTGGCCAAAGAGTTCGACATAAAGTTGCGACTGTACGTGGACAACAACCGAAAGCACTACAAATTCCAAAAGAAATGATCTTAATTTTAAACTCAATGTAACTTTGCTTCGCATTGTAACAACGTATTACATCGTACATCTTAAGCACCATTTTACGAATTTCGCAAGCCATTTTAACATTATGCAACTTAACTCCCAATGTAGTGATATTTTGAACACAATTGAATGTAATTCAATCATATACTGGAAATGAAGATGGGTTGGTGAGGTTCTTGGGGGAAACCCTCCTCAAACAACTGGACAAGTGAACAAATACAATGCATAATCTGAAAAACTTTTTTTGATCTTATCATGTAATCGTTTCCCATTTTTTTTTTGCGAAATAATATTTACCAACATTTCCTGCGTTCGGTCGTTTGTGCTGCGAACCTGCCTTTTTTACGACCGAACCCCATTCGCGGCACTGTTATTAGTAAACAAACAGTGCCACGTGCGTCTCTGATCCCGCGTCCCCCCGGAAGCATCCTGCAAAAAGGATATCCGCGACACATGCGCACACGCGAATGCATTGTGTTCTCCGCTCGTCGTGCAATTCCAGTAACATTCCACAGGACACGGTGCAGTGTCACCGTGTGTCTCCGAGTGGTAGGAAGAGCGCAAGGATATCGTTCTAACCCTTTTCGGGGATAAATTTAACTCGTCAGGCGTGGAGCTGCGTTATCGATCGGCCATTCGAAGGCTTCTGGTCGCACATTGTTCATTGCGTGAAACGTGTACTCGGTCGCCCCGTCGGTCGTCGTGTGGCCTTTACGTGAAGGCTAATTAATATTCCTCTCGTGCCCAGGGCGCAGCGTCCATCATTAGTTTGATGGCCGTACAGTGTTACGACGACCACCACTACCGTCACCACTAGACCACTAGGGTATCGCCACGATTCACCGTGGCTGGCGGCCATCGTATTTCTTTCTCGGTCGTTTAGTAGGCATTCGGACGGGTAGGTGCGTACCATGGCAACTTCGTGGGCTATCGAACCGGCGGCAAATCGTTCCCGCTCGGAGACGGTTCTCTCGCTGGACGGTGGCTGGCCGCCAGCACCGAAATCACCTTCACCAGTGCGCTTCGGGTTCCGGCCAGGGCAGCCCGCTTGGCTGGGCGGTTCGAGTGGAACCATTGCACGCACCGGTAGCCGCGATGATGGCAAGCTCCACAAGAGCCTGGAGGAGATCTCGAAGGACATTCGCGAGCTGGAGGACTTCATTAGCGTGACCGAGGAGATACTGCGCCGTGAACGGGAACAGGACGAGCAGATGACGCTGCGGGAACGCCAGCGAAAGGCTGCCGAGCGGACGATCCAGCTGATACGCAGCAAGTGCAGCCCTGCGAAAAAGTGCCTCAACCGGAGCGGGCCACCGGATGGCAAGCGGGGGCTGCGGTCGCCGACGTACAAGGTGAACATTACGCAGAAGCGCCGCATCAAGTCGTTCAGCCCGAAAGGTTGCTACAAGTCGAAGCTGTACTTTCGCAACGGCAAAATCGGCTGCCAGGAGGCGGAAGAGAACGCGGTCTCCAACTTGCGCAGCACGCACGAGCTCGTGAAGCGGATCATAAACGACGAGAGCAACATGCTTGTTAAACTGGAGCACTACAAGCAGTTCGCGGCCAACCAGGGCTCTCGGTCCAGTTCCGTCGATACGCCCGTCGAAAGTCTGCAGCTGTGTGTAACGGAATCGGCCGCGACTTCACTGTGCGACGATGAACCACCTCCGCCAGCGACGGCGGTGGTTGTTAACGGTGGTTCCATCAGCCAACTGGCCCTGCAGAACGGACCAGACAGTCCCGGGAAGGAACCAGTGGGCTCGCTGGAACATGACCCCGAACCGATGGATCAAACGATCGAGGATCGACGTAACTCTACGTAAGGTCCTGAGGGTTGCGGGATAGGACAAATGACCACAGTCGCTGTTTTTTGCAGGAGTCCCTCGGAGCTGATTCCGTCGAACGGGAACGATTTTGTCACGGTGCGATTGCGCCATCTGGCCAGCCGATTCTCGGAACGTACCCGCCGGATGCGCAGTAAGCTCGAGATTCCTCCGACACCGTCCAGCAGTGCCAGCGCCCCGTCGACGGCACCCTCAATGCAGAAGCACAACATCAACCGTAAGTCGCGGCAAAGGGCACCGAGCTTCCGTACGGATTGTACTGACCGTTCTCTCTCCCCGTCAGAGCGCACCATTCAGAATTCGGCACTCACACTCCAGTCGGCCACCGAAACGACAACCGGTTGCAGTCACTTCCTGTTCTGTCCCATCACCTGCTGTGGTCGGCGTGATGACAACGCAGTGCTCGATCCGCAGGGCAAGTTCTACATTGCGTGGCTCTTTATCGTGTCCCTCTCGTTCCTGTATAACGCGTGGGTAATCCCGCTGCGATCCTCGTTTCCCTACCAAACGCCCGAGAACACCAAGTACTGGATCGCGATGGACATCTGTGCCGACGTGATCTACCTGCTTGACATCCTGTTTGTAAAGCATCGGCTCATGTATCTGTACGAGGGTTTCTGGGTGAAGGACAAGAACTTGACGCGCAAGAACTACATGCGCAAGCTGCAGTTTAAGGTACGGTGAGTTTACTCGGATGCTCGGAATCATCAATCATCACTTCCGAATTGCAGATGGATCTACTGTCGCTGGTGCCACTGGATCTGCTTTACTTGCGCTTCGGAACGGAGCACGTGGTGTTCCGAGCACCGCGACTCCTGAAGATTCAGAGCTTTTGGGAGTTCTTCAAGCTGATTGATCGTGTCATCTCGTCACCCCACATTGTAAGTACACGTCCGGAGTGCGTTAACATGACCGCGACTAACTTCTATATTTTCGGTTTCATGCCTCGCCAGATTCGTGTGGTAAAAACGCTAACCTACATGCTTTACATGATCCATCTGACGGCCTGTGCGTACTACGCTTACAGCGCATACCAAGGTACTATGCGGGCTGTGTGATCGCGGTGCAACGACTTGATCCTACTCTCTCCCGGTTACTTTAAGGACTCGGCTCCAATCGGTGGGTGTTCAACAACAAGGGCCATGCTTATGTGCGGTGCTTCGCGTTCGCCACAAAGACGGCCACTTCGATCGGCAAAAACCCGAAACCGGAGAAGGAAGGCGAGCTAATGTTCATGACGGCGGCCTGGCTGATGGGGGTGTTTGTTTTTGCGCTGCTCATCGGCCAGATACGGGACATCATCGCGACGGCCACTCGCTCCAAGTCCGAGTACAAACAGCTGGTCGACGAAACGCTCGAGTACATGCGTAGCCTGAATCTACCCACCGATCTGCAGCGGCGCGTGAAAATGTGGTTCACTTTTACCTGGGAGCAACAGAAGTGCCTGGATGAAACGCACATCATGGACGCGCTGCCGGCGAACCTGAAAACCGATATTGCGATCTCGGTGCACATCCAGACGCTGTCCAAGGTGCAGCTGTTTGCCGACTGCGAGGAGGCGCTACTGCGCGAGCTGGTCCTCAAGCTGCGCTCGGTCACCTTTCTGCCGTGGGATTTCGTGTGCCGCAAGGGCGAGGTTGGCAAGGAAATGTACATAGTGAAGACGGGCCAGGTACAGGTTATGGGTGGCCCGCGGAATGACATCGTACTGGCCACCCTGTACGAGGGTTCTGTGTTCGGCGAGATCAGCCTACTGGCAATCAACGGCGCCGAAGGTAATCGCCGGACGGCCGACGTCCGCTCGAAGGGTTTCTCGAACCTGTTCGTCCTGTCCAAGTCGGACCTGAACGAGGCGATCGTGTACTATCCGAACGCCCAGGCGATCCTGAAGAAGCGGGCCAAGAGCTTGATGCGGAAGAATGCGGCCCGCGAGAAGGCCGAATCGCAGCAGAGCATCGACACCAGGGGCAGCGAGGACGTAGATGTGGTGATCCGTAACCCACCGGATACGGGCGCCTCACCGAAGCTGCTGAAGACCGTCATTCAAGCGCTGCCGAGGGAATCGGCTGCGGTGCAGCTGCTGATGCAGGGGTTCAAAACGATCGACCCATCACCCGAATGCGATGCGGATGAGGAAGACGCGCCACGTGAGGAACCGGAAACCGGGTCTGTGGAACGCGAAGAAACCGCATCGATGCGCAGTGTCGAGATGCGGCACACGACTGAGGTCTGCATTGAGAACGAGAAAAACGTCGAGCTACCGTGCGATCTCGTGTACAGCATCAAGAAGGAGCTGATGGAGAATAATAGCTACATCAATCTGACCGACGCCGAGAAATACAAGCTACTACACGAGCTGTCCAAGGACGAGTACGATCAGGCAGCGCCCCAAAAGTCCCCAGCTTAACTGTACGCGGCAGTCCCCTCGTAAACCCCGCATGTGATTATCGTTCTTCAACTTCCAATGTCCTATCAAATGTTCGTTTCTGCTGTTGAGCCAATGTCTTTAGGTAACCAATTCAGTAGAACAGTGCACACTCAGCTACTGTTTCGTAGATCGCAGGAGAATGCAAATGAGCCACGCGAGCAGCATTCAAACGAGTGGCGTCTCAAGGTGGCGACATGAGCACCGTGGCCTGTAACGACGTGTTATGACCGTCTTGATGGCTGATCGATGATGATGGCTTGAGCGTATCGTAAAATCATTCTGTCGCGTGCACTATCCATTCGCCGGGTCCGAGTTCGTATTGTTTGTTGTACTTTACGAGCCGGCATGAGATCATTCCCGCGCACTGCGAAAGGAGTAAACGTGATCGACACGCGCGCGAGGGCCGAATGGTGGGCCGAGTGGTAAGGAAGGTAGTGCCTTGCTCCGGGCGAGGGTCGAGTCTGACAAATTGCTTGGTTGGAATGGCCTTTACGCAGGTTACGGAACCGCAGTTCCGAAGGCGAAGGTGGATGTTGGTATACGTTTAGAGCCAGCCATGTTTTGATACCAGTGTTTAAATGAAATAAAGTCACAATGTTAGATTTGTATTGATGTTTACAATGGAACAAATTGTGCATTTCTATTGTTTATAGTCGTCGGTCGTAAATGAGAAGAGTTTTCGCGGTAAACAGTGTAATCTGGAATAATCTGGAACCGGTTTTGAATCCGAATCCAAATACTCATCGTTAATTAGTGCTCCGCAACCTAGGCCGATGAAATATTATCATGGAGATTAAGAATTCGCGTCGACAGGCCAGGAACTTATTCAACTCAACACGTATTTTTGTCCAGCTCGGCTTATGTTCCCCCATAGTGTTGGTCTCACGTCGGAATAGTGTTCTGTAGCTTATCTTCAACGTTTCGGATTGCGCCCGGCTCAGTGCCAACTGGACCTTTACTGTGCAAAGATCTCGTGATCGTAACCTCCAGAATCTCCACGGTCGAGAGCCTACGCAAACAGAATGAGTAAGGTTTAAGGAGGTTAGGACTTAAGCAGGTTCGATCAGGACTTTAAAGCGTTTGAAATCCAATTTTTCATTTTGAACAGCCAAAATCGTAGCCTTCGCCGCCCTGTGCCTTGTCCTCGTGGTGATCGTTGTGGAGTGTTCCTGTAAGTGACCCATGTTTTCGTTTCGATCGAGATCTTATATTACACAACGGTTTATGATTCCACACAGCCACCGGCGAATGTCCGCTAGCGTCGAAGGTACAGTCCTGCTCGCCCAAGTGCCTGACCGATCGTGATTGCTCGCAAACCGGTGGCAAGTGCTGCTCCAATGGCTGTAATCTGAAGTCGTGTGTCGAACGCAACAAGCTTACGCAAAGCGGTGATAAGTGTAAGTAGAGCTCCGGGTGGCCGCCCCAATTTCGCGACTCTTTTCGCGACGGTGCGATAATCAAAAGAATGTTGCCGTTTTCTGCTTTGCAGATGGTTCCGGATCTGGCTCGTATTGTGGCAGCACAAAGTGCAGTTCGTTCGAGAAATGTGGAACCGATTCGGCCACCAAGAAGCCAAAGTGTGTCCGAGCTTAAGCGGACGGTGTGATTATGGCGAAACGTTACTCGATTTTTGATGAAATAAATATTTGACAACATTTTCAACAAATCTACTGCTAACTACTTTGCCAGAGCTATTTACAAAGATCCGACCAGGAAGGTAAACATTTTAATATTCCGTGATTCGCCTTAACGGCACCTATCGTTAGCCAACCCGGAAACCGGTTTCACTGGGTCCAGATGCAGCGCTAATAAAACCCCGGTTCGATCCATGATGGCAGAAAGAAGCGCGCAAGACCGCTCAACTTTTTGTGGTCCGTTTCCAGATACTACGTATAGTAAAATTCGGTGGCTGCATAGAGGCTCTCGTTTGTGTCTCAAATATCCAGTAGTTTAATGGTTACAACCGGTCCCTCCGGTCAAAACAGGCCAAAAGATCCCAAACCAGATCTAATGGGCGATCCGGATGAACGGTTTTTCGGTTACTGAAATAGCTGATCGCTGATTGAAGTCAAAGCAGATCGAAACCGGGAATGGAAAAAAGCCTACATGCCGCGCAAATAGAACTGTGGTTGGTATTTGTTGTGTTGGAAGTGTTTGGCAAACAACCGATCGCGTTCCAGATTGAACGGCATGAGCGGAGATAAAAAGCGAGGCCATACTGTTTCGTGCGCTCATTAATGAGATCCTCGCCAGCCGATAGAAACCTGCGTGCGCTGATCGTCAGAAAATGGCTAAGACTAACATTGTTTTAATTTTGCTGCTAGTTCTTGTGGTGATCGTTCGCGAGTGCTCCTCCGACGGCGACTGTCCCCCGGCGAAGGTCCCGTCCTGCACTCCGAGGTGTCGCACCGATCGGGATTGCTCTGGAACGGGGGGAAAGTGTTGCCCCAATCTGTGCAACACGAAATCGTGCGTCGATCGCACCAAGCTCACGCAAGGAGTCGTTGGTAGCAAATGTGAGTAAACTGAAAACCCTGGCCTAGTCGGGAACGCTGGCCTCTGAAAAGGTATTCTAAATCGTTTTTCATATCGGTTACAGATGGCTCCAGCACCGGGGCAGGCATCTACTGTGGAAACGTGAAGTGCAATTCGTTCGAGAAATGTGGAGCCGATCCGGTCACCAAACGACCGAAGTGTGTCCGAGCGTAGCGGGTCTAGCCGATAAGGATCGGGTATCACTGGTATAACTGGTTTTTGATACAATAAATTTATGCGCCGTTGCTCGAGCTCGCTTGTTTGCCCCGTGCCTTTTCGGCCATTCCGTGGCCGTTGCGAGGCTTCAACGTGTGCCACTGTCATCACTAAACCCAAGTCCGGTATATTCTTTCACATGTCGTAAGTAAAGGCGCCTCAAGTTAGTTGATAAATAACATGATTTAATCCACATTCGCAGGAGCACTGGACAGGAGCACACTCTATACACTCTGTTTGTCATCGGCGCCACTCTCGTTCGAGGCGTCGTCCGCCGGAGCTTCTTCCGAGTCGGCCACTACGGCCTGCTTTCGCTGCGGCTTCGCAATATCGTACGCCGTGATGGAATAGGAGCCGGCCAGCGAGGACGAAACGTCCGCCTTGCCCTTCGGATTCACCTGTGGCCCGTTTCCGATCGGGATGTTGATCTCCTTCACTACCCGGTAGCCCTTATCGTCGGCCTCGTAGTGAACCGTGCGCTTGAAGAACCCATCACTGTAGGAATACATGCCCTTCAACGATAGCCCGTTGCGTTCCTCCTGACGCTGGATCGTGTGGTCGTTGATCGTATCGTTGACCGACGAGTCGTACGAGTACTGGGCCGACTTGGCCTGGATTTTCTCCAGCGTCTCCTCGCTGTCTTGCTCGGCCGACGAACCGGAAGCCGGGGAACTGTCGTTCCGGTCCACCGCCTGCTGTTCGGAGCGCGCCTTCAGTGCCGACAGCTTCTCGTACGGCTTCTGCGGTGGAGCAGCGTGGATCGTCCCGATCACCAGCACCAGCACCACCAACGAACTTTTCACGAACATGATGATCACTTATTTGCCCCGGGTTATCGGATGCTGATGCTTCCCGGTGTTCTGCTCAACTCGAACTAAGATGCCGATTTATCGGACCTGACCTATTTATAATGCATCTTTTTTCTTCGGCTCAAGAATTTTTCCGCCACCCAACAACAACAGGTTTATCGCACACACACGCACAAGCGGGCGCATTTGCCAATTGTTATGCCGTTCGTTCGGTGGACCATCGGAGGAGAGTCGTCGTGAACCAGTTTGATGAGCGTTGCGTTCAGCAAGTTTCACTTTCAACGAAGCCAGGACGAGAACAACAGGTTCGATGAACCTGACCCGGAGCTGGCGGAGCCCGACTTGGTTCTTGGAGCCCCGACCCGACGCTGACCCGCGCCTGCGCGCGATCGGTCTGTCGAGGTCATCTTATCTCTGGTGTGTCGTCTGCGTAGTGGTTCAAAATGGTGCCGAGGTGAGTCTAGTCTAGACCTATGCCCGACGTGAAAACGATGCTCCGCAGAACCAAGACGATCATCGGCGCGGGCCCATAATCACCCTGCTCGAGGATCGTTAGCCAATATATGTAAATGATCGCCAGCCCCGGGGGAAGGTTCGCAGACTCGCGAAGATATGTAATTTGTTCAGTAGAGACCAGCCACGGTTTCGGATCTTTTGACATTTCGGCATTCGGTAGGCTTTTTGGAGAAATAGAGTATTGCAAAGTGCCCTGGTGTTGGTGATTTGGTATCGGTTTGGCCCCATGATGCTTCGGCCCTACTTTTGCCGATCTCTTGGAATGTTTCACAAAAATCATCAGGTCTTAAACAGTTTTGCAAAAATAATATTACCGGCTCCCGTAATGAGCATCGCGGAAGCCATTCCCAAGTGCGCATGGTATTCAAGGACACGCAACCGTTCTGCTCCTGCTCCATGGAAGGCACCCTTGACCTCGAAAACGGCCCCGTCAAGCCAATCCCCGATCAAGAATGGTTAATTGAATTGTGCACCCAAAGAGGGTATTTTACGCACAACCGCCGGCTAGGTGTAATTGAATAAAGGTTCAATAAATTATGCTAACCACGGGGCCGTTTTACCTGCCAGCAATGCAATTTTATGGCCTCCCCCGAAGCAAAGCACGGTGGCCACACAATTTTGCTATCAATAGGTATATGGTTAAGGACCATAAAAATTTGGATGGGGACCCCTCTTTATAAAAAAAACGAGGGAACCTCTCGCTGCTCTCTTCCCACACGCTTCTTGCTGCCGAAACCCGGGATTGAACCGGGGACCTTTAGATCTTCAGTCTAACGCTCTCCCAACTGAGCTATTTCGGCTCGTTGACCAGGTTCCTCTTGGATTGCAGAGTACACGAGAACAGGTTTCCCGATCGGTCGATCATGCCCCGCCGTGCCTTGATGCATGTGCAATGAAGCTTTGCCGTATTATTATGGTGTGATGCCTTCGGCGCCGTCGTGCCGTAAAGCTGTTGTAGTGCGGAAAATCAATTTCCGTACGATTCAGCTCTTAAGACAGGACCTCTCACGGAACAGGATGTCCTCGGATCGATGTGGTAAAACTAACGATTCTACCAACGAGAAGAGTTGTTTGAGTTCCAATTTATTGATAACTATTTCAATAACCCACTGTTCCACCCACAAAGGGTTTAAAGTGCTGCAGTGCTTCTGCAATAATAACCATTTCGGACGGTCCGGATCGAAGTGCCGTCCTTGACACCGACCCCGAGTCCGGTGGCGCGCTGATGTTTTTGAGGGGTTGTTCCCTCTGACGCCTCTCAGTGTTGGGTTCACGCTGTGGAAATTTTAAACTTGAAATTTAATTCCATCCTCGAGCGCGTCGGGCCGGGACGTGACATTGAAATTTTACGCGGCGCCCTACGGCTCACCGGCGGGGAACAAGCTTCGTTGTCAGCCGTTTTTGCACAAGCTGCTTTCTGGCTCTCGATCGTTGCATTAGAGTGTCAGGGCTACACGACGACGGCGTCCATGACTTTCAACTTTGGTAAAACAGTTATTTGGGACGGTTCTGGTGACGAACTGAAAGCATGGACGATGCTTCTCAAGACACTTTGCCTAATTTTGTATTAAAAACCAAAATTCAACAGATATTTTTTCTTGCCAACAAACATGTCGATGTTGTGTAATAAACCTTTAGTCGATTAAAGAAAATTTATGTTCAATCCATACCACTAGGGGTGGTTCCTTTCCCATGTCCCACCCAAACTATAAAACTCCACACGCTACGCCATCGGAACGCAGTTCGGGAAAGTCGAAGCCCGAAAGAAGCAACAGAACCGCACGGAGGGTGAAATTCGTGCCCTGTAACGTTCACCGCAGTTCGGAAAAACCTTCCCCCCGCATTGCATGTCAGCCCTTTTGGGGCGCGTAATGAAAATTATAAACTTTTTCGTCTGATGAATTTTCCGACAAATCGAACCAAACAGTTCGCAGGCCGCGGGAAGGCTTCCCGCTGCGCCAGTCACGGCGAGTTATCGTTGTTGATCCGTGTGCTGCGCTTCGTTCGGCGTCGGGTTTGGCATTATTATCGGGTCCGTGTGGAAATTATATTTGTCTAATCAATAATCAACCTCCAAATGAGAACCGGGTCCGCTGCGGGCGGGGCTCCATCGCCCGGGCGCCCGTAAGATGTCTCGGGTTCGTCAGTAACTAGGTTGGACTAATTCCCGTGATGGGTAAGCTCAGGATTAATGGTTGTTCCTGTAAGCCGGGGAATCGCCTTGTGTCTTGTGAAGTCTATTCAATTAGAAGAAGAATAGGGGTTTGGAACTTCTTTGGAACCTTAGTGATCGTTCCTACTAGGCTAAGTTTTACATAACTTACAATGTGGCTTACTCTACAAAGGTATTGGTTGGTCTTGATTGTCTGTATAACCTAGCTGATTAAATCGTGAACAGGATGGTATGGTATTCAACTCGCGTACAAACACCAAGACCAACCGAGGGAAAAACCAAGCCCCCAAAAACCCCCTTGGAACCCATTCATAACTCGTCGTCTCGGTGTGTAGGGGTTTGAGTAACTGCGAAACACAACGGAAGGGTGGCCACTACTGCCATACCCTGCACAGGGCTCGATACCACGTGTTGTGTGCACGGCGACGACAGTCAGCTTTTCGGCAGGTCGGGACCGACATCGGGTGAAAGGGCTACCACAGTCCTGCCAAAACCAGACGTAGAACAGTAAGTCGGGCCAAGTCGGTCGTGCCAGTATCTTGGAGAACCGCGAGCAAGTCGGATATACTACGCAACCTGTAACGGGATAGGACCTCGAGTTCCGAGTTGTGATAGTTGGGACTTTGTGAATCTAACGCTTCGTTCAGTGGGGTTAATGAATCATCAGTCAGATTTTTGGTGGCACCTGTTCTGTGATATCCTATGTGAGCTACGACGGCATAAATTGTGTGATGATGGAGTGAATGGCAACGAAGAGTGGCCCAATCCGTAACATTCCAGCAATCCAGCACGGCAGACAAATGAAGTCTTCAACCTGTTAGCTACGTCCGAATGTTTGCGACTTGCCACCGGCACCATCCATCGTACAGCGAGCCTTCTTGAGCGTCGAATTAAATCGGGTAACGTATGCAGTGTTTCTTTTACGCGACCATAGCCCAAGAGCCTCACGGCAACAGACAGACCAACCAAGCGTGTTGAGGATACACAATAACACGTGCAATATTGGGCAGATATGATAGCATTTAACTGCCGGCGACTGCTACTTCGCGTGTCGGCGTAACGTCCGATTGGCGAATGCCGCCACGGTTTGTTCTTCCTTCCGTTTCTGCTGCAGCTGGCCACGTGTGCAATGGCGTGCAGACAGTCGCCGTGCGTGCCATTTGTAACAAATGTAACGGAATGATGATTTACTGATTGGCCTAATGACGGTGCGGCGTGTTTTTTGGTTTGGCCAACCATTAGCGGTGTCGGCTGTCGAAACTTATTACCACGATCGGGATGATCGATGAAGCATTGGTGCAACACAGGCAGTCGGCAGATTCTGATTGCCACGGACACGAACATCGAGCGGTGGAGTGAAATATCTGAGTCGATTAAAAACTACTGATCTATCAATCGAAATTGACTGCCTAATAGATATATGAGGTTTTATTAAGCTAAAGAGACCGGCCAAGTGTCCAGTCGAAGCCCAAGGAACTGTGAACGAGTTATGGAAAGTGCATGTTTGGGATTTGTTTTTATTTTTTTTTACAAACATTTTTAGATATCCTCCTCCTTTTTATTCGTTGATCACAATTTGATATCTTGAAATTGACAATTGATTGGCATAGATGAAATTCAGAACTTAATTTGACTTTGTCCGGAGACACAAATTTCCCTTTGACATACCCAACACAACACAATCACGACTCGTCGGTTTTGCCGCCAAAAAAATGCGCCACCAAACGGACACTCCGTGCGCAAGCAGCCGATAAAGCGTGATAATGAAAGGATAAAAATAAATGCTCGTCCTGTTTGCTGACGGCGAGAGTGAAGAAAAAAAACGGTTTTCGGTATCGGGCAAGGGAACCTGAATTGAATACCGATTGGCCAAGGTACTTCAGTCCCTGGTGCACCGTCGAGCGATAAGGATACGGATCCGGAACGGAATGGCGAATAGTTTTGAAAATTAATCAACCCTATAATTGAAACACGGGCCTGGAGGCATCTCTCGGGAAGTGTGAAGAAGAATTGGCTCAAAGTTTGGTGTTTAACAAAAAATACTATTGTTCAATATTAGACTTTCGTTTGTCAAAACCAACCAGAATCATTGTTGATTGACGGTGACGAAAGCGACAGCGTTCAAAATGAATCGACCGGGGGCGATGCGAAACATGGGCATGGTGAGTTCGGGGAACATAAGTTCCAAATCGCAGTTAAACATTCTTTCTTCGGCCACGTCGTGCATGTCTGGGGTCTGTGGCATGTGCCACGGCAATGATAATTTATTCGTTTAATTGCGACGTTTCAGATTTGAGACTGTGTTGATGTCGTAAAACAGTTACGCTACCGTTATGATTTATTAACACGCTCAACGCAACGGTGGAACAGGCGAAGAACATTTCGCTGATATAGTCCGTAAGGAAAATTCCCACTGCGAAGTCGCCGTCATGAGTGTTTAAAGTTTCTCTGGGCGCTATTCCCCTGCGAAACAACCTAATTTACGGCCGCTTTGAAGAAGTAACATAAGGTCGCCTTCCTTCCAGTACTTTCAAAACAATTCAACTCCACTTAAAGTGTCGTTAACCAACCAGCCGAAGCATCCGAGAGCACGCTTCGTCCTTAAATTAAACTCAGGAGCTCAGGACAGCCCGGTTTGTTAGGCGACCGACCGAACAATTGTTGAATTTCCCGCATAAACCAGCCTTAACTTTACCGGCACCATCCTGGGAAAGCCATATGCTTTTCCACGAATGTTGCCGTGCCGTGCCGGAAGTTCGCTTCGTTTTGCTTTGGGTGATGTTTCGTCCTCCCAGCTTTCCCGACCCGGTCGGAATCGTAAAACACAGCCGGAACGACGAACTAAACTACATTCGATATGACATAAATCTAATAAGATAATCGATTTTATGTGCGCTCCGTGGTTATTTTGCAGTTTTGGTTTTTCGCTTCGTTTTGGGTCGTATTTTTGGATCAGTCGGTGGCGCCCGTGTCCTTTGTGTGGTCTGCGTCAATGTTGACGTATGGCCGTGGGTTCCTCCTGGAGGAAACACAAGTCGAAAGATGGAGCTCGAAAGATTTATGATGTTTCCGGGTTGGGCAACCAGCGGGAACCAGCCGGTGGATGATCGATTTTCACGATAATTGAAAATCCGATCACTCCGGCTCACGGCAAGGGGCGTTCTAAAAATTGCATTCAAGGTTAGGGGTAGCGGAACCGATGAACTGGAGCCTGTAATTTGATTTAATCGATAAGCCGCTCGTGAGGGGTCTTAAAGCAGGCGTCTTAGTGCATTATGTGAATGATTTTACGGGTAACAGTGGGGTGATGATTAAAGCCTCTTTCACCTGTGAATCGCGGTGCTGCTCCTAATTTACATTCCTTCTTCTGCACCACTTTTAACACATTTTCCAACTTTCCATTCGCAGCAACGCGGCGCCAACCAACGCAAAATGAACAACAAACCGTTAAAGAAGCGCCAGAAAGGTAAACCGGTAGTGGACGAAATTGAAGTGGCCGGCAAAAATCTGCGCGACGAAGCTCTGAAATATATGAAGGTAAACCGGTTCGAAAGCTCCACGAACCGTTTCGACGGGGAGCTTTCCGAACCGATTCGACGCAACATTGCCGAACACGAGAAAAAGCACTCAATGAATGTCCTTTTTCGTCCCTTTCCGTGCTTATTGCAGGTTCGAAACTACACAAAAGCTTTGGGCCTTTACGACCAGGTAAGCTATTGTTGGTCCTTGAATCCTTTTTGGACTCCATCCGCGGCACCAGAGCACGCTTTATTTATAGACTTTGCAGGTATTTCCGGCGCCCTACTTTTAATGAGTCATTCACCGTCGTCGTCGGCAGCGAGAAATTCCGAATTTAGGACTTTCTGGCGCCACTTGTTGCCCGCTGGTGGGGTGTTTTAAACTTTGCGCGATGGAAACCGGAAACAAACACTAGGCACGGTGATTTGGACTTCAATGAGGGCCGACTTTTGGTGCTATTTTTGGCCAGCTACTCGAGATTTGTTTAATTTACAAGTAAAGGCTCCCAGCACTCTGTCGGCCACAAGAAGTATTTTCTGATTTATTTGCGGCACACACGCCGCGCGGTTGGAGTTCGATTTGGTAACCCTTTCGCCAGTAGTGGGTGACGTTTAGTGGTATTTTTACATTCCCACAGAACCTTGACTGACATGCAACCTTTTTGCATCGAGGCACCGTTTCTCTTGCTCGTCTGTTTGTTACTACCTTCCCGGGTGGGTGTCGGAAGCCTAACGCCATCGCCAGCGAACCCCACACCTTCGACCCCTTCGAGTTCTTATGTTTATTGCAGCCCTCGGTGCGGTCCGTTTTCGGCAGCTTTATGTTGTGCCGTGCAATTTTTACTATGTTTTATGACAAATCGATTATCAAGTGTTTGTTTCCATGGCTCTCTCGGTCCTTCTCTCGGTGCCGGTGGCGGAGGTGTCCGCATGCCTGTGTGTGTGTGTATTGGCCGCGGGGTGATAGGTTTCACGCGATGTACGCCACTCGTTTGGCACAAATCGGTTGGACCCCACCGAGAACGGCACAGTTTTCCGGACCCTTCGAGGAGCTTGGATACTATCTACTTGGAAGGAAAGGCGTTTAGAGTCCTGAAGGATTTGCTGGACCAGGATGAGTAACGGCAAGACCGCGCTAGGAATTTTGGGTGGTGGTGAGGACGAGCTGCTGCAAAGTTTCGTGAGGGTTGGTCTTCGGACGGACGGCGACGATGAGCAGCAGCAGTCGAGTGTTGGGTTTGGTGGTTCCGGCGGCGGTGGTGGCGGTTCCGGCGGTGGTGGTGGTGGTGCCACTGGCGGTGGTGGTGGCGGAAGTGGACCACCGACCGTTTCCATTCAGCATCAGCCGAGCCAGGCCAGGTTGGACACGCATCTGACCCGCCAGTACTCGGATCACTGCTCAGACATGAGTGACAAAAACGCACCCAGGAAGTATCGGTAAGGTTATGGGACTCGTAGGGGCCAGCAAAGCGTCTAACCATCGGATAATGGTTCCAGCGATTTGTTCAACGAGCCGGTAAACATGGACCTTAAGAAGCGCCGCTATTGCGACGAGGTCTACACCGACAAGGATCGGGCGGCCGCCGTGAGCATAGGCAAGCGGGGGGCGCTCAGCCCTCGATTCGCTAGCGTTCCCTTCCGAGTTCTTACCTTGGCATCGTATTCGTTCCATTTTTCCTGCGGCAGGCAATTTCGACATTAAGCAGAATCTCATCAATAAACGACGCCAGGAGCGCAACGAGGCGCTGCAACTGCCGGAGGAAGCCGATCCGGGCGCCATCTTGGCCTTGGGAATGCGCGAAATCAAGAACCGAAACCTGGACAATGCTGTTCATTTCATTTCTAAGGCACTCCCTTCGGCTGCACCCATTTAGCGAGCCATTTAAGCCGTTCGTGGGCCACGGAATATGTTGTTTGTTAATCATCCCTTTTGTTCACAGGCCCTGGAAATGAACACGAACGACCAGAACGCGCTGGTGGCAAGGAGCCGATGCTTTTTGCAACTCGGCGAGCCCGGGAAGGCATTGCAGGACGCAGAGACGGCGCTCGTGTTGGATAAAAACAACATCCGGGCCATCTACCAGAAAGCGGAATCTCTTTACTATCTCGGCCAATTCGAGCACAGCCTGATGTTTTTTCACCGTGGGTTACGCTTGCGGCCGGAGTTGGCTAGTTTCCGGTTGGGTAAGCGCGTGTGGCGTGCAAAATTTACACGACGAACCTTAACCGCAAAATGGTTTACAGGTGTTCAAAAAACGCAAGAAGCCATCGAGAACACCATCGGCAATAACACGAAGAGTCAGCCGCAAAAGAAGCCGGTCAAGCCGGAGAAACCGAAGACGGCCAAACGGGCGCAGCTTTCGCGCGAGGAGCTAGAACGGCGTGCCTCTCGGAGGCTGCTGGGGGATCTCTTCATCGACAAGGAGTACCTGGAGAACCTGCTGAAGCATCCGGACCTCCGGAAGGCGGACACCAACACGGAGAGCATTTCGGAGTACGCTAAGGATGCCATCAACTTTCTCAACAACCGCCAGGAGTTCTGGCGCCAACAGAAAACAGAAACCCCGCTAACCGGGTTGCTCAATAGAAGTTAAATCGCCACCAGATGGCCGCAGAAATAGTTATCATCGCGAGGATGAAAATAGTTTAAAATAGTTTTTATTTTTATAGTTTTTCCCAATAGCTGAATGACCCCCGATCCGTTGTGGTCCGTGTGGTTTGAAAATAAAGTAAATGTTGTTCCTGAACAGCGTTGTTCCTTGCGGCACTTGAACCGAAAGAAACCTGAAATGAAACTACTAGGTGTGTGCGTTGAGAAACGAACTTTTTTAACACACAAAAAAATGTTTATAAATTTTTTATGCAAATTTCTATTTTATTCGAAGTATGTGCCATCGTTAGCTATACATTTCTCCTATCTCTCTGCTAAATCGTGGATTCCCAGGCGAAAGAATTCTTCGACTTTTTAAGTAAACTAATTAGTCATTCCATTTCGACTTTCTCGTAGAAAAACGAAGGGCTGCTCAGCCAATACGTGTCCCATCGTGGAAAATGAATGATATTCGGAAAGAACCAAATCTGGTGAATAACGCGGGGAGGGTTAGCAGCTCCCATCCAAATGATTTTATAGTATCCTGAAACAGTTTTGTTTTTTGGTGCGCCTGGTGCTTGATTCCACGGGCCACCAGGCGCCCCCATTGGAACCTACTAGAATTGCATTTTGGTCGTTTTTCGATCAATGCATGGTTCAAATTGACCATTTGTTGTCAGTAGCGATCGGAATTAACGTTTCCATCAGGTTTTAGGAGCTTGTGAAACACCACACCTTTCTGTCCCATCAAAAAGTCCGTTTTTTGGAGTCCTTCGACGCTTTTTTTGTAAAGTCAAAATCGCCATTTTGGAATTTTTTAAACCACTTAAAGCACTGCGATCTTCCAAATACAAGTCCGGACAAGCTTTTGGTGCGATTCCGAAGCAGTTTTCTTCAACAGGAGCAGAAAAATAATAATCCCCGCAAAACTTCATTTTCAGGCACAAAAGTTGACATAGTTTAACCCTTTCAAAGATGGGTTGCAAAACGAAATATTTTTTTTTCGGCCTGAAATCCATTACCTGATGTCAAAACAAGGTAATGATGAATGAACCGCTAAACTGAGAAGTCCCAATCGGCAGGTACAGCCATCTTTTTAAAAGTTCGTTTCTCAACGCACACACCTAGTATGTTTGAAAAGCCGTAATTTCCCAACCGAAGGGCTCTTCACTCACTAGGCACCTTCCTTGACTCCGTTGTGTCACTTGTGTCAATTGTGTGTCAATTTGTCAAAATGGGTTCGCGCTAAGAGAGAAAAAAAGGGAAATACAAAGAGAAAAGAGAATTACAAAGAGAAAAGAGAAATACAGAGAGCGGGTTCGAAATTCGCTCTATTTCGCTCTAGCGCCAGCTATCTCTTTCCCGTTCGGAAGTCACGTTTAGAGTTCGGGTCGAAAAAACCAGAGAGAGCGCACAGAAATGAGAGAGAAAAGGGAAATTGAGAGAGAAAAGAGAACTACAGAGAGAAAAGAGAAGTAAGGTTCAACGTGTTTTGTTTGAGTGAGTGAGTTTTAACGTTTTATTCTTTTGTCTTTTTTAAACGTCGAACAGAGCGGATGTGTGTTGTGTGTTGTGTGTTGGTCGGGAAGGAGTTGAAAAGAGTTGAAGTATACTAAATCGCCGTGAAAGGTTAATGTTCCCTTAGGATGCGATGCTCGAAGACGGGAAGAAGTTTCGGTCGTGATTGTGCGGAGTGATAAGAGAGAGGTGCGAAAGAATAAAAACTAGGTGTGACATCGCGACAGCGTGCGTGTGTTTCAGATTGGATTGTGTGTTCTATTGTGTCATTAAATCTTCCTTGAAAAGCAACCAGAGAACGGCTTCTGGAGTTTGGTGTGCGGATTTGTGAGTGCGCCGAGATCCAATCTCTTTCGCTTTCGGTTCGCACTTGGCGTTTCCTCTCGTGTGTTGCGAGCTTCATTTAACCTTTCCGGATCGTTGTTTCGTTTCCCTGTTTTGCTTTCTTTGGCCAGATCCTGAACGGTTTGCGTTTGTTTTGCTACCATCTCGGAATCGATTCTCTATCAGACGGGGCGCGCGCGAGAGAGCGAAGTGTGTGGAGCGCGAGTGCGAAAACCCACACACTGACAGGCTGCGACCGAGAGAGAGAGCGAAGAGAGAGAGAGAGAGAGTTCCGTTGGCACCAGAAGAAGACAACGACAACGAAGGCGGAACCTGTTTCGAGTGTTGCTTCGATCGAAACAACGGATATTGTTCAAAAAACTTCAAACACCTTGCGGTGTGTGTGCGTTCCGTGTTGTGTGCCATTACTCCGCGGAGAACACAATCATCACACAATCGGTCTGTGTTCTAATCGTGTTCTTTGTGTTGTTTCCAGCGTTTTCCCCGTTTGCAAAATGTTGCGCTCCGCAACCTCGCGAAAGGGCTGCAGTTGATTACAACAACGATGCTGTTGATTTTGCTGCCCGCTGAGTAGGCGCGCGCTCTGGGTGTGCAGTGAATTTCGCCAGCGAGGCCAAAAGGTCCCTGGTGCCGTGGAGCCCAAAAAGAATAGTGAAAGTGACCCCCAGAGTGTCCGAGTGTGTGTGTGTGTCTCGTGTGTGTGTGTGTGAATTAAAAGGAAGTAAATCCGACAGAAAGGATCACCAGAAAACCTCTGCTCTCGTGTGGGGAGGGCAAAGAAGCAATTCAAGGCTCACTGAGTGAAATTCTGTTCGGGTGTGAAAAAAGGGCCGCTCGTTGGGCGCGCCCGGAAGTGGGGCGGACAGAGGGACGAGAGCGCAGCGCGTGTGTCGAAACGCCGGCCCGGAGACCGGGTTTTCCATCAGCCATCAGCAGCCAGCCCGGAGCGCACCAACAAACATGAGCGACATCATCGTCGACTACGGCAGCCTGCCGGACGACGTCCGGGAAAAGCTGGCCGAGCTGGAGTTGGAACTATCCGAAGGTACGGGCTTTTCCATCATTATTTTCCACCGGGGTGGCGGGCGGTTCGAGATTTCCTTGCCAACGCGTGCTGGGGAAGTTTCGCAGACGGATCGATAATTTAGTGTCCCACCGTTCGCACCGTCTGTGCCTCTCTCTTTCTGTAGCGTGCGGCCGGTGCCCTCTCGGCCGGTCTCGCTTGCGAGCCACTTCCTGCCTTGTTCCCTCAGGATACCGGGAGCAGTAAATCCTGCCAGGATTCGTCCCGGTCGCAGGTCCACAGCCAGTAGGGAGCCGGGCCGTTTGACACTCGCTGGGAAATGCTTTCTCTCTCGACACAGAGAGAGAGCCAAAATGGAGGAGAGCCATTCAAAAGGACTTGTTTCGCGAGCGCGAGAGAGGAACTGAGGTTCTGTGGCGGAAAGTATCCTTTTTTGGCCACCGATTCCCGGTTTTCCGTGGCCGGTTTTTGTGTTGCTCACTGTCGGTTCAGTGGCCGCACTTTGGATTAGACATTGTTTCCGTTCTTTGCTTTGCCTTGATGAGAGTTTGGCCTTTTTGAGAGTTTTGATGTTTTAAAAGTAAATCTCTGCCTTCAGCAATCTACTTTAAAGTAGATCCCTTCAACAATTTACTTTATGCATTTGAGGACAGTGTTTGTATGCTGCCTCCGTCGCGTCGCAATGTTTTCGTTCCATTGCTCGTTAACCGACCCCCAGATCTGCAGACCCCTGCTTGAACTTGAAGAGCTAAAAACTTGACTCCAGATTGATGGGAGGGACATTGTCGAAGAGGCGGACTGGCGGGACCAGACTCACGACGACTTGAGGTGGTGCAGCCGGAAATTGCCGAGAACAAAAGTGCATAGTGCAATGTCGACGACGACGACGGCGGCCGACAGAGTGGAGTAAACATAACACTCTAATTGGAGTCTGTGCAGTTCTGAGAGCAACCGAGAGATGATGCGGTGCTGCGTCTGGTGGGCGCGATGGCCCCCCCCCCCGCCGAGGGTGGCGCATTTATGTGCGAAAAGTGCGAAAGTAGGAAGCGGCAAAGGTCACCTCTTTCGTCGTCTGTCGTTCAGCCGGTTTTTGCCGTCTGCTACGAGAGGGGGTCCCTGCAGCATAATACGGACGCACCCCGCAAGAGAGCGACAGAGAGAGAACTGTGTGTGCGTGACGAATGATGGCCATTAACAATCATCATCGAGGGACGCCAGAAGTCACGAAGAAGAAGTCACCATTTTTCTCCACAATTTAGTGCATTTATGCCATCGAAGACACTCCGAAGAGAGGCCACCGTAAAAGTGGTTCCAAAATCGGTTCAACCGGCCGTGTTTTTGTCACCAAAGCATCTACTTTCATGCCATTTTTAGGGGCTCTCCTCGAGGAAACACCACCCGGCGGCGGCGACAACAGCCATTGGAGCCAGAGGAGCAAGATTGTTGCGATAATGATTGTTTGTCTGGTCGGGAAGACCTCAGCAGCAGCATAAGAACCAGCTGCCCGCGGGAGAGCGAGAGCTGCACTTTGTGCAAGGATGCAGCGCATTGCACCCGCGGCAGCAGCAGCATAACTGTGCACGGGGTGGCCGGGCGGAGGCAAAACCTCACTTCACACACACACACGCTGAGTTGGTGGATAAAAAGCGGATCGAAAGAGCACATGGGAGAGAGAGAGAGAGAGCGGTCCATGCCGCATCTTGTTTTGCTTTGAGGATGACGCGAGTGATGCGAGGCTTTCAAGAGCCACATGACGATGATGATGATGCTGTGCGGGGGTACCGAGGGGGTGTAAGTACGCGTGCGCATTAACCAGCCATGGCCTGAAATCGGGCACACACACAGACGCACACAGCAGGGCGAATGCCTGCAGCATCACTTCCCACCTGCCAAAGATGACGGATCCGGACCGATCGGACTCGCGAGGTGGTGCCTCCGCTGAAGATGAAGCGGATGAAAACGAATACCATCAACTAATTTCCTTCCGACACCACCGGCAGGGCCATACGGGTGCCTGGGGGGGAACATACCACTTGGCGCTGCCACCGAAGTTCGCGATGAAGTTTACGTTTCTGAGTTCTCTCTCTCGCGCCACGCTTATCCTTGATGGAGCAGCAGCAGCTTTATGATGTCCGAGAACGCTACCCTTGCCTGCCGGCCACCGGACGATGGGTTTATTTGTTTTACCTTGAAGGAATGAAGATTGTTGTTGTGCTGTTGCTGTTATTGGCTCCGTGGCGGTCCGTAGCACAGCATACGGCTGGGGGTCACCAACTGGTGGGGACAGCGACAAAAAAAAAACGTTAAACACTACTAATAACAGCACCGCACATTCCACCGCGGTCGGTCGAATTGGATCAGCTTCTCTCGGGGGGGCCCGGAATCCGGATTCCGGTTCCTCCGTTGTCCGTTGGTGCGTAGCGAACAAGATTTCTATTTACCGAGCACTCTTGAGACGGCGAGTTCTGCATTGTCCTGCCGAGGGTTTTGCAAGGGGCGAAAGGGAGTAAAAATGTTTCAATCCGTTCGCGGGCCTGGCTATCGTTTAGCGCTTTATCGTGCCGCGCATAAAATTCTCCCATCGCTTGAAGCCACCCCACGTCATCGCGCCTCGAAACGCATTCATTCGCCACGGGCCACACGCGGGTTGCAATCTTCTGATCAGTCGATGAGCTCACGATGGGGGATGGGTGATAAACGGAACGCGCCTAGGGCGATAAGTTCCCACCGATAAGATGGCAGTCAGCCGGCCGTCTGCTGTTCCGCCCGGTGATGCACCTCCATTGGTCGGGCTCCGGTGCATTTACGGGTTCGAGGCGAGGCACACAGTTTGTAATCGATCGAATGGGGCCCTCAGATGGGGAGTGACAAATCCCAACCATGAAGGAGAAAACTGCGGATGCTTGCTTTGGATCATCCAACGATCAATCTCCGTGGAGGCTGTAAACCCGAACGAGTTGAACACTGTTTACCGTAGCATCTTATTGATTTTACTACTTCACACACCGGTTGGTTCGAGGCGCCAACCCCGTGTCCGTCTCCGAGACAGAGAGAGAGAGCAGTGTTGATTGTGAATGGCTGCCCCGCGCGAGTCTTCTTCCGGTTCATTATGATCCTCTCAGCGAAATCCTTCAATTTTTCCGAGAAGCCAACGGAAGAAAGCTGAGCGATCTCAACATATTTGCGTCGCAATCATATTTTCCCAATTGTTAGTCAAAAAGGTGGCCCTCTCCTAGTTGAACACTCCGCTCGGGAAGTGCTCTGTTGATGTGGTCATTAGTTTTTGCCGGGGTCCGAGTTGTGATGCATCGGAAAGCCTGCTCGGTGTTTAACATTCCTTGGCACCAGGCCCCACCGGAGCCGGCATAATTAAGTCATCAATAGGCGCCCAGCCCTTTTCGCATCAAAGCTTCTCCTCGTGCGCAGTGCGCGTAAGTGCATTGCGTGCATCCCAAAGGGCAGCTTATCGCGATGCATTATTAACGCATCGCCGCATCGACCCTCGAAGGAGGGTCTCTGGAGAGAGTCACAATGTTGGCGGGCGTAGAATGTGTAAAAAGATTACTCTTTCTTTGTCTCTGATTGCCAGATTGTTTCCTAAAATGGCACCCCAAACGGATGGCCATTGCCAAACACAGATCTCTAATTTTACGATAAAGATATAGGACAGTCCGCTGCAGAACTCCGACTGGTACCAGCAGTGCAGCAGCGGTACCGTTCCGTTTGGACTACGGAACCCCCGGGTGGTACCGTTCGCTTCGTTTTTTTTCCGACCCATCAACAACACTTCCACTGCTGCTCGGTTCCGATAACTGTTTGCCGCTTTTTCTCGATAAGAGCCCCAAGATAATCACGATTCACGGTGAGCGAAGAAAAGATAAAACCGAGCCCCGGCCGAAGACCAGAACATGGTTCGCGCTTTCCCAAGGGGCACACAGACACACACGGGAGGCACTTTTCGGCCAACCAACCGACCGACCAACTGGCCAACCGGGCTGGTGGGCTTTATCATAATCCAAACAACCCGAAAGAGGAGCCCATTTTAGATAACTGCAGACCGTTGCGCCGACGAAGAGAAGCACCGAAAGGCTCCGATCGATGTTGGTGGTTGGCCAGCCTATGCCTTCTTTATCAGCCAGCAATCGGCTGGATGAAGGAGGAACTTGAGATGATGCAATCGTAATTTGCTCTTCTGACCGTTGGTCAGTAACGGAACGCCGGTCAGAGTTGATTGTTGGATCAACGGAGTGGATGGATATGCTGTTTGAATGTTTTTTTTGGTGGGCCTTACATCTCAATTAGGAATGTTTTGCTTCGACAAAAAGGGGTTTTGGCAATCTTTTGGAAAGCTTTGCTTAAAAAAATCCGATTCACTCACTCAGTTACACAACGTCAACTGAGCACCGCCCAAAAAACCCGTAATCCTTGGGCGTCGTCGTTTTTTGTTTCCCCAAATTTTATGCGCACCGGGGCCGCCAGTGTTCCAAATTTGGCCACGAACGCGCGTCGCGCGTTTAGCTAAACCGTGTATCGGAGGGACTTAATTGTGCGATGGTCAACATGGTTTTTTTCCCTGATGGTGTTCCATGCAAATACCTGACCATGCAAGAAAGAAAGAGAGAGACACGTTTCGCGTGCGACAACCTGTGGCACGGTCGGTGGGATTTATGTCCTTAAACCTCGCGACTTCACGCGCCGCGCGCGCCCCGACGAACAGGTTCGCCTTGTCGGTTGATTTGGGTTCGTATTGATTTATCGGAATCCGATCGAACGAACGTGTCCTCACGCTTGTTTATCGGCCGTTTGTCGTTTACGCGGGGCTTTGGTGTTTTATGTGGTCCGTTTCTTGAAAGCTTCTTCGTATGCATGGGATCTTCTTAAAATATACCTTTCGGCGTTTTATTCTGCCCAAACCGCGCATTAGTGAAAGCATTTCATAACGAACCGGGCCCTCGGCCCCTTCCCGAAATAGGGAACCGTTTGATGGATGGATGTCAAAAAATCGGATCATATTCATATGGGATACATTAGGCCTCTCACGATGCCGACAACCCCCGGTGCCGTTTGCCGGTGTGTCGGGTGGTGTTGATAGAAAACATATCCCTCCCCCCCGGGGGTCCGCTGATCGACCGCATGATGAAAGATCACACGCTGTGTCTGTCACTGTGAATCGGTGACGCAGCGATCGTGCGCCGTTAGATAACGGCCAGTTTGAGCGTGAAAAAAGGAAGTAACGCGGCCATCACGCATGTTGTAAAACCGGGAATGGGTCGACCTTCGGGTGGTCCGAACACTCTTTTTTCTACGTCATCCGACCAGGGAAAGGTTTAACAAAATGAAAAGGGAACCCAAATGTGTTTCGTTTCATTCAAATTTTATACGCTGAGGGCCGACGCTGAGGGCCGACGTGCGAGGCCTCCCCGCAATTGAAGCCATTAAATCGAATCGGGCGGCTCGTAGGGCGGCTAAGTTATTGCTGCATCGTCGACAACGTTTTGGTGGACACACCAACCGGTGCGTTTGCATGCGGTGACACTTGATTCACCATTTCCGGCGCGAGGCCCTGCTAGCTGTGTGTGTGTGTTTGCGCTCGTCTATGTGTAACGGGATATACCGTAATGCTGCGTGTGTCATAAAGCGGTAGCGATTGGAAGAAGGTGGAACGGAACCTAAAAGGTGGCCGCCGCCGACGACGAAGACGGGGTCGTGGCCGCCGTTTTTCAGGGTGAAAGTGGTGCTCTTGGTGTTGCTCCGGGGAATGCATTTATAATCCACTTACGGTCATCGGTGTCAACGATTTGGTTCGTGACGGGTTTTTCCAATCGGTTGGCCTTTTGATAATGAACGTTCTTTTCGGTACATTTTTATGCTTGTGCTTTTCTGGTTTCATTGTCACCTTATTCGATATTGAATGGCTTTTCTAATTAAATGTTTTGTGATGTTGAGTATTCGTTTTGATTCAATTTTATTTTATGTTCTATATTGTCAACTTTGCTTTATGTGTTTCACTTTTTAATATTATATTTGGCTATATTAGTTAGTAGGTCCTTGGTTTTGTTTTTACTTTTGTACTTCTAAAATAACAAAACGAGTTATACATATTTCAGTTTTAATTCATCGCAGAACCCTTATAGCCTCAATTAATCATTTAGTTATCAATGAAACATTTACATTTTAGCTAGTTCCCGAAAGAAGCGTAAGATATTCCGAGAAACGAGCGACCAATTTGTCCGAAACCGGCACAACCCTTAAAAAGGAGCTCGCAGCTTATCGTACAAACGACCCACTAACGAAGCGCGGGTCGCCGGGACCGGGTTGAAATATGTGTGTTAACGCGGCGGCGGCATCCCTAATGCTTCGCCCGTGTCCTACGCATGTGCCGTCGTCGTCGTCGTCAGGTGGGGCCCCGGCGCTGCGTTGCCGGGGCACATGGTCACAACATCGGCCCGTCACCTGTTTACCGCCGGTATCAGTGTTGTGTCCGCGCCTAATGCTTTCGTCGGTTCCCCCATTTTTGGGTAGCTCGTGCTCCGGGCACCCCTTTTTGCTGTTGCAAAAAACCGTACCGGAAGTATCACATTTCCCTCGAGACCGAGCCACCCAGCCAGAGCCCTGGCCTTGCATTTAATCAATTTTGTCCCGTTTGTTTTCCGGATGCACTCCGGCGGTCTCCGGCGGAGCACGGAGTTTTTGCATTACAGCGGCGGGTTGCGGTGGAGCGAATATTAGGTTTCGCTGGAAGCCGGCCGGATACGCCGGTGGAGAGGCTCGGGAGGAAATCTCGAAGTGTCCGTCATCGGGTATCTATGCCGGCCCGGTCACTAGACACCTGCCGTCGGGACGGGTATAGTTTAAATACATCACCATTCGAGTTCGAGGCCAGAACGATCGTGCCGCGGACGAGACCCCCCCCTTCGACGACGTTGATTGCAAACGTCAGGGCGCAGGGCAGCATATAATTTTCTTTCCGTTCGTTCGTGGCTCGTCACGCCACACACGAGAGACGTGTGTTTTCATTCATCAACCCAAACAAACCCATCCTCAGCGGATCAGCGTGACAAGGCGCGAGTCGGTCGCGCGAGTCTTGTTTCGGGAGTTTGGCCGCGTGATTTGCATTCGGATTTTTGCATTTGGTGAGCTTATGTTATTTATTTTCTCAACAACGATTGGTTTCTTTTCATCAACATATGAGAGCGCGATAACAAACGGAGGGCCGCGGACAGACAGACAGGCGGACGGGCAGTTTGCTTAGCTGCTGCTGCTGCTGGTTGCGGTTTGTACTTGTGGTTTTTCGGGAACCGAAATCTTATGCAAATGAGAGCATGACGGCAGCGTGTGTGTGTGCAGCAAAAGAATGTTGTTTGAACAACCGCGTTGTTTGCATGCTTCACGCCCCGCAGACCTTCGTCACGTGTTCCATTTATAAATTGTTTAAACGGATGCCACCACCAGCACCACCACAGAAAAAAGGCATTCCCGGCCCGGCATCGCTGGCAAAAGAAGTATGACAATGACACAATTCAGGGGCTCCTGTGTTGTTGTTGCGTTGGGCGTTGCTCCTCTCTGCGCTCCGGCTGTTTGTGGGCCGCCCGGTTTTTGTGTCACGCAAAACGACAACAATGACGACGATCATCGTCGTTCGGGGGAGCAGCAGAAGGGAACAGCATCATGTGGAGCATAAAACGGGCGGAGGGTTTCGGCAGCTGCCAAAATGCTCGTAACAGAGACAAATCGGGGCCGCCGGCACACAGCCGGGCGATCGATCGATCGATTGACACGCGGGCCGATATTTTGCGCCCGAGTCCGAGTTGGAGCTGAAGAAGAACGTTTTTTTTTTGTCAGAACATTGGCCACGCTTCGGTGGCTGCTGCTGCTGCTGCTGTGGGTGAACACAGCATACCAATAGTATAGTATGCGCTCCTCTGGTCTGCCAATTTCTGCGAGATTGAGTTTGTACAGCGTTTGTCAATTTATACCGCAGCACCCTTTCCGCGTCGGGTGGTGAATGATGGGGGGACCCAAAAGCACTGATTCCTTCAACCATCGCACGCGCGCCGGCGCCCCCCGCCGGCTGGCCAGGAAGATGGGTTCATGGCGGCGTGACGTCGGCCCGGTGATTGGGCGGGCTAACCCGGGGGATTCCACCGGGTTTTTTGCAGCTCTTTTTTGGGTCGTTATTCGATAAATTGATGGTAATAAATTCCATGAAAAAGCCGAGTGAGCGGCTCTCTCGGTTGTTGTTGTTCTGGGGGGGTTTGCTACTTGTTTTTTTCTCCTCCTGGCGCGTGGACACAAAAACGCGGGCAGAACGCATAAATCGATTCGCCGGTTTTACCCGTTTGTTGTTTGGTAATGCAGCGATTGTGTAACGGAACCTTTTTTCGGGTCCTTTCGAATAAATCCCCAACGATCGAGTCGAATGAAAAAGTGTAGCAAACGGTGCGATCAGTACATTCCGATACGGGGCATAAAAAAAAGAAATTGAAGAATTATTTTTAATCTCATTTTTCCTCTTTTCAAACGTATCAACTGGTTACTCAAGATCACCTGAATAGTGAAACGTTCTGATCGGAGTGATCTTCGTTTAGTGGAAAATTGATCTTCCCTCGGTTTCGCTGAATGGTTTATCCTTTAGAGTTTTTGAACAATATTTTTGTAATTTGAAGAACGATGGGGGAAAGAAAATTTGATAAAAATGAAAAAGGACAGTTGATTCGCATAACGCTTTGAGGACATGTCAACAAAACCCCCAGGTTCAAATTGTGTAAAATTCAAATTGGTGTTGTTGCTCGTTGTCCACATACTTCCTCAGTATTGAGATCTAATTGTCGCACTGTGCACATTGGGCAAAGGCATTTCTTTCCTCTCTTGAATATCCTTCCAATGACATTGAACAGCAGCGCAGAGTCCTGCCCTGCATTTGGTACGGAATCAGCTGTTTTTTTACTTGATTCTCCGGAACTGTAGTCCACTTCCCACCCGATTGCGCCCCAAAACTCCGAGCCGCCGAGTTTCTGTCCTTTAACACACCTTTCGTGGAGCCGTCATGCTTTTAAACGCGATGCTGTGGCCCTAAAAGCTGATCACCGAAAAGCATATAATTTACTTTCGGTTTTGCTGACGTGTTTCGGCACCCTCCGTAGCCGCCCCTCAGTACCTCGTACAGGAACTGCACGACCTCACCTTCGGGCGATTAGCCCCTATTTACCGAAGCTGTCGATCTTAGTTTGTATCGATTCCGACCGCGCCTAATGGATATGGATGGGCCGCCGTCACGTCCGCGGCCGCGTCGATCCGATCGCTTCCCATCCGCCCTAGTGCGCCTAGTTTCGGGTTGCTTCGCTTGTGCCCACTGAACTGTAACGTGTGTTCCTTCCTGGTTGGCTTCTTCCCCCCGGGGTCGGCTCTTGGCGCCTTTTTCACATACCACTATTAAGGTTAACCCCGTTTTTCCCCGAGATCATAGATCGGAGTGCATTACCCGTTCGTTTGGGGCAGCGCGCACAAACCCCGGCCAGCCGATCGATCGATCTCCAACGATTTGATTGCATTAGCTCGATCTTCTTCTACGGTTTTTTTGTGGCCCGGCCCGGCGTTCATCTAAAGTGCAAAATATGCAAAAACCACCTCCGGCACCGCAATCCGTCAGTCGGCGGAGAGTAATGTTTCTGTCGACAGCCGCCCGGGTGGTTGCAAATTTCTCGGACGAGGCCACCGATAAGCCAGTTGCGACCTCGATCGGTGCAAAAAACAAAACCACGAGGCTACGAACAAGAGGCGAGCGAAACAGACCGCTCATTTCCGGTCGAAAAAGGAATCCCCCGGCCGCTCTGGGGAGAGGAACTTAAACGGTGACACACACGGGTACGAAACCTGTTCCCTTTGGCCCGCACAGGGACGCACAAAAAAAAGGCCCAAAAAGTGCGGCATCTCCACCGGCGTGTAAAGAAGGAGCTGACGCCACGTACGATGAAAAACCGGTTCCAGACCGGAGCCCAGGAGCCCAGGAGCGGTCCCGTCTTCTGCGACTTCTTTGGCCACTCGAAAGGAGATAGAAAAGGGTCCCGCGGTGGTAATCCGTGTGGAGATGATCGTGCGGACCGTGCCAGCTGGGATGAAATCGAAATTAGTGCTCGTGCCCGGCCAAACCGGACCGACCGGCGGACCGATGACGGCCACGACGATTATCCCTTCACGCGCGCGGGGCGTACACTTCGTCGTGAGGAGTCGTTTTCTGGCCGGCGATTATCGATGATCGCGCTCGAAGTGGCAGCCGGAGGGATCGGGACCTCAAACCGGTTTTAATGGCAACATCGCCGGACCCGGCGATATCTGTATCGGCCAGCCATGGGTCGAGTGCGATAACTCCAATCTGCATCGGCGATCCAGCCCTGAAATTGGGAGTTCGCCGAATTTTGTGCCCTCGCCGACAGAAGCATAAATCTTAATGATCGAGATCACCGTCATTATCTGGCAGCTGGCAGCTCTCCTCCGTCCGAAGTCCCGTGGAAGTTTGTGACAGATTTTCGTGTCCAGCGCCAAGGCGGTAGCTCCTGTTCGGTGTCACGAGCGCATTACTTGGTCCCTAGGGTGCTGGCCAAATTGAGGTTAAATAGCAAAAGGGACCGATCGGGATGTGGAGAAGATTGACGATCGTTGTTAACAATTTCTAGTGACACCTTAACAAGGCTCCGTTACGTCGCTTTATGAATCGTTCTGTGTTATTTATAATTCTTGTTTGATGTTTTATGCTCCCGCTGCTCCCGGAGAAGGCCTTAGGACTGGTGGCCGTGGCCACAAGTCAACCTTTCGCGTTACTGTCTCTGTATGATCACCTCGTTTTTTGCCCTAATGAGCGATCATGATTATCACGACCGGCTGTGTGAGCACGAATGGTTTTAAAACTGGCGCCACTCATAACCAAACCTCGGCCCGGTCTGGCCCGGGTACCTTCCCAACCACTAACCTCTCTCTAATGGCCCTCTTTGGCACCTGCACTCGCGGTGGGGGCCGGTTTCGAACCAGGTTTATTTTGTGCAAATTTACATTTCCTGGTCTTGGGACCTCAGGCAGGGACCGACCAGGGGACGGTCAACCCGGCGGCGTCCATTAGGCGCGCTCGTATGTGTGTTGCTCTAATCGTTTCTCTCAATCGACCGTCGCGCCGTTGGTCACCGGTGACAGGCCGGTGCAGCAACTACCGCATTCTCGGTGATGTCTCGGTAGGGCGCGATTGCACTCTGGTGCACTCCGCGATCCAATTCGATCGATCAATTAAACGCGAACGCGCAACTAAGTTGGTGACATTTGTGCGTTCGACAGAGAGGCGGACACTCTCCAGGCGATCCGGGGTTTTTTTTTCGTCGTGTTCCACCCCGTTTCTTTGCGGAAGTCTCTTGCCATCCAGGAAGTCTCGTGCCAGATTTTCTGGTGCTCGATTCAGGTTTCGGTGCGAATTTTGGTCCACCGCTCGACTGGTCCATTTCTTCTGGCGATCTTGATATCCTGGCGAGAGAAATATTACCGGGGGCCGAGACTAACTTCCTGATGCTCGCCGCGGCCGCTCTGCCACCGGTTATTAAAGTCAACCCAGTCGTGTTTTTTTGCCTTGCGAATGCGACACTTTTATCGCTCGACAGCAGCTGGCTGGCTGGCTGGCCGCCCCTCGACTCTCTGATGACGAACGATTACATTTTACTGCCTCGGTGCGTAAATGTGCGCCGCCGCCGCCGCCGCCGCTACTGCAATCGACTCTCCTGCGAGGAGGGACCTCTGAAGGAGCATTATGCGTTCGTCATTGCTGCCTTCCTTTTTTGCGTGCTCCACGCGCGTTACCGCAATTTATAAACCGCGTCGCACGCAGAAATAGAAAAATAACCGTTCCGAAGGGGGGCACAAACAGGCACGGGCTGGGGTCGGAACAGGAACCGCGCGTTGCAATGTGCAGCGTTCGTCGTCGCACGGTCGCGGTTTCTTTTTCGCGTCGCGGTTCGCGCTTAAGGACCGTTGGCAACAGCAGGGGGAAACAAGAACCGAGGAAAATGAAATGCATAAAATGCAACCTTATGAGACGGCGGCGTGTAAAGGATATGGCCCATTGCAGCAGCGGCGCATTCGGCTTGCGGAATGTGCAATTTTTCAGAAACCCACCGTCGTCGTCTCGGGTCGGGTGGTGTCTTATTGAATTACGGGCTCAGTCACATTTTCTCACAATTTTAGTTCTGCTCGGAATGTCTCTCGCTGTTGCAGTAGCTAGTAAGGAGTAGTGTTCTACTGAGCGTCCGCCCCGAGGCACTTCTTTTCAATTATTCCAACATGGCGGGCTAACAAGATAAAGGACGGAACCCCAAGTGCCGGGAAGAATTTGCTGTCACTCCATTAAAGAGGGATGATCTCCGACGGGCTCCGGTTTCCCCCAGGCGGTTGATGCGCTCCAAAAAGCGTCACCTTATTAGATTGTGCATACAGTTTTAAAACAAGTCTGTGGTGCCAACGGCATTCCCAACAAGCGGGTCGGAAGCAGACACCGTTCGTGGGGCTGCCAGTTACCCAATTTGTTTGGCATTAGACTTCGATCGGCCTTCCGAAACTCAGCGAGTTGCGATTTAATGGCAGAGTTATTTTTAAAGCGCCTCAAACCGATCGTTCGAGACCTAGATGCCGTTCCCTCCGAGGAATGGCATCTCGAAGCGATTGGTCCATTCTGCTATGTGTTTCACAGAGGCGGCTTCAAGGTCGGCATGGATCGCGGTACCGTTCCCGTCGTCGTCCCTCACTAAATGCCAACGGATGCACTTTCTATCGGCCCTGACATTGGCTCTCACGGTTCGGCGACGGAACGTCGGAACACAGATTGCTTCCTACCGCGACCGGAAGCCACTCGGAACCCTAGGGCTACCCGAGAGCAGATGATGAATTGATGGCGTGGCGAGCATTGTGATTCGGTTCATAAATATGTATTCAAATTGTACAAGAGGTCGACCAGAGCTCGGGGCCCCCGGCTCATGGGATCTGTCAGTGCTCCGGCATCAACATTCTAATACGTTTAAACTCACGCAGCATACTAATTCCCTCGTCTTATCTTCTCTCGTTGCAGGTAAGGACGGAATCGAAGAAAAAAACGTACTCTGGCATCAATCGGTGAAGGGGTAAAGTTCACGGTTTTCCACCTGGCGCTCCATTAATTAGACTATTTTTTTCTGCTGCTTCGCTACTGGCTCGCGAACGAGGGGTCGTAAATATCTTCGCGCGCCATTTGGTGCTCTGGCGAAAGTGTGGTGTGAAGACGATAAGCGGAACCGATGTTAAACTGTGTGACAGTTAAACTGTCACAGGCAGGAGCTTCGATTGGCCACACGGCTAGATGCTAGAAGACAATCGCCACGGTGCGCAAAACAACGCGCCGCGCCGTGGCTTCGAAACGCACCCGTGGTGACAGGATGTTGTTTATTCCTTTTTTGGCCAACTGGCCACCGTAGGTGCGTCATTACACGACCGGTCGGTCGCCTGTCCTTGCATCGCCGATGGGTGGTGATGACACCACACAGAGTCAGTGTTGGTGACGGCGGTGGATGAGATCATCCTGCTATTCCGCACGCCATCAAACCGTGCCCCTTCAACACCCCTGTGGCCAACCAAAAAGGGGCAATACGCCCTTCCGTGTGTGTGTGTGCGGTGAATGTACCGAGCCCGACCGATATCGCTGTGTGTGTTGGGAGCGAGAGTACCGAGAAGTAACTGTTCTTCCTGTCGCGTAAAAAAATCGCAATCAGCAACGCACGGCCGCCCCGGTTGCGCCAGGTTGGCGGCGTGGTCCGCCGGCCGATTGATTGATAAGCGTTGGTGAAGGGTTGGTGAAGGGTGTTACTGCAGTTCGGTTGCAGACGACGTCACGGGTAACTTGTTAATTCGTGTTTGACTCGCCGATAATCTTTTTGGAGTGACTTTGTTGGGTTTGGTTCACTAAAGAAAGTACGACATTGTCGATTGTTGAAAGTAAATGAAAGTATTGTCCGTCGTTAGCTAGTACTTTCTGCCATCTTTCAGCTAATTCCCCGATTCCGTGTTGATAGAACTTCTTATCTTTAGAAGTGATCCACTCAGAGACTCATTTTTCAATACTTTCATAAGAAGTGAACCGCTGTGCTGCCAAATCGTTACTCATGCAACGGAATAAATAGTAGTCCAAAGGAGCCACATCTGATGAATTACAGAACTGGAAATTAACAGTTCCCATCCTACATTTTCGAGATAGGTTTTGGCCGATTTTGCGATGTGTGGTCGAGCGTTGTCATGTTGAAAAATCAGTTTATTATGTCTTTTATCCCATTTTTGCCAACGCTTTCTTTAAACGCATTAATTATTATCGATAGCGTTGTCCATCAATAATTTCATTAGGTTTTAAAAGCTCATAGTAGACAACACCTTTCGTATCCCACCATATGCACAGCATAACCGTTGCAAAGTGAATAGTGAATTCAACCAAACAATCTATACTGCGTTAGATGCGTAATGATAGTAGCTAACAAACACATGTTTTATAAAAAAAATGTGACATTTAGTGAGTAATCTATTGTAAAATTGCAAGAATTAAGTCCTACACCTAGTATTTGGAACTGAGTTTAACATTTCAATGAAAAATTGGTACCATTTTCTTTAACGGTGGGTTTAAAGCCTCTAATTACTTGACAAAAAGTTGGTCGAGGTGGTAGCGTTCCCCACAGAGTGTCCAGATGGCCATTATAATGCGCGGCGATCATTACTTCTCCCTCTCCGATCGATCGATCGATCGATGGCGCTCTACCATATTTCAAAGCACAATTTTGCGCAGCCGATGCCATGCCTCTGGCGTGCAGCGGAACGGAACTTATCAACCGCGGGAGTCCGCGCGACGTCCGCGAACTCTCTCTGTTTTGATGCGACGCGACATTCCGCGAACGGGAACGGGAACGGTGCGCGCTGTGGGTCCCCCGAAGAAGAACGCGCGCGCGTTGGACGTTCGACCGGACGACGGCTGAGCTGAACCAAAGCGACGGGGCACGTGTGCAGAATGCTCTACACCCCTGGGTGGTTGGTCTGGTCTGGCGGCCCAACGGAGACGTGATCGATGTTGACTTTACCCGTTATGCTCGGGCACCTCGGGAGGGCGGGCAGACGCCCGGTAGCAGCAGAAGGCCCCGGCACCGTCGTGGGGTTGCAATATGCCCATCAGCTCCCGATCTGGGAGGGCCCTCGGTCCACCCAACTCCGAGGCCGATAATTTAGAACTAGTTTGGTCGGGGAGCAGCTAGGCTGACGTTCCTTCTTCGGCTGCATGATGATGGCGATGGCTTCTGGTTGTAAAATATCGGGGCCCATCGGTATGTGTGCCGACCTGCATCACACACACATACGTGGAGTGGAGAACATTCTACGGCGACGCCCAATAACGGGTCAGAAAGCAAACCCCGTCCGCCGATGGCGCGTTGCAGGGTTTAAATATGTCAATTAATCAACCACGCATCCGCGCGGGGTCGCGGTCGGGGTCCCCGCCGACGTCCCAAGTGGCCCGACCGGCAGTGGCCGTCGCTTTTTATCGTTAATTTTTATGATCGATTGTTCGTTCGCGGGCCTCAATATGGAAGAAATTGACGAGGCGAGACCACATTCCCTGGCCGCGTGCCGCGTGTGATGAACCGTTTTAATTGCGCGAAGCTCGTGAGGGGTCCCTCCGGTGGGCTGCTCCTTAATCTGTGCGGCTCGATCGACGTTATGGGTTCGCGCGTAAAAGGAGAGCATAAAACCGGAGATTACCGACCGAGCCGAGGAGAGTTATTACCCGCGTGAGGTGAAGCAAACCGGGTGACTCACCCCTCATCGATAGCGGTCTCGAGCCCCGGAGCCTGTGTCTCCACAAATCGGACAGCATCTTGGCCGGCAAAAGACGCCATTACCTGTGGCGGATCTCGTGAAGGCACACATCATGATCACTTCAGAACCTCAAGTGGCAAGTGGCTTTCCCTCCGCATGCGCATGTCTGGACCTAAGGGACCACGTCGAGTGCGATCCGTTCCTCAGTCGCCACGGCTGCATGATTCATCGGCGCGATGGCCATTTCTTCGGTGGCTCTTTGTCTTCTGGTCAGTTGAGCAGGGAAACCATTAGCACCAAAAACAGGGACAGGGAGGAGCACTCACCTATCGGCGGGCGCACGGGCAGATTTGTCTCTGTACCGCGCGCGCCGTTCCGTTGCGGTCGGTGGGCCTGGAAAACGGTGCATCACGGGCATCACGAGGCAGCATATTTGCACGGTGATTCATGCAGAAAAACAGGTCCGTCCAGACAGACACACCGTTCCTTTGGGCTCTCTCCTCTCCTTTGCGATCTTCACCTTCGCGGCTTTTGTGTTAAATTGTGAGGAAAAATAATTACCACGTCCCTTCGGCACGCCGGGGATGATTTTTAGCGCTCTAATGGCTTCGATGCTCTTGCTTGCGATGCATTCTGATGCATTCGAGGCGCTCAACAGCTTAAGAATGTTTATTTTTTGGCTTAGATTTTCTTTTCCGCATCACAATGTAAAAAACTGGCCTCTAATGGAATGTTCTGCCCGTTTTAAAGGAACATTCTATGATCACTGGAATTTAACTTCAAGTTCTGACAACATTGTGGAGAAAGGTCCGTATAGTTGGCAAAGGCTTTCATTGATTTCATTACCAGTGCTGGACAGATCTGTATTATTAACTTGAATGTTTTCTGATGTCACTAGCTTCGGAATGGGCTTCATGGGTGCGGCGTTCTCGACTGATTTGTGATGATAAAATTAATGTGACCTTAATAATGTTTTTTTTTCTTTTGGCCTTTACGATCTTTTTCATAAGCGTTATCCTTTGAACGATCGTCTTTGATCGACGACGATGTTCTCAAGGCATTATCATTGCAACATTTATTGTTCACATGATCAGAGTTCCCTGATTTAAACGAACCAGCGAAAGCATTTTTAGACTCGGAAAGATTTTTGTACTCCGAGAGCAGTCTTGGTAATGTTTTCTGACTTCTCCGTCTTGGTCTTGGATGTCTTGGTAACTTCTCTGAACAAAACTCAAACCCGACACGAAGGTTTTTTAATTAAAAATTCAAACGGCCAGATAAGCGGCTATGTTGTTCCGAACTGCATGCGACAACCGAAGTGGACCCCTGTTCTGAAGTGGTCTCGGTTGTGATTCCGGCCGAAGTTTGGGGGTTTGAAGTTTCAATTATGCATCCCGCTACCGCGACCGGCATCGGTAGCGTTCTACGAAGTCCGCTGTCACTAACCTTTTACCGAAATGTAGGTCACCCCCCTCCGGGTCTCTTCGACGCGGCAGCAGCTGCCCATCAAATTAGTGTACCGTCCGAAATGGAAATCCACGCTCCACCGAGGAAAGATCGATAAAGTGATACATATTTTCATGCTGCATGCACACACACTCTGCATCGCTGGCCGCTTTGTCATCGGCTTGCTGCCCTACTTATGCTGTTGCGCGCGCGTCTGCCACGTTATCGGGCCCGGGGCGCGAGATACCAGTGTTTATTGTCCTCAGGGACCCTAACGAGGGAACGGGCACCAACTGCCGCCGTCGCCGTCTGGTGGGAAAAGTTAATTTTCAGTCCCGCTCCACCGCTGGATTCCACTCAGGGGGGGGGTTGTGGAGTGTCCGCCAGCGAAAGTGCAGGGGGCGACCGAGCATCCGAGAGGAGGTTGCATCCCAGACTTGACTGGGGAAACTGGGTCAGATCTATTATTTATTTATCGGGCTTTAATTTTGTGATAAAAAACGTGTTGGGGCTGATGCTTTGCGACTGTTGCCGAGCCAAAACGTGTGGAGTCAATTTCAAACACTCCTCACCTTCTGCAGACTGGCAGACGAGTTTCGATTAGTTTCCGAGCCACCGGAAAGTTTGAGACGAGACCGAAACCTGAACGAAATGTTTTACGATCACTGAGCCAGAGAGAGAGAGGTGTGTAATTGACTACGTGACTGGCTCGTTTAGCACGTAATACCCGAACAGGGACCGTTTTGGCCGTGGTAAAGTTCTCCACTGATGGCGAGGCGAGAGTTGAGCAGACTTTGAGCACTTGACGGAACGGGCTGCAACAGACGTCTGAAGAGCTCGATTTGGGGTTTCTGCACGGCACACAGAATCACCTTCTCAGACACTCAAGTCCATCGGATCGCAAGTGTTTCGGGCGCAAAAGTTTCGTCACGAATCGACCCCAGAGTGTGAGTTTAATCATGTTAATCCGTGCCCGAACCCGAACTGTGGCCCTTTCACGTGCGAACGATCTGACTCACTCACTGTCTTCTGCGTTGTGTAATCACATTTTTGGCTCGCGGCCTCGCTCGGGGCTCGCGAATTTAAACATCTCTGGGCGCGTCCTTGCAAGTGCATCTAATTTTTTGGGTGGCGGCAACCTTCGCTGCACTTGACACGCGACATTGTTCGTTAGTTTATTAATAATAAACCGAAAAGTGGTACGTTACGACATATGCGCGTGTTGGTTATGCTCACCACCTCGGCCAAGGTCCGCGGCGCGAATGCATAGCGCTGACAAGGCGCGCCTCGCCCGCAGCGAAGGCAGCGTTGGTAAATAAACGCATAAACTAACCTTGCGTGTGAGTTTTTGGTGTCTGCTGTCGCTGACGGGGGCCACAAAAATAACTTTCCGTCGCCCGTCCGTGGCGGCCAAAGACAACGATCGCGATCGGGAGGAGAAGGAAGGCAAATTCAAGTGCGAAAAACACTTTCCCGCTGTTCGCTTCTTCGTCTTCTAGTTCTCGCGGGCGCCACAAATCAATGTCAGAGCCGGCCGGTTTCAGGGGTCAGGTCTCTTCCCCTTGTGCTGCGTTTGGCGTTAGGGATTAGCGAGCGGAGGGGTCCATAAATATACGGCGAATGAATTAAAAAGCGAACCAAAAAACCTCGTCACATTAATCGGCGGAATGAATCCTTTCGCCCGCGGGAATTCGATAATCTGTCACCGCACCACGTAAAGCGCGACTGAAGCGGAGTAGCACCGAGAAGAAGAACAAGAGTGTGGCCGCAAAACGAGTTTAGCGTCTCGCGTGCGGTGTCTCCGAGTCGCTCGTCGCGGAAAGTGTTGAAAATCCTTAACAACAACGGTGATTGGTGATTCATTCTTCCGCCGCAGAGAGCGTGGCGCACCTTATGCGCGGTTCTCTTCCGCACGAATCTGGCGGGGCAAGTGCTTCGTTCGCCTGTTTGAAGGGGGGACGTGTTCTTCGAGTGGTGGTCCCCTTGTCTCGAGAGGCGCTATTTGAATTGCTGATTCACTTTGGCCGCGGAATGTACGGATCCGAGTGCGTTAAACGCGATCATTTCAAATGGGCTATTTGCCCATTTTTGACTAAATTTATACACAAACAATTGTTTGTCGGAATTCGTAAATTCGACTACAACTATGGTGCCTTCACCTAAACATAAACAACGGCCCCGGCAGCATCATCGCCATCTCTCTGTGGTGGGTCCGAAAATGAAATTGAAATTGAAGTCAGTCGCCGGGCGTAAGCCAAAACCAACCGGGGCCAAATCACTTAAAAGAGCCGTGTGGTGGCGTCCGTTCCGGTAATTTGTGTGGCTTCTCCGACTAGACCTATGTGCATCATCTGACATCGGTTGGCGTCTCGAAGATGTGTTTCTTTGCTCTTTCTCTCTCCTTCGACGCCGCCGTCGCCTTGCTCAAGCAGCCCTGGTCCTGGTTTGGGGCGTGATTTTTAAAGGCGCTTCGTAGACCACGTCGTACCACTGGGAGATGGAGCCTCCCTGCGGCCCTGCACGTGTGTTAATTGTGTTTCAGCGTCTTATCTTTCCCTAATTTTTCACCAACACACAAGCGTGCTGCTGATGTAGGAACGTTTGTTGTTTCCTTTTTTGTATTGGTTCAGCTTATCTGGCTCGATGGACGTGTAAAATTAGTTTAGTTAGATGTTGTTTTTTCCTTGGAACGTTTATCAGGTTTCCGTACTCTAGCTGCCGCTTAACCTCACGTTCGACCACGCTTATCAGAATAATTTGGAAAAGGTTCCTTTTTGCCATACGCATTGATTAACGTTAGGCCTGTGCAATGCACGTGACTACAGTTTTAAGGAAAATAATCTCCCCGAGTGCTTCCCGAGGCCCACTTTACTTCATTGTTGCATAGAAATGGACGATTCGTCGTGAGGTTTCACTTTGTCATCGAACCCTCCTCCGAGGCAATCGAGCTCTGGCAACTCTGGGCAACTTTGTCGTCTCGTCGGCCCCTTCGACAGTTTCTCTTCGCGACGGATCGCGATTTAAACAAATTGTGTGCCTGCCAGTAAGTTAGTATAGTTAAAGGGCCGCGTCCCCAGACGCCCATCCTTGGCATCGCAGCGTTTAGCGATTGCCCTTTTGCTGGGCGAAGCGTTCGCATTCAATTAGCATCGCGCAATGTTTTGCCATTTCTATTGCGCTATTTTTCCGGCTCACTAAGCAAATGGCGCACTCCCTCGTGGTCCCTGTCTGGTGGAAGCTCCGTTTCTTCTTTGCACGATTCGCGATGCCATTTGTCAAAGGGGGATTCAAGTTGGAATCAAACTCTTGAAACCGTTCCAGGAGCGGCACGGCCAAAAGCTTCGCCCGATTCGGTTCGGTCGATTCCGGCTTGAGGAATGTTTACCCTTGTTGTCCACAATTAATCATTCGGACATGAAAAATATGTTCGCCCCTTCGCGCGCAATCATTTCGGTTGGCGTTTCGCAGTTGCTCTTCGCCGACGACATTCCTTGTGGCCGTATTGCTGTAACCTAATGAAGTCGTTGGAGGCACACGCGCATCGTAAGTACACACAGTTACGCTGCCGATAACTCGATGGCTTCGTGGGAGAAGCTTTCCTTTCTTTCCGACGACCACCGCCGTCTCATCGATTTATCATCGATGTGCAGGAAATTGACGACACACGACGACGATGAAGATGCAGAGATCTTCAAGCAGCCGGTAGGACGCCCAAAAGCGAACCGATCGATCGGGCTGAAGAATCGGGAAACAGATTGTATCTCTGGACAGAGCTCCAGCACCGTTCGGGCCCGTAGCCCTTAACCGGCTAATCGGATTACATCGATGCGCCGAGAAACTCGGAGATTCTTTCGTCTCCTTCGTCGCGGTTGAATGGGAAATCCGATTTTAATCAAATGGAAAGGTTTGGGCACGCGCTGACGGGGAGGACTTACCTCGGATTGGAGGCACTCTTACGGAGCTGCAGCCGGGAATGGGGATTAGAGTTTACTCGAACCGGGGGACTGATTGGGGATCGACCGTGAAGGAGTTCGTGAGCTCCAACCGGAGTGAGTCACCGTTTTTCGGGGAACTAAAACAACAGCCGCTTCTACGGTTTTAAAAGCGAAAGCTAAACAGTATTTGATCTCATCGATTCTAAGACCTCTGGCCCCGCGAGAAGTGGCATGCTAAAGATAGGAAATCATACGACAAACTTAGCAGTTAGCAATCGGGTTGCGTCACAATTCTCCTGTCTCCTGATCTGGACTATGCTTGCGAGGTTCAAGGATTTTAACCGGATTGTGCCCTTGTTGAAGCAAGATTTTTGCAAACTAAAAACAGTTCCTTACACTTTCGCACCTTAACCTAATTTCTGAAAATTTGATAAACCGAAGGCCAGCGACGGCGGCAGCGGCTGTCAGCGAAATCCGATCTGAAAAGGTGCTCCCATTGAAACCGGATTAAAATCAGGCAAATCAAACATTCCGCTGCGAGGCGGGAATTGGAATGCCAAATTTGACGGTGATTACTAACGACCATTCTTGTCGGAGCCAGAGGATGTCCAGACAAAGAAGGATCGCGATGATGATAACTGGCCAAACATTGCACGTTACTTAACGAGATGTTTGGGGACTGATTTCTGGCAAACACTTCCACGGGCAAACGCTAATCTGGCTGACGTTCTCATCGATTCTGGTAATCAATTTGCGCGTGCGAATTAGGAGTCACCAGTTTTCGATAAGAGAGAGGGAGTGATTGCGACAATTTTTTGAGCCAATCTACCCGAGCTTTGTCTCTGAGACCAATTGGTTGCCAAACAGGGTTTGGCCAACTCGTTACACATCGGACGCTGGGAGGTAACGTCGGTCACTGGAAACTGGAGCACCATTAAGTCCTTCGCGGCGGCCATGGGAACGCCATGGTAGCTGAAGCTTCCCAGATCTCCGGCGGCAGGCTGGCCTTCGGATTTTCTCGAGGGCGTTTGGTGTGGTGTGATCTAATTTTCCGGCAGAGAAACCGCCTTCCGCTTGCGCTACTACCCAGTAGACCGTTTTGGCCGCAGGCGCGCACAGCATATTTCAAGCATTTTTATTGTTTCCGCGTCCGGCCTGTGGCAGCCTTGTTGTTGTCAGTAAACATATTCGCCGCCATCATTATGTTGCGTCGCGTAGGTTGGCGAATTGTGTTCCCTCTCGTTGGTCTCTCTCGGTGCTTGGGAGATTGGGAAAATGGACGGAGTTATTTAGCTACCGCCGTTGCCGTTGCTGCTGCTGCGTGAACAATTGGAAAACACACGCCCGCCTGACGTTGTGGACCACACGGTGTTGTTGGAGGTGCTCCGGCTAGTTGGAGGTTAAATGGACGAATGGAACGCGCCCGTCCATTTGACGGCACGCAGGAAGTCTCATGGCAAACCGGGCTGGGAACAGCCTGCGGTGTAGCGCATTTGGAGCGCGAGATCTAAATATTTGTGCAATATTCGCATGGTCTAGATTTCCACCGAGCAGAGCACAGCGCACACATCATCTCCAAGTGCGCGTTGGAAAATCAATACAGCAGAGGTCCGGAGCAGCAGACCTCGAAAGAGGGAGACGAGAAATGTAGGGCAAAGTTTGTGGTGGGCGACGTCGATTTGCTATTTTTCGCACCACGCACCGCGGACTCAACATGTGGGTGAACCACCGGAGATAAATTGGAACCGGGCGGGTCTGGTGGCCCTGTTGGAAACCACCCCAGTATCACGCTCCGGTGTCGACGATGGACCTAAACGGTTCGCATTTGTTTCAATTTCGCTGCCAATGAGTTTCCCGGAGACTAACGATCTCCTTCGGGGACTTTTGGTGATGGTGGTGAGTGGAATTTGATGCCCGCTCAAGTAATGAAGATGGGTTTCTAATGAGTGGAGCGAGGTGCATTAGGTGTTCGGTCCCCTAGGATTTGACCCATTTTTCGTATACCCTTCTTTCGGGGGGTCTCCTCGTCTCATCAAGTATTTCGCAGACTACGCCCTCCCCCCCCGACAAATCTAACGATGGCCACTAATGGCGCGGACACAGAGTCTAGTGAACCCGAAGAGTGATCGACGACTTGTGGGGTTCCCAGCAACGACGCCAACTAGACATCTGCGGCCCACAAGAAGTCACAATTGGAAGATTGATTTCACTGACCGGCAACGTCCAGTCTGACACAGAAAAGAAGTTGCGCGCGCGTAGGGCGCGACTTGTCCCTTTCTCTGGTGGTGGAACCCAATGGAACCCGCTCGGGAACCCGGGTTGGGCCCCGGCCCCCGGTGGTTGTCACTTTAATCTAATAACCATTTCGAGCAATTGAGTGGCGCGCCGTGCTGTTGGCCGCGAGAATTCACATTTTATTCCGCCCAATTGCGCGGGGTCGTGCACTGTTGTTGGGGTAGTTTTTGCGTCGTCGTGTCGGGACAGCGTTTCTAGTTTCTATGAGCTGGATCCAAGATCCGGGCCTATCGCGGGCGCCAAGTGTGCATAGTAATTTAGATACGGAAGGGCTCATTTCACATGCACCGCCGAGTCGGTGTAATCCATAGTAAAAGGGAAACCATTAAAAGATCAAGTTCCTCTCGAGGCATTTCGCCCAAATGGACAATGGCGCGGTGGACAATAGTGGACTCACACCACACGGAATTCCCGCATCGGAATAGCCGATCTACGGGACCACGACGACAGAGTGGCCGATATAGGGGATTTTCCTTCTACGTCGCCGGGGCCGTAGAATTCTCGCGTGGCGTTTAGTTCCGTCGCACCCGGTTGAGTGTGTGTACCTAAAAAGCTGGTGGTTTGTGACCTCCCAAAAAGGGTCGAGGGTCTAGACAAAGGTGTCTCGGGCGCGCTCGGCGTCACGGTGCCCACGGTTTTCCACCTTTCGGCTGACCATCTTTGTCGCCTTAGAGAGCGTGGACATGTGGGTTCTCCTAACCCTTCGAGTGCGGCCACAAGCAAAGGTGAGTTGGAAAACTAACACGGCGCCCGCTAAACGACCGGTGTACTTGTATCGTAGTTTCGTTAGAGGGTCGGGTTCCGCAGGGCGCATGAACTCACCGTTTTTATGTCCGCAATTCCCATTTGAACCCCTTCGGACGGGGTAAGTGCGCCATATATTCTTAGCCACCTTCCGTGCCCGGGGCGGGCCACGCCATGTTAAGGTCTGTTAGTGGGCCATACGCGGGTCTCTTGACCACAAAGCTCACAGAGGGGGTTTTCCGGGCAAAGTTTTCCCCAGGTTTTTTTTTCTTCGGCGAAACAGTTTTCTTCGCTTCTGAAAGGTGGGTCCAAAATCGACGGCCCAAGAATCAGAGGTTCACCTTCGCGGCGCGCAGCACACAGGTTTTGTGTGTGTGTGTGTGGCTCAATGCCCGGCCACCGAGCGGGTATGAATTGCTTAATGACCGGAATTGCTGAATTAGCCATGTCCGCCCCGGAGAGTAATCGTGTGCTCTTGGTATGGTCGGCCCGCAAAGGGGCCAAAGGGGTTAGCTTCGCTGTTTTGCTTTGCGCTGTGGCAAATCCCGTGTTCTAACGCCCAGCGGTGGCCAGTGGTGTAATTGTTTTTATTCAAAACCCGTGCATCGAGTTATGTTTTACTTTCGCTGGGCTGGTTGGGTGGCGCTGGAAACACACAGTTGTTGGAGGGTTAAGGAACGAAACGGAGGAATGGCCACCACCGGATCGACCCACCGGAGAAAGTGCGGCCAGTCCAGTCCGATGGGGAAGCCCATCGTGTAGCAGCAGACAAGTGTTAGACGGTGAAAGAAGACGATGACGCTAATGAAATGAAGACGAAAGACGATGTGATGAACTAGATAAATGAGAATGCACACCACCGAAGAGGAGATCCTCCGAAACCTCGTGGTGTGTGTGTCTGTGTGGCTGACGAACGGACGCCTTGGGACGATTTATCTGACTGACCGACGAACCGACATTTCCTACTCGCCACGAGTGTGAAGAGTGAGTGGGAATAAAAATGATTTTTAGTGCCAGTTTTGTGAAGATCATTAAGATTGTGGCCGCTCCCCAGGTTTGGTGTTTTCTGGCGGGGGTCGTTCATTACAGAAAACGCGGCTCGTTCGTTCTTTAATTTGTGCACTTTCTCACACCGTGGTGGCGCTGTGTTTGGCAACGTTTCAAAGTGACTCATTTTGATTTCTGTCATTCTGACGGCGAGCTAAACATTTTACTTTCCCTCCACTGAGAATTGGTTCACGCTTAATTAGGGCTACGGTTGATTTCTGGAATAAATTTTCCAATTATTGTTTATCATTTACATAGGAATGAATGGTATTTTAAATTGGCCACCAGCGGGCGCGTGCCGGTCGCGCTTCGCTTTCGAAAGAAGTGCGTTTTTGGGGATCCCCAAGCGTGTGTCCTGTGTTCTTGTGTCCAGTAATTTGCACTTGTCTTTAATGCAATTTTAATGGCACCGGTAAACGAGCGGCTAATGGGAACGGGGAGCCCGACTCGTTTGGCCGCGAGTGCATTGCAACATTGCACCGCAAGAGGCCAGGGACCAGACGCCGTATTAGTCGGCCGCAGTCGCACGGGCAAACGTGTCTGCAAAATATGTTGGGGTTTGCATACACGTTCGATGCAAAACGAACAGAGCGAAGCAGAAGAAAAATGGAACAGGCGGCGGTATGAGCAATAAGGCGGCCGGTAGATATTATTTTAATGTACCCAGTTAAGGATCACATACCTCTGCGGCGCCGTTGGTGGTGGCTGATCGTGCGTTGGGGACGCAAAGTGTGGACGCAACTGCAATTTGGTCACGTTCAAAGGGGTTGCATTTGTTGTGAACGATGTTAACACGTGTTAGAGGCTCGCGCTCGGGCTCGGTCCATCATTAAGGGTTTTCTCTCCTTTGTACGACAGAAACGGCCAGCGATCGGTTGTAATGGACTGGACATTGTAATTAGTTAGGACTTTACAGTAGACACGCATCATTGCATCATTCTTACGCCCGTCGCATCGCCCGTCCGGACTTAGCCAATGCTTATTCTAATGTACTCTTAAACTAGTTACTGTACCCGCTCCGAGCTCCAGTTATAATTCAATATTTGGTCATGTAATTAGAACCGAGTATTATTTCAAAGTATTTAATATCCCAAAGTTACCAAATTTTGTCGGTCATTTCAAAGTCCCATAATTATATTCGGAGTTTCTGCATTTCTGTAAATTACAGTATTAGACTTGTGTACCATCTAAACATTTTTCCGATGCGGGTTTTCATTTGCATAGAGTGCACCACCGTCCAGAGTGGTCGCCGTGGCCGACTCGATGGCCATCATCCGTTTTAATATATTACAATTTTTCAATTTGCAATTCCCCCCCTCGGCGGCCATCGATTGGATGGGGCGGGCAGTTTGGTGCGAAGATGTCGCCCTGTCGAGGTCGCCCTTAGCCGTAGTAGTTGTTCAACACCCAAACGGTCACCGGCCTTTTTCTAACGTCCCAACGCGCACCAACGTTGGCCACAGTATTAGCGCATGGGCGGGTGTCCTTTACAGTTTATTACATTCTTTTCGTAACACACCACATTGCGCATATCGTCCCGCCAGCCGCCCGTGTGGTTTCGTGGTCTCTCGGCTCGAGACTCGAGTGGCCGACTGCAGAGTGAAAGAGCTGCAAAGCAAATAAATAGAAATCGATATTGGTCGCGGTTCGACGTTGGGTTAGATGTCGGAGACCGCGGATCGTGGACCGTGGGGCAACAGGTTTGCAATGGAGCACTCTGCGACAATCTAGTGGCTCCCACCCCATCTGTCAAGCGGCAAATTCTTGCATTTCGCTCGATTTCAACGCCGTTTTGTGTTGACGGAAAGGTTTTTGGGCAATACGCAACTAAAATCGATGCAGGTTATGCTCCCTTTTTAACGCTACAGGCTTGATAACTCTCTTCTTGACCTTTGCAACCCGCGTGGTTCGCCTTGGGTTAGATAATGAAATTAATGTTTTTCGAGATGATAATTCGATCGAGCCGACACTTTCACATCGCCCACGGGGCGCGATATTGATTGTACTTCGATTATTGTGCGCCAATAAGTATGTGGCCGCGGTCATTAATTTTATGCCTTCCCTCTTGAAACAGCCAGCCCCCCCCACCCTCCTCTCATGGTCGCCGGCACAAGTGGTCGTTTGGTTAACCTCGCGCGCCGCCTAAAATCGGCAACCCGCTGTTCGCCCAAAAACTGCTCGCCGGGGCTCTCGTTCGTGAATCACGTCGTGATGGCCGCTTTATGGCACACACATGTGCCCGGGCTGTCTGTGTTTCGTAACGTTAGTGGCTTTTATATGACCCTCGCCGGGGGCCTCAGGTACATTGGTTAAACCGGGCCTGTTGTTTGTCGATCCGCGCCGGATGATGATGATTGCGCGCGGCCTGTCGATGGTGGTTACCCAACGTAACAGTGCGTTCAGGCTCGTTCAGTTCCGGTTTGGTGAGTGTTGGTTTTTTGGTCAATCGGCGGAAAAAAAGGTTATAAAAATTCCATCCAACGGACGCGCGGTGTGCGCGGAATGTGAACAAAATGGTCTAAACGGAACGGTGCCCGGTGGTGGTGCAATATAGTTGTCCGAAATCATCGAACGCGACAGACCCGTCGATCGGTCGAGCCTTTTTCGGGTGGGGCGGATCCACTAGAGAATCGCGCCGAGAAGTCATCATCCACGGTTCACGAGCCCCGCGCATCGTATGCTTGGGGTTTGGCGCAACCTGACACACCAGCGGGGTGTTGATGCCAATTTATTGAACCAGCGAACCGTGTGGAGACACTGTGACCGGTCGCCTTTCGGTCCCCGGTTCGGGCAAAAGGAGTGGGTTCGACAGTGGAACACCAGGCAGTTACATTTTTAATTGGGAGCAATTAAAGTTCATCGCGTTCCGGTTCCAAACGGCACACACAGAACCCCCAGAACCACATTAGATCATCGTTTGGGACTCGCGGGTCGCGATCGCCAGGAACTAGTTTCGTTCGATGGAATTCTGCAAACACCGACTGGACCCTTTTGGGGTCCCGTTTTGGCTCCCGGAAATGCTGGCGATCAGAACGCCGGAACATTAGATATTATGTCAATTACCGAGGTGTCAATTCTAACAGATCTCGGATCTGAACAGGTTTTTAACCACTACCGTAACTTGTCAGAAAGACGCCACTCGGATGAGTCACACCCGGGGTGGATAACGGGAGTCTCGTCTCTGGCCGTGATAATGAGCTGACCACGTTTTAGCCTCGCCCTGCTTTCGTTACGCAACGTTCATTTTCCTTTCTTTACGCCACTAAATAAAGCAATGATCTCACACGCGGCCCGCGGCCGCTATGTTTGTAGACGATGACGATGTCGCCCTCCAGAACGAAACACGCGACGCGCGTTTCGGTAGAGCAGCAATCACAGAGCTCCGGCTCCGGTCGATAAGTGCAAACGCAAACGGAGGATCACCACCAGCTCCAGATCACGTGACACACGACAAGTCGCGGCCACGGGCCGGTGATCTAATAGACCCTCGGGTTATCCAGCTTTTTTCGGGCCATACCATGCAGATGACCACCACCGGGGAGGGAAACTGAGTCTGTGTTTGACACTGAAGCGGCCACCTCAGTGTCACCTCGGCCTTCCTCGACGTAATTGAGGGCTCCGTTGCGTCGTGTTTAATGGCGTGTTGTTGTTGGTGCATCGCGGTTTTGGGTCTTTTCCTGAAAAATGCGGAAGGTGCACACAGCCCGGAAAGCGCGCCCAATTGTGGGGTGCACATAAATTACTGTGCCACGAGGTCAGCCCGCCGGCAATGCATTGTGGCGGTGGCCGTGTTACGCGCGCGACTGTTGGACAGAATAAATCACGTCCACGCGAGACTCGGTCAGCAGCAGCAACTCGAATTCGCTTGTCGGGAGGGGGTTTGCCTTTATTTTTTAGCCGTGTCCGCTTAATCCCTCCGGTGTTGGGGCCGTTTGGCGTGAAAAATTGCACGCGGGCGCGCTTATTTTCCCAATCGGTGGGAAAATGTGTGTTACACAAAACGCGCGGGGGCCCCAGGGTTTTCCGGGCCCGGGTTCAAAACCGCGCGCGCGAACAAATAATTAAACATTGATTGAGAGATCGGCATTACTTCTGCCTTCCGATGGTGGGATGATGAAAATTGTGGGCTGGTCGTGGACTGTTTGTTTGCCCAAATCCCCGGGGGTCTGGGGTTCGGTTATGAGCTTCGGTTCCCGGCGAGCGCACCATGTTGGCACAAGCTGTTCAAATAATTCCAACAAGTAAATTCGGATTCGACAACATGTGTTTTGAGGTACACACGGAGAGATTATTTCGACAACAGCGTGGCCGATTATGCAATTAAAAACCTTTCACTTCAGTTCTACAAAAAGATTTAATGGTTAGCTTTCGTTTTAATAAGAAATAATTTGTTTCCCCCTTTGGCGATGGCATTTATTGGAATGTACCCTAAAAATAGAAATGGCTTTTTCTCAACCGGGACTGTGTCTAATTCCCGGAGCGACTTTCGCAAATTAAAGACACCCCTCAGGATTTATTGAACTCAAAGACTGGGCATCGAGATTAATCGATTTCACACATCGAGCTGCATCTCGTCAGCATCCTGCCTGGCCTGGCAGCGCATTACGGCATTTCTGCGTGGCCTTCAGGCTGTCAAAAATATCGTAATTCATGCTACGCCTTACGGGGATTTAAGATTGCTCGTTTGCGAAATCAACCCGAAATATCTGTCATGCGATCCTGCCTCCTTGCGAACGGCGTGAGGGGACAGGATTACGGAGGGCGGTGCACCATCATAAAACGCTTCATCTTTCTCGACGGTGTTCGGCAATATTGGCTGGCCGTTTTGAGATGTGCGCGGCCCTCTCGGTGCCGTCATAAAACATCCTTTTTCGGGACCACCAAACCGGGGAGTCGCCGTTTCGAATGACATGCGGCATGGTCTTGGGTCGAGTGTGTTTGTATGCTTTTTGTTGGTTGCGATGTGATCGGTTGTGGTTCCTGCTGATCGCGCTCCCTGCCGCGAAAGAGAAGGAGAAAAGATCACGCGATCGCTACACCCCGATACCCCACGACACACGACGCATCACATTCACGTCCGTCTGTGGACCCCTTTTGTGTGTCCTGTGTCTTGTTGGACAGAGCAACCGACAGCCACAGTCCAACCACAAACGACGGGTCGGACCAGCAGCTGTTGGTGCATCCGTGGAGTGAGGTTTTTGTGTTGGGTTTTTGAGGCCCCAAAAGAGAGGCCCTGGTTTCTGACAACCCCGTGGCGATGCTCTCCCGAAGCTGTTCGGAATTTTTCGTGTTGGGGTTAACAAACGTTTGAGATTCCTCCCGGTTTTTTTTACCGTTTAGGTTTTGTTGGACATACCGATCGTCAGATATGCCCTTTGGGGCTCGACAAAGTGTGATAAATTAATTGCAGGAATGCGATATCCGGAATTCTAGGGTGTTCTTATTTTATCATTAAAGTGGATCATAAATCGGGAGCGAAGCATAAATCCACGTTACACGTTGCTCCGCCACGGATTACAAACATCGCCCGATCCGCGGTCTGGTTGTTGCTGTGATTAATGTAACAACCCCGAACCCCCTGGTGGCCACTTGCCTTCTTCCCGCCGCGCGGCCCAAACGATCGGCCATCCTTCACCTGAATAATCATAATTCTTTGTTGCGCAAAACATTGCACCCGCTCCCGGGAAGTGGTGGCGCCGGGCTGGTGTAACATATTTATGATTCCAGCACCGCACCGCACCGCAGCCCGTGTAACTGGAGCACTTATGTTTGCTTCACAATTTTTTTTCCTGCCACTTTTTGGCTCACTCCAGCTGTGTTCCAGGGCCCGGGAAGAATTGGTTTAATTTTGACTGTTATTTTTCCTCTCGCGCTGCTGCGTACAGGAAAAACACGTTGCATCTATAAACTGTGCCACGACCTGCTTGTTTGTGGCGCTCTTCCTTCCTTCTCCCCGCCCGGCCGGTGCACTGGCCCGACCCGAGAAGGTTGCTGCAAAATGGAGGATCATTTTTTCGGGATGATTCATTGCCACCACCGCCATTGCGCGCGATACGTTTCGGGTGAAATTCGGGAATGATGGAGATTGTGGCCTGCTGCCTTTCCGGGTAACTTTGGCAATTTGAAACTACCGGGCAAAAAACAGAAGGAGCAAGTTGCGGCAGCATCCATTAGCCTAAATAGTTGCTGGTGCTGGATGGTGCTGGCGCAACTTTCGGACACAGGACTTAAATAAATTATGCTAGAGAAAGTGTTTCAGAAGTGAGTTCTAAGACTGCGGAAGCTGTATGTTATCATCTGGCCATCCGGGACTCTGGATTGGAAATCTCGTTTTTACATTCTATTTTATTTTCTCTATCTGTTTTACGGTTCGTGTCGATGTTTTCAACCTTCTGTATCGTTTAAGGTCAATGACGAAACATCAACGTAAAGCTGAACATTCTTTCATCAATTTGCTTTAACCGCGAAACGCTTCTAATGCTTCCCGGCTGCACTTTCAACTCCTTTTTTGGTGTCATTAATCACATACTGCAGACGTCACAGAGCGCGCCCGATCCTTAACCTGTCAACTCTAGCCACGAGAGTATGTCATCCCGCCATCGGACCTCTCTACGGCCTGACGGCTTTGGTCAGCAGTTTCACACCCTCCGCGGCACCCCGTAACACTAATCTTAATTGATTCGATTCTGACAACCGCCAACGCACACACACGGCACATGTCGTGCTCGCGTGAGTGTGATCTCTGCCTCCCCCAGAGAGTGAGGTAACCCGCGCCACTAACCCGACGAGGAATTTTTACTTTCACGCAAAACGTTGCGCAATGTCTGGGGTGTCTCGATCGGCAAAAAACGCACGGACCTCGGGTTAGAGAGTCGGCGTCTTAGCAGCCCATTTCTCTTCGTCACGCCGGACGAAAGCATATTTCAACGAAATAATCTCGTGGCGCACCGATCGGACATCTTTCAATTAGTGCCGCCGCGTGCGATGATGCTGACGTTCGTGCCGGGCTGTAGACGACGTGTCGACGTCTGGGTCCGTAGCACGGGATCCACACGGGATCTTCTCAGAAAATATGTTTCGGGTCGGCCGGCCGGCCGGGTGAAAGTGACGGAATTAACACCGCACGCAAAACAAATCAGCGCTTCGTGATTGGTGTTGATTGCTCATTAATTACCGGAACGCCACGCTGAGTAAGCGTCTTCTCGGACGCTGGCTGGCCCAGACACTAGGGCGGTGTAAGTGTCCGCCCCGGTGCACCGACGGGGCCGTCTAATTCCCTTGGTATAAAGAGGAGTGGTACCTAATTTCTTTCAAGTGCCCCGAGAATTGGCCAACTCGTTCCTCTAAAGTGTTTGAATTCAAACTTCGAGGTGTACCACTGTTTCGGCCCTCACTGTAGTACCCGGTGAGGACGATGGCTTCTGATTTATTGCACAGGCGGTGGCCCATCAAGTGGTCTTAGGTTTTGATGGCCTCCGCGGCCCGCGGACTTCATGTAGCAATCATGTCGACGGACGGGAATCCTGACGCGCGCGATGAGGGCATCAATTTTCGGCCACGACGGAGCTCTCAGTGACGTCCTCGTCTGGCCGAAAAGTGTGTCGTCGAGCGGGCCAGTGAAACAGCTGTAGCCTCCAATCGCCGGGCAGCCAAGTCTGAGGCCACCATGGAGGTGGACCATTCGTGTTATTAGTTCTCGGGGAGCTATGAGTCGCGGACCCAACCCGCTCTCTGTGCCGCGAGAGGTCGAAAATAGTTTATGAGAAGTGCGTGGCGCACCCTTTCAACGGCCACGACGACGACGACGACGACGTGTTTGATGAGGGACGGACAGAGCTACCGTTTGGCGGCTACCGTGTGCGGTAGGAGGGTTGTACTCTAACATTGGGTTATAAATACAAACCACCACCGACGCGCGCCGACTCTTTGCGTTGACCACTGCCTACTGCCGATGCTGATGACTGGCAGCGGAGTCCGTGTACTGCCTGTGTCCGGCTGGGCGTCAACCCTTCATCCAACAGGTCATTAGGTATCGCCCTCGTGCGCCCTCTTTGTCCGTCTAGAGGTTTGTTTCGTTTATGTTTGAAGCACTGGCACGCGGTGTGTAGAACGAAACCACATAATCTATGTAATGTTCATTCGGCCGCCTCTGTTTAACCCGATTGCCCCGCGATGTGTTGCTTCTCGTTATGCGCATCTTCGAGGTGTTTGGATTTTCTGTGAGGTCGCTCTCTGAAGTAGCGTGAGTTAACACTTTTATGTGGAGATTTTGAATTTGGGCTAAAGGAGTTCTCTATTTCTTCTCTGTACTTCGCTTTGAAAGAGTAAACGAGACAGCGAAAGAGGAGCGTAAATGGGTCGGAAGTTGGATTTGAATTTGCGGTACAATCGACGAAACCTTTGACGTGTGGTGGTTTTGGTCTCTGCTATATCGACGATCGTGAAACGATTTTCTTAGCCAAGGCTCGCACCATTGCATCGATCGCATCATGTTGTGCGGGTTGCATAACTTCAGGCGCATAAACAGTATGTTGCGTTTCTGTTCGATCTTTCGCAATGCTATTTTTGCTATAGTTAAATGATTAATCACATACTTTTCTTAACAACATAAGAATGCGAGAGAAGAAATTTTAAATTGCAAATAGTATTTATCACAAGATTTTGAGCAGCTCAAACCGATGGCGCTGTCTTATCTTCCTAATTGAATTCGCGTTTAGTCCTCAGCTCCCTCGGGAATCACATAAATATATTGTCCGGTGCCCCGGCCGAAGAACCTTCCCCGCGGCGGGGGTTGGTGTCGCTTTTCATAACTTCGACGTCTGGCCGGTCAGTGGTCGACGACGAGGAACGGTGTTTTTTTTGGGCGCTGTGCGCCTGGAAATGATTTCTGGCATTCGTCTCTGGCATTCGTCTTCGCTGGTTCGTTTGGTGTGTACGATGTTCGCAGTGCACAAAACTGAAAAACATGCTTCAAAACATTATTCAACTTCGGCGGTCCCTTACCGCCACCACCACCAGGACAGGAATCCAACATCAGGGACACGACCACGCGCGCGACCGCAGTCCGATAAAGAATAGGTTAACTGTACTTCTGCGCCGCCCGGATCTTGGAGCGACGCGTTCTTGCGAGCCGCGGACGGACCGAAAACTTTCTTTTGGGAAAGTCAATTTTTGCGCAAAACGGTGGGTCACATTAACACTGAAAAAAGGTTCATTAAAAGTCAGCGCTTTCTTACCCGCCCCACAGAGACACGAGTTTGCCGGATCGTGCGTTCAACGATCCGGTAAGACGATGATGCACGACAGACGGGGCCCCAGAAATGGCCAAGAATTTCTTGACCCGGCGAACCGGTCTCTCTCGGCTCCGGTTGCCTTGGCAGGTCTTGGCTGCCCGCAGAACGATGCTCCGAACGATGCTCCGCACGCAGGGCAGGCCGCAGGCACACGACTGCCAACGCAAGACGCACAACTCCACTTGCTGTGTGAAGTTTTTCGAGAGTTTTTGATTAATTAGAAAACAATCTCTCAACTGGTTCTCTCGGGGAGGGTGGAGCACCACACTCTAATGGTCGCTTTGACTTTGAAATGGCGTGCGTAGGGCTGGCCATTCGCCGACGACGACGACGACGGGCTGCGGCTTTTATGTCGAGTGATGCTTCCTTGCAACGCCGTTCGGGACGCCGGGCCGGGTTACATCATAACGCTCGGGTGAATGTAATCTGTTTGTAGGGGCGTTGGCGGCCCCAAACGAACGGTTCTTGACTTTCTAAGGAGCGCGTTAAAAATGTTCAAGCTGCCGGTGCCAGCGTGTAATACGATGTAGTGCGATGTATGGGAACCACTTAAACCTTACGCTTAAGCTGTGCTAAATTCAATTTAAAGCGTGATAAGCAATGTGTTCACACTGTGGAATCCACTTTGAGAGAGTTTATTGGTCATAAATTAATATTAAATCTTGCGCTTCTAAGCGCGTGCGACGATCTCATCTCATTTTGGTTCTCATTTTTCTCGTTGTAGGTAATTTTCATCACGCTTCGGACCGTGAGCATCCAACACTCGATCGAGATAAAGGATCGTGTCCATCGGGGCACATGGGCATTTAATTAAAATTCGCCTAAAATGCCTTCGCCAATTAGCGATACCGATCCGTCACCTGCTTAAGGGCCGTCGCAAAGTCGGCTCATTATGGGCCCGGTTTGGCCCCGACGGGATGGAGGTTCAATAATTTCAATTATTTTTAGATAAACAGCAAAAGGACTCGAAGGGCCTCGTTTCTTATTCTTGGCACGTCCCGACACTACGCGCAGCAACATCTTACTTTAAATTGGTCCTGAGTGGCGTCTAATTAGTCGTTTCCATTGCACCTTCCAAGTGCGCCCAGAGTCAAGTGGCACTTTCGCGCACCACCAGCAGCAGCACCGAGCATATGGCATGTGTTGCAACCCGCTTCTGGTCTCGATTAGACAAATCGGCGTCAGGCCGATGACAAATCGTGGATGATTCGGCTTCGGACGGCTTTTTGCGCGCTCCCTTTACGGTGTAAGCCTTCGGAACGACGGCTGCTAATCAGACGCTATGCTCACGCGATGCTAAGGTCGCGGGGAGCTGGTCACTTTATTGGTTTTTAAGTGCACGGTCGCCATATTTGGCCGGCCACTGGTGGCGGGTGGTTGGCCAAGCGTGTCCGTCCTTCGTCCGCCTTCGTCGGTGGCCGTGTTCGAATTTTTTGCCACTCATCGGGGTCGTCCTCTGAGCCGATGCTCTCTCGAGAAGACGGGGTCTGGAGTTTTTCTTTGCTACAGAAAAATCCATTTTTGCATCCGAAAAAGAATATGATCCGCTCGAGAGGTAATCCAGCGCGGGAAAATCAAACCAAAGGTTTGCTTGAGAGATGCGACCTTCGGTGATCGGTTTCGTTGGGTGGCCCACCTTCTGGGTGGTTTTTGCAGCATTGAGATCGGCTGCAGTGCGCGGGGTGGTACCCCAAACTGAGCGGAGTCTCACGAGTGGTCTCACGGTGACCGCCGACTGCGGCCGAATGCTGTGGAAAGTGCGCCATCGGCACGCCAGTAAAGATAATTTTGTAAGTAGATTAATGGGTTGTGGCGGCGGTGGCGAGTGCCATCAATTCGGCTCATTGATTTCGACAACTGCCTGCCTGGGAAAATTGGTCCAACGAAAAATTGACCCATTGCGGCGGTGGTGGTCTCTCTTTCTCTCTCTTGGGCGCTTGTGGTCGGTGCGCGCGATGTTGCGCTGGACAACATTGCCACCGGCCGGGAGGTTGATCGGTCCCCAACAGCATAACGAGTATCGATTAGATCCATCACGAGTGATTTGAGTCAATCGATTGTCGTTTCGGATTGAGTCACTTCTCGTGAAATTATACAGAGAAAATCATTTTTTTGTTTCTGCTTTCAACATAAACATCGGTCAACTATGAGGTGTGATGAAAATGCGGCCGGTCAATTGCTGTCGCAGAGAGCTTTTCTTTGGCAAGAGTTTCTCCTATAAATTGGAACGATTCTCCTCAGATGTGTTAATTAAAACGATGCTCTTCAAAGTTGAAATGGTGATGCGCTTGGTCGAGTGAATTGATTTGGTCGTTTGATTTGAATTTTTCTAATGCCGTCGCATCTGACGATTGCTGTTACGCATGCTGGACTCGAGGCCTTTGGTTCATAATAAAGTCATAAAGCCGACTCCTTCGGCCGCAATGGGACTCGGTTTTTATCACTATTAACACAAGAAAACGGCGTCCGAATCTGCAGCACCAGCAGTTGTACCGAGAAAAGCAGCATCAGTAATGTGTTTGCATTTGAAGCTCTTGAAGCCCGAGAAGCGAGCGAACCTTCCAGCGAACCGATCCCAAAAGGACCGTGGCGGACGACTTTCGTTAGGCTTTTTATTATCGAGTGCCCCTTCCCTGGCAGTGGACCAAACAGCGAACGAAATCCGAGCGGGATGGTAAATTCCGAAATTTAATTAGACCGTAGCCGGCCTGTTTACGGCCCGTAAACAGTCGACCGGACCACAACGTCGTCGTGAAGGTGTACAAACGCAACGAGAGAAAGGATCAGCCATCAGCCAGAACACCTCGTATGCACCACTTCTCGACAACACCTTATGCCTCGTGCCTCTCTCTGGGGGGAGGTTCAGGAGAAAAAATAAGGCCCGTTCTCGACACCTTCTCCTTGGCGCTCTCGGTACAAGGCGCTGTGAAGAAAGCTCTGGCTGGCAGCATATGCTGATGGAATGTTGCCAGCGCAACGGACGTCGTTGGTGCTTTGCCAGCTTAACGGCAGTTGACAGGATTTGAACGATAATTCATAAATTTTATGATCCCAAACGCGGCCGGCAGTACACGGCGCGCAGCAATCGGATTCGCATCGAACGAGGAATGTAGTTTGGGGAGATTGTTATGGTTTTTTTGCTCCCATCGACCGACCGTTCCGTAGGAAGCGTACAATCTTTCCGGTTCGAGGTGCAACAAATATTCTGGTTCTTGAAGCTCGACAGAGCGCTCCCCATTATCAGACGGGGTACCGTATGGCGGCTTAACGTTTGGTGTCATGCCGTAAACTTTAAAACCCTTCGCCCCATTCGCAGTGGAGCACAGATAGGAGGTAGTATTGACTATTTAATTATTTACGTGCCTTTACGTGTATTTTATGTGCGAAGAAGAATGATGGCTCCCTGGTGCGTGGTGCGTTACGTGCGTCTTCGATCCGCACAGTGCGATCCGTTAGGCGAACCCGTTCTTCGAGTAAAAGTGGGCTGGACCAATAAGAACTTATGCTAAAGATTTACTACAAAACGGATGAAACCGGCCCTTGCAACAATGTATCTCAGATAACCTTCGCTTTAAAACATATTTCACCTAGAAGCCGCTTCGTGGAACGTCCCAAAGAGGAGGGCCCGAAATGGGTCCTTCTGTGAATCGAAAGCTGTAAAAAGCGTTTGAAGAGGGTCGCTCGGTGGGTCGAGAGCAAATAAACTAAGAACCGTGTGCTTTGTCGACTGATTCCGCGTGCTTCAGCGGGGGCCTTCCTTTGCTGCTTGACTACCTCGCGCGATGCCCACCGGAAGCCAGAAAAAAGACCGTTTTTTGTCAGTGTCCACAAGCGGGCGTTCGGTTCGGTTCCTCCAAGTATAGCACGAGAAAATAGAAAATATTCATCCTTCCGTGGGCCAACTTGCGCCCGTAAATCAATCAAACAGAGACCCTGAACGAATCCTTTTGACTACCACCGCTCGGAAGGGGTGCATCAACTGCACTTTATTGCACGCTTTATTGAGCATTTACCGGGTGGCGGGAAGGTCACTAAACACAGTCGGCGTTTCGGTCGATAAAATGTCGATACCTTCGCCATGCGATCGCGTGTGTGGCTCACTAATCATCGCTTAGACGATCGACCACGGTTGACCGGAGCGGGATTCGATCGGAATTTTCGGCGAAGGGAGTTGATTGCCTCGTTTCTCGGGTTAGTTCCATCCACTTTTCGTCGGCGAATGGCGCTTCCGAACCCGACCGAGCGTATAACGAGAGCGTTTAGGGGGAAATGTATTTCGTTTTTCGGAGGTGAATAATTTATGATTCGCCCACGAGCCCACGTGTTGGGCCTTTCTCTCTCTCTCTCCGTCTCGCTTCGATTTTCTTTACCAAGAAAAAGCTCATTATGTAACGGGGGCTCGGTTATTTTGGAAACATTAGAAAATGAAAAGTGTTGGGAGAAAAAATATGTCTAATTAGCGTTGGGCGCATAAGAGATGTGTGCGATCATTATGCCTGCGTGGTCCAAACCGGTGACGGAAATGGTGGCAGCACGCGTTCCGTTTTCTGGTGCGCCATAAATTCGAAGATCTTATGCTGCTGCTGCGGCCTCTGCGCTGCGAATGCACATTCTCTTCGTTCGGGTGAAATGGAACCGAAATTGAAACCGGTTTCGCGTTGCCGTGGCCAACGACTTTGCGATCGAACTCAGATTGCACCGAGCATGTTCCCCCGGAGGGCCAAATAGAGAGTGAGAGAGAGAGCGAGAGAAGGAACGCCGGAGCGATGCAACCTGCTTTGGTTTTGGGTACTTTCCTCTTCATTTTCTGTCTCGCTTGCAAAAATAGCGCGGGTTGAGAAAACGAGACCGGGGCCATTTGCATTCGACCGCAGCATGCACCACTAAGGGTGCATCGGGATGCAACACCCTCTCCCTCTTGCGATGCCACCCCGCCTGTTTGCCCCAGTTGCTCCCTAACCTTGATTGTTTTCCTTCCTTCTGCGACTTTAAGGCGCACGGCGGTTCTTGGTGCTCCGGTCTCTGAGGTCTCCAAAAGGTCAGTTTTTTGGTCCTGTTCCTTGTGAGCAACATCGGACGTAGTGTTTGTGGTCCCGAGAACCTTAAACGACCGTTCGGTGGGTGTGGAAAATCATCTCTCAAGACCATCACGGGCGACGACGACGACGGCTGCGTTCCGTGAGCCGTGGCCGTTCGTTAGGTCACAATCGTCGTCCGCAATTCGCTGCAGTCAATCAGTGCGGCCAATGTTACTGAAATTTGTTATGCTTTTCGCAGCAGCAGTGGCGCTTTAATTGAGTTTTTAGACTCCGAATTCCGATTCAGTCTTTGGTACGAACGGAGTGCGCGATGATGGGCGTCCAATCAACGGTCTTCAGGTGGGTCCTGCCGTTCGGCTTTGTTATTTACACCTGACATTTGCAAGGTGTTTTCAGCTGTCGGTTGGCGTTTTTCTGTCCCTCTTTTAAATTAGTTTAGGTCGTGCTTTGAGACAAGTGCTCTTTTTGTTCATTTATGCAAAGTATCGTTTTCGTTACTTTATTTTTCTAGACATTCTTTTATAAAACATATTTTTTATATTGAAAATTGGATATGAAGGTATAAAAAAGCAGATTGCAAGAAACCTTTTCTTTAATGGTGTCTCATGTAGCGTGATATTTCCTGCTTATTGTTGCAGATGCACCAGGATGTAACTGCACATTTTCAGGTCTCTAATTGTCCCCTGTGGCGGCATATCCATTGTCATTCGCTCGGCAGTAGCTTCCCGCATGTCACCAAAATGATTCGAGAAAATCGAGTTTCTTTCCAATTTCTAAGAAAATGAATTATCAACATCATTGCTTCATACATCGTTTTTTATATAATCCCAAAACGGAAAGTATTGCCCATGATTTGATGAGCTAAACCCGCTTATTACCGATCTATCTTTGCTGCTGCGCTTCCTCGAGCTCGGACCACGTGACGGAAATGTATTGTCCATCGGCCCGAAACGCATCGCCGCAACGATTATCATCGTTTGTCGTCCGCGCGATTAGTAAGCCCCACCCGAGAGTTTCCATTTTAATCGCCAGGAAATAAACTCACTCAATCCCACCACCGCCCACCACCTAATCGGGGGAGGAAAAATGGCTGCCGTCAGCGGAAAAAATGTGTATGTTTTATACTCCGTCGTCCCTTCTCTCTCTCTCGGGGTGGCTTCTCGTGCGTGTCGCGCGTATCAGTGCCGCCATCGGTGCGCAGCATTACGCAACCGAAATTCGCAACTCGCATTAGAGCCGCGGCCGGCCGCCGTCACCACCGGCATATCGGCGAGCGGAGGGCTCCGGCCTGCACAGTGGCAATTGTTAAATCATTGTGGGGAGCGCGTTCTCTCTTTCTGCACGTTGCCGTGATGACCGTTATTAATGTTGATTTGGCCGTTTTTTTTTGCTGCTCGATTATTGCTCCGTCCGAGTTGTTTTGTCGTCACACTTCACTTCACGATGGTGCTGGGGCGCCGCGTTCTGGTCACGTTTCTAACCCTGAACCCCATCCGCCGATCGATCTCGATGTTATAGTTGAAGGTCGCCACAAGCCCCTCACAGTGTGTAATTGGGAAGCTCCAGTTTTGATTGAGTGATGGGGTCACCGTCGTCGGTTTCGATTTTTACGGCGCCGCGTTGGAGGATCTAATTTTTGCAGGTTTAATTGGACGTTCGTTACATTTTTTGGGCGACAGTAAAAAGTGACCGATTGAGCAATCGGTGGATTCTTCTCCGCAAGTCGGCCAACGGCAGTCGACCGTGAGATATTTGGGATGAGTTGGGCATCTAATTAAATGCAGCCCGCTTAGTGGTGCCACCTTGACACCGTTTTTCCCCCCTGTCGGAGTAGTTACTTTGGCGTTTGATTAAATAATGTGGAATGTGGGGCGCCCGCAAATGAGGTCTTGCTTGCGGATCAATATTTTAAGGCATCACCAAAAGAGGGCGCATCATTGCCGTTTGGAGTTTTCTGGTGTGAAGTTTATTGTTGTTTTGGCATTTTCTCATCTTTCAATCATTCTGTTTGCACAATTGTACGTTTCAATTTACTTCAATTATGCATTCTTTTTTCTGCTTTAGCGTTTTATTACTTCACATTGTCTCCCATTTTTAGTTTTCTTCTGTCTTCTGTTTGGTGATTAGATAATAGGTCGATATTTATGATCTTATCATGGTGTTTTCCAAAGTTTTGTTTTTATTTCTTTGTCTTTTGTTCTGTACATTTTTGGTTTCTTTTTTATGCAATGTTCGACACTTGTCTTGTTATAACCTAAACGAGTTGCTTTTCATTGGCTTTAAAAGAGCGTTTTATGAACAAACAGTTTTTGCTCAATTTTGGCCCTGATGGACCTCTATTTGGATATGCAAACTACAACATAAAAATCCCATCGAAAGACCTTGCGCTAACGCGTCTCTTTGGCACGGTGTTTGTAATTTCCTGCGATCCCGCGTAATCTTACGAAACGCAAAGACGTCGCGATCGCAATCGCTCGAAACGAAAGGAAAAAGGTTTCGGTTTCTATTCGGGAACCCGAAAAACTCCAAAAGCCTCAAGCGACCCAGATATGGTGACGTCGCTAGCCAGCCAGCGGTCAGCTGCGGTCCTATCCGCGCGACAGATGGCCTCTCTCGCGCGCCAAAAGGAACAATAAACATTATCCAAGCAACACTGGCGCGGCTGCGGCGATCCCGAATCGGTTGCCTATTTCGCTTTCAACTCGCCCTAACTCGCGGCCTGGCCTGGCACAGATTCGGTGCGGTGTGGTATGTAGGCAAAGTGGCAAAGGTCGGAGATAGTTGCGCCGTTTTATGTTTCGCTTCCTTTCCTCACGACGACGGCGCCGACTGGAGGGGCACAAAAGGGCGACCTGAGCGCGGATCGGTTTCTGGATCGCTTTGCGTGCGCGGGCAACCCTCATTAAAATACGCGCCGTCAGTCAACGCGTTATTCAAATCTCACCGTCGTGGTCTGCGTCCCAAAAGATGTCCGAGATGTTCCGAAGGAGACCAAAGCACCACCAACTACAACGAAGTAACGAGATGCGGTTACGACGACGACGACGGTGTTGGTTTTGCGTGTGAGAAAGTTACAGTTCGGGGTTATGTGTTGTACGCGTGGTTTGGCCGATGCCGTAACATACGCGTACCGAGCGTCGGACAAGCTTCAAAAGTTCACTCAACAACGGCCGGACAGTAATCAGTATCTGACTCCGGCCGGCGGGGTCTGATGGGAACCGTGCGCCGTTGTTTTTCACCGTTCGGCTGCGCATTCTAGGCTAAGATCGGAGCCACGCGGTCGAGGCTTCAATATGTTTACGGCGTGTCGGAAACGGCATGTGGAGTCTATCTAGCGACACTCATCTTGCCACACGCACACGAGGTCAGGCTGCCTCTCCGATGTCGGTCACGTTTCATCGACGCCTCTTGCGCCCTTTTACACAAAGCAGGTCTGATCTCTCGTGCGCGCTCGTGGTTCACATGGCTAGGGCCACACCAGGGCACAGCGCACAGATGATGGCTAACAATGACCGGAGCGGACCAGTGACAGATGGTCCTCCTGGTGGTGTCGTGATCAACAATTATCTGACGCTCGCCGTCGGAGACCGTGTCACGTGTGGAATGTTTCGATCTTTTCGATGTGCTATAAAACTATTTCCGAAGCATGCAATCCCCCCTGACACCGGATGCGCCCCGACGACGTTCGGGTAAAGTATGCGAAAAGTTTATCACCATGAAAGCGTGGACTACGCGGGAGAACCGGATGATGTCTTTAGCGCGATGCGGTCGACGCACTGCGAAATACGCGCCGTGGAGCTTTGGCTCCATAAACCTCGCGGGACAGCCAGGTGACTGTTGAGAAATGTGACGAAAGAAAAACAAAGACCCCAACCGGTGGCCTGACATACGTCGGTCTTCTCCTCGCCATAGGTTCGGTTGATTATGTGACCACAACACATGTAGCGCAGGCGACGACCACGACGTGTGGCAGTTTATGACACCGCAAGGTCATTGCCAGAAAGGAGATCTCTTCTCCGTGGACGCCATTTTTGGGGGTGAATCGCTTTCCACGACCACAAAAACTTGTTCCACAACCGAGTCGAGAGCCACCAGCTAGTTAGTCGTAAAATAGCGTCCTGCTGATGGATGGATGTGGCCAGACCCTAATCTGGGGATTATTTTGCTATGACCACATCAGAGGAGAGTAGTACGATCGTTCGGTTTGGGAGGCATGCCATTTTGGGATTTATTTGACTTGAGTCTTCTTTACTAGATCTTTTCTGACCCTATGGAGATCGCCAGGTTGTCGCCAAGTAAGTCGATGATTGGTCAGACATAAAATTATATTCCAATAGAGCGATGTACTTGAAATCGGTGTGATTAGCGTAATGCTGCGGGGGTCCATTCCAATATCAATTACTTCCACCGACATTAATGCCCACCAGAATTGCTCTCCGAGGGATGTCGAGGCTCGCGGGTGTACAAGCGGGCTGGCGATCGGCTCTCTAGGTCATTAACGGAACGAGCCCTGTCCCGGCGAACAGCCTGCCCCATCAATATACCGTTTCAGTTGTGAAAGCTGCTGGCGGAAGACTTACGGCCGGGCCGATGCGTGTGTGCAGCGATCTCGCGCGATCATGACATAATGGCCGCCCGACGGGAGAAACTAATGGGGGGGGGGAGCCAAGAAGTAGACGGCACTGAAAAATGATGGCGCACACACTTTGCGCCCCGAGAACCTTCCGAGAGCCGCTTAAGCCCCTTTGCGGCGGGTGATCACTGGGAATCTAATCTTACCTTGCCCTGGCCTATGCGCGGATTGCGATTTATGGTCCCCGGGGAGTCGCTCGAAGAATTGATCGATCCCCGATTACCGGTTCTTGGCCCCGCGCGAGATAGCGGGGTTCGCCACAGCAAGGTGCATTGCCTTGCCTAGGATCCGAATCGATCCGCGGGCCCCCCTCCTGGACGGATCGATAATTCTGTCCAATTCTTCACGCCCGAACTTGACACCATCCGTTGCGGAGAAACTGATACTTCAAGCGATTTTTATAACGCCCCCCAGGACCTTCTCAATCGCCATTCGTGGGACGTCCGCCGTCCGGGTGATGCACTCGCAGGAACAGGTTTTGCTATTTATAAACGGCCAACGTAACCCCTTGTGGTGGCCCTTCCCCACCGGGAGTTCGTGACTGAACTTTGGCGTAAACCCAGAACTGGCGGTGGCCAAACATGGAGCGCCGCAGCAGTTTTCCAACCTACGGACGAGGAGCCGGAGCTCCTGGGTTCCGGTGGACTCGCCTCGCCGAAGGCGTGTAGGCCGTGCGGTAAGGCGCAATAAAGTGACGCGCCAAAAACAGGCCGCGGCCGATGGAAATCCGATGGACCTCGCGGTGTGTGGACGCAGCGCAGACAGCCCAGCACACTTGAGGTTCTTCCATCCGGTTTTGCGCCGTGCCGTGCCAGTGTCAGCATCCTTGCTCTTGAAAAGCCATGCCGTGATCTCGCGACCACCAGCCCGATGATTCCCGAGTTCCTTTTTGGCGATGTTCTCCGGTTCGAGTTTCCTCCGGACATCATCCTTCTCCAGGTCCAGGTCAAGACGCGTCATGTTGTCGCCGGCCAAGCGTCGTCGTGTCGTGCGCTCTGGAGGCCATGTAGTCCAGGGTGGATTCAAATTCTGCTTCCTACACTGCCGGTATCCTGCTACGCCAAGGTTTTTATAGTCGCCCACCGCCCCTGAAGCGTTGAAAGAGGAATTAAGAAGCAGACCAACAAAAAAAAAAAAAAAAACAAGACTTGGAATACCAATTCTTGCTCGCCCGGACCACTCCCGGCTCCCTTTTCTGGTGACTCTTTGTCGTTCTGTCGAACTTCTGGCTGCTTTCCTTTATATCTTTGCCAATTGGTTGCTCTCCGCTGCTGCTGGATGTTTCTTGTGTTACTTACATTTCATTATGAGCACCGCACCGCGCTCACCTCACCTCACGGTAGGACATTCGGGGTCCACCAAACAGGTTTTGGGCCAAACACCACGGTCTTCTCTCGCCGGCCGTTTTAGCTTCTTCCCGGTGGTGGCTTCCTTCGGCCTGTTTTTTCGAAGTTATTTTTGATTATCGGAGTGAGCAAAGTCGAGCAACGTCAACGACTTCTCTGGGACGTTTCGTGGTGGGTTGAACCCGTTGTTGACCTGTTGACGACTTCGTCGGCGCCATGGTATCCTTGCATCCTCGCGTGAGCCCTCGCACCGAAAATTGGACGTTGGACGATCCAGAACAGGATCTGCGGTGGTTCTCGCTTTCGCTGTGCTTCGAGTTGTCCCGTTCTCCCGGCGGCGGCTCTTCTCGGGTTGTTGCAACGATCCGAAAGCCGAACCCACGCCAACTTCTGGCGGCCGGCCGCCCGGTTCCTGAAGTTCCTTCTCGCAAAACAGGTTTTTCGTGTTGGGGTTTGGAAAATGATTTAATTGGAGCATTTCTTCAGCACCAGCAGCAGCAGGATCAACGACTTGCTTGCGCTTGCAACGACCCTGTGGGCCACTGCTTGATGCGGATCCTGCTCCTTGGGAGTCATGGGGTTTGTTTTGATATTTGATCGTGCAGGCGGATGTTGTCCCGAGGCAACAGGTGGCGATCGTTTGAAAGGTTTCGGCGAACAATTTTTACCCAAAATCAACCTCCAGCTGGCTTCTTGACTTCTTTTTTATTTGTTGCCTTTTTGGAATTGCGTAGATTAAATCCCAGATTTTGATCCCAGAGGTGATCTTTGGTGCCAAAGATCCCTTCATAATACTGCAAAAAACTAAGATTCTGAGCATCTTTATAACTTTAATTGGCTTTTAATTAATCACTGAATGCTTTAAATGAAGACTAACAGCCCAACAGCCAACTGACAACCGTATGGTTGGCAAAAAAGTTGCACCTTCGGATACGTTCGATGCATTTTTTTCTCCCAGTCAGTGGTGGCGCATCATTGGCCATTAAATAATAATGATTAAGACGTGCGCTCCCATCAAACGAGGAGACTCGGGGGCTCGTGATTTCGCACGTGTCTGATGTCTTTGTCCCCGTCGCGGGGCCCTGCCAACTGCCGTTAGCCGCCGACCGACCGACCGACGCAAGGCCGACCTCGGTCTCAGACTCAACCCATATTTTACACACTGATTCCGCTGGCCAATTCCCCGGCGGATCCGTTCCACCAGATGCTTACTCTTCTGGATGATTAGTTCTGCCGGGGAGCGTATTTAGAAATTCCCTGCAATGTACCGGTACGCGGTGGCTTTTGCTTTCGCACCGGGGCTGCAAATACTTAACCCATTTCTCCCGGTGGGCTGCGATGTGCACTAACCGTACGCGGACGGACACTTGCCGGAGCTTCCGTGTGGCTCGACGATAGAATTTAATTTTCCCCGCCGGTGCGCTTTCGAGTCACTCTCGCGCCAGGCCCTTCAGTGGAACAAATGGCCCCGGCGGTGCCCAGTTGCAGCTGTTTTTCACCAAGCAATTAGGTAATGCAACGCATTCATTATGGAAAAAAAGGCCAACGGGAGCGCGAAGAACGTGCCAAAGAACGCAGGAGCGCACGCGCACAGATATGCGCCGGGCGCAAGAAAGGCGAGCGAATAGAGTCGGGACCTCATTGCGTGTGAAAAGGGAAAATTGGGCGCCGAGGAAAAATGGATCGTGTCCAGACGTGCTTCGGCTGTCCGGCTCAGTTATGCGGACCATTTGCCCAATCGATGGTGTCATATTGCGTGTGTTCGCTTCTGTGTTGCAGAAGAAATGGGTTAATGTGTGACAGACTAAGCCAACGGTGGTTGGCCCGCGATCTCCACCAATTATTCTATTATTCAGACCGAACCTATTTACTGTTGATGACAGGAATTTAACAAACACCTTTTTTTCTTCTTTCCAGGTAAGCACCGAATGAAGGGGCCAATCTTAAACTCCGAACGTGAGTTTTGTGTGAGTTCAAAATTGTAGATCTTTACGCCTGTTTTGGAAGACCACATTTAAACCAATTCAAACGCGAACATCAAATCAAACGGTTGTGCATCGTTTTAATAAAATCGACAAAATGCGGAGCTGCAAATGATAGTGATCGGGTCCATCCGCTTTCCGCTGGGTAAACATCACGCCGATCCGCCGCACGGATTTATGCTTTATCTTATGCGCGCAATCTCCATCCTCAGTTTGCAGCACGATCTGTGAATTTATCTACGAAAATTACGGGTTTGAAATAGACCCATGAGATTTCATGATGATGCTTGACCACCGATACTTGCACCGATCGTGGCGGTCATTTTTGTTGTTGAGGGTCTTCTAATCAAATTGCTCGCCACACCTAACCGCGCGGTGCCTGGGTGACCTGGGACACACTTTCTTTTTTATTGGGCCACCAGCCATGCGCTCTCTTGCGAGTGCCTTTCATCGGAAGGAGTAGTGCAAGCAAGCTGGCAGTCATAATCGTGCCAGCTGAACGGTCAGAAAAGTTGGCAGAAGTTCGTAAAAATCGAAGGGTGGTCGTCAGTCGTAGAAAAAGCATAACGTGGCCACTCGTCGTGACCATTCAAGGTGGCACAACACACGACGGTGGTCGGTGAACTTAGTTTCGTTCTTTTATTCGCCTTTTTGCTGGACGATCTGAACGTGTTGTCGGTCTTCTGCCGATTACTCAACACAGATTGCATAATTCCAAGAATGACTGCAAATGTCTTATTATTTAAATTTCGATGCCAGAATTGAATAACTATTTCGCTATTTTAAGGCACTCCCGGTTCTGAATGGGTCCGATCACACTAGATCGAACTGGTTAACGCCACCGATCGAGAACCGCGTATTCTATGAGGATTCCTGCGATCCGCGTCTTTTGCCGGACGCCCGACACTTGGCGGTCCCCTTGGTGTTCTAAATGGCGGCCAAACGCTTCCCAATTAAAACCCCAAAGCGGGACGGAAAAAAAGGAAACTCATCTAATGTACAGCTTTCTTGACACGTTAAGCTCCGCTTGCCGGCGCGATATCATGCCCATAGCCCTGCCCGGTTGACGATGATGATGCTGGCGATTTTTTGCCCCACCGAAGGACCTGCTCTTTTGCAAATGCTGTAAATTTTAATGGAGGCATCATCGTCGCCGTCGTCGTCGCGCGTTTGCTCGCATAAAATAATCGCGGCCCGCGCAAAACCCGCGCAGCACACCACCGATCAACAACCCGCGGGAGGAGCATAAAATATTCTACGCCACCTCGACGCGAGACGCGCTCGGACCGAAAGAAAACGAAACCTGTTTTGTTTTCTTCCTTTCCTGCCCCCGGGAGGAGGATGTTCTGTGGAGAATATAATTTCGGTTTGGCTTTTCGTTTCACGTTCTTCTTTGCCAGTCGTCGGGCGGCCGCAGCATCCCACGATCGCTCACGGGAGAGACAGAGTCGAGAGCGTGATCGAGAGGGGCCGCACATAATCGCAATAAATGCCGTTGCGGATCGCTTGTCCACGGTGATGTTGGTCGGTTGTTGGCCGGTCGGTTGTTGGTTGCGGCATATTCCGCGCGGTTTCGCTCTGTTTGGTTAGCTAGGTGTTGGTGTGCCGCTCGATCGCTTGCCTCTCTCTGTCTCTGATTCGAGCAGTTCTTTTCTCTCCGCGTTCGAGTTCGCGAGTGATCGGCGGCCCCGGACCGACGCTACCGGTTCAGTTGGTCGTCGACTTCCATCGGAACCGGTTCGCCGCGGATCGCGCTCGGGCGATCGTTTAAAGTGCCGCCTTACAGTCGTGTAGTGGTAATGGCCACTCGGTTTATTAATGTTTATTTGGATACAGTCGATGTTGGATACTAAGGATAACTTCCCCGCTGGGAAGCGACGTTCAGTGCGTTAAGTTTTAAGGTTACAGAGGAGTGATCCTGAGTGATCCTCAAAGTGGTGCAGTGTGTTGTAACTAGCGATCGATCGGGAGGTGTGAATGGTTTATTCGAGTTCTAAATTAAAGCCTCAACCTCAATACGGTGAGGTCCCTACGACAGTCAACTGTGTGTGCAATTAATTTATCCCGAGAGTGTGTGATGTAAGTTGTGTGTTTCTACTATGTGCAATGCAGCAACGACGATGACCACCGAGACACGCCGACAGGATTATTCGCTCGAAACGGCCAACTAAAATGGCAAACACGCAAACCATCAGGCGACTCCGGGCTCAGCAAAGGGCCAACAACTAAACTGCTTCTCCGTCCGATCCATTTCGGGGCTTTCGGGGGAACGGCGGATTGCATAAATCGGCACGGCCGTGCGGTGCCGTACCGTGCCGCAAGAAACGGGGAATAAGCGTCTCGAAGCGCACGCCAAAAGGTGCGCCATCGTGCGCTGCAGCGAGGAGTGCGCATCGTTCGCGCCGATATTTGACTGCACTTTCATATTTTTGTGCCGGGCGCGCGTTAATGTCGGTTCGGCTGGTCTCGGGTCTCCGTCAGCAGCTTCTCAAACGGACTAAGCTGGGGTCGATGAAAGGAGAACCCAGCCGGATGATGCCCTCCAGCGGGGACGGGCTTCGGAGTCGGGGAACCTATGTCGTGGGGAACCAACGAACCGGATTAACATTTGAACCCTTTGGTTCTGAAGCCGTGGAGATTCGTGGCGGGTGCCATATGCTACTCGCGGGTTGAATCCATTTAGTTTTATGGGCTCTTGCGAATCGGAAACAGACCTCCGGAGGGTCACTTGGACCACTGTTTCTGTTACGGTGTTTTTGTTTTGAGCAACAGCGCTCATCGGTGAATTACTTTGATCGAAGTTGTGGCCCCAAAATTGGGCCGTCAACGGAGACGATCATCTAACGATCAATTTACGCCATCCCAAAACCGGAACGCAATTCGATCGCCGCGCGGATTAAACAAATATGTGTACCTCCACCCCGAAAAGAACGCGCCGCGCCGGCATATTAATCATTTGGACAAATTCAGCGCGACAAGGACACCCAAACCGCGCGTGGCCCTTATATGGGCCCGCGGGTGGCCTCTTAACGTTACATTAATTGCAGTCAATCGGTGCCTTCGGTGATGTCTTCCGTCAAGCGCCCCCACCCGCCCGGACCACAAAGGAGGCCATTCAAAGCGTCTGCGAGTTAGACGAAAAGGTTCTAGTCATCGAGCCAACCGAGACACGACGGTCAATCAAGAGTGCTTTTAATGGTTCCAAACCGCGGGAGTGCTATGCACATGCGCATGTCCCGCCCCGGGGTGGCGGGTGTCATGTTGCAGGCCACCGAATAAGACCGAACCGACACAAAGTGAGATCATTCAGCCGCCTAAGGACTGCCACAGAATGCGCGCGCCTCATGTTGCTGCTGGTCTTCTCTCGGTGGGCTTCTTATTTCTGCCAATGCGCCGTCCCAGAAACCGGGTTGCTTTTGTCTTTCGGTTTTTGCTGCTGTGGAACTCGTTCCACGATTGATTTGCACAAAAATTAAACTGCATCTGGCCAACAGAGTGTGTGTGTGGTGAGAACCGTCTTGGACTATAAATTGGTTTCACTTTTCTTTCGACACGTTACACCCCCGGGATGGCCGGCCAGACTGGCCCGGGGAGAAGCTGGGGAACGTCTCAAGAGCGCGGGACGCAATTTAAGCAAAAAACCGACAACCAACCGACCGACCGCGTCGGACAGCACAATGCAGCTGAAGGCGGCAGCCGCCACCGCGCGGGGCGATTCGAATCGCGATCGGCTCCGAACGAGTAGGGACTAGACTACCGGGACAAGATGTGGGAGTCAGATTTATCTCGCAGTCGGCGCAGCCCGTAGCGAGGTTGGGACCCCCATATCATCCTCGCTCAAGGTCAAGACCCATGCCCGCCACGAGAGTCGAGGAAGTCAAGCTTCCCGGAATGGGCACCACCAGTCCCTCTGGGGTCCGGGGGGTTTTCTTTTCGCCAGTAGGAGGTCCCTGGTTCAGGAAGGGCCTCAGAACTGGCTCCTTCGACGAGTGACAACATTCTTCAGAGGGTCCTATTGTTTTGGGAGGCTGGTCATAAGAGATCATCGATCGCTGTGCGCCTGGCTATCTAAACTGGCGGCCGCCGGTTTTTATTGTGGTGGGATGACCCCAATCCGTGGCTTCCAGGAATCGCGGGCCACGAGATTCAACATTCCTCCGTTCCCGAGGTACCGTTTCTTTATTTGTCCCTCGTTCACAAGAAAAGGAATCACACCGATATGCGATCGCGGTTTGATACGTTGCGGTGGAATTTGTTAGCTCACCGCCTGGGGCGGCGGCTCTCTCAAGGTTACAGACCGCCATATTCTTGGAGGGTCTCGGTTTTGGGGCGCAACCGAAAGAAGAATCTCGACGAACCCTCTTGTGTTCTCGCGGATGCGCTCCAGTTACAGAAGGCAAATATGGCCGACCATCAACTCAACTCAACGGCCGAGGCTCGAAGCTATGCTCAACGGTAGGGTCCACACAGAGGCGCACGCGCGATGTAAACATCCCGATAACGAGTCGAGCCGAGCTGAGCGCGGGTCTTAGAAGCGGCCCTTAGAAACCGGTTTGCTGTTACGGAAAGGGTTCCCCGAGCGACCGAGATGTGTGTTAACGACTCGGGAAGACTCGTCTGCTGTCTGTCGTCGTGATCTTACGGCGGCTCCGGTCCAATCCAATCGCGTCTTAATTTGTCACACCGTTAGCCGCGGACGGATCGCGCGTATCGCGTCGGACCGATCCGTCTCCGCTTTTTGGGAAGAAAGTTTATTGACAGGTGATCCGCGAAGATTGTCCCGTCCCGGCCGGCTTATGTCCGATTGTCTTCCGCACGACTAGGAAAAAGCGGAAAATTTCACCCCGGGGGCCTCAACAGAATAATAGGGGCGCGTGCAACATATTCCATGCTCCTGTGAATTTTTAATAAAGGCCACCGCGCCACGAAAACATTATAATCGCGCCCGACACACACGATTTCCGGCACAATTACGCGGGGGTCACGCGGGAGTCGCAGTGGCCACAGGCTGACAACAATGGTCACGCGGCAGTCGGTGGTCGTTTTCCAGTCCACTACTTTGATATCTTCAATCGGCAGCATGACTTTGACCGACCGTGGCACCGACCCGGGTGGTGGACAATCGACAATGGGACAACAACAAAAAATCGGGTCTATTCTATGCTTCAGCGGGCACGCGCACCGTTTATCGCGCCGTGGTCATCGGCATCCCGCCCCGCTCAAACCAATCGTCACCCAAAACACGTCGCCGGACGAATCACGCACGCCCGTTCGCTCTCTGGCCAATCTCTGCTCACGATCCGTGCGCGCGCGATGGACGGATTCGAATTTTCTCTCGCCGCCGCCGCCGCCGCCGTTATGGATGCGGCCTAGTTTTTCCCCTTCGTTTGTGTGCGGGGAAAACCGCGCCACGCCAGTGGAAAACCAAACTGGAACTCGGTGACGTTATCTTCTCTGGCTGGCCTCCCCCCGTGGTCGGTTTGTTGATGCAGACGAGTGAACGACACGGTTTATTTACAGCGCCACACCCGGTGTGAAGCGAAACCGATGTGGATGATGCTGATGATGATGATGGCAACCAATTTTCTGCTGCCAATGCTCGCGATCCGCTGTGTCCGCGCGCGCGCTTTTTGCTGCGCGCAGATTGAAAAAACGCGTCTCGGAGCATGCAAGTAGCACACAGACCGCCTGTTGCATCCCTCGATGCTGCAGCCGCAAACATTGGAAATGCATTTGTTGTGCGCGTTTTTCCGCCTCATTTTTCGCGCTTCTGGCTTCAAACCTCTCGGTGGTGGTGGCGTGCTGCGAGGGGAGAGCTAATTTGCACAACATGCTCACGGCGGCGGTGGCCCGGATTTCCACGGTAAGAAGCGGCGCAAAAGCTCTTCGGTTTGCTATTTGCGTGTGCATTAAAAGTGGAGCAAATGGATGCATCAGCAGCCATCACCAACCATCAGCTCCAGCCAAGTGGTGCTCTCCGGTTCACATCCGATCGACCTTCGACCGAATCGGGCACCACACGAGCTGACGACGACCTTCCGCCTCTTATGCTATGCCGAGGGGGCCTCCTCGGCCACATTCAGGGTTTGGACGGTGGGGCGGTCTTACATCAATCAGTGTGCGTTTTTGGGTTGCCTCTTTCGGTGGCGCAGCACCATGTCAAGCCCCGCGCTTAAGCTGTTGCCACTCGATCTTGAGCGATCTTCGTGGCGACAGATGGTGTCCGAGCGCAGCGTGGTTATGCTGTGCTGTGGACACCTCTTATGCTACTTCTGTCTCTGCGCCGCACCGAGCTGTCGAGAGAAGTGTACGAAACGAAAGTGTTTTCGTCGTCCGCAGAAATGGACAGAAGGAACTCACAGCGCGGTCCGATGCGATGATTTAATTCAGTCACGACTCCGGGCACGTAATCCTCGACCACACCGGCGAACACTTGCGGGGCCAATTAACTCTCTGTGCCACTCGCTGCGTGCTGCGTTTCAAATATTATGAGGTCGCGATGCGCCCAGAAGTCACCTTCTGAGGAGAGGTGATTTTAATTGAAACGCACGAACCGAGGCCTCACGCATACGTATCTCGCGGAGGTCATCATGACTCCAGGGTTCCCAGGCGATGCCGAGTTCCTGGTCCTTGCTGGCGTCCCACGGAACAATCGGCCATTTACATAATCAAATTCACATTAATTTGGCCATTCTGCAGAAGCACTTCCTAACGTTCGACAATGTGTCACCGCTCGTAACATCGACAAGCCGCGCCTGTTCTCACCGTTTAGGTCACCGGTGGGGTCAACCGAAAGCCCTTGTACTCGGGGCGGCTCCAATTATGGTCACGACGACGGTGCTGCCCTTTGGCCGACCATTCTTTTGGTGGCGCCCCCCATTCGCAGTGCGCCCTTTTTATTCGCCGCTAATCACCCGCCTAACCCGCCCGAAGCGGTGGCCGCAATATTAAGTGTAAAGTGTTCCCTTTTTGTCGAATGAATTATCGCTCGCGGTTTTCCGGGGAGGGTTCGTCGCTTGTCGTGGCGTACCCGCTCATTGAAGTCTTTTGTTCGAAAGGCGACGTTATGGTGCGCTATCTGAATTCGATCGAATTGTGCGCTTTTCCCAAACATCTCCTCGAGTGCGCGAAAGGCGGAATCTCCCATCTTAAGTGACCCGGGGGAGGGTTTGTTTGCAGAATTTCGGGGTCCGGTAAAATCGCACGACGCCCGCCCGAAACTTCGCTTTCATCGCCGTCGCCCTTTTACGGAAAATAAGAGGCCGCGCACCGTCGGGCCCGATGAAGAAGTAATACAAAACGCACTCAAAACGGCGCACCGTAAATTATGCGCAAATAAAGAGCGATTATGAAACCCCCAGCTAACCGACCGACCGACCGGGGCGCGCGATCGTAATGTGTTTCGTTACCAAAAGCGAGCCGAACGGTTCCGCGGGAAAATCGAAATCAAAACAAAACCGCCCGTCGAACCGCCCCACAAAAGATTCGGCGAGGGAAATCTTTGTCGGTCGCTACTCTTTATCGAGGTGCGTTACGTGAAGAAGTCACCGCCTGTCGAAAGTGCCATCTCACAACGAGAGTGGCCAACAATCGAAGGCGAGCCATAACCGAACCGAAATGGGGTGCCCGCTTCGCATTCTGTGTCGTCCCCGTGTCGATTATCAGATAAACTTCGGAAAATTCACCACGAAAGCGGTCTTTTTTCTGTGGAAACGGAATTTCCTCCGAGCGCTCCGTGTGCCTGTCGATCATCGCTTTGAGAGGGTTTTATCGTCATTTAATCAACACTTTGAAGGATGCCTACCGTAGTGCTGTGCCATTAGAGCGGGTGTCTGGCCTTCGCTTTTCCCCACCACCGCCGTTGTCTCTTTAAAGGGCCTCGCAAAAGGAAAGCGACCTCGCCGCGGCGTTGCCTGGTTTTGCGTAATCGCGTGCCGAAGAAGATGCCGGGGGCCGGATAAAGTCAAGGGCTGTTCCATTCACGATACGTGAGGCGCCGCTTGTCAACCGCTTTCATCTCCTTTCCGCCGGGGTGGAAAATCCGGCCGGATCGCCGGCCAGAAAATGGCGCTGAAAGTGAAATCGTTGTTAATTGTCGATCAAATCATCGCCCATCGGCAGACAAAGGGACAAAGGGAAGGGTTTTCCTTTGCGTGATCTTGCAAAAATCGATCGGAAAAATCAAAAACGCGATCGAAAGGTATTTTTGGGGTTGCCGGGCGTAAAGAAATAGTTTAAAGCACCAGATCAGAGGCCTCTATGTGTGTGTTCGGTTTGCGTCTTGAGATCGATAATTTGTGTAGATTTTTTTCTCGTTTCATTATCGTTTACCTCGGGGTTCCGGGCCGCTGGTGCTGCTGCTGATGATGATGATACAATTTTCTTTTCGCGTTTGGCCGTTTTAAATGGTTTTCCAATTGATTGGAGGGCTTTCGTTTCACGGCGAGGATGCTTTCTGCCGTTTTTTTTTGTGGGAAACATTCCATTCGAGTTTGTGGTTTCTTTTTACCACTTCTCGTCGTGCAGCGTCGTCGTTTGAAAGCTGATCGGTTAATTTGGTGTCGATTAGATCCCTGTCCCTGTCCGTGGGTGCCGTTAATTCGCGGGCGATAGAACACTAAATTACGGCTAATTGAACGAGGTCCGTGTCGATCAAGTGAAACGCGCCGACAAAAGTTTCGCCGATCCGACGCCACTTCCAGGCGGACTGGTCGTGCCGTTTAATGTCACTTTTTATGGCCGCAGACAATGTGCCGAACAGGGCTATTCAGATAAGGCAATGTGCTATCTGCAGTGACCCGGATCGGTGTGCACTCCTCGAGGTGCTGGCATAATGGCGCTTGTTTATCAGAGCCTATGCAAAGTGGAGAAAGCGAAATGCATTCTCAGCACCACCCTCGGCAGAAATTACTGAAGCGTTCCGAATGGCGCAACTTTGTCTCTGGTGTTCTTCCACCCTCGACGCGACGTTCTGCGCAGTTGACGAAACTTTCACCGTTCGTGGCCCGAATGAACGGTTCTTGGTTTTCGATTGTCCCCCGGAATCACTCCTTTTCGTAAGTTTGTTAACCGCAATCGGGAGCCACGTGCTAAGGCGATTCTAAGGGGTGTGTTACCCAACACGTTAGCCGTGCCGGCCGACTTACGGACCACAAGACAGGCGCATCGTTCCGACAAATTAATCGTCAAGTTTCACTTTCTCCCAAAATTAAACCCCCCTCTGCACGGGGTCGACCCGTCGGCGGTCGGCGAGAGGGTAATTTTCTCCTCCAGCATGATTAAGGCAAAATTAGAGTTCGGCCAGATTAGCCAGACGAAGGGCCAACGGGGAGTACTCGGAGCACGAGGATGTTGTCGGACGAAAAGTAGGAAAACGAAAACTGAAACGAAATTATCCAAACGAGACGCCCTCCCGCCCGTGTCCGTGTGTGTGTCTGTAACGGTGTAAAATGTTGCTCCGGAGCATCATCAGGCTGTGTTTTTCTTGAAGCGGCCGTTTTGCGTATTAGCGGCCAAATTAGTTGGGCGGCCGCCCGGCCGTGTGTGAGAGCGGCCAGATAGTGGCCAGCTCGTGAAATTTCCTAAATGCGCCTCGTGACGTGGTCATCACAATGCTGGAGCGTGCCTTGAGAAGGCAGGCCATGGCCAGGCCCTCTTTTAGGCCCACAGAACCCACTTTGGAGGCGCTCCTTGGCATAAGCAACAAAAGTGCTCGAAAAAAGGGGGGTGAATAAAGTGAAAGAAGGAAAATACTTTCCTAAAAGTAAGTCAATAGTCCCGTTTTACCCCCGCTGATAGAGCAGCCGGTAGTGCTCTTCGCTGTCACGCAGCTGGCCTGGGTTTCGAATCCCGGGATCGGTTGTAACTCAACCGGCCATGGTTTCGATTCCCGATACCGGCGTGACAGGGGGGTTGGCGCGGGGCTAACAATCCCGTCCGTAAAAATTAAATGTTACAGAAAATAGCATCAGAGATTAGCATTGTCTCTGGTGCCAGGCCAAGACTGCTCAGCGGTTGTAGCGCCAAAAAAGAAGAAGAAGAAGAAGTCAATGGTCCGCAATCGGCTATGGCCCCTCGATTGATTTGGATGCCACAAAGCACCGACTCGACTCGATATGTTGTGCTGTGAGGGAAAGTATGTGCTCTCCGATGCTAAAACAATTTCCATATTTTGACTTGTGTTGCTTAACGAGCCAGCATTTTGCGATGCGGCCTATTAAATGGCCGTCGGATTGTGGGAAAATTGATAAACGAACCTTTAAAGGCCAATCCAAAGTGTTGTGTGATGGCTTTTCGATTGAATTCTCGTCGATCCGATTTGACCAGCGCTCGCGTTCCCGAAAACTACAAAGGTCTTTACAGATGTCCCGTACAGAATCGGTGTCCCTTAAGTTTGCGCGACCATTGCGTAATGTTTGGCTGTTTCGGGAATTCGGCGCACCGTTTTGGGCTGCCCTCAGTAACCTCAAAAGCCGGCCACGAAGCCAAATCTGCCCTTTGTGGGATGTGAAAGTTGAGAGAAGAAAAAAAATGAGGTTGACCCGGGAGTGGCCGCCTACGTAGGTTTGGAATTTATAAACCCGTCTTGAGCGGTTCCTGGCGCCAATCCGGGGAGATTGGCGTAAAGTATTGCGCCCCGTCTGTCGAGAGTGCAGACATTGGCGCACGCCGAGCATACGCTCGTGCCAATTAGTGTGAGAATTATGTCAGCCCGTCGTGCCACGGGTTGATGTTTATGCGAATGAGTCCCATTTTCATTCCATCTATTTATTAGACCCCTGGCCCGCGAACCGGGGAATATATCAATTGAGGTAGTAATAAAAATGGTGGCGATAATTTACACGCGCCAATCGGTCGTGAAAGTGAAGAAGTGAAGTCACCCCGTCGTTTGCGAGTCCTCTGTTAATGGTTCGAACGGAAATGGAGATATTAAAAATGGACGGACTTGTATTACACATAACTACACCTCCGACGGTTCTCTTTAATGGTTAATCTAAATTGATATTTAATAATTTATCAGTTTATGCGGTCAGTCGGTAACTAGTAACAACAATGGTCAATATTTTGATCTGCCCACCTGGGCTGGGAGCTGAGTAAATACGGGGTTTTTTTCTGATCATCTCGTAACTGCAGCGGGCGCAACATTACACAACGATTGCAGTTGCGATTGCTGTCGCTGCGAAAATGTCACGTAGGTGTGCCGCTCCGACCGGCCAAAGATGTGCAATGGAATTGTTTTCCGTGTAGTTTATAGGTTTGTTCGGGTTCGGGTTGCGAAGAAGTTCGCACGCGGCAACGTAAAGAAGAGCGGGTCATCAGCGGGTCAGTTGCACAATCTGTGCGCGCCAGACACATCTCTCTCCCTGTCCCGGAATAAATTATTGGCATTCTGTCGCCGGTGTTGTTGTTTAAGCGAAAGATTAATGAGATTGTTTGGGTAGCTGTAATGTAAAAAAAATCACGAATCAATTTGGCATTAATATTAATTTCCTGCTTCACACGCACTTTGCGCACCCATTTGGGGTTACCCATTAAAATCGCCATCGATAGAATGTTTGGCCCTCTAGAAGGTCTCTTTCGTTGGCTCTTTTTTCCCCATTTTTCCATCAAATTAATTGTTGCCTGCCAGCGCAGGTTGTTGCGTAATTTGAGCACATCTGCCGCGAAGCACACACGCAGAACGCAGGTGCTTTTTGCGGTCGTTTCACCAAAAAAATGGCCTCAAAAATAATCGTCGATCCGCCGCCGGTGTGTCCTTCGCCTGAGTTACCTTCTTCCAGCAACGGCAGCAGCAGGTGCACAAGGCAAGGCAAGGTCCCGCACCGGAAAGTACCACTTTCGACCCTGCCACTTCCTGCCGGGTTGGAATTCGTTGCCAAAAAAACTGAAACATAAACATCGCGCGAAAAATGCAACTCGTGTTGGGTCGGTTCCAATTACCCACAGGGCCCACCGACAAATTAGGCACCAAAAGTAGCTGAACCCCCATTCCCTAAAAATATATCAGCTTTATTACCGGCCCGGAGCGGTGGCCTCTTGTAGGTTTACGCGGTCGCCAAATGGGTCATTTTGAGGGTGCACCATTTCGCGCGAAATATGATTTTGATGATCGTGAGAAGCGAGTGAAGAGGAGTCCGTAAACGCCCTCAGGGTGCGAGCCTTTAAAAAGTGGTGGAGAAAACTTATTTACCAAAATGAATTCACTTTCATTGTGGCGCAGTAAATCGGACCTCAAAAACGGAGACCACCAACCAATGTGAGTTATAATTTTGAAGTGCTCGAAAGTGCCCGAAATGGGAACGGGAAACGTCCGGCGAAGTCCAGTTCGGAAGAGGTTCAATGTCGAATGGACCACAAACCTAGATCTCGCCTCTAGTCTTCGGGAAGCTGCGATGCCACGGAATCGCATTAAAAGTGGTCACACCGAGAGGAAAAGAAAGAGAGAGAGGCGCCCAGCAGCAGCATTGACACCCGCCGGTGGCGCCCACTTGGTCACTGAGCCCCGTTTGGCTTTCTAGGCCACCAAACGCCGCACCCAAAGGTCCGGTCCGTCGGTCTTCGGACTTTGCAAACACGATTAGCACACGGCTTCCAGACCAGACGAGTTTCAAGAGCGAAGAGCAACGTCTCCTCTTCTTGCCTTCTCCGGAACTTCCTTTCGGCATCCCAAAAAAAAACCCAAGCTGAGTGATGCTAATTGTGCCCCATTTGGCGGCCCCCAAAATTGGCCCTCTCGTCGATGATCACCGTCAAGAACCCGCTTGGGCCCGATTTGTCACGCCCGGGCTGGCACGGGGCCAGCCGGGTGTTCTGTGTGTTCACCGTTCGGGCGCTACTTACCGTTTTATTCCATTTTTAACGGCCGCCAAAACTAAAGCTCTTCCCAAAATCGCGTTCCCGAAAATCGCTTTCCACGAGAATTTAGCCAATTTGACCAGGACAGAATACTTTCTGCCAACGTTCCGTGCGTGCCGTCTCGTCTCAGATCTTGGCCGGCGTGGCTGCTCCACGGACCATATCGGTTAACCGTTCGGCTTCGGGGTGTTTGTTGATTTCAAATTAGATCTGCGCGGATCCGCTGCTCCGCTCCGGTCCCGCTAGTTCCGCCAGCGGCCCTTGGGGGCGCCCCTGACGCGGGGAGAGATTAATTTTTGTTCTCGGTGTCGCGCTGACGTTTTGCAAGATATTAATTAAATTAATTAGATTGCGCACTGGTCGGCAGGCGGCCGGAGCCGTTATTCGCGGTTCGCGTGCTAGGGACGGCCACACTGGCCACATGATGCGGTGTGTTCGAACGCATGTTCCCGTTTTGTAAGATGCAGAATTACACGCGCCCATCCGAAGATGGCTCTCTTTCGCTCGCTCGTCGGTACAGTTAGATAATCTTTTGTCGACCGGCGGACTCGGACAAACCGGCCGCACTGCGGCGGCCTACAAAAATTGTCCCGGTCAAGTCCGCGGCCGCCGCCAGTCCGCGGAGAACCGGTAATCTTCCCGGTCGGTCCGGTTCGCGGTCCCAATCCCCGGTGGGGACCGGTTTCCGAAAGATGCATTAATCATCCCGTCCCGGGCTGAAGGAACCGGAACGCGCGCCAATGATGCTGGACAGCTATGGTCAGGGATGTATCGCGTTCGGCTGATGGAAAATGATGCAACTTTGTTTCGGATGTTTGCTGTACTCAGCCGCGCTTCCATAAGGTGTTTTAAGGACTCAAGGATTAAGAGATGGCCGAAAAAAGGCCTTCACCAGACCGAGCTACGTGAGCTGCCAATGAAAAAGTAGAACGCCACCACCCGATGGGGGATCTCGCATAAAGGGGCCTCTCTCAAATCGATCTCCGCTGGCGCTGGGATCGTGATCTGGTCTTGACGACCCATACGGAGTGGGGGCTCATCACCCATCAATCTTCGTAATGATTTCGCAAAAATAAATGAACCACTACCACCGGGGGGGTCACTATTTGGTGATGGAACATTTCGTTTCGAATTCGCAGCGCATTCCGCGATCCGATCTGCTTTTTACGAGCAAAATGCCCCTTAAAAGAGGCCTCTCGTCTCCTGCAGAGTGAAGTGGCTTTGTTTTTTATTGCATAACCTGTTTGCGATTGGCTTTAACTCTTTTTCTAATGGAGAAATTTAGGGGTCTTTATAAAGGCACCATCGAAACGTGTACCTTGAGGTACAAAGGATCTACAATCATTTGAGATTCATCGTTCAATGATCTCAGATCATTCCGGTTGATCGGTTTAGAAAATTCACTCAATCGATTGCATTTTAAATACTAAATTCATGTTTTTAACAATGACAATACGAAATAAGATAAAAAGGATTAATAATTCCTTTTCAAATCCTTTTTATTCAAACTCCCGTTGCGATTCTGTTGTGTTTCTGTTGCATTCAAAGATCCGGTCGGTTGCCTCGGACGATTTCCTTTTCGTTCGTAACAATCGACCAAAAGAGCATCAGAGCAATTGGATTGTTGCAAATTTTAAATTGATATGAACGTGAAAATGTGGCTCATTAAAAACAAATGCCTTGGCTACTTACAAGCCGACTTACCAGCGCCGACTTACCAGCGCCGACTAGTGACCGATTGGGATAATTTAACGCTCTAAAGTGTAAACATAATACCGATTCGCCGACCGACACTATTGGAAGCGATAAGAAAGCGATGGAATCGGCCGCCCCCGGGACGTGATAATACGCCGAGCGCTCTGACAAGGCAATCAATCACCCCCGGCAGGCAGCCAGGGAGGCAGGCCACCCGGGGGGAGGGTGCCAACATATGCTCCAGTTTGTAGCCCAGAGACCCCGCGGTCTGAACATTTTAATCAAAAATGCATTGAGCTCTCTCGGTTCCAGTCGCATGCGCTCGCGCCCCCCCGAGAGTCCTGCTGCGGATGAGCATGGCAAAACATATGTCGACCGGCGCTAATGGTTCGCTCGGCTTCTCGGGCGTGCGGACAATAGGCGCGCAACGATGGGAGAGCGAAGAAAAAAAGACGGCCACATACATAGCCAATGAGACATACCCGTGCCCATGCGGAGTGCATAAAATGGCATGTAACGGGTGCTGATTTATTTACTTATCAACAATGACTCTGCGGCTGGCTCTGTGCGGTACATAAATCTTCCGACCAGACCCCCCCGCCGGTCTGGTTATCGGCCATTTTCCTCTTTCTGGGGCTTGATCTCACTTTAATTGAAATTTGTCCGCCACCGCACACGCCGTACCTGGAGCCCACATCTCGTACAGGTGCCTTGGCCTTCTCCACTTTCGAGACGCTCAAATGGTGCGGACAAACGGTGTCCTCTCTCTCCCACTCATCGACAGCCGGTCGGTCGGTTTACAAGTATTCAAATTAAGCAGAAACCAGGTCTGGGCTGGGAAGCAGACCCTGCTGGTGGGCCCTTCCACACAGCGCCACAGCTTCGCCATCTTATCGCGGATCCTCGCGCAGAGAGCACGCTCGGGCCGGGCCGGGCCGTGGTATTGATCAGATCATTAGGGTTGCCCGGTCCGTTGTTGTTCCGCTCCTGTTCCGCGCTTCGCCGGAAAACTTTCGCAGACGGCAAGGGCTGGCTCGCCGTTTCCGGTGTCGTTATTACTTTCCTTGCGCTTTGCGCTTTTCACTTTGCGCGCCCGCGTATCGACAGACTTCGAAGCCGCCGCACGCTTCTTCTTCGCTTAATTGAGCGATAAGCAGAACACGAGGCTGTGGCTGCGGCCGCGCGCGACACACTGCGCTGGTTTCAATTACATCTCTTGGTGCGCGGCGGTGAAGGCGAAGAAGATATTATGTTTTTTTTTTTTTTTTTGGACCAGCTCTCTCTGTCTCTCTCTGTACGAGGTAGGAGGGTATTTGCATTCATCTCGTGAGGCGCTTCTTCGTGAGCTCGGCGAGACCGGCGCGCAAATCGGAGCATGAATGTGGTCCCTCCGTCGACCCGGTAATTAGTCGTGCTTTTCTTAATTGACTCGTTGGTTTGCGGAAGCAAATCGATCAGTTCGAACCGCGGTGGCTCAAGCAACTAGTCAAACGGATGTGGAAAGCATAAATTGATGAGCGAGAAAATGAGTCCAAAGTATAGAAATCCCAAGTCGGGAATGATATTAAATGTGCTAGAAGTGTGAAAATAGTCAACACGGAACAAACAATAAACAAAAACATAGTAAAAAAGGCTGAACTTGATTGGTGATCATTGACCATTTGGTGATCTATTAATATCTATATCGCCAATTTTTTTTTCCAAAAATATTTATTTATGAATATCTTGGGACCAACTAGAAGTATTTGAAAGCAATCCCCAATCCGGAATAAGGCTATCCTGTAGTGGAGGAAATGCCACAGGAAACTTCAGTAAATCTTGTTGACTGTTAAGTAAATTTATAGGCACGGATTGCTTCGCGCAAATTGCACATATTTTGCCGGTAATATGCCTTATTGACCGTTCTACCCTGAGGCAAGAACTCATAATGGACCACACCCCTGCATTCTTGTGTCGCGATACTTTTTGAACAGCGCGCCTCGTCTGTGTACTGATGGCGCGAGAGATTAAAGGTGTTAATTTGGTGCCCAAAATTATGAACTCAGAACCACGGCCCCGGAATCCTTCAGACTCTCTGACGCAACTCTCGCAGCGCGGGTGCGGGAGTCACCGTTCCTCGTAAAGCAGTGTCTAACCGTTCGCCATTAGCGAATTCCGGGCCCGCGGGCACACGCGCGCGCGCGCCACGGTGACCTACAATCGACAACCCCAGCACCAGGTTTGGTGGCCTTTCTGCGTTATACAATCCCGTTCGTAGTGGTTCGTCAGGGTGCCCAGGACAGCGGGCAACCTCGCAGTTCTCTCCGGCGACGTGTTTCCGGCCCGGCGGGTTAAGAAGGAGAAGGTGCGCTTGTTGCTGCGTGCGGGGCGTGCGCCCTCCAGTGGCACTACTTTCTTCGGTTGAACAACTTTCGTGGCGCGCAAAACACAGAAGGGTCATTTTATTTTTCTCCTTCGTTCGTTTTTGTTTATTTGTGTTACTTCACGATGATGGTCAAGCGGCGGCGCGCACATGCAGAGTAGTCCGGACCACAGCACGGCTCGAGTCACCGCCGAGGGTCGGTCCAGCGTTTCTTAACGGTACCTCTCTCAACGTCTCTCTCTTTCTGAGGAGCACGAATGACTCACGAATCTGCGGTGCGCCAACTTTGTTGCATTCCCAGGTCCCAGGTGTCTCTCGGTGCCTATGGCGTTACGTATTGGTTTCCCGTAAGTTGCGACGACCTCATTCGTAGCACCACCACCACCACGAGGAGGGTTCGATTGATCTCTGATCTGCCAAAAAGTCCATCAACGAATCGGAGATCCCAAGATCGCGCAGATCACCGGGAGCTGGCTATGCTTTGATGTGTACCCTCCAGCTGCGTTCGTGCGATCGTTACCAGCAAGTAAGCCCCGTTTCGAGATCGTCTTGCTGTGGCGCTCTGGTTGTCTGATGAGGCCGCGGGTGCCTCACGAGAGACGCCTCTTCTCGATGGCTGACCTAATTATGTTTACGCGTTCCCAGCGCCAGCGACTCCCGCGGGGATGGGGCAAGGTGAACCTATCACTCACGTAAATGGCATTCCAAAACGGGCGTAATTGACGGCGGTCTGGCAGTGGTCTGGGCTGGTTCCGTACACAGGGGTCTTGAGCTTACTTAACAGTGATGAGTCGGAAATTTAACGCAGCGATACTGGAAGATACTGGAATGGTCTCGTCGCGAAAAGTGGTCAATTTTTCCGTGAGATACCCGACGAGATCCAGACGAGGTTATGAAATGGAACCCAAGCTGAAGAAAAGCTGTAAAGGGATTGGACGTCACAGATATCCGTTCGCTAACTGTACCCAGAGTTCGGGGTTTCGGGAACGCCGTGCAGAACAAGTTTATGAATCAGCTCAGTTCCCAACTCCACGTTCTGTGTTCTGCGCTCGCTTCTGGGCGCGTTCTGGGCTCACTGGGGCGGAAACGACCGTTTTCTTCCTCGCGACACCCTTGCGGACCTCGTGGAATTTCGATGTGGACTTCGGCTCGCTTCATTTTTTTGCGATTCCGGATCAAGCCACGAAACAGTTACAAAGCCGCCCCCCGCGGCTGGAGTGGCCGATGACCGACCGAACTCTGGGCCGGGCCGGTCCGGGACATTGGCTGCCCCCGGGGGGGGGGGGGGGGGGTTCAACAACTCCTTCTCTGACGGGCCATATCGGCGTGTGTTAGCACGGGCAACATTTATGTTCCGAGCGCACAGAAACGGCGCATGAATTACGGGGCGTGTTGAAAGTGGTGTGCGCGCGCGTTGATCTGGAGAGTAGTTTGTTGTTTTTTTTGCACGAACCACTTTCGGTAGTAGCAGCTGCTCCGGACAATGTTTCTCCCAGTAGCTGCTTCTCCTCTTGTTGCGCCGCTCCACTTGTTGACGACGGTCGCCTCTCTGGCAAAGCGTGACCGTTGGTTGTTGTTGTGTTGTTCCGTCGGTCGGCTGTCGGACGGAAAGGAAAGTCGTCGTCCGGGTGTGAAGTGCGTACGAAAAACACGGTGGGCGCGCGCGGACTCCCCTCTCCGACTGAGCCAAGGTTCCGTGGCCACATGGGCGGGCGGACTGTTAGTCCGCGTCAAGGTCACACCGGAGACGGTTCGGTTTTGAAGCAGAAGCGCACGTATCCTTTTGGCCACATTCGATAGACAGGTGTCGATCGCGTGCGTTGTTGCCCGAGTCCGGAGTCCGGAGTTATCGACGAATACGAATCTGTCCGCGTCCGCGTGTGTCGTTGCTGCTAGGCGACATCGTGCCGAAGTCGTGACAGACTGTGAATATCTTCCACCTTTCAGAGCCCAGTGTGAAGCTCCGAGTGAACCTCCCTCGAAGGGACCGCGAGTGTGTAAAGGTGGATAGAGAAATGAGCTCCCGTCATGAGCGGTAGTGCTTAGTGCGTGTGATTACTCCGACCGGGCATCATGAAGCCGATCACGTTCGAGTCGATCCGCAACCTGCTGAAGACGAAGAAGAAGCAAAAGGACAAGTCCAGCATCGACCAGAGCTTCAAGCGGAGCGACTCCTTCAAGAGGATCAGCATCCGAAAGAGCTACCTCGAGCGGGGCCGCAAGCGCAATGCGGCGGCCGTGCTGCGCGGCTCAACCAAGAATTTGGTCAACATCAGTGAGTTCGAGGATCAGGCCCGGCTGGTAAAGAAGGGCTCGGAGAAACTGCGCGTGAGCTCCACGAATGTGGACCCGGATCCGGCCGAAGTGGCTGCGGCGGACGGCACGGCGTCCGGGACGTCAGTGCGCAGTTCCATCGGGGGGCTGACCGTCGAGCAGCGGGTCGAGTCGAGCGATGCGACACTGGACGAGAAGATCCGGGCGCTGCAGGAGATCAACGATCGGTACATCAACGAAAACCGGCATCTGATCGAGCGGACGTACGAGGCGACCCGGCGGGTTGAGAAGGTCAAAATCAAGAAGCCTCCGAGACCGTCGAAACAACAGACCCCACCACCGCCACCCAGCAGTGAAGTACAAAACGGAGATCTCACCAAATATCAGGCTCCCGTGGGGGGAAGTTCCAAACCGGCTGGAGAGGGCCGGGTAAAGAACGTCTCGCACGTCAACATTAACGTGAGCACGGAGGCGATCCCAGAGGAGGATGAAGCGAACCCGGAACCACTCGCGGTTCCGGGAGCTCGCAGGGTCGCGGATGATCCAGGGGACGATAAGTCGTTCTACAGCATCAGTACGTTCACGATCGAGAGCAACACGCTGACGAATCCTGGCCACGGGGCTTCACAGCTAACGGACACGGCCACCGCCTCGTCGAAGAAGTCGTTCCGTAGTAGCTTCAGTGCCGGGACGGGGAAGACCCTGACGAGCACAAGCACGGCGACGGCTACGGCGACCGCGGCCAACGAACTGCCGACGCTGGTCACCATCCGGACGTACTGTGAGCCCAACTCTTCGATCCAATCCACGACGCACGTCAACGAGCGATACCTGGAGACGAGTTTCGACAGCCCGGATCCGGGCACCACAGTTGGAGAGCGGCCACGGCCAGCGGATCGGCACAAAGGGCCGCCACCGCAGGCCCAACCGAGGATCAACACGCAGACGTTCAAGATGATACGCAGCCGGTCACGGGACGGGATCGTTATCCGAATCCCCGCAATGGACCCAACGAAGCGAACTACGGAGGGCGGCTCCTCCGAGGTGGAGAATCTTAATCGGCAGCTGAGCAACGACTCGGCCCTGGACTTGATCGACGTCGACATCAGGGTGGACGAGAAGGAGATCCTCCAGCAGCAGCAGCGTGGTGGTTCGACGACGACCACCGTCAGCTTGGGTGTCACGGCCGGCGCTGGCACGGTGGAGTTGAAGAACCAGAAGAACAACAAGTACCGCAAGAAGGCCAAGTCGGCCAGCAAGACGAACGGGCGGACGGGAACGCTGGACGTCGTCGACGTCCCGCCGAACGGTCACGAGAACTTTGAACTCCAGCGCACCCCAAAGGACCCGGTGGCCGAGATGCCCAAGTTCCTGTTCCCGAGCCCGTACTTCGAGGAGGAGAACAACATCTTCTACGACCAACAGGGCCAGCTGTACGACGAAGCGGAACTGGGGTCACCCGAGCCCAGCATCCCGTACGCGCTGCGCATCAAGGAGAACCCGTTCACGAAGAACAAGGAGTTCTACTCGATCAACACCGGGCGCATCTGGAAGCAGCTGAACCTGGGCCAGCAGGAGGAAGATCTGTCGATCCTGTCGACGACTGGGGCAGGAGTCGGCGGCCCGAGGTTGGTTCCGCCACCGAAAGTCAAGAACGAGTCGTTCAAATCGATGTCATCGCGTGACTCCGGCTTCAGTTTGACACTAACGAAGCCCAAGAACCTGTTCCGGCGCAAGTCCAAGAAGGCTACGCTACTCCAGCGGAGGAAACCCCCGAAGCTGGCGGTAAGCCGTGACGGGTACTTCAAGCGCGTGATGGTCGTCCAACGGAACTCGTCCAAGCGCAAGAAGTCGATCCGCAAGCAGCGCGTCCCGAGTCGGGACATTTTCCGCGAGCTGTACGACGAGAACTGGAGCAAGCTGGGGGGCGATGGCTTCTGCGATGGGGATCCAACGAGCCTGGCCGCGCTGGCTGCGGTGGCGTCGACGGTCGACGTGGAGGCACCGGACTTTGCGCGAGACTTTGAGAACTTCTGCAACGATCGGCGCTACAACCAAGAGATCCACGATCTGGAGGCGTTCTACGAGGAGCACCTGAAGCGCCTCCGGCATTACTACATCCAGAAGAAAAAGATGAACGAGGCCGCCATCAAGGAGTTCTATCGGGACTACTCGGGGCCTGGGACCGGGGCCGGTGGCGTCACTGTGTTGCCGCCATCGGGCGCCACCGCCGGTGGTGACGAAGAGACCGACTACTACGACACGTTTCTGGTGTCGAAGAACGAGACGATCCGCTTCGGGAGCGCCCAGGTCGAGCGCTACTTTCAGCCCGACGGGCTCGACTTTATGTTTCCCTTTCCGGACAAGCGCAAAAGTGGCCGGCCCGGTGGCGGCGGCGGCGGCAGTACCCTCGGGTCGACCGCGAACGGCAAGCAGAAAGCTTCCATCAAGTCGGCCCTCGGTGGAGGAACCGGTGGTGGCGGTACCGGCGGCCACTCGGCGGCCGCGTCCTCCACGGCCATTGCTGGTCGGAAGCAGCTGTTCCACGAAGTTCGCCCATACGGAAGCCCTCTGGAACCACTGACGCAGATGATGCTGATGGGTCGCCAGGGTGGTGATCTGGAGCCATCACGAGGAACCGCCCAGGTCGGAGGTGTCACTCGATACCAGGAGCCGCCGTCGTCGTTCATGTTTAAACGCTCCATCTCGGCCCCATTCGGGGACTCCAACTTCCAGCTGTCCACACCGGGGCAAGACCGGGATCTCAAGCGGGTCCGGTCAGCCGGAACCGTACACCAGAACGAGATCTCCCTGGCCAGTATCTTCCCCTCGGTCAATGCGGGTGCGAACGGGAAGGCCAATCACGTCTACCACGAGGACGACGATGATGATGACGAGGGGGAGGACGAAGACGACGAGGATGATGAGGACGATGACGATGATGGGGAGGAGTTCAGTGAGAACGAGTTCCTGATCAACAGTCTCGGGGACAATCTGGTGTACTGTACGCGGTGCGACAAGGGCAACAGTGACTGCGAGTGTTTCGAGTGCGGCGACCCGGTGGTCGGGTCTCCGACGCGGAAGAGTGGTGCCTCCGTGAAACGGGGAAGTAAGCACCGCGGTAGGCGCGGGGTCGCGTACGGCGCGGCGAAGAGTGAAGTGGTGGTCGGTCACGAGGAGGAAGTGAATGGTGTGGCGGGAAAACGGTGCGTGGAAAACGGTGGTCCGGAAGAAGACGATGAGGAGGACGACGATGAAGACGAAGACGACGATGGGGGGGCCATCGACGAAAATGATGAAAACTACTGTGACGTGTTCGACTTTAACGACATCAACATCATCCACGTGAACCACAAGAAGAAAGTGAAGCGAAAAAAGTCCAAGAAGCGCGTCGTCCGGAAGAACCACTCGACGCTGAGGCGGGGCAGCTACTGGGGTAAGTCATCCGGGGCGCAGGAGAGGCGAAGACGGTTCTCGGACCTAAAGAGCCCCCCGTTGGGAGATCTGGATTTTATTACGCACTTTCACGAAAGTGGCCACCATTGAAGTGACACTAAAAAGTGGATGATAAATCATAGAACTTGAAAACCCTCACGCTTTAGCGTTGTGGATTTTCGAGGCCATGGTAATGACGTCTTGTTTTGACAGTTCGATAGCACGGGGCCTCATTGTGGCCCCAATCGAGGCCCGTGCTATTGGGGAGGATTTACCACGAACAACTAAACTGTAAATGATGTCACCGAATGCTCTCCAGCTGTTTGCTTTTAAGTGTCAGTGTTCTAAAATAAAATAGTTCATCCACGTGTGCTGAGTCAAAATATAAATAAAACGCATGGTTGGATTACAAGGGAGTAGTCCATTATGAGAATGCCATTTATCTTATTTCGCTTTCCGTTGACAGTTGTGTGCCCCAATTTGTCAGTTCACCACCAATTAACGTTCTTCGTAGCTGATGACACGTTTGATGTGCTTTCTAATGACCCAGCGATGGCCCCCAGAATTGACAACCATTAGTCACGACGTCAACGCATCCATAACAGACACACACGTTAGCCATAAATATAACCTGCCAAAGCATCGGGCCAAAAAAAAACACCCCAAAATCGGTCGGACCAATCGGAAATGATTAGTTCACCGGTTTCGCTATCGGTTCCACCCGTCCTCCAGTTAGCCGTGCTACTGTTGAGCGTTCCAAAACGTGCTGCATTTTTTCACCTTCGCTCCTCGTTTTTGTTGCCAAAAGAGAATCAATTTCCCGGTCCATCCCACGTTCTCTTTTTTTTTGGCCACACAACGTTTATCTAAAACTAACAACAAACCCCTCTGTACATCTGCATTTTAAATTTTGGCGGCCAAATGGTGACCCGGCAAATGGCTACACCGAAATGTGTTAAGTTTGGGTGTTGGGGCCAAAGGGTGACTTTTCTCTTGCACACACAATGGCGGCCTCGGACCGTCTGAGCCGGATCGCACTAATTGGCATCAGGAGTCCCCATCGTCACTTCGGGGTCACACCAACAATGCGAGGTCGAGGTCAGGCGGCGGCCGCCCGCCGCCATCAACCTTGATTCATGGCCACACGCAGTTTTCTGTTTTTGCAACTTTTGTTTTCGGTCAGGGCGTGTTGTAAGGAAAATGGGAGCACCTTTTTTCGGTGGGTGAATAATTCATTTTCCTTTTACCCACTTTTACGCCTGGCGAGGGCTCTTTTTGGGTGGGACCTCTGTTTTACTTTTATGTGCGTATTCTTGTGATTGTGAATCGTGTCAACAGGCTGTGTGCTGCGGTGGTGCCTTCTGTTTCGAAAGTTACAATTGTCAAGCGTCACAGTGAGGCTTTTTCAGTGGGGTCCATTCATTATCCTGGCTGTCGCCTTAGCTTTATGAATGCAATCTGTAAAGCTTAACCTTATCTCTATTTCTAAACGCTCATTGTTATCTGTGAAATGCAAATCATCTTGAATTTCGTGTGAAACCCAACGAAAGTTCGGTCGCGTTTATGGTCCGGACCCGACGAGCAGCCATCTAGGAGCCACACACGAGACAGGCAAAAGAACTCCGATAGGCAAATCTCACTCACTCACTCGAGGACCATAAACCCTATCTGCCAACGACAAGCATCAAGATCAGGAAGAATAAATTCTGCTTCACAAAAAAACGGAACTTGTTCCGCTGACGGGGAACCGTTAACTCCAAGGTCAATAGCGCAATTCCGCGGACTCCGTGAACGAGTCGTCCGCGACAGAGTGTCGCGTGGGCACGATCAGGCGGCACTACCGCCCCCGGAGTACTTTTGAGTCACCCCGGTGCCCGTTGCCAGGTGCCCTCCAAAAACCTATCTTTACGACCGCTTTCCGTCGCGCTTTCATAAACCTATCAAAACAAATCTCTATCATCGTGTTGTTGTGTTGACCCAAGATAATCATGTTTGTTTGCATGTTTCTGGGCCGCCGCGCCACTCCGGCCCGGCTTTGGGATCCTTCTTGACTTGGGACCAACCAGAGTTGGACCCCAAAAACGGGCGCCCCCTCCGGGCAAGATGTGACCACGCTTTACGCGGGCGGTTGAAGTTTTATTGCAACATACGAGCGGGTGACAGCGGTTCGAAATTTATGTTCCGCGCGCCCGCGACTGCGAGAATTTGCGCACCCAGACGTTGGTCGAGATTTCGTCATCGGCGGCCCCCTTGGCACAGCACAGACAATGGGGTGTGGCAATTATCTGCAAACGAGACACAGACCCAGGGCCCAGGTCCCAGGTCTGCAGCCCTCAACATATTGATGATTGATTTACGAATAATTCGAAGGTGTGCTACCAACGGGCGGCGGGATTAAGTTTATTAAGTGGCGATTGAATAATTCCACCCTATGCCCTATGACTGCGTTGGCCAATGAATTTGATTAACCACGATCGAGGGATATTTAGTACCCCCCGGTGCTTCGACAGAGTGAATCACCCGACAGAGCAGTTGGTTGGTGCGTGGAAATTCTATTTTCCATCGTCGTCAGGGAGATCGATTTGCATTCGGCGCGACACGGGTTGACGATGATTTACAGCGAGAGGGCGAGCGCGGGGTCTTCGGGGTCTCAAGAAGTGCCCATTTCCAAATCGAGAGAGCACAACGCGCAAACGTGTCGATGATTGATTGTTTCTCGACGGTGGAAGAAGCAGAATTAAGAATTAGAAACCCGTTTGTCGTCGCGAGTTTGCGAATCCACGGCGAGACCCACACGGCGGGGTCCCTTGCATCTCTAATGGATTTGATGTCCGGTGTCAGAATCGGGAGAAAACAGACCTGAAGCTGGTGGTGAAATTTGGAACCGGAACCAATCCCAAGCCGAGCTGGCCAAATGTCGACGGTTTTTTTGACGGTAACGACGGGGTCTCGGTGTGGGATTCGGCGCTGGTTCGACTGGTCTCCGGTGGTCAGATTTTGACGGGCGACCAATTCTTCGCGGTGTCCACCAAAATGGAGTAGCTCTCTCGCCGTGCGAACTCGCAGCAACGGTTGGCAAACGATGGTGTTACGACCACCGCGCTCTTCCCACCTAGGGAAGGAGTTCCCGTTCGCCTTCGAGAACTTCAACGGCACGGTTACCGCACGGTATTTCGAATTCTTTTGCAACCGCTTTTTTGCGTACCGCGTTTGGCGTAAAGGCGTTGCTTTTGGATGCAATCGGTGGTGCAGTGGTCAAGCCCCTCGTTTCGCTGGTGGTCAATAATGGACGAAAGTCCACAGTGCGGTGTGTGTGGCGCAGAGCAAATTAGCAACGTGTGTGACGCAAATGGCGGTAACTGACTCTGGCCACAGCGGCGGCTGCTGAGGTGATTGCACATTTCCGCGACAGACAAATTGGGGTTGGGACAAAATTACTGGCACTCTCTGGGGTCTCCACTCGGGGTAGTTATCCTTCTAGAAGGATTGGCTGGTTCAGATAAAATAAATAAAATATGGACAGACTTGTCCCCAATGTCCGAGCGGCCTAAAATAGACTTTATGCAATGACCTTGTGTGTCGGGAAATGTTTGTACAAAAACTTGAGACAATTAACAGCTTGAATGGTACACGCACATCCCCAAGGTCGGCATTTGTAGGAGTCGATAATGGCCACCGATGGGCGAGGTGTCAAGTGGAATGATACTTTTTTGTCACAACAGTCGGCAACACAACAAATAGTCCGTTTTGTTGGATAGAAGGTTCTAGTATTTTGGAAAAAAAAATTTCTTCGGAACATTCTGAAACGCGGGATCTTAAATCCCTCCATCTAACCCTAAATAAGAGAATGTTTTGTATTGGGTTATCCAGTCACTAGTTTTGGGTGCATTGGCTTCTCTTGCACGACATGTGGATTTTCCGGTCCCCAAACACGACAATTATGTTTATTAACATAACCGTGAAGATTAACATTTCCAGAATGAAGTTTAACGTCCAGAAAGTCAAGTAATCGATAGTTTTGAATCCAAGCACTAGATGGATTTAATAGATACGGAACCGCCACAAACCTTACTTTGGAGCGATCCTGAAGCATTCCTTAAATAAATTGGTGCTAGGAATTGGTCTCTAGACCGAGACCTCTTCTTGAATACTAGGTATTGTCGTGGCCATTTAATAATTCAGTTCAGTTTATTTAAATGTATGAGAATATTATGATGTTTTATGGTTGATTTAGTATTAGTATAATCCTTCGTTCCGGAACCTTAACGATTATCCTAAAAAAGTTAACTTACGCCATGCAATACTCCCAGCAGGGTCTTCTAATAACACTGTTCATTAGACTCTGCTGCACGATTTTAATGGCTCTTCATTACAAAAAACGCCCCTGCACTGCGCTTCGCGGTGCAGCGCATGGCCCCGCCAAGAGAATAACAGTTCCCCACCCAGAGACCAGGCGCATTCCGTACGCCACGCACCGTTCGGCGGCATTCAATTCTAGACGGCTCACACACCCACCGAGCTGCCCTCGCTCGGACGTCCAACGACGACGAGGATGGGCCTTGAGATGAGCAACCCGTTGGTCGGGCAGGTATTAGCGCGGCCAACACCCACCCCAATCTCGGGTGTGCTGGCTCAAGCTTCGTACAGCTTCATCAACAGCGCCACACCTCCACACCGCGGGCCGGGCACTCAATCCCCTTCCTCGGTGCGAAACTGTGCAATTAGCGAACATTAAAACCTGGCAATAAATAGACCCCTCCGGTGAGGGTTCCCCTTGATCCCCCCGGGGGAAAACAATACAACCTCCCCTGGAACCGCCGCGCGTTGGGGTTAAAACCCGGGACAGGTAGATTGCACGAACTCCACGCAACTTCACCTCAACGGGCTGGTCAGTAGTTGGTGTACATTGACGTTCCAATTGGTTCCGAACCTCCGCGGCCATCCAGCAGTCCGGCCACGACTGCTCATTACTGCTTCCCCGACGTCTCCCGGCATCGACTTCAATTTATCAGCCGCCGCGTTCGGCTCGATGGAAACTCATTTCCATTTCAACGCCCTCGCCACCACCTGGCCAGGTTCAACAACACTCCTCCTGTCCGACTATTGTTTCTGGGCTTCAACCGAAGGTGGGGTCGCCTAGCGGCATTCCCGAGTCAAGGTTATGACGATCGGCAAGTAACACGCGCAGGCCCTCGATCTCGGTCTCGGTCCATTTTCCACCCTCGACCGTTGTAGAACGACGAAGCTCTGGTGGTCCGGCGGTGGTCACGTCTGGGGTTCGAAAAAATCCGGTCTCGAAACGAATCTGCTAGAATTAATATTTTGTGCCCTTTGTGGATGATGAGGTTCCCAAGCCTCAGATGACGCACCCCGGGCCGGACCAACGGTTGGCAGTCCGTTAGGCAGCCCGTAGTGGTAAGTGACCTCCGGTAATTGGTTCCGTGGCAGTGAGTTGCAAATTATGATCGACCCACGATCTGTGCTCGCGGAACTCGCTTTGGCTTTGGTGCTGCCACCGGATGAGGTGACCGTGGAGATTTTGGAAAGTGGTTCCACAACTACGAAGCCACCCCGCGGATCGCGGCGCTGCATATTCATCGCCGAGATGATGAAGGGCCAAGCTCGGTGAAGCTCGGTGATTTTGGCCGCTGTTGCCGCCGGATCTAGTTGGAAAGAAAATCTAGTTTACGGGGCCACCGCCGCGGAGTCGGAACCGCTAGACGGTCGGTCCGCGTGCCGCGTGCGGAAGTGTGGTGGTCAAATCTTGGCGTGGAAATTAGAAATCCACTTCCTCGGATCGACCGGGGCCACCACCCTCTCGTGCATGGTGATTAGCAGATGCTTTGGCCGTGAAGTTCCCGGCAGAAGACTGACCACTTCACGGCTCATCGTTCAGCTGCGTAAGAAGCTCCACATCACGTGTCGATCGCGGCACTCCGTGAATGTCTTACATCGCTCTAGTTGCGATGCAGCACCGTGTTGTCGAGCACGGGATGCTTTCTAGCCCACCCTCTCCGGTCCATTATGGTCCTTGGCAGACATCACCGTTGGCACCGTTTTGCTCTTAGCTTCCTATAGGGCCGGCCCCCCTATGGGGCCCAATTCTGCACATCATCAACCACGACCGACCTCCTCACCCGGGTGCGTGTGCGTGGCGTGATGTATGGCCATTTGGCAAGGTTCGCCCCCCGAAATCGGTGCACTTAATGGCCACCCTCCGAGAGAAACCTTCGCCCCAGCGCTGACGGTTCTCGCAATTTGGAGCATCTGAAGGACTGTGACTGTGCGGCGGTGCTCTCTGAGTTTTCGGACGAACCCAGATGAGGCTACGTCCGAAGAAGAGTGGTTTAATTTATGGTGGCAACACACATTCGGCACCAAGAGAGAGACAGAGACCTCAATAGAGATCCTTCTTGTAAGAGGTCTGTTAAAAAAGTATCGCGAATGTTGTGTGTTTTCCAAAATTGTTTATTTCCACATTTCCGGGAGTTTTTGGCGGATTACTTCGGGCAAATTGCGCATAGCTTACAGGTAATGTTCCTGACCGTTCTACCCTGTGGCAAGAACTCATGATGCTCCCGAAACTTTTTGAACAGATCATGTTAGAAAGTTGCTAAAGTCTTAAAAAATAATTTACATTTTGCCCATCGTAAACCTTGTTGTAGCGCACCAATTAATGAAGAATTCTCTCTCTTTTTCCTCCAGGTGACATCACTCAGAAAGGATACGAAAAGAAGCGAACGAGACTCCTGCAGCCATATTTGTCCAAAAATGTGCAGCACGGTACGTAACACAGCCCTCGGTGGGCCGCCCAAATTTAGTGTCCAGACTTTAGTGGACCCCCAAAAAAAGAACCCTACACCGACCGGGGGGAGAGTCTCACGACTCGACTTATGATTTATGGGGACGCCACGGTCGAACGCGAGGAGCGACCACTTTATATTGCTGGTGGTGCATGTGTGGGATTAAATGATTAAATCGCTGTCAATTAACACACCGGTGCACGCCTGGTCCATTAATCAGCGGAAAAGCGTTGGCGGACAAATTGTTGCCTGCTCTGTGGTCCTGCTTCTTTTCGGCGGTGAAGATCGCGCCAACCGGCCGAAAAATGCAACGAAAAGACACACACCAGCAGATCGATGGCAGTTTTCCACTTTCGCAGGCGTCGGGCGGTCTTTCGGAAAAAGGCTCCAAAGTTTCCAGTTTTCCCGTAGCTCATTATGTCCACTTAAAGGCGCCTGTCCGACCAAGGTTGCGCAATGTCTCTCGGGTGTCTCTTTTAATGACTGAATGTCGCAAGAATGCTGGCCGGGTCTGGCTGCTGGTGTCTCTTCTCTGGTCCGCTCCGTCCGTCCGTATAATTATGATTACTTCACTCGCCCGAGAACGTCTCACGGACTCTTGGCAGGGCGTAGAGAGCTTCTCTCTTTCTCTCCCTGGTTGTTGACATGTTCAATAATTTCGTACATTACGGGGACGGTCGTAATGCTGATTTATGGTGCGCCGCGTCTCCTCGCGAGATTACAGCTCAGCGGTCCGGTGCGCTAAATGCCATTCGCGGACTCACTCAGAGTGAGAGGTTGTGGCGGCAGATTGCTTTGCGAGGCTTTGCGCGCAGTTTAATCTTCTTAGCTTGAGGTCTGAGAGGACTTAGAATCGGCACTCGGCAAGTGGGGCTCGCGTGGAGCAAGTTTTGAGGTGGTTGAGTCCAGGCTACGCAACCGGACATCGGGTTTAAGTAATTTATTTTCGATTGGAGTCCAACCCTCTGCCGGAGTCCCGACGGGTGAATGTTTGTGTCGATCGATCACCCGGATGTCGGACTCTTGGCTCGGCACGGCTCGGGGAGCGTCTTGATTAGAATTGATGATCATACTCCTCGTACCCAGAACCCACACACCCAATACCTTGTGCCGGCTGGAGCTTGGTTTGCTTTCATTTCGAGGCTGCTTTCGAAGGGCGCCACGTCCTAAGGCATACTTTCGGGTACCAAATCTCGGGCAGGAAATCGGTGTTACGAAGGGTTGCTGCTGCGCCCTGCGTCCACACGATTACGAGTTTCCTCACGATTACGAAGAGGTCCAGGAAGGGCTCAATCAATATCTAACCACCTAACATGTCCAGATTGAGTCCGAGATTTAGGTCCGATAAATTCCCAGTGCGTCAAACTATTTGTTACGCGCTCTAACAGGAAGTTGGAAATAAGTTTTCCAACCATTTGTTTATCACATAACTCACGAATGGTGCGTTTTAGTTACGAAGTTCGTCGCTGAGATTGGCCCTTCTCGGCGATTGTGAAACAGCGCCCCCTGTCGGTGGGGAATATGCGAATCGGTTCTATAAATCGACACTTAATCGGTTCTTACCAGAATGGATCTTAGTAGACATCGCGATGAGGTTAGTTGCGTGTCAGAAACGAATGTCAAATGAAGTCCGCGAACATTCCGCAAAAGGTCCAATAACTGTAAGTGCACGGCAATCACAATTCGGACACTATACCTCAATAAAGCCGAACCATTTACAGTTTTGATGGTGGCACGTTAGCCACGTCACCGCTACCGCTTTTCGCTTTCTTGCTCGCGGAGAAAGTCCGGAAAGTGCACTTGTGGACACGCTGTCTGCCCGGAACGGTGGTGACATGGTGTGTGTACAGGAATTACAACCCCAGAGACAGAGAGACGCCCCAGCCTCGTCGTCGCGTGCAGTTTTCGGTCGCGAAAATTCCAGCCCATCATAAACGCTGTGAGACAATTAGGTCCGGAGGCCAGCCGGCAAGAAAGTGGAAAATTGCCAACAACAATTGTAGTGTGTGTCGCGCCCGAGAGAGATGGATGGAGTGAAGTCGGCTCGTTACACACGTCACGGCTCGTGTGCGTAACTTTTGTGCCATAACAATTAGTAGGTATCTGTCCCGTAGTAGCTACCGGAAGCCGGCTGACCTCCGGGCGCGGAAGTTCGGACGCATGACGCATTCCATTCGCGGGACTTACATGTTTAACCAACCTTTCATGCTTCCTGCACCGAGTAGCGTAGAGTAGAGTAGAGTAGAGGGTTCCATGTGTCCGTTTGGTGGTGGGTAGTACTCTTGTAATGTTCATCCCAATTACTAACTTTCCCACTCTAGGTAGTGGAGGAGGCAGCAACAATCCGGGCTACGTCAACGACATCCAATCGCACCTTCATCATCCAACGTCCCAGTCCCAGCAGAAGCAGCAGAACATCTTTGCCTCCTCCGGCAGCACTGGTGGTGGTGGTGGTGGTGGTGGCGGTGGTAGTAGTAGAGACAGAAACGATCGGTCCAGCAGTGGTGGACATCACCATTCCTCGTCCCATCAGCAGCGCGAGCAGCAACAGCGCGAGCAGCAGCAGCTCCAGCAGAACCGAACCCGTCGCAGCACGCAACGGAAGGTGACGCACAACGAGAAGCGCTACCACTCAGGTTAGATCCCTTTGCAACCTGTAGTCCTTGGCGGCCGTCTCAGGTGGGGGACGTTCCGCGGCACGCGGAGGGGTGTCCTCACTGCGTCCTACTTTGGAATGGCCCCTTTTTCCAGCAACCAAGCCCATAACTTCTGGGGATCCCCCCCACCAGAAGGGAGGCCGTTAGTCTTGCTTCCCGTTAGAGCCCCCGATGTATTTATTTGGCCACCACCAGCACCACAGCAAGTGAGCGAGAGAGAGGTTCCACCCAGGGTGTGTGTCGTTCGTTCGGATCACCCCGGGAAACGGGTTTAATTTGATGAGCACCTCTGGAAACTAATCGATGTTAGCGCGGGATTTTCGGGCTCTCCGTCCCGCTACGTAGAGCGATCGGGCTAACGAGTTTCTTTTCAACCCTCTCGGACTCAGAAGTGAAGACTGATGGCTTTTTATGGGCCCTTTTGGGGCTACGTAACACTTTTGCGATTTTTATTCCTCATCTCTTTCGATCGCGCTGACTCTCTGACGTGGTGGTGGCTTCCCTTTCGGTTCGGTGCTTATGATGTTTGGGTTCTTGATTTGCCTTGCCTTGATTTGCTGAGCTGGTTTTCCATTTCTTGTTGGGTGATCTTGAGTGATCGCCCAGTTATTGAGGTACGTGTGCCTGAGTAGCGGTAGCGCAGCGGACACGGTCCATAATTTTAGCTCCAACCGAAGATGATTCTATTCTTCCTCTCACGGGTTGATGATGATGATGGTGATCGGTTGCGGATCCCCCGTATCACATTTTGGAGCGACCGGTAATTTTAGAGGGCTGCCGGGAACCGGAGAACCTCACGGCAGTATGGTGGCCAAGGTCGTAAACCACCGGCCGTGAAGCCGGCTCCGGCTCTGGGAAGGAAATTGGGGAAGATCGCGTCGTCCGGACGAAGATCATCTCAGCCACAGATCGACGCGGGGGTCCGTGGTCGAACCATTAGCCACTAATTGTGACCATCTCTGGTGGTGGCGCTGATCTGTCCCCTAGCATAGCCAGCAGTAGCAAGCCTACGCACGCCAGATCCGCGCCGGTGTCGTGGCGCCCCAAAACATTAACATACCGTCAGGGTTTCGGACACACCGTAGTTGCTGTAGGTTGTGGACTCTAACAAATATGCATATTTTATTGCCGGCTGCTATAGGAGCTGCTTGTGGCTGGTGGTTTAGTTACACCCTGTTTTGTGTCCTCTTGTATGTTGTTGTAAAACTGTTCCATCCCTAATCTCCCCGGAATCCACATACAGGGTAGTTCGTGTTTTTTGCTGTGTGTTTTTATTACGTTGTGTTCAATTCAATCACCTATTTTAACTTGTTTGTTTCGTTTTTCTTTTTTTCTTTTCTCTTGGCGACCTCACCTCTCTTTCTCGCTGCATGCGCGCGCGCTGTGTGGTGTTGTGTTCCATTTACTCTCTGTTCCATTTCGTTGTGTTGTGTGCTTTGTACTTTTATGTTTTACTTTACGTGTACCTTAATTTAAACAACATAAACTCACGCCGCCTCTGCACATACGCCGATCATATACGCACACACTGGCACCAAAATGGCGATGGGTCGTCCAAAAATTTGCACCGCACACACACACGCACGCCCGCCCGCTTAGCTGCTGGACGGCAGCCCGATGTGCTGCAGGCGGAAGAGTCGGTCGTCCTGCGGCCGGCGCCCCACCCGATCTCCGGCATTCCGGTGTCCCATCAGCTGCTGCTACGCAAACAGCAACAGCAGCAGCAACAGCAACACTCACGCAGCAGCCATCCCCCGTTGTCCACCACTACCTCATCCGGGTCGGCATCCTCGGCGGCTGGTGGCGTCGCGTCGGCCCCTCACCACCACGACCTTCTTGTGCCATCCGTAGCCGCGTCAGGACAACCGGCCGGCGGTGGACCACCGGGACTCTACTCCTCGGCACTGGTGGCGGCCGCCGCCGAGGCGTTGGTCCAGTTCAAAGCGACGCGCGCCGCCCCACCACCACCGACGGCCGGAGGACGGGAGGATCCGGCGGCCACCGGCAATGTGATAATGCGCCCCAAAACGCATCCCTCGTCCGCGGAACCGACGGACGACCGGTCAAGTAATAGTCCTGCCGGCGGCGCGATGGTGACGGCGGCGGCGGCGGCGGCCGAGGGCAAGAATAGTAGAAATAATAGGAGAATTGGACGGCACGAGAGTCGCTACACCAGTGGTAAAAAATGCAACCTGCACCCCGTCTGCACCCCGTCCGAACATCATCCAAAAACATCTCACTTCCGTCTTATTTGATTTTGGCACGCCTTTTTCGGTTTTCTGGTTTTTCCCCGCTGTTAGCATCTACGTTTGATCCGTACCGTTCCTACGTTCTCTCTATTTCTTCTACTTTTCTTCCGAACCTAACCTTTACCTAACTTTTACCTAACCCCGAACTGTACATAGATCCTTTCGCTTACCTTAACTTTAAGATGCGATAAGAAGAGTCTTCTTTCTGGCATCGGCAGATGTAAAACTACATCGAAAACTAATTATCAGTAGACAACACTAATCTTAAAACTCTATGTTGTCGATCGATGATCTCGAGCTAAGCGATCAAGCGTTTATTGTTTAAACGGTCGATCGATGACTAGTGAAGCTGCATGTTTGAAACTAATTGTGTATTTGTCGTCTTTGTGTCCTTTTTTCAGTTCATTATTTACTATTGCCTATGCCATTTAACCACAGCTTTAACCAGATTTAAAGGTTTTCGGTCTGATTCTAATTTTATTACACGATCATAACGTACAACAAGGTTATATTTTTCTTATTGCAATATTTCTTTATATAGGCCATCAATGGTGATTCATCATGACACATACTATTTAAGTGTTAAATAATTCCGCCATTTTTCAGTCGATTTTGACAAATGAACAAGATAAATTTGGGTATAGAATGCCTTTAATTGATAATCCACTCAGAATACAGTATCGATCAAATGATCGCCTCCATTAGACAAACAAAAAGCGGCCGTTTTTGGGCATTCTTCATGGTATTTGAAAAGATTTCGGGCGTAATAGCAGTAATTTCCGTTGTGATGCTAGCTTTCAGTTCTTCAATGGTTCGGTTGGCTGGCATAAACCTTACTCTTCAAACAGCCCCACAGATAGAAGACAGAAGAAATTGGGCAACAATAAGCATGCACAGTTTTCCCAGTTTCCCCAGTTGAATGATTATTTTCAATGTAGAGCTCTACAATTTAAACCCGCTATTTAAATTGATCCTTGACTAAAACAGCATAGACTGATGTTTCAGAATCTGGGTGATTTGTCAAAATCGGCTGACAAATAGCAGAGTTATATAACATTTAAATAGTATTTGTCCTGATGAATCGCCCTGATGTCTTAACGGGACGAGACTTCGGCTTCGTTCGATTTAAGTTCCCTTCCGAAAGATTATTTGTCATAATTATTAGTACATCGATGAATTAGTATAGACAGATGAAACAATCAAACGATGGGGCTTACTGTTTCACTCATATCCCTTTTGCTATCAAGTGTTATGGTCCATAAGATGGCCAATAATTTAGTGACGCGCCGCCATAACACCTACCTGTGTTGATAATTGCACCATTTTGCCGATCGCCACGAAAAGCAAAACGGGACAGTTATAAAACAACCCATCGTCTTCGAAGTCCCAGCGCTTCAACTACCCCGTGCGGTCATCGACAATTTTAATTTATTTTCGAAAGGCCCCACTATGTGAAAGGCCCCACTGAGTGTGCTTCGCGCGCCATACACACGGTGCCTTCATTAGGCCTGGGCTAATGTTTTATATTGAGCTCCCCCGCCGGTCTAATGGTGATTTTCGGTTCGGGCAACTATTGCCGGTGGCCTCAGTGGTGCGTAACTAAACGACTGACCGCTATCGCCACGGGTTACGTGGCGCAATCGATCAGTCGGTGTAATCGGATCGGCATGTGCGCTCGCTAGGCGAGTGAACTTCGCGCGATATCCGAGTCAGCAAATCGGTTCTGCAAAACATAACAACACCCGCCCCCGTGGGGAGGGCGTCCATCCATTTAATGGAGGCATGTTTTGCATTTCGCGCCCCCGGTGGCTAATTTCGCGTCAATTATGCGCTAATGAGAAGGAAAAGTAAGAAACAAAAACCCGAGCTCCGGCGGGGTTCCACTTTCGGTTCGCGAGGTGTTTTGCATGATACACAACCCGTATTCGGTCAGTGTTTTTGGTTTGCGGTTACGTTTGCCGTGTTGTGTTGTCGGTTTTGTTTCTGCATGCAAATAACTCACCGCCTAAAATCCTCGCTTGTAGTTTAGTTCATCTTCGGATAGCAATCGCATGTTTTACGCGCACCCGTCTTGGGTCTTTCAACCCGCACCAGCAGGAATGTAAAAGGGGAAGGCCCAGAAAGTCGACGAACTAAAGAGAGCCGGGTTAGAAATTCGGACAGGTTTCGGATGACAGAGCTCCCCAAGCCCAAGCTCACGGTCGCTGATTGATGGGGTTCCTTCCCAAGCTCCTCCAGACATCGATCACCTCCCGCCCGAATCGCGAGTCGATCGATTATTTGCCCCCACAGCACCCTGGTGATTGACACTTGCCCACCGATCAAGTTCAGCCCCACAGATGCCGGTTTGACCACCGGTTTCGGTTGGCCAAAATCGGGTTGACCAACGAGTTTGCTTGCTGCTCAGCGGACGGCCGGCAGCGACTTACGTAAGCCAGTGGACCGAATGTCACTTCGAAGGCGCGTCGTCGTATAAGTCTCGTTACGGTTTTCAAGAGCAAGGTCTGTGGGGCCTAGCTTAAGAAGGCTGTCAAACGGGTACGCCAACGGTCACGCGTTCACATAATTTAGCTCCCAAAGCTCTGTCCGAAGTCTGATTAAATCGGTGACACACACTGAGCCGCACTTCGCAGCGTCAGTATAGGTCGTAGGCCGAGATTGATAGCGTGTTGCGTGTTCTCACGAAATGATCACCGCGATCGAGACCAACGCGTATCGAAGACCCCACGTTTTTGTCCGATGCTCTCAAGCGCAACCAGATCGTTAATCGATCTTCGCAGCGCAGCAGCAGCGATCAACATCAATCTTGCACCGGAGAAACCTCCACATTCGGGCTCAAAACGTGGCGCCCGACGATATGGTGGTGATAATTTTGACCCACGCATATGAAGGCCTTCGGCATAGATTCCGGCCAAAAAAGGTTGACACACTGCATCCTCTACGTGGGCATAATTTGAGGCTATCAAAAAATATGATATTTTTATTATAAAACGTAGCGTCGCTTCGAGTCCGGCCCATCAATCACATCGCCCCGAGCGCGGCAGTAGCTTCACCAGCTAATGAGAAACCATTCCCTCCGCGGCGGGGTTCGTTCATGATTTATCCATTACCTAGCCACAATGGTGCCGTCGCCCACACGCGACTTAATGGGGCGAGCTAGAGACCTAGAGCGAAACGGAAGCCCCACTAAGCCCTCCCTCGGCAGAGATCTGCGCCAAAAAGGGGTCTTAATAATGATCTTGTCATGATGAACAACTAAATAGCTAAATGAAGCTCTCTCTCTCTGGTGATGCTGGTGGTGGTCATGCTGTAGTTGATGGTTCTAGTGATGCCAACCCACCCACACGCCATCACGTGTCATAGTTCCGCCCTGTTACTAAGCTCGCTCCCTAGCCCTATACTAAACCGCATCCGAGGTCTTTCAACCCGCTCCACCCGAAAAGATCCGCACATCGTTTCATCGTTTTCGTTTCGTTTGCTCTCTTTCTTCCTTCTCTCTCTATTTCTCTACTGTGTACGCGCTTCGTGTGTTGCTTACCCACCATCATCACACCATCATCGCACAATGATCATCATATCATCGCGCTCAACCCATCTGACCTTCGATCATTCGACGACAACACGACGATGCTGATGATGGCCCAAATCTCTCTGGTGCTGCTCCCGTCACACCCGCAAATGACACTTTAATCGACGGATGGCGGCGGCGGCCGGAACACGCGGAATCGACACACGATATCCGACGCCCATTAACAATCACAATCATCATCATCACACACGCTCGCGCCCGTAAAAACAATCACAAAATGTCTCTTTTTTGGTGCCGCTTTCAATCTCCCAAAAACACACACACACCATCACCATATCGCGCACGCAGAGGTACGCCAGGAAGCGGTCCAGCAGGCGCTGGCGGCGTTGAAGAATCGTCCCAAACCTAGCTTACCAATGCCATCCAAGCGCAGCTCGGTCCTAAACCGTAGCCCCGAGCGCGATCATGACGATTCAGGTAAATCTTCCGCAAAGCCCATCATTCCGCGCTGCTCACGCTGCCCTGTGGATGCCTTACGGAATGGGACACTCCGGACCGGCTTCTGGTGCACTCCATTCCGCAAGCACCCGCAGGGTGATCGTAGCGATCACAACTCCTTTTGAGCAGGGCAAGATCTGCGAATTGGGTTCGTGAATAATCGCAGATCACTCCCAATTCGCAGATCTTCGACCTGCGAACGCTGTCCAGTTTCACCGCGCATGCGTCCCGTAAACCCAGAAACATCTCACACACGATCTCATACACGATCACAGAGGATATCGAATTGCTGCTTTTCAAAGATTTGCTTATTGGCCACCGCGTGCGCTAGAAGATCGTCCCGAAATTAAGAATCCCTTACGTCTTCCTGTCCACTTCTCGGGTCTTGTTGTTTAAAAATCCTGCGAATGGTCCTTTGAAAGACCCGTGATCCCGATCGATCGCACCTCAAAGAAACGGTTCCTAACGGTGATCCTCACTTCCGTTTTGCAGACTCCAGTACGGAGGACGAATCCATACCGGAGGAGGGCGTGCTGGGCAGAATATCGACCCCGGACCGGGACAACTACAATCTGCCCCGTGATCACATTCTCACACGGGAACCGATGCGTCTGCCGTCGTCCCGGGATCATCACCACGGTCAGCAGCAACCCCTACCGTCGTCGAAACAGGCTCCACCGCCCCTACCAACCCACCATCGGCCACCGCAAACCATTCCGACGCAACCGCAAAACATTACGCAACAACACGCCACGCTCTCCGACACGTCCAGCGCCGGATCGCCACCGGCCGTGCACCGTAACCAGCACCACTCGGGCTACCCGCAGCAGCAGGGCAAGGGCGGCGGCGGCTACGACATGACCGACCTGAGCGAGTTTCAACCCCAGCAGCGACCGTACGCCGCACCGGATATCACACAGTTCTCGGCCAACACCCGGCGTGGGGCGGATCGCGTGACGCGCTACGTGAACCTTGCCAATCAGGAACCGGGCGACACGAGTACGGCCGGCCGGTGGAAGGTGTCGGCGAAGATACAGCAGCTACTGAACACACTGAAGCGCCCGAAACGGCGTCCGCTGCCGGAGTTTTACGAGGACAACGATATCGAGCTGGAGATCGCGGCCAATCCGAAGGATCCGAACGCACCGAAACCGGAGGGCAGCCTCATGACGCCGGTGCAGGGCGAACAGCTGATCGTACCATCCGGGTTGCCGCGTACCCTCGAGGCGGCCCTCCAGCGGTACGGAACGAGCTCGTTTAAGGCCCCGATGGCGACGGTGCTCGATCCGAACGGCAAGATGACGACGACGCTCACCTACGGCAAGCTGCTGTCGCGGGCCCAGAAGATCGCGTACGCTCTCTCGACCAAGGTGTTCAGCAAGGGCCCCGAGCAGGTCGCCCTCAAGCCGGGCGATCGGGTGGCCCTCGTTTACCCCAACAGTGATCCGCTGAAGTGAGTCCCCTGGGCACCGTGGAACCAACCAAGCGACGGTTACTAATCAGTCGTATTTCTTTTTAGCTTCCTAACGGCCTGGTACGGCTGTATGTTCCGTGGGCTGGTGCCGCTACCGATCGAGTTGCCCCTCTCCAGTTCCGACTCGCCACCGCAACAGGTCGGCTTTCTGCTCAGCTCGTGCGGTGTCCACGTAGCGCTCACCTCGGAAGCCTGTCTGAAGGGGCTCCCAAAGTCATCGACCGGTGAGGTGGCCAAGCTGAAGGGTTGGCCCCGGTTGCACTGGTTCGTGACGGAGCACCTACCGAAGGTGCCGAAGGACTTTAACACGAGCAACAATCGCATCAGCGAAGACTCGAGCGCCTACATCGAGTACACGACCGACAAGGAGGGCAGCGTGATGGGCGTCACCGTGACGCGGCAAGCGATGATCAGCCACTGCCGCGCGCTCACGATGGCGTGCCACTACACCGAGGGCGAAACGATCGTGTGCGTGCTCGACTTTAAGCGTGAGGTTGGCCTCTGGCACAGCATCCTGACGGCGGTGCTGAACGGAATGCACGTACTGTTTATTCCGTACGCTCTGATGAAACTGCGGCCCTCGTCCTGGATGCAGCTCATCACCAAGTACCGCGCGTCGTGCTGTCTGGTGAAGAGCCGCGACCTACACTGGGGACTGCTGGCCACGAAGGACCACAAGGAGATCTCACTGTCGTCGCTCCGGATGCTGCTCGTGGCGGACGGTGCCAATCCGTGGTCACTCTCGAGCTGCGATCAGTTTCTGAGCGTGTTCCAAACGAAGGGCCTCCGCCCGGATGCGATCTGTCCGTGTGCGAGCAGTTCCGAAGTGTTTACGGTGTCCCTGCGACGCCCGGGACGATCGGCAGCCGGTGGATACAATCAGTCGGCCACAGGACGGGGTGTGCTGTCGATGTCCGCTCTGTCGCACGGCGTCGTGCGGGTTGACAGTGAAGATTCCCTCACCTCCCTTACGCTGCAGGATTGCGGGCAGGTTATGCCGAGTGGTAAGAGCCCTCAGAGTGGTCACCAATGTGGTCCGTCGGTTAACCGTACGCGTTTCTATTCACTTTCCGTAGCTACGATGGTTGTGGTTAATGCCGAAGGACCTCCGGTGTTGTGCAAAACGGATCAGGTCGGTGAAATCTGCGTTACCTCAGGCTCGAGCGGTACGGCCTACTACGGTCTGGAGGGTATGACCAACTCCACCTTCAAGGTAAGCGGCCAATCGTGAGACACTCGGAGCCGGGTTATTCACCGGTTTGGTTTGTTTTGACAGGTCCAACCACTGGCGGACGCACCCGTCATGAAGGACGGTGAAACGATCCCGGCGAAGCCGATCAACGACGAGATGTACGTCCGGAGCGGACTGCTGGGTTTCCTCGGTCCCGGTGGGCTGGTGTTTGTGTGTGGTTCGCGCGACGGGTTGATGACCGTGACGGGCCGGAAGCACAACTCGGACGATATCATTGCCACGGTGCTGGCGGTCGAACCGATGCGGTTCATCTACCGCGGACGGATTGCCGTGTTCAGTATCCGGGTGCTGCGGGACGAGCGCGTGTGTGTGATTGCCGAGCAGCGCCCGGACTGCTCGGAGGAGGAGTCATTCCAGTGGATGTCGCGGGTGCTGCAGGCGGTCGATTCGATCCACCAGGTCGGTATCTACTGCCTGGCGCTCGTACCACCGAACCATCTGCCGAAGACGCCCCTCGGGGGCATCCATCTGACGGAGGCGCGCCGGCGCTTCCTCGAGGGGTCCCTCCATCCCGCCAACGTGCTGATGTGTCCGCACACGTGCGTCACCAACCTACCGAAACCACGCGAAATTCACCACGGTACGTCCCATTTTCATCCTTTTTTCGTGACGCTTTTTGTATGTGTGTGCTGTATGTGTGGAATGTAGCGCATCTTTGTGTGCTCTTGTGTACGTGTGCGTGTTCGTGTGCATAACGCTGTTTGAATCCCCACTGCTGCTGCTGTTAGTGTTTGGCATTGTTTTTCGTTCATTGCGTTTCATTTTGTTCCATTCCCCGCGAGTCCTACCCTGTCGAGGACAGGGCAACAAGTTGTTGTTTCATCACGTTTAGACCTTTAGACGCCAGCGACCAACGCTCAAAGTAGATTGCAGCACCGCGAGCCCAGGAGTTAGGAGCGTCATGGATGATTGGAAGCCAATTGATAGGAATATTTGCCAACAACTTTCCAATGCTATTTCTGTCTTTATACTATTCCAATCAATTGCCTTCCAATCTGGTTTATTTTGTAAAATAGTTCATCAACGCCACATTTTGAGAATGCTTTAGAAGTGAGACCCCCTTCGAAAGCGCTTCTCAAGATGAGGATTAGTATTAGTCCTTTTTCTGTTTATCCCCACATTCGTCTGTGTTACTACCCCCGTCGTCGACACCGCCCCAACCCCCGAGAAAGGCGTAGCTTTCTGGCGTTCCGAACACCTCTTCACGTGGCCGTGGTTTTGCAAAGCACATCAGCACCTTCTGTCCCTCTGCTACTACACACCACCACCACCTTCCTGGTTCCTTCCTTCGTTCCTGGTTTCCCTGGTTTTCGGAATGGTTTCACGGAGCTCGGAGCTTCTTCCCGCTTTCCAGTCACACTAAAAAAACCCGCCCCTTATGATGTCCTCCCCCGTGTTTCCGCCCCCGTTTTGGATCATTCTCAATGGATTGGCATAATACTAGTACTAATTTGCTATAATTCGTTGGTTGGCCGTTGATTTCGTATGGTTTTTGATTTTCTCAAAATTAATATCATTTTCTCTCTCTCTCTCTTCTCTCTTCTTAATTTTCTTTTCAACATAATGCTGCTCTGCTCTCCTCACAAAATAATAATGAATCGTGCGTGCAAAACAAAAACAAATTACAATTACTAAACAAAATGCGAACGCCGCCGCGTACTAACCTGTTGTGAACCCTCCCCGGTGCCGGTTTGGTTACACCCTTGGTTGACTTAACATAACCACACACACACACACACACTCCACGGTTTTGGATTTGGAAACGCGCGTGTTATTTGGTTTTTCTGATATCATCCATCTGGCCACCTCTCTGCGACTGCGATAACTACTATTGCCACGTAAAAATGAATGACAAACTTTGCCACCACAAAATCACGAATGTCAAACACAAAACAATGCCACAACAACAACAAAATCACACTGCGAACACTGCGGGTGTTTTGGGTCAATCGCGTTGCCACCTTATGCCGTCCTGTGACCAACACCGCCACCATCACCCCGCCATCACCATCATCATCATCACCGTTCGCCATCGACCCACGTGTGGGGTGGACCACCTGCATTTGTACATACGATCATCGTTGTCCGTTTGATTTTTTTATGGTTTTGAAAACTTCCCATTTTTTGTGATTTCTGTTTTGTTTCCGTATTCACATTTCACTCACAAACAAAACTGCAAACACGCGATCGCAAAAATAAAAATTTGCTCACGATCACTCGCGTCCCCACACGTTGATCACCAAACCAACAACATTGTTATCATCATCCTCACACACACATTTTCACCAAAACACTGATCACCACCCCATCATCATCACCCGTCGTCCGTGAACGATAAATGGCAAACCGACTAAAATCAGGCTCTATCCAACAACTTCAAATTTCCGGCACCTCGTCGTCGTCGTCGGCCACGAACCTCGTCGTCGGCGGTGGCAACGCGGCGGTCAACATCATCGCCGGCACTCCGGGCGGTCCGGGTGGTGCAGATGCCTCCGTCGGTCCGGCCTCGGTCATGGTCGGCAATCTGGTGCAGGGCAACCGGCTTGCCTCTGCCCAGGGCCGCGACATCGGGCTTGCCGATGACAACGAGCGTAAGGTAAGTTAGCGGCCACTCGCCCCGTATCACCCGACACTCGCTTAGTTCTCCCTCCGCCTCTCTACTTCCAGCACCAACTGATCACGGGTGTGCTGCGATGGCGCGCCAGCTCATCGCCCGATCACGTCCTCTACACGCTGCTCAACTCGAAGGGTGCGGTCGCAAAGACGCTGACCTGCTCGGAGCTACACAAGCGGGCCGAGAAGATTGCGGCCCTCCTGCAGGAGCGGGGCAAGGTGAACCCGGGCGATCACGTGGCACTGATCTTCCCACCGGGGCTCGATCTGATCTGCGCCTTCTACGGGTGCCTGTATCTTGGAGCGGTGCCCGTTACGATTCGGCCACCGCACCCGCAGAATCTCATCACCACACTGCCCACCGTGCGGATGATCGTGGACGTGTCGAAGAGCGGCATCATCCTGTCGATCCAGAGCATCATCAAGCTGCTGAAGTCGCGCGAAGCGGCCACCTCGATCGACCCGAAAAGCTGGCCCACCATCCTGGACATCGAGGACAACCCGAAGCGTAAGCTGGCCGGTAAGTTGCCTTGAAGCGAGTGAGGATCCGATCCGATCGATGCCGATATAATGCCCTTTCTCCACAGCTATCGCCAACTGTACGCTGGATTCCACTGCCTATCTGGACTTTAGTGTGTCCACCTGCGGTCGGCTGAGTGGCGTCATCATCACGCATCGGTAAGTGGTGCTTTAGAGGATCAACCGTAAGCGCGATCTCTAATCCACAATTCTCGTTGTCATTGCAGCTCCCTGTCGAGTCTCTGTGCCAGTCTGAAGCTTGCCTGCGAGCTGTACCCTAGTCGCCATGTGGCCCTCTGCCTTGATCCGTACTGTGGCCTTGGCTTCTCCATGTGGACGCTGATCAGCGTCTATAGCGGTCACCACTCGATCCTGATCGCACCGTACGAGGTAACGTTATTTCGGGTGGAAATCAGCGAGCTTATGACCGATCATCGATTTCCACCTTCCGCCCGCAGGTTGAAGCCAATCCTAGTCTCTGGTTGAGCACACTGTCGCAGTACCGTGTGCGCGATACGTTCTGCTCGTACGGTGTGATCGAGCTGTGCACGAAAGCACTCAGCAACTCGATCCAGGCGCTCAAGCAGCGCAACATCAATCTCGGTTGCGTGCGAACCTGCGTGGTGGTGGCCGAAGAGCGGCCGCGCGTACAACTGACGCAACAGTTCTGCAAACTGTTCCAGGCGCTCGGCCTGAACACGCGCTGCGTTTCCACGTCCTTCGGGTGTCGCGTCAATCCGGCGATCTGTGTGCAGGGTGCCAGTTCGGCCGAAAGTGCCCAGGTGTACGTGGATCTGCGGGCACTGCGCAACAACCGGGTGGCGCTCGTCGAGCGGGGTGCTCCCAACTCGCTGTGCTTGGTCGAATCGGGCAAACTGTTGCCGGGCGTGAAGGTGATCATCGCCAACCCGGACACGAAGGGTCAGTGCGGTGATTCGCATCTCGGCGAGATTTGGGTAAGTAGCACCAGCTACTTCCGTTAGTCCTGGTCTGATCGTCTGGTCGTCCGAAAACAGGTTCAATCACCGCACAACTCGAACGGTTACTTCACGATCTACGGCGACGAGACGGACTACAATGATCACTTCAACGCGAAGCTGGTGACGGGCTGCTCGACGAGCGACATTTGGGCCCGCACCGGGTACCTTGGGTTCCTGCGCCGCACCGAGTGCTCCCAGGCCGGCTCGATCCTGGACGAAACGACACCGAGCATAGCTAGTCGCGATTCGGATACCGAATCAATTCACTCACAGGTACGTAACGGTCGGATCGGATCCGGTTAGTGTCGGCCAAAACCTCAAGTCTTATTCCTTCTAGGGTCACAATACGCTCAACTCGACGACAAGCTCGAACGCCGGCGGCACCGCCACGACGGCCGCCGTGGGCAACGAGCAGGAACTGCACGATGCGGTGTACGTGGTGGGCGCACTGGACGAGGTGATCACGCTGCGCGGTATGAACTACCATCCGATCGATATCGAAAATTCGGTTCTGCGCTGCCACAAGAAGATTGCCGAGTGTGCGGTCTTCACCTGGACCAACCTGCTGGTGGTGGTCGTCGAGCTCGATGGCAACGAGTCGGAAGCACTCGATTTAGTTCCGCTCGTCACGAATACGGTGCTCGAGGAGCATCAGCTGATCGTCGGTGTGGTCGTCGTTGTCGATCCCGGTTCGTGATCCCGCCTATGCCGCCTCTTGTGCTGGATTTTAATTGCCCGATTCCCGCATTTACCTTTCCGCAGGCGTTGTGCCGATCAATAGCCGCGGCGAGAAGCAACGGATGCACCTGCGGGACGGATTCCTGGCAGATCAGCTCGATCCGATCTACGTGGCGTACAATATGTAAAGAAAACAGGACGTGCTGCCTCTCTCTCTCTCTAGAAGTCACGACGCCGGCGGACGACGACGCACCCCGAAATGCCAACCAAACTGCCTCTCCACACTGACAACACTGCATTGCCTCCCACAAAACGGGGCCCGCAACACACGCACACAGTAATGGACTCGAAATGGGGGAAAGCTTGGAGCCGAAAGGACAAGCTATTGGCTATAGTAAACAGGACAGGGGCCCCCCGGTGCCTAACTATACACGCATCGCACCGGCGCAAGCAGCAAAATATTTAAATTTGAAGTTAGAACTAAAACCAAATCATAGGCACGACGCGACGGCACACACGGTGCAATAAGAATACAATAACGACAGATTTTGTCGACAGCGCGCAGCGACAGGACATGTGCAAAAGGTAGCGAAGCGACACGATATATTGAATTTAACGGAGTAACAAACAATCGCACGAAGAGGTCACAAACCGAGACAAGTCCGAGCATACGCACATCACAAACCCCTTTATATAGTTGCATAGCTGCAGACGGAACACCGGATTGGCCGGATGAACGAAATTGGTAGTTAATGTATAAGAGAGGAGAGTTCCACTTCTACTTATTGCGCCAGGTTCTCTGGTGAACGCATGTAATCAGTGAAAAAAACAGTTAGTAACGGAAATAGTAGCGAAAAAGGACACGACACAAAGCGCGTCACACTTAAAATGGTTCACCACACCCTGTTTCTCCTCGAGTCGTTCTTAGTTAATCTGTTCCTGTGTGATCGGCAAATCGTAGCACCTTCCACCCGCCCCGCCCCACTGACCGGCACCCACAAGCGTGTGTTTTTGGATTTTTACCACTTCACGATCTGCCCCCGGGGGCCGTCCCGTGTTGGCTGTTTCTCCCTTTTCTTCCACGATAAGCATTACGATTATGAGTAGTATTAGTGGGTTAGAGCGAAACTCTGTACATACTTATCTTAACGAGTTACGAGAGAGAAGTCGAGGAATGAGGTAAAAGGAAAAAGAATGACGACGAATCCGGATTCTCGGGCATACCTCTATAAATATGGATATACGGAAGGGGGAGACACGGAGGAATGATTGGAGGAAGAATCGACGACAGCGCCGTTTGCGTGTAGTAGAGTAGTGGTTGAGTTGAAGAGGACGCGCAACGTGTCGCGCGAGTAAGGTAGAACAAGTCAACAACAATTATTACGCGTACTCTTCTCTATCGTCTAACCGTATACTTACACATTACACACACCACCACCAGACACACCGTCACCGGACAAAGTCCCGCCGTGGGCGAGCAAATAAAAACAGTTTTTCCAGTTCGATTGACACGACTTCCGTTTTCCCTTACGCCAACACACAAAGGACGCCACTTCCATCATTTCTTCGATCCCTAGGACCATGATGTTGCAGAGGGAGGGTGTCGTTAGGACCGTAGATCGTTTCTGTAGCTAAAATTACGCACTTCCCGTTTTGTGATGATTAAAACATTGTGTGGATGATAAGGTAAAACCGTACACTATCGTATTGACTCTTGACTTTACACGGTGACTTTTTACTCAAAGGTAATGGTTTGCAGGGTAGACGGCGGATCAATAGGGAGCTGCTGGATCGTTCGGAATGGTTTTCCAACGAGTTTTTCCTCGTGGAGAGATGAATTCAGCTTCTCATTTGAGTAAAAAATGGCTTCAGTTTTTAAATCAGAAAATTATGCCCACTTTGTATTGCGGATTGCATACCTTTCGGCGTATAATACGAGTATTTGCGGTAATGCAGATTGCCTACAGTTAGGCGACTTTTGGTCTAATGCTGGTTCGGGTCCGGGCTAAAAGCACCAGCGCTGGAGCTACCTCCTGGTTTGTTATATTCCCCTGTTAGCTCGGCTGAGTTTTTGGGTTTGTAGCGAGCACACTGTTTTTCGTAAACCCGAACTCGTTCGTCGTTCGTGTGTTTCTTCAAAACGTCATGAGATTCGGAGCAAGGATATCCAGAAAGGATGGTATTCGATTCAAATAAAATTACTTTGTATTTTTATCGCACTCTTTCTCTAGCTCGCTCTCTCTCTCTCGTATTATGGTAAAAAATATGATTAAGGAAAGTAAAAAAAGCATGATTCTGAAACCCGGAAACCGGCAACGGTTAGAGTAGAACAGCACAGCGGAAACAGATGTAACCGGAAGTAACTGTGTTCCACGGTATAGTTGAAACAAATTAAACGAAAAACAAATTTTCCACGCGGCAATCGCAGCGCGGTGTCGGGCCGGCAGGGTGAAACTGTTTAAACTTAGAAAAAGAAAGTCAAATAAATGTATTTAAAAATGCCCGCAACGGTGTCTCTTATTCCTTCAACGTATTGATCCGTCCACCGTTGCAGATGGGAGGTAAAATGTCCTCAACGCCTTACATAATTTCGGATTTCTTTATACTCATTATCAAAACAATACACGCACGGATTCGAAATAAGCATAGTCCAATGCAATGCATCGGTATCTTTATTGGCCTGTTATTGAGCAGCGCCGGCTTTCGGTAGCGGCGCCAGAAACAGATTAAACGGAGACCCACCACAGCGCTATCTAGTAGCGAAGGGGAATAGAAGGAACATTTGGATGGGAACATAGGGATAGAACTACAACAAGGTATTCCAGTTTATTCGTAATTGCATAGCGAGTATTCTCCTCCCGCCCTATGACTGCCGCATCATGCCTCTTTCCGTTCGCACCGCAACAAATCTCCTTAAATATCCTACTTTCGGGTTTCACGCGCTCTCGCGGGCTAAGAGTAAAAGTCTTTCACAGTAATAGTGGTAGAATAGTTTTTTTTTCCTAACCAATATCGGGGCCTACATCATTTCTCTAACATACACACATGTTACATGTTCGTTTCAGGGCTCGATGCCGCTCTCTTCTGTCCATTTCCATTAAACTAACTAACTCGTCGATTTGACCCCCCGTCCAATTGTCCAACTCTTGGGGATTCCTGTAATAAGTAAAGATTCGTTTTCTCCTGTGCCATCACTGTCGCACACTCACCATTGGCCGCTCGCTCCGGTTACATTCTCGTGGTGCGCTTGATCAGTTCTTTTGCCAACTCTGCCGCCATTCGGTGCTATCCTTCTACGCTCTTTCTTTTCGCGTATCATTTGTGGGATCTCCTTTGATTTTACAATTCCCCATTTATATCATTTAATATGTGAGATAATATCATGATGTGAGGGGATCATTCTTTAGATATGTGATGACATGCTGAAGGAGCATAATCAATGAAACTAACGACATTTTTTGGTGGAAGAAACTCAAAAAAAGACGGAGATCAATAACGCCACGCAAAAGTGGTACGATGACGCAGCTTCAAGGGAAATCTGTCACAAAACCCAACAAGAAAGACAAGGGGGTCTTGAATGAAAAATTAAATAAGGGATGCAAATGAGATGATGCGTTGTGATCTGTCTATAAATCTTTTCCTTGGAGCGCCGGATCACTTTCATCTACAGAGACCCCTCAGAGGGCCTAGCTACATCGGTTAATTTAAAGAACATCCAGCTATTTCATCAAGAGTCTATTCTCATTGCGCGTCCGCGTTCCTTTTGGCATCCTTTTCGCACCCAGTCGTCCTAGCCCGGCCAGTCCGTCTTCGTTACAACTCTCGTCTGTAGCTCCTCTCCCCGCATTATGATTTGGTTTGCTTATAAATGCTTCGTTTAAAATTGCTCATGGTGGCAATGGGTGTTGCAAACACCGTGAGACTTTTGTCCTTTTGCCTTAACTAACTTGAGACGAAGATTTATGCTTCCGCCCTAAGGCGTGCCGAAGTCTTACAAAACGAAACAATTTATTATAGTTTGTTGCTTGCCTTATGACTTAAAACTTGTCCAAACTAAAGCACTGAAAGAGCAACAAAGCTTCGTAAACGGCGAGGGTGAGTGTAGAAGTGTATCTTGTTTTCGTGCAGCAGCAACCCAGCTTGAATGGCTTCGAAACGCAACAGAATGCAACCCGTGTGTCGGGGACAGCTTATGCAGATGGTTTTTCGGTTTTGGAGCGCGTTTTCCCGGTGACCTTTTCCGGTTTCTTGGTGCGCGGAAGCGTTGTGCAGCTGGCCGACATTTTCTCCTGCAAATGGAACGTAAGGCAAATGTTGGATTAAAGTTTCGGCCCTCAGAAGTCGATGAAAGAAGCATTGTTTTAGTAACTCTGATTGATGGGAGACAAATTTAATGTTCAAGAGACACAAGCTACAGAGTGGCCCCTTCAAAATGCAATCTCTTTCACGGCTGCCTCATGCACATGCTGTTGATGGCATGTACCACAAAATGGCAATCATTAGTAATATTTTACCGTACATTCTAAACACGGCATCTACCTTCATTCCATATTTCATCGAACACGCAAAGCCACAAACCTACGACGGATCGCTTTGTTAGTGACGGAGAAGAATCGGCAACCCGGGAACACGATGATCGAGATGCAACGAAAAGCAAAACCAAATCAAAAACAAACGGCAATCGGATGAGGGATGGGAACAAAAAACAACAAACAAAACACGAAGCAGGAGAAGGGAATCACTCCTCTAACCTCGTCCCCGGTCATCGCCTTAGTCAATAGAACGGTGCGATTCAAATTTCCGTCTCCCTCGGGTGTACCGCCGACGAAGCCTGTGGCGGAGGGTCCTTTGCTCTGCCAGCAGCAGCAGCAGCCACCGTGTCTCCTCCTCCGCCGTGTGTCTTAAACATTCCGGTCAGTGAGCTCATGATCTTTTTCGATCTGGTACGTTCCGATGGTCCGGCGGCTACACTTGGCTTCCTCTCAACCGATGGCCCTCGGCTGGGTGGAGCTGGAGGAACCGCGGACGGTCGGGCGGTAGATGGTCGCTGTTCACGAACGACTACCATCTCCGGAGGCGGAAGGTGGACGGATGTGGCCGGAACCGGAGGTGCCAAACGTTGCTTGCCGAATGATGCGTGCTTCCTTGGGTGGACGGTTGGAGGATCACCAGCGGTGCCACTGCTGCAATCGGACGGAGCCAACGAAGAGGTGGAGGAATTCAAAAGGGACTCTGGACCAACCTCCAGCAGAGGTTGTGGTGCCGCGTCGGGTTCCTTTAACTCCGTAACGGGAGGATCGTGTGCTTGTGCTGGAGTCAGTGATGGTGAGTCATCATTTTTAGTTTCGGTAGAAATGTCCTGTTTCGGGACGGTAAGTATTTCAGTGGCTGGCATATCTATTTCCATCTTCTCGACGATCGTGTCCTCTACCGTGGAGGGAACGTCCGCGACGTACTCATCAACCTTTTGGTCGTTTTCATCCATTTTTTCATCCGTTTCGCGCTGGTCTTCTTTGACGATCGCGGACGAATCCTTCAGTTCCTCCACCGGCTGCTGGTCGACCGTTTCAATTTCCAAGAATTCTTCATCCTCGTTTGTGGAGAGTGAGATCGTGTCTTGGAAGTCATCATCCACTGTTTGGCTGAGGCCAACGTCGGCTGTATCCGTGGTGGAAGGTAGATTTTGAACAACGGAATCAATCCGCTCGTCATTTTCAATCTCTTGCTCCTGTTCCGTACTAGGCAAAATGGCAATCTCTTCGGCAGTGCTCTGTTCTGCTTCACTCTCGCTTATCGGTAAAGGAACTAGCGGCACACTCGGTGACTCTTTTTCAACCGGAACGTCCCTTTGATCATTGTCTGTAGCTGTTAGTGCATCTCCTGGTCGGCTCCCTTCATCCCCTTTTTCTCGTTTCTGTTGCTGATCCATCCACTGCAGGAACATTTTATACTTTTCACGCTCTTCAATCGGAACATTCGCCAGCAGGGGCATGCCGCGTGATCCCGGCGAGGCACTCGAATAGATCGGAGTTCCATGAGGACCCACCACCGTTTCTCCTGCTTGAGTAATAGCAGGCAACGAACCGGCGGCCCCCGACGGCAGCTCATAGATTGTGGCCCGCTGCCGGTAGGAAGGATTACCGCCGGTGACATAGTACCCCACGGATTCGCTTCCGTTGCGATCGTCGTAAAACACATCACCCTCATAATCGTCCTGCGGAAACGCAACACGCAATTTGGCAATTTGGAGCAAACAAAATTACGGTAGAAAGAACATAAGAAAAAATCAGAGACGAATTCGTTGTGGAAATAAAATTAAAAATAACGACCAAAGTAAAGGCTTATGTTGCTCTCAAAAGGGAACACTAACTCCTTCACATGCTCGATCAAGAATGTCTCTTAAACACGTTCGACAGAAAGGATTGCGCCACCATTCTGGAGACAAGCGTCCCCAATACTCACTTCGCGTGTTTTCGATTTCAGCCGCGGTCGAGCGGTGTTGCTCATCGAAGCCGTCCGGCTGAGTCCCGGTTCGGCGCTCGAGTACCCTGAGCTGATGTCGTCCGACGATCGAATGTAGCTACAAAAAAGAGGGTGAAAAATTAGGCCCCAGTTTCAGAAACGGACAAATTCCGCTTACTTGTACGGCGCCGCCGCGGCCGCTGCAGTACCGTGGTATGGAGTTCCGGCAATTTCCACCTCCGGGAAGTACATCTCCATCTGTCGGGAGCCCGAAGACGACCGGGAGCTCTTCGAGCGCAGTACCCGCTGGGGTCGGTTCACGATCTCATCGACCTCGTCCTGCGTACGCTGTGTGTCCGGCTCCGATAGATCGCTCAGGCTGTAGCTCTTGCGAAGGGTTTGTACCAATCCGCCACCACCCTGCGTGAAGGGATGCGCAGAAAGAAGTTGATATTGGGAAGCGCACTCGGCAATTTCCACCTCACATTTAGACATTTTGTTTCAAGGCGCGAATCGCCTTTCGCAAGCGATCATAGGTTTTGTTTCGGGTTCGTGTGAGGTTATGTTAGTGTGTACAATTGGCTGATGTTTGTGGTGAGTGGTGTGGTGTGCTCTGGTAATGATCGGTGTGTAAAATATTAGAAAAAAAAATTATTGTACAAAACAAACGAAATCAAATTGAGAACGGAGCAAAAACAGACAAATTAAAAGCAGTAATACATACCGGCGGCGTGAGGAAACACATAAACAAACGTGACAAAGAGACACGTCATCTGCAAGCTCGCAGTGAGAAGCAATAGAAGCACGCAGCAACCGCCGTGCTAGGAGCACAGTAGGCACGGCGAAACATACCTACCAAACTTTGGTTAACGGACGAATATATCAACTATTTAAATTGTCAGTTCTGCAGCATAAAGCGAAAATCAGTCCACGATGCGCCATCTTGTCTACGGTCTCTACCTATTTCGGTAACAGAAAGCGCAAGCCGTTTGTCCTATCTTCACACATTTAATGAGAATCGAGATTTTGAGTTTATTTTGAACAAAATTGTAAACTAAATTGAATATTCTAACCTTTTCTGTCCTTTTTCACGATCTACTCCTAACCTTTTTACTGGTGAACCGGTTTGCTATGCTCATTACTATCATTAGCCTACTTTGTGCTACACGTCGACAATTCAAACTTCAGTTAGACGGTTGTCATGAGGATTTGGCGTTTGGGTTTGAACTGTTTGTCAGATTCGGACACCCCGTTATGAGAAGAATTGAACTACATAATTTCCGATCGATAGTCATTCAAAGCATCAAAATATAATAAAAATGAGAGCCACTCATCAATCGTGTCTTTTTGATGAGCTTCAGATGTTGTCTTTTCAGTTTTAGGCTACCCCTTTTCTCTATAATTACTGTTCTAGATCCGGCTCCGATTCCTGCTGATCGGCCACCGGAAGGCTTGCGAGCGCTATAAGCTGAAGCGGATCGTTTGGCACGTGCTGGAAAAAGAGAAACAAACCGTGACCGTGAACGCGAAACAACTCGACCACCGAGAAGGGATGGATCATTTTAACGGGTCAAGCTTCTCTTTGGACCACATTTTGCGGGGGGAAATCCGATCCGGGTCGAGACTTAATGAGTTAATTATTTACACAACCACACACACACACACTGCTTGGGGACCCCCTTGAATGGATGACAAATTAACAATCCGTTTCAGCTCTTAGTCGGATTAATCTAAAACGAACACAAGCGCCCAAAAGTGTACCAATCAAACCATGGGCTAACGGGGAACAGGAGTTGGCTTGATGATATCGGCTTCGCAACGATTCGCAAATCGTGTTTGAACTTTGTTGGTGATTCCTTTAAACCTATCCGTTTTTATCACGCAGAGGCCGCCCGTGTCTCAGGAGGGAGCTGATCCTCTGACGTTTGCTTTGTAGAGCGAACCGTTGATTCCACCATTCCGCCCCACCTAAAGATTAGTCCCTGCCGAAAAGGGGGACGCTGCGGTGAGTTCGCGGCGCGGCTCTCTACTCCACATCCATCATATCCGAGTCCGAGTCCTTGCGCACTTTCTTGCGGGTCCTTGTGGATGTAGACGCCGCGCTCGATCTGGTGCCGGTCGCTTCATGTCGCTTTTTGGTCCGTTCTGTGGCTTGTGGCTGGGAGGTCCGTTTGGTAGAAGTCTTTGAGGCAGTCGACCGCCGTGAGGCAGTACTTTCGGCCCCGTCGGAATCATCTCCTTCGACGGCCGCCGCTATGGTCGCAGCCGCCCGGCTGGCAGCTGCCCTACGTCCACGCGGTGGTGACGGAACCGGTCCGCTGCTAATGTCCTCGCGTAGCAGAAACGCCGTTTCGGCGGCCAAAAACCGTTCCGCTTCCTCCTCCTCGGTGTCCAGCTCGTAAATGACGGAATGCTGATGGCCGCCACCGGTACGTGTTACACTACGACTAGTGGCCGATCGTGGTATTCCTCCTTCGCTCCGGTTGAGGGCAGAATCGACGGACTGTGATCGTCGGACGCGGCTCAGCGTAGTCACAGCCGTCTCGTACTGCAACCCATCGTTGATCGCCATCGGCACACCATCGTGCTGATCAACCACCACCTCCGGGCGGTCCCGGACGGACGAAGTGGTCGATCTTCCGGCGATACTTGCAGCGGCAGTCTGGACAACGGCAGCAGCGGTGACTAGTAGCGAGTTATCGGACTGACTTACTCGCATCATGCCGTTCCCCGACGTTGGGTCGGAATTACCACCGAAAGCCTTTTGGAGTTAGTTTACCAATGCAGTTCGCGTTTTTTTTTGTTAGATATTTGAGTTCGTGTTACGAGTTTCCACAAACGGCAAACGCAAATTAAAAGCGGGAAAAGAAAAGAAAAAAATGGACGAAAAGAAATGGATCGAATTTTGTACGAATTTGCACTGTGTTACACGCCATTCGAAACAAAGCGGTGTTGCATTTAGAATTGTGTATCGGCCTTAACGCGGTCGCTAGTAGTGTTCCGGGTGAGAGTAGTTATTGGGTAAGCAAAAATCAAACGCTGGTGCAAAACTATGCATTTCATTGCACTGTGCAGTATTGTAAGAGTGTGTGATCAGTTCTGCACCACCGGAGCACCGGAACCGGATCAATATGTCGAATGTTAAAGTACTAAAAAACAACGTATCAAACGCAATTAAAAACGGTAAATCAACGCAAAAACCAAGAGACTCGATTAAACAAAACCGTTAATGAAACAATGACATCGTAATGTGCGCATGTGAGTGATAAAATGTTAGCAAAACGGGCGAGTTCTGGTTTAAGTACAACAACGTTTCGTTTCAAATTAACCGCTCAACAACGGCCCGTGGCGGCACCGGCGCTGCCATTACCTTGATGGCCGTTTGCATGATAACGTTGGTGGCGTAGTTGACACCCTTCGAACCGAGCTGCAGCACCGCGGTGTAGCCCTTCTCTTTGGCTTGATTGATGTAGTCATCGATTTCCTACAAGCAAAAATTAGAAACTGTTGCAATAATGCAAAAGAATGGCCACATTGCCTAGATGGCCAAGGTCAACCCCGTATCACGGTTGTTTACGGTTGATCGTTTAGCACTTTCGGTGGAGGTTCTTTAAATTGCTATTGCCGCCTGTTAGTGGTCTGTTTATTTCGCTCTACTTCTTCGTTGGCCCATTAGCGCCGAGGATCACCACTCACCTGTTCGCGCCGTGTCAACATCGGGTGCACGAACTTCCGATAGAGCGTCGAGCTGCCGCGGGTGGCCGGTGACAGTAGCCACAGGACGATGATCACCTTTAGCTCATAGTAGAACGGGAACCAGGACAGCAGAATGTCGGTAAACGTTTCGATGCAGGTGAAGAAGGCGAACACTATCCAGTACATCATCCATTTGACCTGCAACCGGCGCATGGAAAGTGAGTAAGACTGCGAAACACTCCGAACCCCCCAGGATACTTACATACTCCTTGACATTTTTGGTCCGCACCGCCTTGTACGAGGCGTAGGCCGGATAGAGCGTACCGAACAGCAGTCTGAAACCGGGAAACAGTATATTCGAACCGATCGCCCGCGGGCAGAAGAAGATGGCGACGAGCGAGCAAAGCCCCATCCCGGTGACGGACATCCGGGGGAACGGAATGCGGGACAACATCTGCAGTATGGCACCGACGCGGGTCAACGAACCGGCGACACCGGGGCCCCCGCCGGGAGGTTCCTCATCCTCAAACGGATCGTTGCGGTGGAGGGAGCGATCCGAGCCTCTTCGGAAACCGGCCAGCGGTGATCGCGTATCTTCGAACGGATCCTCGTAGTAGTCCGACTCGTTCAGGGACGATAGCGACCCATTATTGTGATAGAAGGAGGTGGTCCCTGGGCGTACCGAGCGGGCGTACGGCCGTCCGTTCATCGTTGTAGCGACTCGCTGAGGGACACTCTCCGCACTGTCACTGAAGTAAGCGTAGCGGCTGTCGGCGGACTGACTGCTGCGGGACTGAGACGGAACTGGGTCCGCTGCGTACCGTTGGTACGGTCCGTAGCGCTCCGCTCCGGGGACTTGATTCCGAAGCAGCCCTCCTCTATTTATAGGATAGTTGCGCACCTCAAACTTGCTTATTAGGCCGGTGACATTGTTGGTAGCACTATCCTGGCCCGCGACCTGGCCACTGCTGCTGCCTGTGCTGTTCGCTGTTTCGAAGGACCGCTGATTTCTGTACATCCCGCCCGGGTCGGAACAGGAGCGCCCGAGAGACACAGAGAGAGAATGCTCCACATGTACTAGAGGCGGTCACCTGGCGTGTGATCGCCTAGCAGAAAAACTAACAAACTCAACAAGAAGCCACAGCACAGAACTCGCACAAGCTAATGAAACGAGAAAACTAATCGAAATCCACACGCACTTCAACAGACCCGTGATCCAACGCAACCGCAACTCTTCGAAACTGGGCCGCCCGAAAATGTGTGTCGAATCCGAGACGACCGCTACGCGCCTTCTTGGCGACTGCCCGGCACGGCCAATCAAGTGATCGCGCCGAGGAATGGCGGCACCGGGACACCAAGACGGCGTCGCCATCGCCGGTGCGTTGATCGTGAAAGTGAAAATAGTTTCCCCGTTAGTGATGTGTGCCGCCCATGCGGCGGAAGGACCAGACGGGCGGCGGCGTCTGACACAGTTCTGCCTGGTGCCAAATCTGCTGGGGCGTGCTACTGCTGGATGCGTTCAGAACCAGAGAACAGACGCCCTCGGCAGAAGTGGCGAAGCGGATTAACGAAAGCGAAGCCAAAGATTCCGAACTAATTTCGTCCGGTACGTGAGCGGCAATGGGCCAAGAGAACATTGGGGGTATTGCAAAGCTGGTCTTAAAGTTTAGCAAATATAAGGCTGGGATAAAAGTAATCCATTATTTTCACGGTAGATGCCTTTGGTGAACGATATCTCGTGAAGTATCGATCGTACAGTTCAAGTTTAGGTTCGTTTTAAAGCTGATACTTTACACTTAAATAAGCTTTCACTGATTTTTGCTTGTTCTATTCGTTTCTAAGCTACAGGGTGTAAACAATGGAAGCCAACAAAAAGAAAATTCGGAACATTTTACAGTTTTTCTTGGAAAAGGCCAGGGGAATTTTGGCCGAACGGAATGAAATCGAACCATTTCTTAAACGGCTGGGTACTGGGGATGAGAAATGGAATACAAACGACAATGCTGTGTGAAAATGATCGTGGTCGAAGCATGGTGAAGCAGCTTAACTGGTGACCAAACCAGGACTAACGGTGAAAAAGGTTTTACTGGGTATATGGTGGGATTTGACAGGAATCATTTATTATTAGTTGCTTTCGTGTAGCCAAACATTAAATACAAATGTCTACTGTCAACAACTGCACCATTCGAAGCTAGCAATTGACCAGAAATTACCGGAATCGGCCAACGGAAGAGGTGTTCTGTTCCATCAGGACAACGAAATGTCGCACACGTCTTCAGTGACTCGCCAGAAAGTCCAGGAGCTTGGTTGGGAAGTTTTAATGCATCCACCATATAGTCTGGACCGTGCACCGTGCATTAAGCAAAAGATTGCTCGAGTTTTTCACCAATAACGATGCCAAGGCTTCTATGAGAGAGGCATTATGAAGGACCATCGGAAGCATCTTAAATAATGTTTAGAATTTCACCCAAAAATAATGAATTACTTTTCAGCTAGCCTTATTGTCAGTTAAGCGGCGAGAATATCGATCTACCCGCTTAACTGTCGGAACGACTGCGCTACCGGTCACGGGAGAGCGACCTCGCTTCGAACGCAGCTACCAATACCACCAGGCCGACCGGGTGAAGGTCCTCGCCCGATCGGCCTGCGTGCGAGTAAGCGTGATCGGACAAGGGACTTGGATTCCAGAAGCGACCGCGAGAGATCACGGAATTTTTTAACCCTGTTACCGTTCCGTTACCGTTGCCGCTTCCATTAACGTTGCCGTTGTAAAAAGTAACCCAAATAAACGCGTTAAAAAACGTGGTTAATTTCATATCGCGAGTTCATTTCGTGCCCCACGTTGGGCGCCAGCCGAAAGAATCCAATACTTATATAATATCGACACTCTTTTCATGTTTTAGTCAATTCCTGGCTTTAGACGATCAGCTGTTGGCTGTCTGTGCGATAGATTTTAGTATTTAAATAACACTAATAAATAGTGTTAACTTATTTAGAGAAAATTAAATAATAGTTCGTTCAAAGATGCACGCCCAACGAACGGAAAATTCGCGTAGTCGCTCTGCCTAACTCAAGCACCTGTTTCGTAAGTTAAACCATCCACATTCCGTTCCGAGTTCCCCGGACAGCGGGCTAAAACAGTCGCCTATGGTCTGGGCTGTTGGTGCATAGGGCCAGCCGCCGCCATCATCTTAGCGTCTAGCGTCGGTCGTTACCGTTCGCAGCTAATTTTAGAATCCAAACAAAAGACACATTTTACCCACATTACCGACTGGCCCACCACCGGAAGGCACGCATTAGAGAGGGTGCCGGGAAAGAAACGGTCGGGAAATTCGAAACCCATCGCAAAAGTCAATTGCTCATCGGAAACATCTTCGTTGGTGTAGCGCCATGTTGTCCTAGTCTTTGAAAGGAACCAGAGTTCCCGTTGTGTGCGAAACTTCGCACATTTTCCACGTCACGGATTGAAGGATCGTGAAATTTCAATCACCGCATTGTGACACAATCCGACTTCAACCGGTACGGCTATGACTGGGGAATGGGGCGCACAGCCCAAGACGATTGTCTTCTTGGCTGAGAGACGTGTTCGGGGATGGCCCGCACACGCACACACTGTAAGGTCTCTTCTCGCTCTTTTCCTGTCAGTGTCTTGGCGGCAACAAAGCCAGTCAGTGCCGCGGACATCATAATAATTCGCCGGATAACACTTATTTTTAAACTCGACCACGACAGCGCCAACACAGAACACGGACGACTGCCTGGCGATCGGAAAATGGAAAACTCACTGAAATTCCGTTCACCGAAACGATCCCCGTTTAGGATCACCCGGAAGCGATCACAAGGAAAGCCAGGCAAAAGGGTAGCGTAACGAACTAAGCATCAGCTGGCCACAAAAGGCAAAAAAAACACGAACACGAGTCAGAATGAAACGCAAAGGCAGAAAACAAGCCACGCGAGCCGGAAAATAGTGAACGAACCAAGCGCTCCGTAACGTGCTGCGCCGCGCGCGAATGAGGCCGTTCTTCGCCGGTTCTCTCTCTACCGTGGCATCGGAAAAACTAAACGGGAAAGTGAAAGGAAAACCACACCCGAGCGGCATTCTCGGTTCTCTCAATGCCGGGAGAGAACCACCATCTGCCGAACCGCATGGGTCCTGCGCATGATCGGCTTAAATAAACACACCACTACGATCCGTGCCGATCGGTTCGTTTACGATCGTGTGTTGCAGCAGCACCCAAAATGCGTTTATTTATTGATGTGGATGTGGTCTCTCGGGCCCCCGGGACTGTGGAACCTTTTCCAAACATGTTTTTTCCCGGCGTCGTTTGGAGAAACTCATCTCAGAGATCGTCTTTTATCGATCGAAAGGAAAAAGAGCAGGGAAATTGAGTTTCGTGCAATTTTCCATTTAAATCCCCCGTAACGGCCCCGGTTTCGATTACACCACCAAAACACCATCACCTCTTTGTTCTGGAAATTGCACCAACTTTCACCTTCACCAGGCGGGCAGGGCGCGATTATAACATTGTGGCCACGTGCGCTGGCCATAGCTGATTGAGCGATTTATTTTCCTGAGCTTTCAATTTGTAAGTTCACTTTTCAAACACCGACACTGAAAACGAACAACATTGAAATAGGCCAGATAAGGGCCACCAGCGGATGATGGACGCAGACACGTCGGACATCGAGCCGATTCAGCGTAAATCAATTTGTACTCAAACGCACGTCACGGACAGGGTAAACCTGGCATAAATCGTCTCTCGGCCGCCGTTCGGTGCTGCCGGGGCCTATCACTATAAATCTGGACCGACTAATGTTTGAAGAAGAGTTAGCAATTGGAGTGTTCAGGGTGCTCTTTAACATAAATTGAGACACGTTGTTTACACGTTCTACGCGTTCTTGTTGTGTCCGCTCTTCGCTGTAAACAGCAATAAACAAACATCGGAATGATTGGTGTTCTCCGGGGTTTTAACCCTCCCATCTGTGGGGCCACCCAAATGGACTCCATCTCGAGGCAAATTAAAATGGAACCCGACGGATCCATCGAACAACTCTCGGAAGGGTCAATCGGTCACACTAAACGGTCAATCGATATAATTAGTGGAAACTAGGCCGAAATGGGATGTTGACCCAGTCCAGCGGCCACCCCGGGGATGGTCAGTGGGCTTCGCGATTAACATTTATGCCAATCAATAGGCACCCACTCGGGGCGGAAATCACGCATGCAACGGGATCTCCTAAACTGGCCAATCGACCCCCGGCCGCCTTGCTGTTGCGTGCCAAGTATCACACGCAGTCTTTTTGCTGACGCTGACGGGGCCTTCTGACAATCGTTGACGCGCGGCTGCCGAATGTTTACATGTGCCAAACGTGCAAACGATAAACATCAGAGAACCAGAACCGGCGGCACAGGCGGAACCGGTGGACACCGCGACACCGGGGCCAACAAACTCTCTCGTTCTCTGTTCTCCGATGAATGAACACCGACAATGGGCGGCGCACGGCATGTCATGTGTGTCTCGTGCCAGTGGAGTGCGTGCCGGGGGATCCACCAAAGCGGCACTTAATTAATAATTCGGTCGCGTATGCTTTCTTCCGGTCCCTGGCGGGGCGTTGTCTCGGCGACTGTCCAATGTTCTGAAGTCAAACATTAAAATTAGCCCTTTACCGGACCGGAACACGGATCATTTTGTGACGAATTTCTAATTTCAAGCATCAACTCGACCCGCATGGGTCTGTGAAGCATAATATGCTAATCACCCTACCGAGCACCGGCTCTTCGGTTCTTCGGTTCGGAAACAAGTTCGGTGTCACAGACCCCACCGTCACAGTGTCGGTGACACTCTGGGTCGCGCGCGCGTTATCATGAACTTGATCGAAAAGGGATCGTCGCCCGTCCCCGTAGTGGGTGTTACGCATGGCGAACGCGCGGCAAACGGTGCTTAATCTTCCGCATCCGAAGGTAGGGGCCTCACTGGGACAGCAGCAGTCGGAACACCAAAAGAGGCGCGCCTGAAAAGCCGTCCGTAGGGTCCCCCCCTCTCGGCCAGCGAGCGGGCAATAAAGTGTCGTGGGAATTGTATGATAAATCGTCCGTGCGATTTACTCAACCGTGCTATGGTCACGCTTGATCGAGGGTAAGAGGGTAGCAAAAAGGTTCGAATAGTCGAAAAGAAATAAAAGCCTAACAGACCAACCCAGTGCCTGGTCACCTGATCTTCACACACATTGATGCGGGCGGCCATTAAAACGATCCATTTACTGAAAGGACTACGCGCGCGCGATTCGAAAGCTGAGCCCACCGAAAGCTGACATCATTCGACCGTATTTGGTCCAAAACGCGAAGGATGTAAAAAATCGCCATCATTTTGGAGCATCGGGTTCTAAAATGGAACCAAGCACTGGGTAGGACCAGCATTTAAATATAGGTTCAAATTACTATATCCGGCAAGGTGTGGGCAACACGATCACAGTTGTTTTGGGACTTCAAAATAGAGTCAACCTGAGGATCCCTCCAAGAGTCTGTCGGGGCTGTTCTAGTGGCACATATTCCGCATTCGGACGCCATCATCCGTCGTGTAGTGGACCATTCGTTTACATTTAAAATCGGCGCACTCTGGGGATTGGTCGACGCGAACACAGCGGCGATCGCGAATGAAATCATCATCCGGCGCGGAGCGGGACTACTCGACTCGGTTTCTTCGCGCCAATGTTTTACTGCTAAATCTTAAACTAGTGGCACGACGACGGCACCGTTCCAGCACCCGCATCAACTGCCGCCGAGAATAGTCGCTTCAATTAGCGACCCAATGAAAGTATTGCCACGACGGGGCCCAGTTTACTTCTCGGCGAAAGACGTTCCTCTCCGCGTTCCAGTCGATTGCAGATCGCGAACCCCCCACCGCAGTACCGACACCACCGGTGCACTCACACGTCCTACGCAGATTCGCAGGTCGGTGTCGGTGCTTCCGACGGCAAGGTCCCACCCAGCAGCACCGCGTGACCTCGCCATGCGCCCCGCAGACACCCCATTGCGAGAAGTGCGCTGCAGAAAAAGTGGCTGTTGCGAGCTGAACGTAACTGCTTTTGGCTCAAGGTCCGGCTGGTCCGAAACGAACGATTAACTTCTGTTGCCGCTCCGGGAAACCAGCGTGTAGTGCACACGGTCTCGGTTTATCGACCACACGCACCGTGGAATCGAGAATCAGCTGATGGAAAACATGGCATGTTGCTTGGGGGGTTTTATGAACTACGGAACAGCACCGTCGGGTAGAGCGCCCGTCATTTAAAACCCGTCCAGGGGCCCCAGCTTCTTCTGGCCATATAAAGAAAACAAGGTACACACGGCGAGGCCACCGCTGTAAGGAAGCGAAAAATCAATACACAAACTCTTGGTTTCGTACTTGCCATATCCGACCCCGCCGGTAGCCTTCCGTTCCGATATGGAAACTTATCGGTGGAGTTTTGTGACCTTATTTGCTCTCGGTTCCGTTCGGCCGGCGGAATCTCATCAGCTGACACTGAGTTGACTGAGCCCCGACCGAGTTGGGGGGGCGCAACTGGAAATGTTTATTTGCTCAAAACGGAGACCCTTTTTTGTGTTCTGCTCTATATTCGCAAAACAATCGAACGGCGGAAGAGGGCTGCTTTGATTGCTTGGGAAAATAATATTTATCTTTGCCTCCGAGCTTTCTGAATAAATCTAAAAGAAAAACTAAAAAGCTTTAGCGTTTCAGACTCAGAAAATAGTTGTTTGTGCTCTCAGAACTCTCAGAACTTTCAGACTCAGAAAATCGCTGGCCGGAAAAATGTTATTTTGCCAAATTCCACTTAGGGACACAACTATACAGAGTGACCCAAACAATGAAACTAAATGAATTGCATTCAACTTAGTTGACGTGAAAAATGACGATCTGTTAGTCGCATGCCGTACGGTAATATCAGATAAACTGTAACTTAGCACGAATGATTTAATACCTTTCCCAGCTGTCACGACCTAGCAGGCGACCGACCGTCTGGCCCCTCCAGCACCGGAAAGGCCCCGAAGTGTCGCCTAGTCCCCCCAGGCGAAAGATGGCAATCGATGGCCCCTTTTAATTGAAAACGCAACACTCCGCCGATGCAATGAACGACAATCGGCACTGTGCATTTAATAACTCCCAACGGGCGCTAAGCGACGATTGACGATTGATCTTTGTCTACTAGATCGTCACAAAAACGAAACCGCGGTTCTTATTTTGCGGTGCACGTGGATCATCAAAGCAACGTTCGCATGCGTTCCAATCTAGATCCGAATGGCCGAGTGGTGCCTGTTTACAGGTTTGGTTTACCCAACAAAGGACACACGGGGACCGTTGACCATCAACCGGTGCGCCGCCCAGAACACACGGTCCCCCCGTTTTGCAGGTGCCTCCTGGTCTGGTGACGTAAAGCGGTCCGCGCGGACTTTCCACCGAAAAGCCCTCCACCGCTGGGTTAGTTTATAAACATTATGTGTCCACCCGCTTTTTTTTTTCTTTCCTGCCCATCGTTCCAGTCCGTTAGCTCCCCGAAAGCCTAGCGAATGTTACTCGAATGCAATTACATCACTCTCGGCGGTGGTACAGTCCGATACACGCATAAAAGGGTGGCTCCACGAACCGTTGAAGCGGCGGTCTACCCTTCGCTACCCTCCTCCTCCTCGTCGGGGCACCAACACCTCGTTCAAGGGTGGCTTTATTTTCATGCACCAAAGCGCAATGTTTTGATGGAAATCCCACGGCCGTCGGGGACGACGGTCACACTGCTCGACACCCGGGCTGGAATGGTCACCATGGATACCCCATTGTGGGGTGCAGATTTTCGAAGGTGTTGCTGGCGGTCCGCACCGCGATGCTTCCGTTCTAATTTCGCCAAACGCTGTCATTTCGCAATTAGAGGCTCCAAACACACACCAAACATGATACAAACCATGAGTGCATTTCTCTCTGTTTCTCTCTCTCTCTCGTGCTCGCTCACTCGATTGCTCTCTCTTGCTCTTTGCTCCATCATCCTGTGCAATCCTTCCCGGACAAGGCTGCAGAGGATCGATTTTTCAGCTGTCATCATCAGCATCCAGGCCAGTGGAGGAATTTTTGATTCAACCTCCAGATGAGTAATGCCCGCGAGGTGGGTAGCGAATCCAGCCGTCCGTCCGTCGCCCGTCACCGGTGCCATACTGCGCCGTCGTCCTCGTGTATCCCATAAAAGGTGTTCTTCTCAATGCTTGCTCTCTACGAGGACACTCGTTCCTTGCTTTGCTCGCTCGCTCGCTTGTTGAGGCACCCTGGTGCTTGTGCCGGGGGTCATAAGACACACGCAAATGACCAGGAAACAAAAAGTCGCCCTTCGCCGCGTGTTTTGGGCCACTTTTTGTTTTCGTACTCACATCACCAAACGCGAAACTATGGCGCTTATCATTTTGGCGCCCTCAGAGCGGCGGTGCCGCACTCTGCATCAGCCGCTTTGGAATTTTTCGATTACTACTCGAACAATAAACGCACGAACACTACACGCGCACTTCACAACACTCTGCCGGATGGCCGGTTTTCCCTAGGACGCACAAAGAACGCCACAGAACACAGTCCGCAACCCGACCGAACGCGAATCGAAACGCTTCTCGACGAAACACGACTGGAAACGGCAACGGATAAAACTTGTTTGAGCGCGCATGAACCTCCGTCATCATAGGAAGCGCAGTGTGCGTGGGGCGCCACACGGTGCGTAACAATAACATAACATAACAAACATGTGTCAAAAGCTTTGTGGCTCAGCGGACCCTCTAAAACATAACACATAACACGTAACACCGAGCGTTTGTCTAGAAACGTAAGGATAATGTAAGTTCTTATTTGTGAAGTTTTTTAAATTTTAACTATAAATTTTTATTATATTGACACAAGCTGATCGATTAAGTGTTAAATTTTGTTATGTTATGTTATGTTGTTGTTACGCACCGTGTGGCGTCCTAGTGAGAGAGAGAGCACGTATGAAAACATATGACAAGTAACAACAATGCACACCTCCGTGTTTATGGTGGAGGGTTGAAGGGCCACCATTCTCAGCACGCTCTGCCTTTTCTTGGACAAAAGGATGGTCGTACTATTCAAGCGAAATGCTCGATATTTATTAATTATACTGTTGACTAAGAATTTATTTATAATCCCTTAAGTACAGTCTACATAGTTAGCGTTTAGCATTTAAGCGTTATCGTCCTTCGAGCTCCTGAAGGCGCTGCTCCAGGAGTCCGGTGTTCAATCGATGCATGCAAAGGTACTGGCCGTTAAGAAATAGGACCGGAATGTCCACACGGTACAGTCGCAAGTATTTCACATTTTCCTTCCGTGTAATATCCACTTTCTCTAGCCGGTATCTACCGGCAAACTGTGCCTCTAGTTGCCCCACCAGATCGTCACACAGGGAACAGTGATCGTGCGTGTACAACGTTAGCAGGGGCTTGTCGGTGGCCGATCCTTCCGCACATGTCCTCGTGTTGTTGCTACGATCGCATAGAATAAAGAAGAGAAAGAAAACAGAAAGCAGTTGGTGATTGGTTTCAATTTTATTGAATTTTTATAAAATCGCTTTCAGCATAGCAAAATATATACGACCCCCTAGCCGGACCAGTAGTTCTAGTAAATGCACAGTTATTTTAACACATGGTACGAGGAAGACACGATAAACATGGGCATCATATGGCCTCTTTTCGTTTCTTACAGCTTTTCGATCAGGATCGACGAAGCGCCACCTCCACCGTTGCAAATCGAGGCACACCCAACCTGTCCGGGTTTGAGAACGTGCGCAAGATGTGTCACCAAGCGGGCACCAGACATTCCGATCGGGTGGCCAAGTGAAACGGCACCACCGTGCACGTTGATCTTCTCGGGATCAATGTCGAGCTTCCGTTGATTGGCGACAACGACCAGCGAAAACGCTTCGTTAATTTCCCAGAGGGCTACGTCCTCCTTGCGGACACCCGTCTGCTTCAGCAGCTTCGGAACGGCCAACGCGGGAGCAATCGGGAAATCGATCGGATCCGTTTCGGCATCAGCAAATCCGACGATCCGTGCCAATGGTTTGCACTTCAGACGCTCCGCTGCCTCTGCCGTCATCAGCACCATGGCCGATGCGCCATCGTTCAGTGTAGATGCATTTCCCGCCGTCACGGTGCCGTTTTCTCGCTGAAACACCGTTGCCAGCTGGCCAAACTTGTCAAAGTTAACGCGCTTATACTCCTCGTCCTCCGCGACTACCGTATCCGGTTTCCCACGCTTTCCTGCGATCCTCACGGGCGTAATCTCGGCATCGAAGACCTTCGCACTCCAAGCGGCCGCACTGCGTTTGTAGCTGTTGACTGCAAACTCGTCCTGGTCCTTACGGGTAATGCCCATCTGTTTGGCCGTGTTCTCCGCGCAGTTGCCCATGTGGAATTTGTTGTAAACATCGGTTAACCCGTCAAACACGATACCGTCGATGAGATTAACTCCGCCGTACGGTGTGCTGCCGCGCTTCAGATAGTACGGCACGTTCGACATCGATTCCATACCACCGGCCACTATAACGTCCTGCTGGCCGAGCATTAGCGTTTGTGCCCCGAGCATCACGCTCTTCATGCCCGACGAGCACACTTTGTTGACCGTGGTGCAAATGGTGGCCTTTGGGAGGCCGGCAAAGATCACTGCCTGACGGGCCGGCGCCTGTCCCAAACCGGCCGCATTAACATTGCCAATGTATACTTCCTGCACGTCCTCCTTCGCGATGCCCGCCTGCTTGACCGCCGATTCGACCGCCACGGAACCAAGCTGCGAAGCGGACAGTCCCGACAGACTGCTCTGGAAGCTACCGATCGGGGTGCGGGTGGCCGCTACGATCACCACATCCTTCCATTTGCCGGCAGAGGAAAAGGAGCGCCGCTGGACGAACTAGAACGAGGCACGATCGGTGAGCGTTGATTACATAAAGAGCGGGCAGCCAATGACGAGGACGGCAGCAGGTTTGAAACGGGAGAACGTAGTTCTTTGGCACCGCCCAGCAACAATCAACGAAAGATAACCTGTTTTCTAAGTCCCTTCTTTTGCGTACCTGTGCGAGTTTAAGGACCATTTTTGGGTTGCAATTCCTTTCTCACAGGAAAAGCCGTCACTAGAGAGATGGGAATGATGAACTCTGGGGCACCGCGAAACAGCCAAACTTCGGATTGATTAGATTAAAATGGCTCAAAGCGACCGAGAATTGGAGGCACGGTTGTCGAGTGCGAGTTTAATGTGTCGTTGTGTTTTTCCCGCTTCCATCCCGCACGTCACGCGAGAGGCCCAATCGCTGTGTAGTGGTGAGAGCTTCTACAACAGTAAAGGCCGGTCCAGACGCTACGATTTGTCGTAGCGTATATACAGCGAAATTGCAACGATTTTGGTCGTTGTCGACCATCGACGCAGATCTGGAAAATCTCAGCAAAAGACCGGCGTCTGGACCGCCCTTGATAACCCAACGCAGTGGTGACGAACCTGCCGGATCAAGTTTGTACAGAATGATAATATCTAAAGACTAGCTGTTCCAGGCGTGCGTCGTCATTTCTCGATTATCCGGCGTTCCAAAGGACTTCCTGGGGACGTATCCGATTAGCTTCCCTTTGCATTTTTCGTTACTCCTACTTTTCACACGATCGGGCTTCCCGGTGATGTATCCGATCGGATTTCCCTTCCGCTTCCTGTTGGATACATGGCAAAACTCGCACCAACTGAATTTGGCTCAAATTGCTTGAAAACTATCCACGTTTTGCTGAAGTTTACCCAGATTTTGTATGGGAGCCCCAATTTGTAAAGAGGGTATTCACTGTCGGGTGTCACAAAACTGGGACTGTGTAAAATTTCACGCAGATTGGTTCCGTAGTTTTGGAAAAAGGCGATATAGATGGACGAACGACAAACATTCATTTTTATATATAGAAGAAGATTGTTTATTTCAGTGTTCAGTAAAGTATTCTAAGAAAGGTAAACGAAGTAATATCTTATTTTTGTCCTAAGAATGCTTGAATTCAGAATATGTTAGTGAATGATCGTTATTTAAACTGCATTTTATTCATCCTGTTTCATTTGTCACAACTATCATGTTTCTTCTGAACGAATTTATTCTGTTATCAGGACGTTCAAATTGAATTAATGCAATAAATTGGTTAAATTTAGGTTGTTGCAGTTTGTGATTTTCAGAATGCTGTTGTTCTGACAAGTTCTTGTCCTTCTTGTGAATCGGTTCATCGGATTATGCAGAAAGGCTTTTGGCTGAAACGCTTTGCCACAAACTTCATATCGGAATGACTATTCGCCGGTGTGATTCCGAATGTGATTCTTAAGCTGGGATTGCAGTTTAAATTTGCGAGGACAATGAGGACATTGATGTTGGTCCTTGTCGTGAATTTTCATGTGGTAGTACAGGCTGCGTGCCGCATGGAACGTTTTGCTACAGACTTTACACATGAATGGCTTTTCGCCGGTATGAGTGCGGATGTGATTCTTAAGATGATCTTGCCGTGAGAATTTGCGAGGGCAATGTGGACATAGATGTTGGTTCTTGTCGTGAATTTTCATGTGTTTGTACAGGATGCTTGCCGCATGGAACGTTTTGCTGCAGACTTTACACATGAACGGCTTTTCACCGGTGTGAGTCCGGATGTGAATCTTCAGCTTGAATGTGTCTGGATACGTGGCCGAACACTGAGGGCACTTGTGTTTTTTCTTGTTTCTATGCACATTACAATTAACTTTGGAGCGCTGCATTGTAGACACTGAGAACTCTGCAGCGGTGATATCCTTTTGGGAACTTCGTCGCTTATTTGACCTCAACAGTCGCTGCTCGCCGGCTACGGAGACACGTTCGTCAGGACCCGTCTTGGTCTTCCCTGCAAGAGAAGCTTCTTCTTGAATCAGATCTGCTTCCGATGACTCAGGCTGCTGCTGGTCATCCATTGATTCACGTTTCAAAAGTGTTTCCAGCGATTCTTCCTCTGCCTCGAACAAATCGTCATGATGATTATAATCGTATGTACTACTTATCTGTCGTAAATTAGAAACTGTTTGACTCAATTGATAATCCTCTTCCGAATCTTCTACGGCAACCTCTGTTTTGACCACCAATTTAACGCCATCGGTTGTCTGCATGTCGTTGTTAGAATGCTCTGCACTTCTATCGGAACCGGGCAAATCGGTGGTGTCGGTTTCTTCCTTAAGCCGTTCGATTCTTGCATTGTTCAGAATCCATATCGAGCGCAACTTATCATAAAAGTCGAACCGCGATTTGCAGGCCGAACACAAATACGTTGGAAATTCTGGCAAAAGTTGCATCTGCAAAACGATGGGGAGCATGTAACGTTTCGAAAACATGAGAAAATTCATTATTAGTAGGGCATATTACCTGAACATTTGTACAGGAAAATACTTGTTGTAGCAGATATTCGCCTCTTTCGTCGGAAGAGACCGGCTCCAAAGCCCCATCAGCCGACAGGCAATTTCGACACAAAGGCGTGGTTCTAGAAAGAAATGCGCTATTACAAAATATTTACTCTTGGTTATCGTCAACTTACTCGGCTGCAGATGAAGCTTTAGACCGTTTCGAAGCCCTCCTTTTTCTCATTTCGACTCCAACAGTTTTTTACAGAAGAATAGAGAATGTAAAATTGTCCGCGTTCTGATTTGTTTTGCGCTTTGCCGCTTTGCGATTTGTTTACCAACAAAGTTTTCTTTTTTCTTTTTTTATTATTATTATTATTTCTGCGAATTTTCTACTGACGCTGCGAATTTTTTACTGAAGCTGCGAATTTTCTTCTGAGGCTGCGAATTTTCTTCTGAGGCTGCGAATTTTGTTCTGAGGCTGCGAATTTTCTTCTGAGGCTGCGAATTTTGTTCTGAGGCTGCGAATTTAATTATTATTATTATTTTTATTTTTTATTATTATTATTTTCGGCGTTTGACAGCTTCTGTGCGCCCCAAGAGAAAAGATGGTTACTTAGTGATGCTGTGAGTTGCTAAATGCTGTCAATTTGGTTTGGAGGCTGTCAATTCGATCGGTGGTTCACCCAATTCGAGAGAGTTCATTCCAGAGAGTTCACCCAATTAAAGAGAGTTCATTCCAGAGAGTTCACCCAATTAAAGAGAGTTCATTCCCAATTCGAGCGTCTAAATGATCGTTGAACTTTATTTTTTCATCCTTCGCGGCTCTTCTAGTGTTCTCGTATCCCTGCTTGAGACTGAGAACTTTCTGCCAGATTTTGTTCTGGTCTCCTGGAATGAAACTTTATCTGCGAAGCAATAAAACGTTTCGAAACGATCACGATCTCTAGCTGTTCCCGGCGCGGGTCGCCACGCCTCATTTCATTCTCATTTACCGGGTGACGTATCCGATCGGCTTCCCTTTTCGCTTCCCGTCGGATATATGGCAAAACTCTCACCAGCTGAATTTGGCTCAAATTGCAACTTTAGTTTAGCTGAAATTTACCCAGATTTTGTATGGGAGCCCCTTTGAAAAGAGCGGAGGCGTTTCAAACATTCCCTAGAACATTTCCCCAAAACTATTTTGATATATATACAAGAAGAAGAAGATAGATATAAAGATTGCAGTAAGGAAAGTTATTGACAATTTTAGGAAAACCTCCAACGGAAGAAAAAAATGTTTAGTATGATTGGCATCAGCTAAAAATCTTGCTCATTTATTCAACGTTCACAATTTTACGTTAATCCCGTTGCGGATGAGTTCGGATTCTGATCATTCCTTTAGTTGTTTTCGATTAAATTGACCACCTCGCTGTGTAAATGCTTTGGCCAACCTTCATTGGGCGTGCCAGAGATTTACTTCTTGCGACCACCACGCTCCTTCAGCTGCAGTGCCACCGTTACACCGTTTACTAGGTTGTAGTACGCGATCGTGTTGTTGTCCTTGAAGAACATACCCTGCGGAAGAAAGGCACACTTAATACTTGATGCACTGCACAAGCCCCCCCAAACCCGACCATCGTCCACTTACGTCGTAGAAAATCTTCTGCTTCGCCGGTGGCATTGCCGTTTCCGTTTGTACCTTCGCCTTCACGGAGCTGACCGTGTCGGTTAGGTTGACGACCAGCGACAGCGTCTGGCCGCTCAGCTTCCAATCGTTCTTTTCCGTCATGTTGGGACACTGCACCAGCACAGTGATGGGTCCGATGGCTGCGTGGCGCTGCAGGAAAACACTCTCCTCGATCAGGTTGTCCTCGGTGCGGGACTTTTTGTTCGGCGGCTCATCGAGTAGCTCGTGCTGTTGCTGCTGCTGCTGCTGGTGTTGGTGCTGTGCATCGGACATGATCGGCACCGGAGGCTGTCCGCCCGCTTGCATCTGCGGTGCGCCGTGCGGTGCCATCGGAGGAACGTAGGAGCCAACACCGAACGGAGGAGGCCCCATGGCCATCATCATCATCGGAGGTACGGGTGGCGGTACTGGGTGCTGTTGCATTGCTTTCTGTGCGTGCTGCATCTGGGCAAGCTGCGCCTGTTGGGGAGCCATCGCAGAAGGCTGCGATTGCTGTGAAACCTGTTGATGGTGATGGTGTTGGTGCTGCTGATGTTGGTGCTGTTGATGATGCTGATGCTGTTGTTGCTGCTGTTGCTGTTGGTGGTGCTGATGCTGAGAGGGTCCTTTCTGTTGCGTGGCCATCGAGCCCGGGATCGGTTTCGGTCCAATCTTTTCCTTCTCCTCGTCCGGAATCAGTCCCTTCACCTTGTGGATCTGGTGGATCTGTGCCTCGAGCGTAATATTGGCGCGGGCCGCCCGCGTAGCTGCTTCCACCGACGACGTATGCCCGTCCCAGGTCACGCGATCATCCTTCCGTGGTTCCTCCTCGCCCAGCTTCTTACCGATGGCCGCTTCCTCGTCGCCAACACCGAAAATATCGGTACGCCGCTCGGCCAACTGTTTCAAGCTCGCCTCGATGGCCGCTCCCGGCGCGTAAACGTTCTCCTGGGCCACCTTTTCGATGTGCTTATCACGCTGCTCCACCCAGCGGGGATCCAGCAGACCGATGCGCATATGTTCGGCCACCTTTGCGGCCGGAATTTTTTCGCCCGTAATGGGCGAAATGAGATAATCGTCGGAAGCTGCGGCCACCGGTTTTGCCACCTTTTGCGACTGCTTCGGATCGTACTTCTTCACGATGACCTTGTCGTGCGTCGGTGGTGCTATCGGAGCCGGCACCGACTTTTGCCGATCGCTCTCGGCTTCGTCGCCCGAGGTGGACGACTCATCCATGTCCTGCACCTGTGTGTTGTCCTTCTGCTGCGCCTTGCCGACCAAATTCTCCATCTGCGACAGCTTCACGGTTCCATTACCTTCCACACCGTGCTGACGGTGGTCGTCGTCACTGTCATCATTGTCGGACTCGATCTGCATCTCGATATCGTGATCTTCCTCGTTCAACCGCTCTTCCATCAGGACCCGGGCGCCCACTTCGTCCGGTGTGGTCGGTGGCGGAAAGTTACCCGACTCGTACGGTTGGTAGTCGACCACCTCGACCACCACAAAGTCATGCCAGTCGATCTGCGCGTACGCAATCCGTTCGCGTTCCACCTTTTCCTCCTCCCGCCGGCTCTGCATCTCCTGGTGCTTCATCCAGTTGGCCCGATACTTGACCTGCTCCAGCACCACGTTCATGCTGCTGCGGCCGGGCACACTCTCGACCTTAAGCTTGTTCATGAGATCTTTCGGCGGAACCAAAATCTTCGTGTACTGCTCCAGCAGCTTCGTGAAGTACTGGAACAGTGAGTGCTGCGGTCGAAGAAAATCAAACTGACAATTGCGCTGCTCGCGGTTCATCAGATTGGTCAGGAACAGGCGCCCATTACGGGCGACGAACTGTGCCGTGAGCTTCACGATATCGAGATCGAGGGCCGAAATCGACGGCGGATCGGCGATGAACTCGTATTCCGGCGGCGGATCCTTCGGCACAAACTGTTGCTCGGTGACGGCCTTCAGCAGCTCCTGTTGCTTCTGCTGTGTCGCACTGGACACTTGCAGTTTCTGCAACCCGAGCCCTCCCGGGCCGCCCGACGATGCCGGATCGGCGCGACCCTCGCGTATCTCCTGCACCTTAAACTGATAGTACGCATGGTACGGATCGCCCGGACTGAGGAAGTTAAACTTTGGATTGCCCAACTCGTTCTGCCGGATGCGACTCTCAAACTCAGGCCCGTTGCGCGCCACGAAACTGGCCGTCTTGTCGACGATATCTGTAACGAGACGGAAGCACACGATGAGGGGGATCTGGGTTCGCAAACGATTTAGGGGCCTTGCCTTGCGGCATCACTTACTTCGCACCTCCGGCGGTGGGTAGATGATGCCCACTATCGGGCCGGATAGCGTCGGGGGCGGCGGGGCTTCGAGCTCCTTTTCGGTGCCATTATTTTCCAACTCGGCCATAATCGACAGCAAAGCGATTTCTTTAGCGAAAACTGCAAACCAAGCGAAGCACCGAAAAATACAATGACAGCCGCCCGCGTCACGTTTGACAGCGGATGGCGTACCGAGCAGGGTTGCCAAGGAAGATCATTTGTATGATGAATTCTTTACAAGTGTTTTTTCATCCAATATTTTATCCTTAGCACCTTTTCCGTGCGTTTGGAGTAGATTTTTAGTGTTATCCGAAAGGTAGGAAAAAAAAAATATATAAAAAACTAAAAAATCATAACATAACAATCCTGGCATCATGCCGGGATCGTTTTAAAGAAATGGCCCAATTTTTTTTTCATACCATTCGTGTACGCCGCAGTCGCGAAACAGCTGAGGCTGAGTGTTGTTAAAGAGTTGTAGAGATAGTGGTTGTTGAATTGCGTCAGGTTCTCAGTAGGCTATCAGCGGGTTGCTTTTTTTTGCCGGACAATTTTGGAACTTTCTCATAAGGCGTAGTTTCTTCTCCGTCGGATTCGACACGTTTCCGTGCACCGGATGGTGTGCTGAAAATTGCATAAATCTCCGGTGCATGTCCGAATATCGATCGCAAACAAAGTGTACCGGAGTGTTTATGTTTCGCGCAGTGTGAATCACCCGGCGACAGGTTCGTGCAAGTCGCGGGCGACGAACGCTTCGGAGGAATCCCCGTCAACGGATCAGCGTTGCTAGCAAAAATCCCCTCGAGTTTCGCGCAGACTTGGTGGCGAATTGTTGCTTCGCAAGAGACGGGTTCTAACAGTGCGTCTTTGCGTTTACCGGAAACGTAGTGCACTGTTTCTCGTTCGTTCTGTCATTCCGGTTACGTGATAATGGACTCGGAAGAAGAACGGCTCCGTTCTTTCGTGAATTGGGCAGATTTCGCTTCGGTAGGTTCCGTACTGGCCAACGACGGCTTTTATGCAGTGCCCGGAGGTTATCCGAGGGTGAGGTGCCACAGTTGCGATTTGGTAGTTATATTGCACTGGAACTCTAACGAAAGGACAAACGCGTCCCGCGTAAGTTGTTAAATATTGCTTGTAAGATCTGGAAATGTTTTACATTTTCCATCCACCCCCCAGGTTAAAGAAATACACCGGAGCCGGAGTCCACCCTGTGCGTTTCTGCTTGGCCAGCAGCCCACCACCAATAACACTCGGCCCGAAAGTCCCAGCGAAATGAAGGATGAACAGAAACGGTTGGAGTCTTTCGTGAACTGGCCCGTTGCGTTCATGCAACCGGTGGCACTGGCCAAGGCCGGTTTCTACTACACGCAGCGCTCGGACGAGGTGGAGTGTCCCTGGTGTTTCGTCGTGATCGGTCGCTGGGAAGTAGGAGATGATCCGTTCACCGAGCATGCTCGATTTTTCCCGTCCTGCCAGAAGGTGATCGCAAACGCTCTCGTTAGCTCCGATCCACCACCGGACCCCTCGATCGGCATCCAGCCCGTCCAGCTCCCACACAATCCCACGTACAGCTCGCTCGATGCGCGGATTCGGTCGTTCGAAAACTGGAACCACGAAGCTATACAGCGTGGGACAGGATTGGCAGAGGCCGGCTTCTACTATCTTGGTGAAGCGGATGAGGTGCGCTGCTTTCACTGCGATGGCGGGTTACGCCTGTGGCTTCCGACGGATGATCCATGGTTCGAGCATGCCCGTTGCTTCGCTGACTGTCAGTTCCTTCTGCTCGTCAAGGGGCAACAGTTCGTTGAGAACGTGCAGGGACGGGTGGCCCAGCACACAGAAGCCGGCTCAGAGCAGCAGATGCAGCAGCATCAACAGGGTGCAACCGAAAGCATCAGCGTTGTAGATGCTCGCGCTCCGATCACTCCCCGCCGTATGACCCTGGATGATGCTCTCACAACCGAACCGGTTCAGATGGCCCTTCAGATGGGGCTGAACATTGGGCGCATCCGTGCGGCCACAATGCGTAAGCTGCACACCACCGGAGAGCCGTATCTCAACTCGCAGCAACTTGTCGAGGCGATACTAGAGGATCAGCTGGAAGAGGAGGACATTGAACCGTCCACCTCCTCGTGGATGGATCGTCGATCCGCGTCAATGGATCTGCCTTGCCGACAGGAACAGCAGCAAGAAAGAGCAGGCTCCCCAAAAGGATGCGCCAACTCTGCCGCTGACGCTTCGTTGCGTGCCGCAACTGATTGTGAACCCGAGAAGCGACCCGAAGTACCTGAGCCGAACGCGCCAAACACGCTCACTGAAGAGGCGGCCCAGCGGCTGCAGGAGGAAAACAAGCGACTGAAGGATGCACGAGAGTGCAAGATCTGCATGTCTGAGGAAGTGGGTGTAGTGTTCTGTCCTTGCGGACATTTGGGTGAGTCAAACCGACCGTCTGTTTGTTGTATGGATGTCTTTAGTCCGCTTTTTCTCTTTCGCAGTCTCGTGCGTCCAGTGCGCACCGGCCATGCTTTCCTGCCCCGTGTGCCGGGCTAAGATTAAGGGAAGAGTCCGAACGTTCCTGCCGTAAAACAAAACACTCCGGATGTGACCCTCAAATGGGGGTCGTTCGCAGCGCTCAGGACTTCTCGAGCCAAGTATTTGGGATTCTCCGAGCACAAGGCCACATTTTTGCCCCTGTAGTTCGATATCACCAACCACGTGGGATATCAACCGTGGCGTTCTGTAAATGTCACTTTAGTATAAGCGAACTGGTTTTGTTAGTGCACAAGCGCACGAGACGTGTGTCAACGTGAGATCTTAGAATTAGAAGAAGACCGCAAGTACTGAACAAATTGAAAAGGAAAGAGAGATTGACCTCTATTGAACACTTTACTTCGGGAATGCCGAATTCTGTAATCGATATGAATTGCTTTAGCTAAAATAAAGCTGCTGAGCGATATGATACGTGTTAAATCTCGTTTTGTTGTTCTTGCGCATTGTTTTAACAGCGATTGTGTGTTTGGCATAGCGTTTATTGATCGGTCTCGGTTACAAATCCTTCGGTGTTTAGCGTTTTTTGTATAAACATGGTTTCAAGCTAAATTGTTTGATCTTCGTCAACTCCCGCTGTGCCGTGCGTTCCTTCTTGAAGGTGAAGAAGTAGAACAGCTTATGTTTCAGGTCCTTGTTCTCAAGCGCAAAGCCACATTGCTTCACTTTTCCGATAAATTCGTTCACACCATCGAACCGGGACGACACTTCGGCAATTTTGAGGGTACCGCTGGGAATTTATGAACACAAAAGGAAACTACTCATCTAACGACCTGGCATTGTGTGGCTGCGCCCATCGACTTACCCTACTTTCAGTACACGGTTAGCCTCGAGAAGAAAATCGACCAGATTGGTGCCCATCAGCGAGAGGCAAAAGACGACTACGTTAACGAAGTTGCTCTCGAGTGGCGTTTTGGCCATGTCACAAGCAATTACGTTACTATTGTTGGCAACCAAATCGAGCGAGTACACCTGATTCGGTATCGAAGCTGCCAATCGCGCTTCTCCGCAACCAAAATCGGCCACCACCGTGTTTTTGGGACTGTATGAAAGGAAATGAATTAATTGCTGGCAACACCGACCGTCCCAAATTTGCCCCGCTAGGCCAGAACTTACAGTTTGCGAATGTTTCGAATAATTCTATCCAGTGGATTCATTGACCATTGCGCAATCTGATGCCGGTAGCCGTCGTGGTACGCCTCGAACGAACCGGGATCTTCTTCGAACAGTTTTTTCGCCTGCTCTCCGGTCGTTTTGTAAAGCTGTTCGTTGATAAACCGAAACCGCGATCCCTTCAACTGTTCGAGAAGCTTTTCACGCAGATCAGTTGACCCTCCCGCTGGCTTCTTGGGTTTCGTGTTATCCGACGAATTGCCGGTTGTCCGTTTGTCCGCCCGCTCTGTGGCGTTGGCCTTGCCATTGACCAATTTCTGGTGCTTGGATTTTTTCTTAACAGGTTCATTTTCTTGCGGGACGTTCACCTCCTTTGTATTTTCATTTTTGGTCCGCTCATCAGTAGCTTTCCTTTTCATTCCTTTCCGATTCTCTCCATGTGTTTTATTTGTTACGGTCGGTTGGTTGTCAGCATTTTCTGGTTTCGGTAATCGAACCGACCACCCGGCTGGTTTACGGTGTCCTTTTTCTGTCTCAGTCGCATTTTCGTCCGATCTTGCCACTTTAGAGACCTTTTTATCTTTCAGATTTTTATTTAACTTAAGAACGAAGATGGAAACTAAGATTGCTTTCTTGTACTTCGCTTTGTACATCATACTTACTTTTTTGTTGGGTCGAAAACGAAAATCCGTACCAATGCTTGGTAGATCGGTTTCAAAATCACAATCCGAGAACACTTTACTCATGGTTTGCAGCTTTGGTCCTAGTTCGGAGCGATCGGTGCCGGAGTAAACAAATGCACGTGCTGTTGTCTAGCTGTCAATTGTAGCTGTTTACGATGCTCGCTGAAAAGTTCCTAGAAGTGATCGATTTAGAAAAAGGTTTAATTTTGTGACGAATTACAACGCAAGAGACTTGAAGTTATTATAGTGAAATATTTAAGCAAATGTTGTTATACTTAAAATCTTTATTCAAAGACAACAAATCACGATAATATTTCGATTGAGCAAATGTATTCTTTCATCTCACCATCACCCTGTGAACCATGTTTGACAGCACTTTGTTTTGAAAGCATAATCACCAGCTGCAGGTTAGTTAGGATTAGAAATGATTTTATTGGGAGCTTTACTACATAATTTCATAGTTGTTTGTGACTAATTTATTCCTTTTTAGTAAAACAGTTGCTGTAAAGTCGGCGGACCAACTTAAGGATATTTGATTTTTTGGCCTGCATATACGTGACTGCGTGTTGAAATCAACTTCATCGTTGCTTCATCATTCTTGGGTCACATGGGTGGCAAATCATCGTTTCTCTAAACATCGTGTACTTTGGCTGCCAGAGACAGATCGACTACAGTAATCATGTTGAAACTCCCCATCACGGATCCGGCCATTCGGATAGTTCCCTCTAAAGATTTGAAACAGTTTATTGGAAGTAAAATTGAGACATCTTCGTCAACGCCGCAGTCGGTGCGTGATATATGTGCGGCTTTTAGCACTGCCAAACGGACCGGGACGAAACTCGATGATACCGGCAATCCCGTTTCAAAAGCGACCATCGAAACGGTGCAATTTACGGCACAAGAACTGAAAGTAATAGGAGAATGCATCGCCACCAAAAGTGATCCAGTGGACGAAACATTACAACAGCCCTGTGGACTAGATATGGACGATGCGAAAGAAGAAGCCACCTCCGCGGGATTGGGACTGTCGGACGTTAAATGGTTATACGCCACACTCAACGAAATGCGGCAGTCCGATGAAACGGTTCCCTATTTGCACACGTTGCTGCAAGGATGCCAACTTGTATTGCCGCAGAACCCGGAACAGGAACGAAATCCGGTCTTGGAGGAACGCTGTAAGCTACTAAGGAAGCAGCAGGAAGACCGAGACTACCAGCGGATGACGAAGAACGTTGATAGTATCCGCCGGCACATGCCCGAGGAAACGATTGCGTACCAAAGTAAGATTACATATCTCAACGCCGCCTTTCGTTTCGTTAATTCTTTGTCTTCCACTCTACAGTGAAGCAAATAAATCGACATCTGATTGCGGTGGCCCAGTTTTTGTTTTCCGTGGCCGCTGGGTTTGCTTTCGGGTTTATCGGCATCGCACTGATCGTGGGAGAGATGGATTTCGGTGTCCGTTTGATGCTGGGCATCGTAATCGCGCTCGTAATCGCTCTGGCTGAAATCTACTTCCTGGCGAAGAGACTTAACGCGGAATACGACTTAGCGGTGCCGCCACCGATGGCTGCCCCGAAAGAGATAGCTACGAAGGTGGTAGAAAGCGTTTCAATCGTACCCAAGGGCAAGCGCGGAGCAAAAAAGAAGCAGCACAAGGATTAAGGACCCACAGGGCTTCAAATTGATCGACATAAATAGGGAGCCATTATACTATGTAGAAATGCATGCTGATCAATTTGGTATTATTACAATATAAAGCAAAATATTCAATAGTTTGTGTTGGTGTTTCTGGTTTTGTGAATGGTTTATTTCTTGCCAAAGAGCCGATCTTTTCTAGCTACCAAAAGCGGGCATCCAACTGCGGAAACGAACTACACGGCGTCAATGTGTTATTCGCCGTTATCGATTGAAAAGCACGTGGTTGCATCGTCACCACGCCTGGTGTATTGTTGCAGAGTATGCGCGCCATTGTGGCCTTTTGCACTTCACGCAACTGTGCCATGGTGAAGGCCCCGGCGGTGTTACCATTTTGATAGAAGAACCGATCGCCCCGGCGTGTGCGCATGAATTGCTCCATCAGGATGCAGAGATACGTTGGTCCGGCCTGTGTGCCCGGGGTAGGCCGCTCGAAGAACTCGGCCACCGTTAGATCAACGTCATCGACCGTGCGATACAGTGACGACAGCATTTGATAATCCTGTAAAGGAATTTATATAATCAACTGAGCCCACCTTTCATTTTAAGATTCTTACCCTGGGTCCCAGCTGTGTCAAATCTGTCCATGCTGTGATACGGTTGTAACCACAGGCCTGGCGGAACGCATTGTAACCCGCAATACCGTGATCGCGACTCCGTTGTATGTCTAGTGCTTTCAGATCGGTTCCGAAGCGATTAGCGTAACGGAATAGGTAGTCTCTAATTTGTGGATCATAGCTTAAATCATTGCGTCCCGACGGTTGCGTGGCCATACCACGAGTAAGCTGAGCGTAACTATCATTTCGCTCCAGTATCGTCGGATTGAACATTTGATCGTTAATGTTCAGTGATCCAGTGATCGCACGCGATTCCTGCGCAAGGCTGAATACCAAAAGAACGATAAGCATTCCAGTGTGATCTAAGTAACCTTTTCAACTGACCCTTACCTTAGCGTCCCCCAGATGGCCGAATGGAAGTACCGGTAGGCACCGTTCGAGTGCGAGTTCAACGTGGTAGGGTTAACAGTCGCGTTGTAGTCATTCACGTAGTTCGGCGTACGTGCCAGTAGACCCTTCTGTACCATTTGGTCAGGACCCAAAAACCACGGAAGCCATTCCTCGTATACAATGCGCTGGTACTGTGCAATGTTGATGCGGCGGGCCTCTTGGAAGAGTTTCTCATCGTTCCATAGGGTGTGTAGTTGAGCAAGTAGCCGCGCGAGTCGATTGTGTTCCCGGAGGAAAGCGATCTGAAGAATCGTTAGCTCCGGTGTGATGTTGCTTCGTTCGTCACCCGTTAGGTAGCACACGTCTGTGGACAGCTGTAGCTTACAATCTCGGCTCGACTGAGGATCTTGCGGTGGCCACTCGGTTCCGTTCCGATTATCTACCTTCATAAGACCTCCGACAAAAGCGCGAAGTAGCGCATTCTGCTGCGCACTGTTACCGTATACGAGCGACAGATCTAAGAAGGACGTAGCGTTGTTTAGTTGTTGCGCGGGATTACTGACGCTGCAGCTGGCCGGATTAGTATCGAAGGTGCTTCGTGTGCGTACGAGATCTAAACACTGAATTCCACCAGCAGACAAGACAGGATCGTTCGATGGCACAGGGATAGGAAAGCATCTTCTTCCGGGATTAGCAACAACTTGTCCATTCACGCAACAGGGAATCGTATCAGAGCCTGCGAAAAAACATGTGTTCAAAGTTGGCTGCTCTCACATTATGGTTCCGGGAGTAGTTACCTCCAGCTCTCAGGCCCATGTCGTGAGCTACCACCTGTCCAAACTGCATATTGACCAGAGTGGTCAGTGGGTCGACAATACTTTGCTCATTGAACAGAGACGTCGACACGAGCCGAGCACTTGGCAAGTCGTAGCCTGTTTTCGATCGCCGAGGAGTTGAAATGCCATCACCATATTCAGGGAGCAGCAAACGACCGTACGGTGTGTTGGCAGAACCCCAGGTTGGGTTCTGTAGGTTGTTACAGCTTCCGTCGAACGTGCGGTACGGTGTGGAGCTATCACATTGGGCCACAACACTCTGTCTGCCAACCAGACCCACCAGAAGCACTACGGTGGTCCACATTCTTGGACCCTGCTGTCCTTCAAAGGAACCTTAATTCACGGTGCGATCCGATGCGAGCCTCTTTATATGGAGTAGCTGAAGACCGAAAATTCAATCGAAGGTATTTAGAACACATCGGAACAGACCGCAACATTCATGTGGTGTGACAATCCATCTCTTTATCCATCACTGGACGTTGGCTCCATTTTTAGCAAGCCTTTTTTTGCCAACTTTGAATACAGTTTGGACACAAACATCTGTTACATCAAAACTCTAGTAGCGTGTTCGCCTCTTGCGGGTCCGTCATGCATGATGTGAACACGTCGAAATGTTTAAGCCGGAGCGGTTTCTATCTATCACCACGTTCTAAGTCAGAACAGATTCTGAAGTCTAACAGTTACAACACTCTCACTCAGTTGTTAAATAATTTTTTTTGTCAGCAACGAATTTCGTTTATTTACTCACTTCCAAGCATTCAAGTCAACTACCTTCAGCTCAGAACAAGGCAATACCTTGTTCGACGCGGACACCGTTACAAACGCCTTCCGTTGCATACCCTTCAGCCCGGGCGTATTATCGCACAGCAGCCTGGCCATGGTTGCCCTCCGGAGCTGCTTGAATTGCTTCCTATTGAATCCCACGACCGGGTCGGAAGTTTCGAAGAAAAACCGATCACCGACCCGCGTGCGATGGAACTGCTCCTTCAGAATACACCGGAACGTTTCCCCGACCTGGGTTCCCGGGACGTGTTTTTCGAACAATCCTGCCACCGTTAGCTCCACATCGTCCACCGATGCGTAGACGGAACGCAAGAGTTTGGCATCCTGTAAAAACGGCCAGAAGGTGAGCTAGAGTTCCGCTGAGGGGCAAGCCTCGAAGTGTCAACCTTTGGCGATCGTAGAAGCGGAGCCAGGTCATCGAAACTGCTCGCCTTCCGCAGACCGCAGTACTCTCGGAACGCATTGTAACTGGGCAGGCCATGATCACGGGCTCGCTGAATGTCCATTGCCCGCAGATCGTTCCCGAAGGGAGCGCCAAACTTGAACAGATTGTGCTTCATCTCGCGATCGATATTGCGGTCGATGCGACCCATCGGTTGGGTGGCCAAGCCTCTCGACAGCTGGGCGTACTTGCACGGTGCCTCCAGAATGGCCGGATTCAGTGTGTGCTCGGTGAAGCTGATCTCGCCTACTTTGGTGCGATTCTCGTCGTCTAGCCTAAGGCATCGAAGCAACCGTCAAACACTACATACTTACCCTGTGGCCTGTGGCCATGATCAACTACTTACTGCAGTTTTCCGACGATTGCACTATGGAAGTATCTGAACGCTGCCATTGCGTTGGCATTCAACGTCTCCGGGTTGACATTGGCTCGGTACTGGTAAACGAGTGAGCTATCTGACTCCGGTTTCAATGGCAGAAAGTTCGGGAGCCACTCGTAGAACACAATCTGCTGGTACTGGGCGATGTTGATACGGCGTGCCTCTTGGAACAACTTTTCATCGTCCCACGTCGGCTGCCGGTGGGCCAGCGCCTTCGCAATCCGATTGTGCTCCCGTACGAACAGGATGTGCAGAATGGTCATGTGCGGACTAAGGTTTCCCCGCACGTCACCGGTCAGGTAGCAGGCATCGGTGGGCTTGCCGAGTACGCAGGCGGCCTCCGGATGCGGGTGACGCGGTGGCCACTCGTTACCGTCACGGGTTTCCACCTTCATCAGACCACCCGTACCCTGCCGAAGTGGACCATTCTCCTGCGCATTGTTTCCGTACACGAGCGATAGGTCCACGAACGAGCTGACCGTATTGATCTGTTCGGCTTTCTTGCCGCCTTTGCAGCGAGATTCATCGCTATCACAGTTGGTAACCGTTCGCAGGAAGTCGAGGCACTTGATACCAGCCTGTCCCATGACCCTGTCATCCGAAGGCACCGGGATGGCGTAGCAGCGCGGATTAGGCTCGGGCACCAGTTGTCCTTTCGCACAGCACGGCAACATGTCGGCACCTAGGAACCCGAATGATCTAAATGATTTGGAATGCCGCCCAACTGCTCGGCCGCTGCTCACTCACCACCGCTGGTGAATCCCATGTCGTGAGCAACAATCTGCCCGAACTGCATGCTGAGCAGCGTAAAGGCTGGCTCGAGCACATCTTTCTCTCCGAACAGCTTCATCGACAGGAGCCGCGCACTTGGCAGCTCTGACCCACCGGTGGCCTTCCGGGGGCTTTTCACACCGTCGCCGTAATCCGCGCCGAGCAAACGTCCGTACACCGTGTTGGCGGCACCCCATTTTGGGTTCTTCAGATTGTTACACGTACCATCCAGCGTCCGATAGGGTGTGGATGCGTTGCACGCTTCTTCGGCGCCGTCTATGACCTGGCAGGCAAGCAGCAGCACCAGCAGGCTCAACTGGAACCACATTTCGATAAACTTTGCGTACTGATCGATTAATTGCAAGCCTCAATCGGACTGCGATCTATTTTATATACCTCCCATACCTCAGGGTATGTGGCCTGGCTGCGTCGGACACTCGGCAGTGCAAATAGTTGCGCAGATGGCCCGATGGCGAGCAAGTGATAAATCTTGAATCAAATATTTACCGGCGACCGTAACGACACAAGCGATAGGTGATAAGCCTCAAAGAAATGAAATGCCTGGGGTTACACTGAAGCTGTAAATCTTTTTAATGGCTTATTTGATGCTTTAATTCGCCAGCTTCTTATTAAACACGGAATAGTTTTACGAGATATAAGGGTCTCAGTCGAGGCTGTCTCCGAGATCCACCGAGTTCTTTCGGGAGGCACTCGAACAAAAGCCTCGAATGCCCAACTGACCAGTTAATTCCAACACATTTATTTTCTCTCATTAAGTTAGGAAACTTTATTCACAAAACAACATACAGCTAATATAATTTCATCGTTTTTTAAATAACACTACTTCGCTTTACCACTACACTACAAGTAAGGTCAGTAGAGAAGGGAGTGTGATAGGAAGAATGCAACGATGAAGGATGCAATGTAATGGATGATCAACAGATGCTGCCCGGATCCCGGAGGTAACCTACGACGAATGGAGTGGCTCCATCCGATGTGCGGAAGAATCTGGAACTCTGGTCTCTGTCTCTGGATGGACGACGATACTGATCCTCGGGACCAAAGTGAGGTTATGGCAAAACAAAAACAAGAAACGAAACGAAACGCGGGACGAAACGTGTGGTCCGGGATCCGGAGTCCAGGATCTGCTTATCCTTATCTACACACTGGCGATTGAATGTTTGGCGTTTTTTGCCGGCTGATGGAGCTGACCGTGGGGCGGATACCCGAAAAATGGGAGCCGTTTCTCTGCTGCTGCTGCTGCTGTTGCTGCTGGAAGGAATTTCCGCTGGACAAACACTACAGGCTGGGTCAGCAATCGAGCATGGGGTGCGCGTAATGGATGAGTCAATCTCAAAAAGGTGTACAACACAACAACAACAAGAAGCGGTGTCGTCCTCGCTGCTCCAGAGAATCATCCGCAGGAACCGAGGAACGGGCGAAAGGATCATGTGCAAAGATGTTGGTAGGAGGTGACTGGATTGGTGGCAGGGCGGTTGAAAACAGTGGTGCAGAGGGGGAAACTAAACACAACACTCGCTTGGTGCATCTTCTCAGTCCCAGTCGGCTGGCAGACTGGCTGGCTTATTTCTTGTAGTTGTGGTAATAGTGGAACGAGTGAAGGCTGTTATCGTACGACAAGTCCTTCCACAGGGACAGGTCAACCTCCGGGAGCTGCGGGCACGGCACCACCTGGTTGCTGTGCGAGATCCGCAGGAACGCCTTCGGTTGCATCGACGTCACGTGGTTGCCGTTGTCGCAGAACAGACGGGCCATGCTGGCCTTCCGCAGTTCCGCCAGCTGTTCACGCGTGAACGCCACATCCTTATCGCCCCGCTCGTAGAAGTACCGATCGCCGACACGCGTGCGGTAGAACTGCTCGGTCAGGATGCACAGGAAGGTGGGCCCGGCCAGGGCACCGTTGACGTGCGCCTCCAGCGAACCACCGACGGTCAGATCGATGTCGTCGATGCTCGCGTACAGCGACTGCAACTTGGACACGTCCTGCGGGAGAACCAAACCAAGTCAAGCGGGGTCAAGGGCCTTGCGATTGGCTCCTGTCACTTACCTGCGGCGAAATCAGATCCATCAGATCCTCCCAGGTGGAGGCCCGCTTGAAGCCACAGAACTCGCGGTAGTCGTTGTAACCCGCCAGTCCATGGTCCCGGTTGCGCTGTACGTCGATAGCCCGCAGATCACCACCGAACGGACGTCCACGGCGGAACAGGAAGTGCTTAATCTCGGCGTCGAAGTTGGTGTCGGTCAGTTCCTCGGGCTGCGTGGCCAGACCCCGGGTCAGGAAGTCGTAGTTGTCGCCGGCCTCCAGGATCGACGGACGGTTAAACCAGTCACTCAGTCGCAGCGATCCCGTCGGTTTGCGGATCTCCGACACCAAGCTACACAAGTTTAACGGTTAAACCCTCATTTAGTGGCGCTCTCTGCAACCTTCACCCTTCACTCCGCTACTTACTCAAGGCGTCCCTCAATCTGCGAGTGGAAGTACCGGAAGGCGGCGGTGGCGTGCGAGTTCAGCACCGACGGGTCCTGGCTCGGGTCGTAGTCGTTGATGTACTCACCGCCCTTCACGCGGTAGATCAGACGGTTCTTGAGCATGTTCTCCCAGCCCAGGAAGATCGGCAGCCACTCGTAGTAGTTGATGTGCTGGTATTGGGCCGTGTTGATGCGGCGCGCCTCCTGGAACAGCAGCTCGTCGTCCCAGTGTGGATTGTACTTCTGGAGCTGATCCGCGAGCCGGTTGTGTTCGCGCAGCAGCACGATCTGCATGATCGTCAGGCCCGGGTTCTGGTTGACACGCGAATCTCCGGCCAGGTAGCACACCTCATCCGGTGACTCCAGATCACACTCGGCCGTCGAGTTCGGGTTATTCGGGGGCCATTCGTACCCATCACGCTCCACCACCGCCATCCGACCACCGGTGAACGCCCGGAGTCCAGCGTTCTGTTGGTCCGAGTTACCGTACACGAGCGAAAGATCAAGGTATGAGGTCACCGTCGTCAGCTGTTCGGCCGGCTGCGTTGGGTGTGTCGGGGTGCACTGATCCTCCCGGTCGGTCATCGTACGCACAAAATTCATACACTCGGTTGCGGTCTGCGAGTGGGCCGGATCGTGCTCGGGCACCAGGATCGGGTAGCAGGCGCTAGGGGCACGCTCCTTGGCGATCAGTTTGCCCTCATCGGTACAGCAACGGGTTGGGTGTTTCTCTGCGCGAGGCGAAAGTATCAGGGGTCAGTGCCATGAACCTGCCAAAGGATGCATGATCTACTTACTCGACTGGGTTCCGCCGGCCTGCATGCTCATGTCGTGCGTCATGATCTGTCCCCACTGCATGTTGCCGAGGGTGTACTCCGGGTCCGCGATGTCCTGCTCGCCGAACGCGACCAGCGAAACGACTCGTGCGTTGGGCAGCTCCTCCCCAGTGACGGACACCGTCGGCAGCGAGATACCATCACCGTACTTGGGCGTCAGCAGACGTCCGTAGCGACGGTTCGGGGTACCCCAGGTCGGGTTCTGCAGGTTGTTGCAAGACCCATCGAGCGTACGGTAGCGTGACTTGACGCAGGTCGGTGGTGCCGGACACTGGGGCTGCTGGTGGAGCGCACTCAGGAACGGGACGGTGTAGCGGGTCTTGCTGACCAGCGGACTGTCGGTAGAGGCGACACAGTTCGGGGTTAACTACGTGCGCAGGTCTTGACGCGCTTGGTACTTACGCGTAGTGCGGTGCCTCGGCGTGGCTGTAGGCAAGGTGAGTGCTGACCGGTGCGTAGTGGTGGGCTGAGCCTTTGTGCAGCAGCCGTGGCTGGGCCTGGGACGGCTGATCGTGGTGGACCACGCTATAGGAGGTGGCGACGTTCACCGCATCGATCTGGCTGCCGAGGGCGATCAGCGCCGATCCTACCACCAACAGCAACATTATCTACCGAATGCAAGCCGTTACATTAGTTCCTGTGCACAGACCACTGGGTTCGATTTCTTGGGGGTTCTAGACTTTCACACGCCGCCCGACCTTTGCTATCAACAATTGCCCATGCTTAAGAACGCCCCGAGAGCTATGAGAAACATAAATTCGTTTGTTTAGCCCGTTAACCTGTTGGCGGCCTGCCGTCGTGCCGTGTGTGTGTAAATATGTGAACCACTTGGCAAACAGTTGTTGCTATTATTTATGTTGTGCCGTGCCGTTGCACTTAAATGTTGCATGCGCTGGTTGGAATGTGCCGCCCCGAACGCTCGGGAGCCACGAGCCCAGAGTGAGGTAAATTAATAATTCATTGAATGGCCTGCCCACGGTTCTCGGGGGCTTAGGGTGCCTCCGGGGTGTTCCGAGAGACGCCTAGCGCCACCGGTCGCCGTTCAGTCGTCGTGATTTGTTGAGGTAGAGCTTGGCTTGGACTCTGGAAGCGAGAGTACGCGTACGAGCTCGAACGCGTTGGAGGGCGTCCAGTTGAAGGAGTTCATGTTTATTCAATGTCAGCCGGATCGCAGGCCGACCGGACTTGCCACCGGGCGGTTTTAGTCTGCCCGGTTTTTTTTTCTGTTATCAATCACCTGCTCAGACAACGGTGTAATTGGCCCAATCCGGGCCACTTTTCGGATCCCAGTTTCGGGTTAGCCCGGAGGGCAGTAATTATTGGGCTTAGGCAGGATAAGGAAATTAAAAGACGCAATTACTGGGGTGCTGAGTGGGAGGATGTTGGTCATTTGTGGCCACGCTCTCGCGACTTGAAAGGATCAACTTTAATGCACCTGGTGACACCTGGTACCGTAGCGACGGGACAAAGAGCGATGGTGCAACAAGTCACCGTCCGTCACACACACACACACAGGATGACTATCATTTGGGTGGTTAATTGTGTGCGAAATGATTCAATCGAGCCCCCGGACAACAACACAGCCCTAATGTGCGGGAAGGCGACCTTCACCACGAGACACTGGCAAGAACTGCGCCGGGACTTCAATTATTCTCCCCCATTATGGCGGGCGCGGTTACTCGCGTGACTCACGTCCGGCCGGGCCCCCCGTGGTTCTGGGCAACTCATTTGGCAGAAGTTGGCACCCCAACCGAGGTGGCCAAGGCACGAAATAACAGTACTCCGGCTTTGATTGCAGCAGCGTCTAGAAGGACACCCGGCACAGACGTTGGCCTGTGGCCGTCATTAGAGCGTTTGTTTACTCGCCTCTCTGTCACCCCGGGTAACCGGACCCATGATTGATGCCCACGGCCTGCCTTTTTGTCCGGGACCGGACGGGCAGATATGATTGGGCTGTGGTTTTGTGATTAGCCGTTAATCAAGGCACCGTGATGTGCTTCACCCGGCCCGGCCAGTACCCCAACTGTTTGCTATTCAGGAAGAGTTCGGCACTGGCCTTACCTGTACGGCGTACGGTACAAATAAGGCGTGCAGCCCACAAAGCCCACGACGACAAAAGTGCAACTCGCTTCGTGCATAATGCCGTGCGGAGCTCAGAACATTTTATCAGAAGGCGCCCATCAGACTGCTGCTGCCGAGTGCTGCCGAGGCTAACCTCGCTCGACTGGAGCAACGACAACGGCGACGACGGCCACGGAGTTGTCACACTGTTCGGTCGATATGTTCAACCTACATTCGAGCGGTTTCTGGTGGCATTCTGACCGCTCGGCGGCCTGGAGTTGGAATTCCAACCCGAAGTGCTGAACTCTGTACTCTGCAGTCTGCAGAGAACGTGACGTCCGATGATCGCACTGGGAAACAAATTATGTAATACCGGAGCACCCCCCAAAACGAGCCGATCGGGTCTAGTTAGGCCGCCTGATGCTCGGGCTGATGGCTGCGGCCTTCTCGGGATGCTCGGGACGGAGAACCGCGCACTCGACGACAGCAGCAACAATTTATGTTTAAGTTCCCGCTGGCAGAAAAACTGGTTCTCCATTTTATATACACCCGTAACCCCGTCACCGAGGGGGAGCTTAAGGTCCTCGCTGACTTTTCATGCCCGCTTTGCCACACATTGTTCGGCCATAACGTGGTAAATTAATTTGCGAACTAGTAAATCGTGTCGAACCGCGCATTCGCTGCGCTACCGTTCGACACCGAGATCGACCGAGCTTGATCGGGTGGGCTGGCCCAATGCAGCTGCCCACGAGGAAGTCGATAGAGTCATTGGGTGGAAATTGATGTGACGAATTGATGTATGATGTGGCACTATCGTAGCGTCCGCATCGTCCGACCACCATCGTCTCACGGAAGCTGCGTGGCGCGGCAATAAATTTCCAATCAAAGCCTTTCTTACTTTCCGATCCGAACGCCTGGTGGACCTTGGACGCGTTAGATCGCGGTAGGCCGGGTTAGTGGGTGCCTGGTTTTTTGTTTTGTTTCAAAGTAGATGGATAATCCGGAATCTGCATCCCCGAGAGCCGTGCCGTACAAAACGGCAACCAATTAGCCGGGCCTGCAGGGTCCGGACCTTGTCAAGCTGCGAGATCTCTGCGAGGCTACCCTCGGGCGGCCGAACATTCACTAGACGCGCTCTCCGACGACGCGCATGACGAATGGAGACCAGATCTCGATCACGATCGCGGCCTCAGAACGGGGGTGTTCTTCTCGAGTAGCCGGATTTTCTCATCGGATCAGACAGGTGCGGTGATAGAAATGACTGTCTGACTGACTGACTGTCAGCCGGTAATGGACTGCGTGGCGAAGGCGAAGGTCACACCGAACGCGACATCTAGATGGCCAGATCCGGGGCCAGAATCTAGATATCGGTCGAAAAGACAATCGCATTCCGTTGACCGTTGTACTCGGCTCGGCGGATTAGTGTCCGGGCATTTCACTTTCACTATCGGTTTGAACTGTTTTGTGCCATAACCTTCAACTTGTTTGCCGCAACTTGCCATGGAAGGCGCAAACCAGTAACCAGAAACGAGTGCTCCACTTTGGACCAGATGATACCAGACTCGGACGCGGCTACCGGGTTTTTGGGGGTCCTTTCACATTGCGTGTACAGCGCTGGCCACACAGTGGTTAATTCGAAAATTGGGCCATTTTGAAACAAATGTGACCTAAATGTGACCATTAATCTTGTTTGTTTTAGCGGCACATGTCCGGCGGCACATTAAGGCACAATTATTATTATGTGTGTAAGAGGCGGCCCTGTTGGGCTACTTTTCGCTTTCATCGATCCGCGGCCCGTTGACTTTCGCGCATTTGGAAACAAAACTTGTAATGGGCGCTGGGCAACAAGCATTGGGCAACGGCCACAGCCGGGGAGGAGCCGAGGACACTCTCGTTCGAGCGAATTGAAATTTGAAAGTGTATTAATCGCTTCGATCTTTCTGTGCCACCTGCGTGCGCGTTTGGCGGGCAAATGGACCGGGCCGGTTACGTAATGCGCCCACCCGTCGGTCACATCTCGTCAATTCTCGTCCATTTCCCTGCCTTGCGGTGCGAGATAATGACAGCTGAGAGTGATCGCGCTCGGCCGCCGGGGGCAAACCTTCACCACCAGCGTGTAAACGCTCAACCTTGCGGTCGTCGTCGTCGTAGGTGACGACGAGAAGATCCGATCGACTGACCGAGCGGACCGAGTAGAACATAACCGCCGCGGTGCGGTGCCAATTTTCAGTCCAACTTTGTCACGTCCGGCAAACGGTTTTGTGGTCCAAACAGGGCGCTCGGTGATGAAAACGGGCGAACGTGGCCAACCAATATTAATTACCAATTGCCCGCAAGGGGAAAGCACCGATCGGATCGGTGATCGGGTTGAAGTGTAGTCCAATTATCGCATTACACACCGAGCCGTTTGTTCGATACTCTTGATCTGTGGTCGCGCAGAGAAAGAGAACCCTTTTTGACAGCTGCGCCTTGTGTCGGGTGTCGGTTTATGACGCTAATGAGTCAGCGAACAAATCGCTCGATCGGCGCGATCGGACATTCTTGAGAACCATAAGCTCGATCATAAGCACCTCTTGCCGGTTTGGTCTATAATTAACTCGATAATGGTCAGTGTTTATTTCGATCGATCCTTCAAGCGGTCTGCCTTTAAGGTTATGGTTAAACGGGCGCTGATGTAATGATTGTACTTAAAATTGGAATTCTGTGTATTAAGCCCAGCCAGGGGGTCGACGATATGGTAATAATGATGCCCGTGTTGTTTTTTCCTCCCTCATTGTTCGCACTGTTCCTAATTGTTTTGCCCACGGGGCTGATTTGGCGCCCGTCCTGTCCTTGCACCGATCGGTAAGGTCGACGCAATTGCGTAACGATCCGCCAGTGTTAAGTTCAATGGCGTTGGTCGAACAGCAGCAAAAAGACGCTGCTTGACGCTGCTTAAGTGGCAACAAGGCACACTTTTAACAAGATGGCTGACGATCCTTGGGTGCTGCTTGGGCCACAGAAGAATTGGATCCGCATTCATTTCGAACATTTCCCTCGCGTGACGAGCGATCGTTCGGGTCTGGCGAAATCAGGCGGGTGATTCGATAAAACGTGGTTGCATTTTCGGCGCCCGCTGTTGCCTAAGGGCGCATCACGATGCAACCGCCGGGATGTCCGAGCATCGGTCAACAACAATCCGATCCCCCCGGCGGGGTGCCTCCGATCTAGTCCGATCGCCAGAGATTTGCTCCGCCGTTCGATTCGGTGCCGTTTTCCTCACATTTTCACGATCACGAATTTGTTTGCCTTTTCTTTTGTGTGCGGTGCGGTTGTTGCGAATTGAAAGACGTCGATGACCAAACCAGCCGCTCGTGCCCGGTGGCTGGCTGGCGGTGGTGTAACCTTTGCCGGTTGGGGTTACGGAGGCGTTTATGCTCCGTGGTCCCGATGTTTGGTCGATTGACGGTGGGCGCAATTTTATTATTTGCCCTGCACTCGCACCAAAAAATGCGCACCCGGCTCGTCACATCACGAGACCTTGTGCCAGTCCGTCCCGTTACCTGAGTCCGAGCCCGACTATGTTGCCAAATGGACGCACGACGAATTTTGACTCGCATTAACGTCCGCTGTCGGGGTAGTGGGCCCCGCATTTTGGAGAGGTAATTTTTCACCGTCGTACCGAGGGCAATAAAATCGGTTTCATGCATGCGGACCAGCGATCAATATGCTAATGGACAGGTTCTCGATGAAGAACTAAGTGCGCCATTCAGTCACGGGCTCACTGTGTCACGTGTGTTTGATCATAAATCAAACGCTGGTACAACGTGGCGATCGCTGCGGTCGGTGCTGGCACAGCAACCATCACCCTTAATGTCTCCCGTGGGTGGGCAGCATAAAGCATAAATCCTGCCCGCGTTGATTGGAACCGCACCGAATGCGAATGATAACTTTTCAAACAATGCCCGATGCCGATGTCGGATAAATGTCAATCAAATCGGTCCACTTTGAATAATTGCCCACCCATTCGGAGTGTGCAGTTCGCATGCTTCGATCAAGTGCGACCGTGCGACGTGTAAACTTTGGCCACCTGATTGATCGTGATTGATCTCTGCTGCTGCTGCTGTTGCTTTCAAATCAATTACTTCACCAATCATCGATCGGACCGCATCTTCATCGGCACGCCACGCTCTTCATTAAGACATCAGGCCCCCCCGGGCGGCGGCGGATGGCCCACAGATTCTTGGCCCCACCGACCGGTCCCATTAGCCTAACGAAGACGCGATACGGTGCGGTGTCCGCGATAATCATCTTCATAATTGCGCCGATAACCGTCTATGGTCCGGCGGCTGTCCGATCTCGGGCGCTTATGCTTCGCGTCGTGCGCCGATCAAAGCGCCGATCGGTAGCGATTTATTATGCTGTGGCTGCAGTGAAGCTACAAAGAAACCAAATGCACCGATCGATCGATCGGCCTTCGAGGCCACCTGACATTGGCATCACTTCACTCTCGATCACGCTCGATCACTCGATGTGCTTCTCGTTTTTTCTCGTCACATTTTTACTCAATTAATGGATTCGCACCGGTTTTGGAAATTCCTTCCTCTCTTGCCCTGCTGCTCCGAAAAACGGCTTGCGCAAACACATAACGGTGAGTCGGGCAGCATTAACGGAAAAAGGGTGCCTCTTTTGGGATTGGGAAAAATCGCGTCGCAATGTGGCCCCCAATTGTCTTAGCGAGCTCCGGTGAGCTCGACCGAAGAAATGGTGCTAAACGCGTGTTCACGGTGTGTGCAGGTTGGGCAAACCCCCGGGGGGGAGCATAAACAGCATAATTGTCAAAGGCAATCGATGCGTACCGTTGCGCCAGTCGTTGTGACATTTCTACACATGGTTCCACCGTCGCCGTGGTTGACAATTGTGGCGCAAATTTCGGTGAGCTTTGGCAAGCGCTTCAGCTTGCTAATCAAATAAGCGATCGTACTTTCCGATGCGGGGATCTATGTAAAACTGATCGAAAGGAAGTGGCACGGAAAGGCAAACCGGGTCACAAACGGTTCCCGGTGCACTGCTCACCTCAACCGAGCAGTGATTGCGGAAGTCGCCTCAAGTCTCATCAGCCCCCCCCCGGGAATTGGCCACTCGGTGGCATAATCCGTCCAGCCAGTCCACGTAATTGCATCACGTGCGCGCATTTCTATCGCGTCTCCTGGTGCAATGCAAACAAGGCGAGAGTGAAAAGTGAGCATGCACGGTTCTACTACAGTTGCGGAAGCCCCTTTCGGTGGGCTGCGGTGGGAAAAAAGGGCACCCGTAATTGACCGGAGATGAAGCAAAGCCCAAGCCCAACTGCCCCACCAACCAGGAGGTGCCGTTTGTGTGTGCAAACACACGAAAGTTCTCATGCGCCCCAAAAGGAAAGCGACGGCAGCAATCATAACCGTGACAAACGTCGCGTGGCCAACAACTCGGAACCGGGGCCCTTGTTGTGAGAGCAAACATTGTAAAGCATAGAAGCAAAACGGTGTGGCCCACGCACCGCAGGGCGCTTTTTCGGGCGGGATCCTTGAGAGCCACCCCGCTCCGGCAACACACGTGGAACGGCCCGGTACGGTGCACCGACTGAGTGACGAAAGCGAAGGCACAAAAAGCGGGCCATCGCGCAAATGAATGGTAATTGTTTTGTGGTGCACTCGATTTTGAATTTGTGCGAGTCGAGTGCGAGCAGCTGCGATAGGCTGCTGAGAGATTATTGCTCTCGAAGGAAAGGAAAAACAAACAAATGGCCGACGGCAAACATCGAAGCGTCTAAGCTGGCGTTGGTGAGAAATGGTCGCACAGGCCTTGCGTACCGTAATTAATTGGGAGTCACTGTTTTTGCATAATTTTGCACCCGCTTGTGGGGTGGGGGTCAATCAAATGTTTGTGTGAAACGGACCATTCGCCACGGGAATTCCGACCGACACCCGTGAGCGTGAGCAACCCGCGGCGCGGGTTGCGTGTGATAAGAAAATGCTGACGAAATGCTTGCAGCATACCCTGCAATGCGCACACACCATAAGTGAGGTCTACTGTTGTCTAGTAATAATTCAATTTTTGACTTCCAGTAGCCGAGATTGATTGGCTCGATACCGGACGAAACCCGATTCACCGTCGGCGTTGGCCGTACGATTTTAATCGCTTTTTAGCGTAATCATTACCCGAGAGAAAGAGATGCGCGAAGTCTATCATTAGCGTGCTGGGCCGCCGGACATAACGCACGTTTCCGTGTCTCGCATCATCATAACAATAATTATGAACCCGGCACGAAGAACGGGCCATTGCGCGCGCGAAAGCAATTTTTATCTAAATACCGCGGACCGCGCGAGGTGTTTGTTGTTATGTAAGAGCTTTAGTTTGATGCTGCGAGCGACGGTTTGTCGAATGCCGTCCATTTTTGCACCCGTTGAAAGGGCTCCGTTTTAATAAGTTCGCTTCGACCAAATGGCCAACCGGAAGCCTCCAGGCCGTTAGATATGAGGCAAACGCACTCATAATTCGGGGTGGTGGTGAACATCAATCAGCAAAAGAACGGCAAACGGACTCCGGGCGGAACATGGGTGGCCCCGAGCGTGGGGCGGATGGAACCGCTTTGTTTTGGAGGGGTTCCGTTCGCAGCGCAGCATTGAAGTCTTTCGAAGGCCGCTAGTGAAAGGGGCGCGCTTCCTGTGTGGTGCTGCAATTTCGGGTGCCGTTGTTGTCCGTTTCGGTCTTCGGAAATCCTAATCAACCAAACAACCAAGGCAATGTCAAGTGGGTTGCTAAATCAATTAACCATTAACTAGCCTCGCTAAAGTGAGATCGCCTCGGTTCGATTTTACGATCGCCTACCAATTAATCGGCCCCGGGGTGACCTCTGTCAGGTTCGTGCCGTGTCCGTTACGCGGCCACGGCCCCCCCGGGGGGCGGCCTAGGCGCTGTTCGCTCGGTAACCGATCACTTCCTTCACGGCAAAACAGAGTGTAATATCCGCTTGCTTCGAGCCCCGAATCGTATTGGTTCGGGCCGCATTTTTCGTCACGGTTCACCAGCCGGTCTAACGATTGTGGCTAGCATTTTTGACGGAATTTTTTCTATTTGTTCAACACAAAAACACGAGGCGTGGATTGTTTCTAATCACCCATTATAGCGTGCGGCCGATTGAGAACCCGATCGAGATTGATGATCGATCAATTTGCTTGCTAAAAGCGGTTGTCAGGAAGCAATGCAAAAACCCAAGAAACCTGGCGATCGGCGGCATACTATCGGTTTTCGAAGACAGCTCATTAGCGTCCAAGCCGACAGGCGAGATCGGTTCCCACAAACAATGTATGTGTCAGTCGGTGGCGACTTTTTGAAAGGCCACATACAATCCAACAACATCTGTCAATCAAACGTGCTGCCGTGTTGCCAATTGTTCAGAGAGTGATGGCGATCGCGCGCGCGCGCTCACACAGTGTCGTTGTCATCGTGGATTATGCTTTTCTCCATCATCATCCTGTTGATGCACCGGGCGACGGAGAAAAAGGCTGTCCGACTGTCGGACTCTCAGTCCCGTCCATTCCATCAATCGGTGAACGGTGTGACACAATTTTAATTCGAACCACTATCACTTTCGCGCGCGATGGCGATCGCGAAGTGCCCACGATGACTTGCACGATCGGTGAGCGTGAAATGCAAATTTGCACTCCTCCGCCGACGTATCGGGCGTCCTTGTGAACCTGAGCGTTACGGGCCACCACCCTTTGTTGCTGCTCTCTTCCTGGACATTAATTTCTCTCATTTGATGCATGGTGCATTGGTCAGGTCCAGCCGCCACTTGACCTCCGTAATGGCTGCTCGGAAAATGGATGCAATTTTGTTTCGACCTCGCCAGGAATCCGGACCATTCCGGCAATTGGAAATGCGGATCAATAAAACCCTTGCGCTGCAAACGCGGGCTACCGACAAAGCCACGCGTTGTATAATTGCTCGAATCTTAGTGGGGGGCTTTCATTTTTATGCCCCATTTTGTCGGCGAGAGGAAAAAGGGCCACTGTTTTCCACCGCACACGTCACAAATCTTTCCATTTGTGCGGCTCTAATTGCACTCGGCGTAAAGTGCGACTCTGAACACGGGGGAATGAAAAATCGTATTCACTGCGATCGGCGGCCCCGCGCTCAGTGATGAATGCGCTATCGTAAACGCAAAATGGGGCAAACATTAGCGAACGAAAGAGAGCGAGAGACAGCAACGAAAATGGAACACCATGAAGGGGGGTAATTAAAATAAAATTCATAACCGAGGCAAGCGCTGGCTAATGTTGGTGACATAAAAAAAGAAAATTGCCATCGAAGTAGCCTTCGATTGGTGACGGCGACAAATGCTGAAGGCTCGTGAAGTGTGCGGTGCAGTCTAATTCTTGTGTGTCTACTGCTGGGTGGTTACGAAATTTTAAATTTTGCCCCGTTTTTCTCCGCTTCGTAAAATGGCGTACATTTTTATGCTCGAGCTGATCGTGGAAGATTTGGAACTGTTCGGTGCACAAGGCGAGGGCGGCCCACGCCGTTCGTCGGAAGGCCGAGCGGTCGGGGAATTGTGCGTTCGGGTGGAACTGAAAGGGCTAGCACGGTTGGAGGTTTGTGAGAAGGATTTCGGGTCTGCCCTGGCCCTGGCGCCCGGTCCGAAGATGGGCGAAAACTGTCTGTTCGTGTGCGATCCGACCCGGGTGCTTGAAGGGGCCGGCTTCACGGTGGCGGCGTACGAAAAGTGTTGCGAAGGACTCGGTAAGAAGCTGCTCGGAAGTTGCTCCGGAGTGCACGGAGAGATACTGAAGAATTTGGCAAAGTCCTACGAGGGTAAGCGTGGCTCGAAAGTCCCGTCGAGCGAATCGATCCGATCGAACGGAGCGGCCAAGAGAGAGACCGTGTCGCAAACCCTCAAAGAGATGTACCCGTTGAAAGCGGTGGACGACGTAACGACGGTGATTGGCTACGCGGTGCTCACCCTCCGGTTGTCCTGCCTGGGGAGCTCCATCAACCAGAAGGTGCTGCTCGCCGAGCAGAACGATCGGTCGGTGGCGTGCCTCAAGCAGAACGACGAACTGATCGTGAAGTGCGTAAATCTCGGGCAGGACGAGCTGCAGGATCAGCTGGTTGGGCCACAGACAAGCTTGGCGACCGTTACACCGGTGTGCGAGGAGCAACCACCCGACCAACCTCCGTACGATGAGTACGCGGCTCAGCTGAACGGAAACTCGATTTGCATCCGGATCGAGCGGGACGCCAACATTGCCATCTGCTTGGACGGGGAACAGGACTCGACAGGATGCACCAAGGGGTGCTGGGTAAGCCGCTCGATTGCATCGATGTCCTTTCTAGCATAATGGTTTCTGATTCCTTCCGTCCACTAGACTTCACTGACGCTCCCGGAAGGGATCTACGGTTTGAAGGAGGAGTACGTGCAACAACAAGCGAACGGCTGCAATCTGCCGATCGTCCGCGGTACCCTCAAGTATCCGGCGTACCACTGGTCGGGTGACTTCATGCTGGGCAAGCAACGAACCCCGGTTACGATCGAGGACTTTCGGCGGAAACCGGACCAAACACGGACAGTCGGACTGCAGGCCGGCTCGGAAGGACCGCAAGGCTTGAAGCCCAATCTTGGAGGAATCGAGTTCGGCCACAAAACTCAAGACGACCAAACGCCGTTCGATGTGTTTACGTTCAAGTTTGGCAAAAACAAACGATCACCGAACGGGCGTAACCAGATCGAGATTGAGCTGCGCACACCGAAAGCCCCTTGGCGGGAACCGTGCCCCAAGGTGACCCGTGGTGCGCAGGTCCTGGAAGATGAGTTCGAACCGGTCGCCGTCGATGGTAAAAATCCCGCGCTGAAGCCACCGGAACCTAGCTCGGCTCGACCCAGTGCTGGTGGCGGTGGCGGCGATGGAAAGGCGAAAGGCAAAGGAAAAGCGAAGGCGGCACCGGTGGCAGCTGTCAAGAAAGGCAAAAAGAAGTGATTACCGTGTTCGAGGCCATGTTTCTTTTGCACCGCGGCCCCCCACGTGGCCACGTTCCGAACCGATTACTTAATCCTGGTGTGTTTAATGAAGCGGTTTGGTTGTTGTGCGTGGCGACTCGAAATCTGCGGGCGTGCGACTCCGGAACAGCGGCCGGCGGCCTGAGTAATAAATCGGAGAAAGTTTGTGTGTGATCTGTGTGTTTCCGCAGCATAACCGGCCACGAGACGAGACGTGTCTTGGTCCGATCTGAATATGCTTCATTGCCACCGGCACCGGGGGTTGTGTTTTCGTCCCGGGGCCAATCGGAGCATTATGCAATCCACGGCGCGTATGACCGGCGTGTGATCGGAAGTATTGGTCACATTGCCTCAGCAGCATTATGATGCCAACATTATTAAGTCATTCTGTATGCCGATGGCCGCCCAATTCAAAGTTTGCCGGCTGTTGCCAAAACATTCAATTTAGTCCACGATGATACACCACCTTTTTGATGGCGACGGGATCCTAAACGAGTGAATTATGAAAAGAATCACGGTTTCACGGTGTCCGCCCGTCCGTGTTCATCACTAGCCGTGGCGTTAAATGGGCCATAAGTGGGTCGAAACCGTAAATACATCATCGTTCGTTGTGATCATCGCCGGCGCGCCCGCTTGAGAGAGAGACAGAAAAATCCAACAACCAAATCGAAAGACTTAATTAGCCTCAATTTAGGACACAACGGACAGTCGGCAAACAGGGGGGTGGGGCAGATAGGCGGCGGATTCATCATATACGCACGCCCGAGAGGCTGACCATTCTATTTTCTTATGCTGCCAAACTGTGTTTTTATGCGGTTACGCCATTGCGACTTCCAAAATGCAATAATTACACTGTGCAAATTGATTATGTTCACATGCCGGGGGTTCGCGAGTTACGTACCGCGCCGTGCGTGGCGTTTCTGTTTGTGTTTTCGAATCATTTTGTTTTTGAAAGTATAACCTTACGTTGAAAGTAGCAGCTAAATCGATGATTACGATTTTGATACGAATCACATTAAGAGTGAATTTTTTGTTAAGCCACTAAGCGAGCCTTTGGTGCTGCCGGAACTTATGTCCCCTGTGCCAAACAAAACAGATCCGATCACACACGTCGCCCATTAGTCGCCCGGTGACTCAATTACGGTCCGCCACGCGTTCGGACCACTCTCAATCACTTCGGAAGTATCCTCCGATCGGGGCCTTATGCACCGAGTGCAGTGCGCGTTAGATTCCGCGTGACTCAGGTGCATAGCAAACACTGTGTGCATGTCGGCACCGGGCCCCACATAATCTCCCGTGGCCGGGCCCGGGACCGGGGAAAAGAAAAGCCGCCTGTCAATTGCATAATAGCCGACTAACCGCCGCTGCCGCTTCGGCGGTAGCGGCCGGTGGCGTGCCTCAAAATCAAGGTTCCCCGGGTGCTTTTACTTTCCCGCACCGCGAAAGATAATCAATTTGCGAAGCGGAATAATTTGCTTTTCTTTCCCCAGCGAGGGCCGAGTGCGGCCCGCACGGAACGAAGCCGACCGATCCGCCGGGCGAGGTTCGTCGCTTACCGTGGCGTTGAAGTCTTTGGTACGTTTGGCGTAGTGGCGCTACGGCCCTTTCGGGTGGGAATTTCCTTGGACGCCCGCGTGCCATGAGCGCACACTTTTATGACCGGAATTTGATTGAAAAGGTCTTCCGGCGTACCATTCGCGAATCATCCGTGCGCGTTTCGGAGTGAAGGATGGTACCAAATACCAGCTTTACTGTGCTACTGTGAATGTCATGACCGTGCACCGTGCAAGGCTCGGCGCGTGTATCGGGCGGCCCATCACGGAAACCGAATTATGGTACCCGCGTGACACGGCGGGAGATCGATTGAGACCGTTTCAAGGTGCGCCGACAGAAGATGAGTGCGCGCTTCGAAGGAACCTAGGCTCGGTTCGCCTTCGATTGCTTTGCCGCTCGTTTAGGATTTGGGCCGTTGGCGGTGTTGCGGTTTTTGTTTTGTAAATGCTTTTCTTGTGTTGTGTTTTTTGTTGCTGCTCTCACCAAGCAGCTGGGCCTGGGACCGATTGGGTCGAGGTCGTGTGAAAGTGTTTGCTTATGTTGCCTGCTACTGCGCCAGTGCGTGCCGCTTGGCATTGAAGCTAATTAGCCCGCCGATGTTGGCCACTGCTCTACGTGTGTGTCGGTCGGTTTGAAGGAGAAACATTCTAGGCCTCCGGGTCGTTGCGGCTTTTGTGTGTGCTTAGCAATTGTCCGTTGAAGAGCATTGTTCCGGTGCAAGAAAAGACTCCACGCCCGATGGGTTGCGAGGCCTGCCGTTGAGTAGCTCGCATTCGATTGAATTGTTTTATCAATTTTATCACCCGGGTGGGCCTCCCGGGGGGCTCAATAAAACCGGTGCCATAAACAGAGAAATTCGGTTGCGATCGGTAAAAGCCACCGAAACCACTTAACAATTCATAAACGAAACGAAAGTAACATCGAAACGTTTTTTTTTCTGCTGCCGATGAGATGAGATTTCTTTTAATCGAATGATCATCAAAGTGAATGGCCAGCCGGGGGGGGCGGCTTATCGGCAATCAGAAACTGCCGAGTGGAGTGGAAACGCTGCGAAGACCCCACGGACAACGGGCTCCCCTGATGATGCTCCAAATTAAATTACAACCTATTGCTTAAAGCTCTAACAAACCAACCGGATCGACGTAACTCATCCCCATGCCACGACGACACGGCGATAGAGATACCCCTTTATCAGAAGGCGCGACCCGCGGCCGGGTCGATGAAAAATGTATGAAACGTAACGAAGAGAGTGTCCACCAACGAGGCGGGGTGGCCAATTGGAGCGAAACGTACGGGGCTCTCCGAGGTCCGAAACAAGAGATGGAATCGCACATCGTAAGTGGCGCAAAATTCGCTGAAAAATGTATAAGCCAATAAATCGTGTCGGAGACTCGACGGCCGGTGGCGGTTGCGTCGTGAAAGTATTTTTTTCTCCTTCCTCACGCCTCGGCACGAGCGTGGCGGGCGGGCGGGCGGAAAGCCACATGTCAATCATGTCAAATGGTGAAAAATTGCCCACATCAATCGTTGAGCCGGGTCGCCGGGAGAGACGCCGGGACACCGAAGCGCGCGGACGGAACGCCCACCTGTGCGTTGATTAGTGCGCGAGCGGCACGTCAGATGGCGGTGGGCCACTCATTAAAATAACCTTTTTCGGGTGTTTGCGTAACGGTAGGTCCAGGCGGCCCCGGAGTCAGCCGGAGAAAGAACAGAACCCACCCCGGGGCCCACTAATCAATCACCGTCGTCACCGCCGGTGCGGCACTTGCTTAAGACGTCACTTTTTGAATTCTTTTATGAGTCTAATTGCGCGCGTGAACTGGTTGGTGTGGCCACGGTGCCACGTGGCCGGCAGCTCCGCGTGTGGTTTGAGCAATCGCACCGTCCGGGCCTCGCTCATAAGGCACGTCTCGTTGGGGCTTCGTGTGAACGCGCCCGCTTCTTGGGCCGGGCTCCGTATTTTTTTCCTCCTGTCCACGCTGTGTCAGACTATTGTCAGTTGATTTTTCGAAATCTCCCGCCGCCGTGTGGTGACAGCGTAGATCCTTCGTTAAGCGAATCGATCGCAGCCAGCGCCCCGGAGGTCCGCGGGCCAATTGTTGCGCGTGTTAATTATTGGCCATTGGCTACGACCCGTTTCTTGCCGACCGGGTGGCGGCGGCCGACGCGGTGTCGCGCAATCCTCATTCCATCAACCGAGTGTCATCGAGCGGGCCGAGTGCGGCCTGCCCTGCGCGAGAAAAGGAATTCTTGAAATGTCTGCGCATTTAAACGGAATCAGCCGTTGCGCTCTGCAGTGCGGTGCTGGTCCTGGTGATGGCGAACGGAGTTCTGTCTCACACGCCTACTTAGTACTGGTTTTGGATGGAGTTACGTCACCACGACACAATTAGAGTGTCGCGGTCGATCTGGTGACCGATTGTCTCATGGGACGGGACCCGAAAAGGAACGGGACGCCGGACAATCTCCTCCGAAAGCGCGAGCCCAATCTAATCGGAGCTATCGGGGTATTTCGGTCCCGGGACTCGAATTCTCCAGCTCTCTGCCGCGCGGGTCCGGGTCTAATTGGCAAGGTGGCCGGTTCGTTCGCCCGGTATTTAATCTTTAAAAGCTCGAATTAAATATGGAATTATTCGATTAGCAGCACGGAATGTGCCTGACTAGTGAGACCCCTCCACACTAATTAACTCCGGACCGACCCGGCCCGGCCCTCGGGGTTCATTAGTGGCCGTTCAAATTAAGTTAGTATGAAAATGTGTTGGAATTGTTTCCACATTCCGGGAGCGCGTGGGGTCGCGGGAGCGATTACGAAAGCGCACGTCACGCAGTGCGTCCAAAAATCGATGAAAATGACAGTTCACTCTCACTTCGCCGCCGTTCGCTCCAGAGACCGACTGCCGAAGGAGGCGTTCGGTGCGTTCATCCAAGGCTAACTGAGATGTTTCATCTTCTACAACAGCAGCAGCCTCTGATAGCGACACCGCACCTGAGTTTCAATCTGAGTTTCAATTAACTTGGCCGGGTTGGCTGGGTCCAAGTTTGGCGTTGGTCCCGGTGTGGCAACCTACACCACCACCAGAGGGAATAATGTTGTCACCGGGGTGGTTCCACTTAATCAGTTCGGCCACTGAGCAGAACAAATCCGCGTCCGCGTGTTGCGAATAGTTCACATCCTTTCGGGCTTTTCGGAGGCTCGGCTCAGGCCATTTGCGTCCACAACACCGGTGGGCCAAATCTGCATCGATCTAAGCGGCTCCGATCGCACAGCTGCGCACAGACTTTACCGATACCGGTCGTTCGCTAAAGGACCCCGCTGGGTTACCAAAGCAGCCCCTGGGAGTCAATTTATTAAATGTGTCATTAGACTTTCATTAAATTCTCCTCGAACGTTTACACGGCAGCCGCACCACGGCAGAGTCGGTGATTTAATGTGACGTTTGTATCGGGGTGGGAAGTTGCTGAACCCATCAATCTCGCTGTGTTCCGTGCCCAGAGCCAGCATAGAAAAAAAAAATACTACGCATAGGTTCATTACTCCATAGGGCCCTCGTTACAGAAGACTCACTTTTCAAATCTCCATGCTCCATGATTATGGCGAACAAATCATAGACCGCGCGAGCTTCGGTGAAGCTTCCACTCACTTCGTGATGGGAATTGAAAAATTGACATCCACCTCCATTCACGGCCCGGCGGCGGCGGTGGGTGGGTGGGTAGAAGCATCATGCCCACCGACCGGGTCTTGCGCTCCAGTTTCTGAGCCGTGCCGTCTGGTGCGCCTTTTTGGAGATGCGAAAGTTCGACTTTGCATTGGGGCCACTGCACTTTTTACATAACATCTGCGATGGCGTTTTGCAGCATCAGCTCGGCGCGATGTGTGGTAATTAAAATGCGCATTTCGGCTTGCCTCACACTGTGGTGATGCAAATTTCTAGCGTTTCGAGGAAGCAAATGCGGGCGCGTTTTTAGCGTTATAAAACCCTGGATGAAAATCCCACCACAAAGAAGTCCCGAATCACGGGGATTTCTGGGGGTCCCGCTATCTGAAGGACACTTTGCACAGTGGTGCTTGTGTTGCATAAACACAGAACCACAGCCATCGATTAATTTATGCTCTTTCGCAACCTCAGACCCTGCCGGGACCGATATTAATTATGGTTTTCGCTTTTTTTGGCGTGCACTCCATCAAGTTCAAAGTCATGCTGCTTGTTTTGGTCGTAAAACAGGCTCTCAGGTCAAACCCTGAAGCTATCGCCCGATCGGATCGCCGACCACTTGGCGTTTCTTCCGCTCGTCCGCGTTTCCTTTTATGCAAAGGATCGCCCGCGGTCACGCGGGCCTCGGTGTTTTCGGTTTTGACTGACATATTTGGGTTAAAATTTGAATTAATAAAAAACAACTCGAACCCGAGCGCCAATCTCCCGGGCCCGGTCTCGCGCCGGACCCGTTCAACTTAATGGAGCATGTGTTTTATTTTTGTTTCACCCCTCGGGTCACCCCGGCCTCGGAGGTTGACCACCACAGCATCGTTTATGTTTTCCTTCAGGTCGAACGGCATTTTTGCGTTGACCCTGCCACTGCGTTGGCCGAGCTGAGTGCGTGTCTGATGGTCGGGGGTTTTTATGGCCAAAACTAGTGAACCAGGTCGGGGAATCGAGCGGACAAAGAGGTCACAGAACCTCGGTTGTTGCACGGAACAGGACAGGCTTTGAGAAGGGGCCAATAAAGCCAAAAAGAACGTTGGAGGAATATTGTGGACCGATTGGTGCCTGAAGGCACTTGTTCTCGTGCCCGGTACGGGATCCTTATTTCGTCAGGCGGTGGAATTCTCAGAGCCTTGGACACAGCGTTAAGCGCGCAGGGTGATGCAAGTGAAAGCGATCGAAAACGTGGTGCGTATGTCCTTCACCGACTCCAAGGGATCCAAGGACGCTTCGTGGTATTAGTGCACTATGTGAGCCACAGAGACAAACCGTTTGTGTTGCGGACAGGCGGACACCGTGGACAGTTGAAAGCCCGCCGTACGAAACCTTGATATTTCGCCCCAAAAATACCCACCATTGGGAAAGGCGCACCAAACCGGTTACGCCCGCGGAAGAAAAACCTATCACTTGAAGACACTGGAGAAACCTTGAACGGTGGACCGGTTCCTGTTCCTGATTCTGGCTAGTGTCCCGTGACTCATGCACCGTTCTCAACCGAAAGCTGCTTTTGGGGAGGCCTCCGATAAGAAGCCACAAAGGTCACACGCAAATGTGAAAAACCAAACTTGACAAAAACCCATCTCGGGGGGGAAGTACCCGGCAGGAGCCCCACTGGGTCATTAAAGCGATGATATAATTTTTCTCGCACCTCTCGGTGTGGCCACCCGCAATGAGGTGGGTCGGGTTTGCGTGCGCGTTCCGGCAAGCCGATCGCGCCAGACATCTCACGTACTTGCGTGTGCGTGATTACATGACAAGTTTGTCGGTTTCCGAGACGCGCTGTCTGCCGATCATCGTTAGCCATCAGCTGGCGGCCGGCGCACGAATCCGGTCCGCGCAAGAGGTTTCACTTTTACGCTCCGCGCCTCGGAGTCGCATCGGAAATCCGGTGTCGTGTTGAAGCGCTGGGTGACAACCGTGGGGCTGGGTATCTTCGGCGGACAGGACGGACGAGTGGATGGGTGGAGAGCTTTCCCGTTTCCGTGCGACGTTAACTAGTTTTTAGTGCAGCAGAAGGACACGGTCGGCAGCCCTTTACTTCCGGTTTGGCCGAAAGATTTTCATTCGAAAAAAAATCCACGACTAAGAGTGTGAAGTACTTTCAAGTGTTTGAATCGCGTGCCAAACGAGTTGTTTTGATGATTTTTCTTCTTATTTGGCGCTACAACTGCTGCGTCTTGGCCTGCACCAGAGACAATGTTAATATCTCTGGTGCTATTCGTAACGGATCATTTTACGGGCCGGGTTGTTAGCTCCGCGCAGGTATCGCCTTGTTTTGATGCACTCGGTTCAACAACCATTGTGACAGACAACAACAATTTGATTAGTAAACTGTAGGGATCATTAATCTTTAATATGCAATTGTAAAATATCTTCTAAATGCGTTTCTTATAGAATGTTAGTAGTCTTGGCACTAACTTTTAAGCACAATTAAATTGATAACATTTTTTTACCGGCTAGCCGTCCATCTGAGATGCCTTGGCGAAATGAAAATTTATTAAAAAAAAATTCTCCACATCAAGGTCCGCAGAAAGGGTGAAAGAATGTTCCACGAACTCAATGCGCCTCACTTTTTTCCTTCAAACTTTTACTTTCGCTTCGCCCACAACCAGCGGACAGTGCGGCAAATAAATTTTTAAACGCAGCCAGTTAGCAGCTACGATTGCTACGATGTCCTAAACCAATCAAACTTAGTTAAGGATATTCCTCTTCCAAAGTGCATCCATCCAGTCTCTAAAGGACCAATTTTTTCGTCAAATTTCAAACGATGCCATGCGAATGGCTCAAAAGGTTGCAAAATAATCGAACCAGGTCTGAGAACTTTTTGACCTCACTGCGTTCTGCATGGAACTTCCTTCTCGGAGTGCACTGGCTGCCAGGTCACAGTCGGCGGCACTGGCAACTCCCAAAGTGTGTTAGTGGCGCGCACGGAAAACTTGTTCTTGGCGCATTTTGGGGCAAGTTCTTGGCATTCCATCGAATCTGCTAACCGCAAAGTAGGTTCCTTGCTGCCGACTGTTTGCTGGTTCTTTGACACACTTCGCGTACTACCCACCCTCGGTTCTATTCACACTACCGATTCAGTTCTTGGTTCGCCACACAAACTCGCCAACGCCAACCTCTCTTTGGCTTGGTTCACACTTTAACAGTCATTTGCACAATCGAACAATTAACTTATCGCTCACCTTATCGCTCGTATGCGTTGCAGCGCTCGATAACACTCTCTCTCTCTCTCTCTTTTTCTCTCTAGCACGACAGGATCACGACCAGGAACAGGGCGCGGACCGAAGGATACCAGAAACAACACACACACACACACACGCTCAGGCTCAGGTGGTCTCAGCACACTCCGAGGTCCAGTGCGTGCCAAGGAGGACTGCCAAGATCGAACTGTGACCAGAGTGGATCCGCTTGCTCCGTTTTATACGTGCACCAGTTATACCAGTGCGCGGCCTCCGCCCCCCAGCTCACAGACCCCATGCCCCCGCTCACGATCGCTCATTCAAAAATCGCAAACCCCTTGACGGGCACCGTGCCGTTGGCCGTTACCATAAAACTCCGACCGGACGCGGTCGCGATCCGAGCCCGAACGAAAACGAGAGTAACCGATCGCCGTCGTCGGGTGCCATAAAATTATGTTCGCGCGCGGGCCAGACGATCGGTTAGACGACGATCGCGCAACGGAAGCCGACGGAAAAACCCGGCGAGACGGTGTGCGCCCCCACCGGCGAGAGGGAGAGCGAGTGAAAACGAGAGCGGAGCGGAGGAAATGATTATTGTTGTGTCGGCGGCTCGAATTGTTCGGCTCGCGATCAGAGAGAGGCCGCATCGTGAGGGAGCTTTCTACTCTTCGAAATTCGAAAAGGAAGTTCTTATCAGCAATCGGCTTGAGGCAGGTTGTCTTCCCAAGATGAGCTAAGGATCTTTTTGCATTGAAAGTTAGTGGAAAGTTACAGAAACTGAATGATAAGATAAGATGAAAAAGATTAAACAATCAGTTACTAAATTGAATAAGCAGTTTGGCATTCAATTTAGAATAGTTAGAAAAAAACTACGGCTTTTATTATCTGCTCAAAAGGTTCGACTTTTGCTGGGCCAGATCCCTCTAGTCGCACGTGTGTCGCGGGCCCAAAAGTCCGATTTCTCTCACGTCTTATATCATTGGATCGTATCATTGGGTCTCGTATCTCATAAATTGCGAACGCAAAGGCAAACCAGGTCGGTTGTGTGATTTTCGGTTAATTTGCTTTGACAGTTTCCATTTTATGATGGCTGACGATGCCATTGTGTGCCGTCCCCGTTTGATAATGGCAAAAATTCGATAATGATTGTTGGTGAAATTGTCACGCAAAATGGGTCACGCATTTGGTTTTGATCATCGGCGGATCTAGTCGGATACCCCGGCATGTGTGCCAATGCACGTGTTGCACAATGGTGCGGCAATTGCACAATTGGCTGACGGCGGCACAATGCCGCACCGAGAGCACCTAAAATTTGATTTCATTTTCGTCCATCCATGGGCGGACTGGCTTCTTCCCTGCGTTCTTGTGCCCTCTATTTCGCCAAAAGATTCTCGCCGACGACCCAGTAGGCTTTCTCCTCGATTTTTCTCGGTCAGCGATCAGGGGTGTGCAAAAATTGGGCTTACCCTGACCCTGGCCGCGGGCGCGAAGAAAACTTCTTTCGAGGAAAGTCGGCTTTGTCGTGTCGGCGAGGTGCGACGCGCCGTGTCCAAGGATTTCACGGACTGCAATTTTTGACGCCGCCTGCAGCGCGCCACACCGCGGAAGGTGACGCTCGCGGCAAGGTCGGCTTTGCGACACCCGAAGCGCATCCAACGATGCAGCTCATCGTTGGCTGCGCGTCGCTAATTACCGGACGATCCTCTTTGGAGCAGCGATCGCTGGTTAGCAAAACGATCGGTTTTTGTTTCTACAAATTTATAGTGCTGATTTAGAAGTAACCTATCACATTTCTCTCCCGATTCGCACGCCTCCAATGATCGTCGTCTCCGTCATCAACATCCAGTTGGATTGGGTGCCTCAATTATTCGACGACAAGCGGCTGAATGTAACAAAACGTCGAACGAAGCAACGTCTTACGCGTCGAGCGCCCGGACCATAACCGGGTGGCGGGTGCAATACTCGTCGCGATTTTTGCGTATGTTATGTTTCGTCGTGTCTTTTCTCTTCGTTTGTTTCCCCTCGACTCTCGGACTCTCGCCGACCACACCAGAAACCATCCGACTGTGAACCGAATAATCCGGCGGCGATCTTTCACCCGCACCGTCCACCGTGACAGATGAGTGGACCGCATCGGAAGGCCCCCTGTCCTCTGAAAGGGGGTGGTGCAAATAAATACGTCGATGGTGGTGGTGGTGGGCAGCTCAGCTGCGGTCACAGCTGGCGGACAGCACGGCCGAGTGACGATTGGCCGCGCGTCCGATCGGTGAAAGGAGCATCGTCACACACGCGACGGTCACCACCGATGGGTGGTTCGATCGAAGGACTTTCGTGGACCCACGCACGCTGCCGCACAGACACCGAACGCATGTGGAAATGGGCGAAAATTGCCAGCCCATCGATTGTTTGATCCGGTTTGATCGGGGTTTCCATCAAACGACGAAAGTCTTGCTTAAGTCTCCGACTTTCCTATTTCGAGTTTCGATAACCCTTAATTAAGTGCCTTTTTTCCATACTGTTTTCGAGGCTTACATAGCCACAATCGGTATAAATAACAGGAGAACATAGTGCTGGCATTGCATGCTTTTAAGCGCCTTGAATTGAGACGAACCTCGAATATTATTTATCTCTAACAGCTCGAATTGAGTAAGTTTAATTGAATCCAAAAATTAAAACAACATAGGATCAGTGTTTCTGCGCCGCAACAGTGCGCCGGTTCCCATGAGTGTGAGGAGACCACGCCGGAAACCCCGCCAAATCTCGCAAAACAAGTGAGGGAAAAGTCGAAAAGAAATGAAAAATTATGCCGCCACTGACTGCGCCTGGCGGGGGCTGTCTGACCAGACGGCGATGATCTAACTACAAAATGGTACCGATCTGCCACCGGACGATGTGTGTGCCCGTTTGTGCCCGGCCAGCGGACATTTCGACATACGTTAGGAGCTCGTTGTTGCTGGACGTGGCCAAACGGCACGGTTCGTCCCGAAATTTGTGCCAATTTTCGTGTTCGTGATCCGCGAACCGCTCGCCACCAGAGCTGACAATTGGCAAAAGAACTGTGGTAATGGAAAAATGGATGGCCCCCCGTTTTGGGGCCATCACTTCAAGCCTCCTTCCTGGCATCGTTTGTGGTTTGCAATTTATGTTTCGCGGTAAAGGTTTCGCTCTAACTGTCTCTAAATAAACAGTAAAGCTTAAATCCGTCCTTCGCCGATTCCATCACTGCAAGAATGGTACATAAAAACTAATGATCCCAGTGGCCACTTAAGGTCACAGGCAGCGTACGGTTTATAGTGCCCTTATGCCTAACGGTTGCTGGAACTGCACCGCAAATTTCGCACTCACATCCACACGTGTTACGTCCACACTCATTGTCATGCCCGATTCTCATAGTTTAATCCAACGCCAAAGTACTGAAAACGGTGACCATTGCCAGTTGATGAGAAGTTTGCGTTTTTGTCTCTCGGTCACGAGATAACCTCAAAAGTGCGTGGCAATGTATGTAACAAAAACCGGCGCATCGATTCAATAAAACGTTGAATAAGAACGGCCCAAGTGGCCAAATAATAATTGCGACCGATTATGACCCCCTAATGGATGGGTTTTAAAGCAAGCCCCGGGCGTCGGGGGCCAGTTTTTGGCCAATTGAAACCAAAATTGAAAGTCGCAACCAGTTGCCAATCCGATCGATTGCCGGCGTGGTGGCGGATGTTCATCTAACGTGAAGAGAAATTGGCCAAAGGGGCGGCAAAAGAAGTAAAAAAACAGAAGAAAACCGGCAACCCAAGACCTTCAATTAGTTGCGGCTTGAAAACTTTATTAAACCTCCGGCACGGCCAAACTTTTATCAGTTTTCGCGAGTGGTCCGAAAACGATACACATCGACAAAGGGGCCACAATTGTTTCCACAAAGACGAAAGCCGAAAATTCCATAACCATAACGAACGAAGGCGGAGGCCCACCACTCCCCGGCCATTTCCCCGAACCGGCCGACCCGCGAGAGGTCTCATAAAACCCAGTGGCCAGTTGTAGAGTGATTCAATCTCCGCACCGGAGAAAGCCTACACGTCCCGGGCGTCCGGGCCCGGTATCGGTTATGGTATCGTTTTATTTGCCCACACTTGCCACACGGGGTCACCGTCGCCGCCGGCCGCCCGCCGTCACCTAACGTTATCCTCCCGAAAGCCTTGCGCACGGTGCCACGGACCCTACGGATTGAGTTGTCACACACGCGGCCGTCCGATGACGGCTTCGCGTGTTACAGTGCGCTTCCGTGCGCCAACCGTGGCGTACCGGTTTGCTGGGGGACGGAAGATCCCTCCGTGTTTCCGCCTGTGCCAGCTCTAAGTGCCTGTCCGCGTACAATGTTGCGCAAATGGTGCGCACTGTCGCATCGAACAAACGATTACGAGTGCGAGCGGGTTGGCAGGCGCCATTATGTGGCCACCGTTTGTTTTTCACCCTTCTGAGGTTGAGTTTGACACAGTCGAGTGACGAGTTTGAGCGACTTTTTGTGAATGAATTTGAAAGGTTCGTCACTTTGGGTCTTTCGTTTCTCGATTTTGCCTCGAAACTCCACCGAGGCTTGTTTCGGTTAATTTAAGTTATTATTTCCCGCTGACTCCTTTGACACTTGCCTTCCGATTTCGACAACGGGCAGTCGACGGGCAAATGGCTCTACTTCTAATTGCGCTGGCAACCATTTTTGTCACCGCAATATTGGGCTCAACAGTGCGAGTGCGCCGAGCCTGAGCATAGTTCTTCGGCAATTACCCTCCGACAGCGATCTCCGGTCAAAGTGGCCCGGCAAGAACCGTTCTTTCACCGGAGCGTGTATCAACTAGCAGTCAGAAGGGGCCAGGATCGCCGTGTGCATGACGAAACACAGACGAACGAAAAATAGAAACAAACTGGACCGCGCACAAAAAACCGAAACTACGCCGCTTAAGTGGACCAAATGCTTAAAAGCAACTCACTCAGCTCACTGTGGTGAGTGGCAACAACAACCAAAACTAGAAAAAAAAACAAAAACACACAACAACGAGAGAATATAAAACAACCGACCACCGGCACTGGCCGCCCATCGCGGTGCGAAGATTTCGAAAACTTTATGCGGCCCTGCGCGAGGCGCAATTTTCACCCTCGACGGATGCGACGGTTGCCACACGCCCTGTAGGCATCACACATCGTCACACGTGTCCGTCCCGTGAGCCTTCGGAGCCAGCTGGCTAGCTGGTGTGGCTTGTTAAGATCGCCAAACGGTGCGCAAGTCGAAAACATCGCGATGACGATTACTTTTTCGGCAAACACCACGGAGGCATCGGCGGGTACTGAGCCGTGACTGGCCGCACCGTCCGAGGGGGCGTAGGCGATCCTGGCGGACCTCTCGCGGACCGCTGAACCCGCTGATCAGCTCTTAACGGCCGTGAAAAAAGCCATAAACGTCGCCGTCGCCGGTCCGCCTCCGCGGGTGTATTGTTACCGCAAGCTAATTGGACACCTTATCCACCTCATGATGCGCTAATGGTTCGGCAAACATGCGTCGCCCAACATGCGAAACTTTTTTCATTAGATAAACAGCATAAATCATGATCTTTGGGGGCAATGGAATTGAAAAGATTATCGACAGCAGCCGACAGTGGCCGACGGCTCATGAAACAGTGAGGATGATCTGTGGTAGGCTTTGTGTTTAAAGTTTATTAACTTCTGAACTGTATTCCAATATTGAGTGATATTTTCTACAGTTTTCATTGTTGCCTTGTTATTTATGTATTCATATGTATTAGGCTCCTGAACCATTTATTTTACCCTTATGTCTTATGCCTTATGTCTAGTTTTCTGTTTAGTTTCTAAAAGCAAGCTCAAGGTTTGTCAATTAAACCGCCTTTCTTAGATTCTTCAGTTACTTGGACCCCTAGCTGCAGGTGTAAGCCACGAAAACCAACCTGCGCCGAATTTCGGAACGATTCCCAGCCACAATACCGTATCAACAGACCCCCACCAGAGCCACCGGACAGCATTCGTCATTGACCGAAGGACTTTTCTTCGGCGAGTGAACGGTCCGCTTCCGCTCACCGGCGGCGACCGGTGGTCACCATTTGTCGTTCTACGGAGAAGCCTCCCCGGAGGAATGATCGATGATTCGAAAGTAAGCGATGGGAACCGTAAAAAAACGGGGCCCCAAACCGAAAAACCCCCATCATCGCCAATCGGATTGCATTTGGATGGCCGTAAATCACACAAAAAAAAAACAAATGCTAACAGTCAAACCGATCCATCAGCACGTGGGCCGGGGGCTAGGGCTAGCACCTGGCACCTGGATTGTGACATCGATCCGCGGCGCTCTGAGCGGTCGCTACGGCACCCTGCTGTGGGTCAGCAGCGATCCGCGCTAGATGCATCTAGGCTGAGCTTGCCTTTTATGCACCGCAGGATGGCGCTTTTAATCCTATCAGCGAAGGACACTGTAGCCCCCGAAAGCCCCCACGTTCGGAGAGCACCCATCAATTCGCACCTATCGTCACGATTGCGCACCGTTTTATTGCCTCCGAATCGTGCCAAATCTTGCGATCAGGAAACGGGTGTGCGCCCTGCGCCGTAAACGTAAATAGATCCACCTGCGGCGCCCCTGCCCCGGGGGGGTCCCACCACTCGGAGGGCAGTAAAATCCGTTTACTGACCTGACTGACCAGGCACGGCCGCTGTTTTGCAACGAGGAAAACGAGATTTTTTGCCCAGGTTCCAGGTGGTTTATCTGCGCCATGGACTGCGCCGGCTCACAAGTGTGCTCCACCCGGACGTAGCTCGCACTGGCCCGAAACAGGCCTCTCACGTTTACGACCTCCATTAATTTTGTGCGGCCAGCAACCAGAGTCGGGTGGGTTTTGCTGTAGAAACCACCGTTTTTGGGGAGCAGTTTTGTGTTTCGGGCTGGGAGCGCCCGCAAGGTCTTGGCCACTCTCTTGAGCAGCAGGGTATTATCAATCGTCGCCCATCGCCCCGGCGGTGACCGTGATCGTGAGCCATCGTCAACACACACAGACACACCGAGCCGAGAAGCTCGTAGCTCGTTCACAGTTTCCGGCAGCTAGTGGTTGTGGGACCCTAGCCAAGGCAGGTCCTAAGATGTCAACGCGATCGCCACGTCTCGGGCTGCTCCATCGATTGATTAATTGGATTTTCGGTCGGAGCTCGTCAGAAAATTTGTCGCGATCCGTCATCAGTCGACGGCCACCTAATGATCGTTTTCGGCTGCCAAACTAACGCGACTCGTCGGCGAAATGTAATACCCGCGGATCAATCAAAAACGGATCGACAGAAGGTTACGCAACATAGCGATCGCTGGCGGCCACTGAGCATTAGCATAGATCTAGGATTCAGATGCCGGTTGGAATTAGGGCTATCAAATTACTTCATCAATTCACAGCTTCACCGTGACACCTTTTTAGCAGACGGCAAGTGGCGGTGGCTGGCTTCGGCACTATATAATCGTTTAATAATCAAACCGTAATTAATACACCCTGTGCCATAATTAACTTGGCATTGGGCAGCCTACCGTTGACATTGAGCCGAAGCATGGTTGCCAAAAACAATCCATAAAACATCTCGTACATCTTTCGCGATCAGCATCGGTAGCTGACACGCTCATAATGTTATGTTAAGCCCCCAGGAAATTCATTACCAAAAACCAGTTTTCCGCACACACAATAGGGTCTCTTTGCGCGAAAAAGAGGAAGCCAGTTTCGGGGCACATTGTTGCCGCTTCTTGTGCCAGCGATGGATTCTTTGCGCCATTCGCCATGCGTTCTAAGAATCGCGGTTTTGGAAAGGCTCCATATTTTAAGCGGGTACGTAAGTAAGCGAAAATCGGGTACGAAGCGTCTCGCCCACTAACGAGCGTTTCGCAATCCTTATCGCCAAACACCAAGCTGACCACCACCGATGCTGGTGGTTGTTTTGATAGAAACAAATCAAATCGACGATCTTCTGCTGTCACAACAGTCACAGCAGCCGCCAGGATGGGTTGCGTTGCAAACCGCGAGCGAATCAATAACCCATTTTGGTGCGCAGTTTTATGCTGCCGGCCAGTCGCGCGCATCATGAAATGCGCATCGAAAGGAGGAAATTATACTTAACATTAACTAATTGCTTGATTACGTGCTCAGCCCAGGCGGGCGGGGCCTGGCCAAAAACCGGCCGAACGACGGGCGGACGCGCTCCGCGTGCTGAATTTGGCAGATTGAAAGCGAAAAATGATTTATTTATCAGCGGCCGACAGAGCTTCCGATTTATGGCCCTACCGTCGAGAGGTCGCCGGAGGTTGGGTAGAGCTCGTAATGGTCTCGGGGATGGTCCAAAGGCAGTCCGAGCAGTGGATAACAGTGTGATTGGTTTCAGCTTACGGGCGCGTGTTGCTTTTCAATCCGTACGGTGTGGCCAGCCAACCGACCCGGCCGAATGAAGTAACGGCCCGGCCCGGTGATCGATACAAGATGGGCCCACCGCAAACGCCGGTCTGCCACATTAATAAGCAGATCGCTCGAACAGGAGCTGTCGATGGAACTGCGATTAGAGGGCCCCCACGACCCGCGGACTGTCCTCAGGCTCGGGTCGTAGGGTCGGCCGTGTCGGTGTTGTGTAACGCATAGACGCGTCTGCCGACGAACCGGTGACGCCACCGAAATCGTGGCGTGGTGATGGCTCCGAAATGGTGTCATGCACACACAAATTGGCCGGCAAAAGTTCTCCGACCTGCCAGCAACGGACCCGACGTGACATCGGTACCAGGCATACATAATTATTCTACCATCAGCGACCGGTGAGTGGATCAAATCTAGGACAGTTGGTGTCTGCCGACTTGTGCGCTGCGGTGCCAAAAAGTGGCGAAGAAACAGGAAAACCGAACCGAACGGGCCAGGCCATTAGCAATTTTCTGGGGTCAATTTGGTCAATAAACGAAAAACAAACTCTCCCGACGGCGTGCCGACGGGCGGACGAAAGTGGAGAGATCGCCACTTGAAAGGCGGTTAAAATTAAAGCGGCCAACATTACATGAGTGAGTGCGTGTGTGTGTGACGCCAATTTAAATTGTTTCCAATCCGAAAACAACCGTCTCTCCCGGCGTTGCCGATTTGTTTTATCTCTGGCCGGAAAAGTGGAAAAGGCCCACACGGTGGAGGGCGCTTTTTTCAAAAAATAATGTAATGAATAATTATAGCTCCTAATGTGGGCTGCCGAAATAAGGGTAGGACAAATTAACAATTATTCAAATCACGATGGCACAACGATGGCTTGTGACCATAAATCTTCCGGTATTATCAGAGCAACGCGCATTGCATTTGAATCGCGTCCGAAAGTGAACGTAGGATGAACAGATTTTTGAAACACAAAGTGGCCAAACTTTGTGATTGTATTAACACTTACTTATGCTTTACGTGAAAGGTATTCCAATACATTTGTGGTGTAATTGGTTGAAGCTAAGTCCCCGAATCATTCTCAGATGTAGAAACATGTCAAGTTGCTAAATAAGAAGCGAATATGTCCATACTGAACTGTACAAAAGAGGTCCAACCATCTTAATATTAAGAGATGTAACATGACTCTACCATAATTTATTTGAATTTTTTACGAAGAATTCTTAAGCTGGTTGATCGTGAAAGATACCATTCGCTCGGTACGTCCCGTTGAAAACCGGTATACATTATTTCCTTTCCATTTATCAGTTCCAGTTACGAAATCTTCATAATTTGTTGTTGAAAATTCGAGCGAGCGGCTATTGCAACCAAAACAGTCCAACCGATGGACGAAATGGTTTTGTTGAACCAAACGTTCGTAACCAGTGGTAAGCGTGAGATATAGTGTCGATCAATCACGCCACGTCCGAGTTCGGAGGGCGAATTCGCGAAATGTGACGATTTTGGGGGTAACTTTCGGTTATCGTTGGCTGGCGATCTGCAATTAATCGTGTGTCGTCGAAAGGAAAACGGAAAACTGGCCGTAAACGCGCCGTACGAAATATTAATTGTGCGTGCAAAACGAAGCCAGCCAGAACTGAGCAGGTGACGGTTTATGGGCCGTCGCAGTTCGCAATTCGCTCCATTTTGAAAGTCCACAACGGCGCGATAGAGAGGTGACCGCTTTTAATTATTTCACACCTTCGCGAGATTGAAATTTGTTTTGTCTTGAGCAACGTTTTATAAATCAAACACGTGATAAGGCAACTCCGCCCTTTAGGGTGGCCCTAGCCCGAGCATAAATGAGTTTTAATCGTACCCAACCGATGGCCAAGTCGAGGGCCGTTTTTTGCGGCCGTCTAGTGGCTGGCTCAGCCTGGCGCACTGGTGGCTAATGTGAGTTGGCCCATTTTAACCGCGGGCTATGCACGGATTTCCTCACGGAACTGGCGCGGGTTTCGTTTTTATTAATACGCCCTCTCGTTGCTTCTAGCCGTCTTTCTCAAGTTGTTTACTTCAGAGAAGAATGGCACCCATTGGCGCCCATTTCGTGATCAACGTCAAGAATGTTGTCAAGAAGTTGCCGCAACGTGCGCCGACATAGCAGTCCGCGTTTTAATCACGCCTTTTGTGCCCGGCCCGGGCCTGGCTGGGGTGTGGATCGATGGGGGTTTTTTTTTCAGTAGTTCAGTCTCGATCCATTTTCATTAGCCCGGCTTGTAGGAGCGCCACTCCATTTTCGATTCCAAGTTCCGTGAAGGAGTTCCGCGAAGATGCAGATGATTGAGACGGATTTGGTCAGCTACACACCGGATGGCAATTTAGGAAAGGAGGCGGCATGCAGGATCTGGTTGGTACCGGAGAAAACGGCAAACCACCGTGATGAAAATCTCTCAAAAGAAAGCTCGAAAGATCATGTTTCAATTATAAACATTTGCACAAACAGGAATGCTTATGCAAAAATATGTTTCTGGGAAGCAAAACCGTTTCGAGAAATAAATGCCTCAAGGCTTCATTGGGCCTCGCGCCTAGCCGTCTAGGCTTCCCTAGTCAACATAGGGTGTCCCCATCGACATTCCAACCTCAATCCAACAACCCATTGCGGCAGGTGAACAACCCCTTTTTTGGGCGGTTCGTGGGCTTCCATCGGTCACCTTACATTTCGTTTCATGTCGAGATCACTACCGCGTGTCGCGTCTAATCGCATCAAAGCGCCGTGGCGCGGTGTTTGGCCGTGGCCGTTCTCTGTGCTCTGCGTGTGAAGAACCATTCTCTTCCGAACATAGCTGATGTTAAGAGCCAATCCAACATAAAACGGTAGGGAACCTGCGGCACCGTGTTGTGGCATTGCGGTGGAAAAAAATTGGAGCCCACATTAACGAACCACCACGGGCAATGTCAGTGCCAAGAAAGGCGGGTGACCAGCGCGGCCTTGGAGGCGTTGGTTGTTTGATGGACACACACGCCGCAAGCCGCTGAGTGGCGCAAATAGATCGAAACCATCCACACAGCACGACGCCCCGAAGCGACATTCACGCCCCGTAAAATGCCAAAAATTTGACGAACTCGATGAAATGGCGCCGAGGATCGGCGCTGATCGATGGCGCACCGCTCCGCGTGTCCGTGGTTAACTGCGCTGGTCCGTTGCTGAGCTACAGCAATTTAGTTGACTAGCTTGGGAGCGCAAAATTGGTGGAAAGTGTTGGCACAATTATTCTGTCCTACCAAGACTTGAACATTTGTTCCATCGCGGTTAAACCTGAATTCCAATTGGTAGCCCCAATTGAACGAGGCGAACAACCTGTGTACTGGGTCGATCAACAAGTAGTTAAACAGTACCCAAAAGGTTCCCTTTCGATGGGGTTACTTTATATCACGAAAATTATTCAGGCTTTACAAACATTTTACTATTAAATTTTAAATATAAATTAAAGTGAGTCAAAATAGGGCCGGCAGTCAATCGATTTCTTGAGGTAAAGCTTTTAAATTATTTGCCAGGCTACGCTCTTATTGACCCATGCGATAAGTGACATTTCAAACAGGGTCACGCTTTGCGTCGAGATGCGGAAATTATCTTCAATTTTCTTTCCATTTTTTCGTAACATCAAAGTAACCTTCCCATTTTGATCGACCATCATTAGGTTCAAGTTCAGCGATTCTGGCACCGTTCCGTGTGCAGCCTTTCCACGTTTCTCAGCCTCGGGGACGGACCAGAATAACAATGGCTACGAAGTTACTATCAAATAGGAAGCGCCCGAATGGCAGCGAAAATTTCGCGAATCGCCGATTCGCAGTTTCGCAAATCGTTTCCATGCCAAAACGATTCATCAAAGAAAAGCCCCCCAGACATCGAATAAGTGTTACTTTACTGCTGAGGGTGCGAAGCTCTGTAATGGAGAGTTGTCGCGATCGCCAAATACACCATCTGTGCTGGACCCATTAATTTTAAACATCTTACAGAATGCGCATCGTTACAAGCGCCCCATAGACACTCAACCCGTCATTGTTCGAACGGTTAAATTGATTGATTGTGAGCCTGAACTTTGCACACTCCCCAGCGGATGTGGACCGTCTGGTCATGTTTTGACCACATAACCAACATAAAAAATGGCACAATCTTAAGCTTTTACATTGTAGTCATTGCCCTCCGAAATGCCACTATCTGTTGCCAGTCGGACCACCTCTTATCAGATCATACAGTGCCGGCGTGAGGGCGTGAGATAATGCTATTGATCCATACTTTGGCAATAGATGACGGTTTTTGGGAATTCGAAGCCGTTTCTATTATTTCGCAAAAATGGAAAGTTGCCCAATTTCTCGGTGTAGCTAACATCGTGAGTTGAGTCGAATAGCATCTCTCTCTCTCTCTCTCGTTAGACTTTTAATCCGTAGGTTGATAACGCCAAACAAACAGCAATCGCGTGGTACCTCGATGGGTAAACAAAAATCTTATCAGCTGCCAGGTATTAAGAATCATTTACATTACAACAGAAATACCACCACAAGAATGATTAAGCGCATTCAGTCAGCACGGTCTATTGCTTCGTTCGACCTTGGTGTGTGGTTGTGTGCGTGCGATCAAACGTTACTCAAAATATTGTTCAAATTTGAATTGTTAATGATTACCGATGTTGTAAGCCAGCCACTGTTAGGCTGAATCCACTTATAAGTGTCCCAAAAACGGAATAGTTTTGCCCACGATTTATCGCCACTATCTTCAAATCATCGTTAAGCCCCGTAGTCCTCTGTATTTGCCACTTAGTCGCGAGCTTATCACGGTTATCGTGGTGCGCTGCGGATAACAGGTTATCGTCAGAGTGCGTCAAGTGGTTGTCAATCCGCCATCAATTGCGCCAGTTCGCATCCTGACGCCAGCCGGTAAAGTTTTGTTGTGCGGAGGTCGCCATGAATCACTCAGTATGGTGCCTGTTTTGCATTTCCCTGTTTCTGCTGTCGCCCCCGACTGAACAGGTAAGCAGCTGGTGCCGGGGTCATCCACTCGGTAATGGGGTGTTCCTTCATACTGTTTCTAGGTTTCTACTGCCTCCGATCCGCACTACTGGGCCGGTGTGGTAGAGTTCAGTTCGCAGCCTATCGAGGGAGAGTCCGACATCGCGGCCACCGAGCGGCGGCTGGCGAAATACTTGGAAATTATTGCCTCACCCGATGCTGTCCCTGCCGATGTGCTTGCGTTCCCGGAGAACACTCTGGATACCCGATCGACGGCCTCTTTCGTGCCTCATCCGGCCGATCGCATCATACCGTGTAACAATCTTCGGTACGAAAAGACCGTCCGGGACGTGTCGTGCGAAGCGCAAAGAACCAAGAAGTACGTGCTGATCAATCTGACCGAGAAAGCGCGCTGTCCGGAAGGCGGCGACACGCGGCCCTGCGGTCCTGATGGGCATTACCACTTCAACACCAACGTGGCGTTCGATCGCGACGGCATGGTGGTGTCCCGGTACCGAAAGTTTCACCTTTTCGGTGAAGCCGGCATGAACACGACCGTTTTCCCGGAGATCGCCAGCTTCGAGACGGACTTTGGTGTAACGTTCGGGCACTTTATCTGTTTCGATATGATGTTTAATCAACCCGCGCTGGACCTGGTCGCGCTCAGGGTGACGGATTTCATCTTCCCAACGATGTGGTTCTCCGAGCTACCGTTTCTGACGGCCTCACAGATTCAGCAGGGTTGGGCACTGTCGAACAATGTGAACCTTCTGGCGGCCGGTGCCAGCTGGCCGGCTGTCGGAAGTACCGGAACCGGGATTTACTCCGGCAAACGCGGGACCATCACCACCGTTATGAACCACGAAGCAGATACGTAAGACGCGTTGTCGAAAGGACGGATAGCCGTATGAAACTAACCGGAGTGGGTTTTTGTCGCGCACAGGAAACTCTACATCGCGCAGGTGCCGAAGATACAGTTCCCGGAAACACCAGTCAGCAAGCTGCCACAGCATTCCGGTACTCCGTCGCAGATGGCCAAGTTGCGATTGAAGCGCGACCACATCGATGGCTACAAAACGAGCGACCTACCGATGGTGTCGAACGCGGCTTATGAGAAGAGTGTGTGCTACGATAGCACCTCCTTTTGCTGTAGCTTCACGATCAATTACACCGTCAAGGAAATGCTCCCGTCACAGGTACGCCGATGGCACGAGCCGATCGATCGTGCAAAGAAAGCTTCTTCACTTTTTCGCTCCACAGAATCATTACCGCTACAAACTGGTGGCCTACGATGCCGAGCGTACGTTCGATGGGTTCGCCGACGGTGAAATTACCACCTGTGCCATTCTTGCCTGCTCCTCGGACAACTATGCCGACTGCTCGCAAAGATTTGGCGAGGGCCAGTCGTACGAGGACAGCGTCACTTTTAACGCAATCAGCATCAGCGCGAAATTCGCCAACAACTACGAAACCTTTGTGTTGCCTACGTCGGTCGATACTAGCATTATGCCTTTGGACGTAACCGAAACGGAGTACACCGTAGTTCCCAGTGCCACCGACAAGTAAGATTGCCTTCGAATCGCCCTTTGGAGTACGGTATGTAACGTGTGTCCATCTTTTCTTTCGACAGTGAACCACACAACATGATCACCTATAAGTTGATCCGTCCCCGGTCCGATCTCTTATCGTTCGCTATTTGGTCGCGCAAGTTCGATTACAGAGCTTCCGGGGCCCCACTGCCCGGCGTGGTGCCGTCGTTAGTATTGCTCGCTGCACTGTGGGGTGTGATGAGGAACGTTTGCCGATTCTAACGACCTAATCTGCCTTACGCGTTTTCTTTCCCGTAGCCAAAGGATTCACACCGACGAACTGTAGCGGGTTGCGGGAAGGGTCACGATCATCGCGCCTCATGAAAATGCTATCACTCATTGCACCGTTCGATTACTATTCGGTTTCGGAAGCGAAAAGTTTGCCGAAATAAACGTCCTCTTATGGCAAGAAAGAACTGACTCGTGTTTCGGATGCCTTTTGAATAAACCTCGAAACGGTGTGCGTTTTCACATACAGCTCTCTACGTTTGATTTGAGTTTATTAACCAATAGTTTTTTTAATGGCCCTTCTCTGTCGTGCCGCTCGAACACGCACACGGTGGCCGCGCCTTCGAGGCGATGATCTTCGAGCCCGGCCTGTCTGGCTTCGACTGGTTCTAAAGCTACCACCATTCATTGGCGCTCCCTCCGTGTGGCCACCGGGAGCGCCGCCGAGAGCCGCCGAGCGCTAGAGAAGAGAAGTAGCGAGAAGTGTGTACTATTTTTCGGTTATAAGAAGTTCCCGTTGTGAGGGGAACCGATCGCGCTCGCAGGCGCGCGTTTGATAACATCATCATTGTTCTATTGGTTTCTCTTTCTGATCCTGCCATTTGTTGCTGTAACGATACTTTGAACTTTGTGCTAAATAACTAAAACATAAACGACACATCGTACGTACGGGGCTAAGCACTGACGATTAGGGAATCAACAACATTCCACGTGTTTCTTGCGATCGCCGTTTTCCCGTCGCGCTCACTGCGTTCCGGGCGAAACCTCTCGGTCTCGTTCGATCTCGACGCGACACCCGGTCTGTTTAGTAAGAGCTTGGCAGAAATCTACGAGTTGAATCGGAGTGATTAAAACCACCGGTATCCTCTGGTTGGCGCAATGGTTTGATGCTACGATTGTTAACGAGTTTTTTAAAATAATTGCTTCCAAGCCCGCCCTGTCGACTAACACACACACACGATCGGCACGCAACGTGCGTACCCCGAGGGAGAAACGGAAAACAAAATGCGAAACCGGAACGGGATAGGGCACGAGGAGCGGTGACCGAAGGAAGTGTACTCGTTTCGTAAACGGAAGCAAATCGACCCTATCGGCCACCCGCCACCGGGGGGGGATTAGTTTGATTTGCTGTTGCAAAAGTTTTTCTTGTGAATCTTCAGATGGTTGGCCTGGGCGAAGGATTTGCCGCACGCCGGGCACCGGTAGGTCAGCTCGGCCGTGTGGTGCGTCGCGTAGTGCTCGGTCAGCTCGTTGAGATCGCTGTAGTTCTTGCCACACATCGAGCAATCGAGCGGATTGTCCTTTTTGTGCACCTTCATGTGGTTCTTTATGTGGCTCTGCTGGATGAAGGACTTCTGGCAGATGTTGCACCGGTACGGCCGCTCGCCATTGTGGATGCGGATGTGGTAGATGAGGTTGATCTTCTGGATGAAGCTGATGCCGCAGATCAGGCACTCGTGCGGTCGCTCGCCGGTGTGGATCTTGGTGTGGTTCGACAGGGCCGACGACTGCACGAACGCCTTGCCGCAGGTCAAACACTTGAACGCGCGCTCACCTGCCAAAAAGCGAAACGCAACTTTAGACCTCGACGGCCAAGAGCTTCGGCAGTGCCGAGTAGGGCTCCGTCCCGCTTACCGGTGTGGATGCGCTTGTGATTGTGCAACGTCGACTGGTGGGCAAACACTTTGCCGCACACGTCGCACCGGTGCGACAGTTCCGGCACGTGGATGCGCACGTGGTAGTTCAGCTTGTACTTGTCCTTGAAGTACTTCCCGCACACGTCGCACTGGTGCTCGCTGACCGCGTTGTAGTCGTGGTACTTGCGCTCCTTTTTGCCGGGAGATTTCACCGTCCGGATGAACTGTTCCTGCAATGAAACAACCCAATGTGGCAGCCGAAGAAACAGGGGGCGATTGTGGGGCGGGGAGGACGGGAGGAAAAGTGGAGCTTAACATTCGACCATTACGATCCACACAGACCTGGTTCCACCATACTTCGGGGATTTTCGTCACGGTGCGCACGTAGTTCTCCGTGTACTCCTCCTTCACCTTGATGATGAAGCCTTCCGGCAGCTGCGGGATGACGATGTTCCGGTTCGCTTTGCCTTTCTTTTTCTTCTTGCCCGTCCCGGTGCCGGTGGTGGTGGGTGTCGTCGTGTTGGTGCTGGCGGCCGTCGTCGGTGCCGCACCCGCTGACGACTGCGTCTGAGGTGGTTGCTGTTGTGGTTGCTGCTGTGGCGTTTGCTGCTGCTGCTGGGAAGCTGACTGCTGTTGCTGTTGCTGTTGCTGTTGCTGTTGCTGCTGCTGCTGCTGTTGTTGTTGCTGTGTGTGCTGTTGCTGTTGTTGCTGCTGGTGGGCCACCAACTGGGATTGCATTTGAGCCGAAAGGTGCTGTTGCAGTCCCACCATCTGCGCTTGTTGCTGAAGCTGCAGAACGTGCTGCTGGTTGTGCGGCGATTGGCCATCGGGCAGCTTTTCGTAGGAATCGAACTGTTCCTTCTTCAGATTCACAATCATGCCCGGATGCGGAAAGTTCAGCAGCTGATGTTGGGCCTGTTGCGGCATATGAGTATGCTGCTGGCCCATATGAGTGAGCGGCGGCCCAAGCTGGTGCTGCAGATACAGCCCTTCCCGTTTCACCTCATTCGGAATAAAACTGTAAGCAGAGGGAACCGCCGTCAGTTGTCGCATACGCATCGGAATTGGCTGAAAACTGAAATTTCATGGTCCCGCGCAAGCGACCGCCCGCTGAGATTGCCATCACCACCTCCGGGCCCTGGAACGAACATCCGAACCACAAACACACATACACACGCACACACCCGGGCACGGAGGGAGGCACATAAACGACGTAACATCTATCTACCGCACGGTCGGCACGGCAGGCCCGGATTCCCCGCTTCCCCGCGACAGCACTTACAAATTCATGTTGACTTCGATGCTCCGCAAAACGGTCGGCGAACTTTTAAAGCATAGTTTTTGTGCGTTCACCTCACCCGTCGGGCTTTTCCCAGTGCGCTCGGTTACGCTAAACAACGCCAACGAAAATAAAACAAAAACATTTTCTTCTTTTTTCTGCCTGCACGGGATGGAGAATTTGCGTTGACTTTTGACGTTGACGACAGCTCAGCTCAGCGGTGCCCAGTGGTTGTGTCCAACGAGTTTTTTCACAGTATGTGACAAAAGTTCAATATCATCTAATAGTCTAACGAGGAAGAAAAATTACTTTATTACTTTGTTCAATCAATCTACAAACATTAGAAAGAATGAGTTGAATTTCGTGAGATAATCTTTGAAAACTATTTATTATTCAGGCACCAGGCGTTTAAATGCCCCATTATCAGGCTACATCATTTTCGGCGATCGTTTCATGGATCCAGCCGACAAATTGCGCAACATCAACGTATCCGGCCGGAACGTTTTGATCTCCGCAGCTAAGGCCCCAGGATACAATTCCGGCCAGCTCGTACTTTCCAGCGGACGTCCGACACGCTAACGGGGAGCCACCATCGCCGGTGCACATGTCCAGATCCCGCTCACCACCGGCACAGATAACGCTGGAGTGCAGTTTAAAGAATGGTCCCAGTCTGGAGGCTCGTAACATTGTCTCACACTTTTCCCGCGGCAGAATGGGCAGATCAACTCGTTTCATCACAGAAGCGTACGTTTTGGTCTTCATTTCTAAACCCCACCCGTTCGAGGTGCATCGCTGACCGTCGAACTGATCCTTCATGGCCGGAGTTGTTGGCAGACAGATGGGCCGGATGTGCGTTTTGTAGACTAACGGCTGCTCCAGTTTGGCCAGGGCAATATCATTTTTAAAACCTCTTGCAATGTAATTCGGATGAATGAAAACGTTTTTATTAATGTCGATATCCTTGCGAATAGAGAGAAGATAGAGGATACATTATCATTAGCCTCTTCCTTGCTAGTCCTAGCCTGTTAGCTTTCTTACCTCCACTGGCCAATATTCTCCCTCACTGGCAAAGTCCCATTCGCCGAACCGGGCAAACACTCTGTTGGGCAGTGGGCTTTGCAAAACATGCGCCACCGTTACGACGAACCGCGGATGAATTAAGGATGCTCCGCCAATCGGTTCGTACCTTGACTGGCCGTTGTAGAACGTGTCCTCGATCAAAATCACCGTCCAGGGAAATTCGCCGTATTGGGCATAGGCCTTGTCTGGCGCGTCGGACTCTAGTCTGTATTTCAAACCACCTGGGTTGCTTTCACCGCACGTGTCGTTTGGAAAAATATCATTATTTTCAACCTACAAAAGACGATCGAGAGAACGAAGGACAATCGTCGTCGTCGTTACTTTAAAGCTAGATTTACAGCAGTGAAGCGGTACCTTTATAGTTATAGTGCCATAGCTTGAAGGATTGGGTATCGTATCGTTGGGCGTCAAGCAACAGGTCATCATGAGATCTAAACAAATATCGTCTTCCTCGTCCTCTAACAATCGTAAAATGATAAGACCCGCGTCTTGAGGATCCACGCTCTGACCTGGCCCTCCTTGCGGACAAACGTGTCTAGGTTGGCAGAAGCCCCCAGGGCATGGCGTTTTGTCCGCGACTTCACCCAATATTCTTACGGCCAGCCACAGCACCACGAACACACACTGGGCCCGAGACGACGGCATGCTTCAACGGTTGCCAGATTAACACTGCATCTCTCGTCCGAATAGCGGCGAATGCTGCAAAGATAAGGCAAGGCAATCGATGAAGAAGGCAAAAAAAAAATAAAACAAACATTATTGACCGAAAGCCGGTAATACGCCATGAGCCTGTGGGAACATTTGCACCCTTTCGAAGCACATTTTTCTTGTGGAACTAATAAAACAATACAAATAATCCCAGAAAGTAAGATAGTCAGTCTCGGCGATGATGGTCAAAATGGAACTGAGTTTTTGACCAGTTCTCGCTTTGAATGACAAAAACGTGCAACAGATAAGGACGGGGAAGTCCCGGAACTACACTGATAATAAATAAACGTGTGATCACAAGAATACCGTGTTTTAAAGCGTTTATTAAGAGTTTTACGGACCACGCAGATCCACGTGTTCAGCCTAATCCATGCTAATGTTTTCAATAGTCTCCTCAATCCATTCTACGTAGTTGCTAACCGCAACGTAAACGCCTGGAATGTTGTGGCCACCGCATCCGATACCCCATGAAACGATTCCGGCCAGCACGAACGATCCACCGTCTGTTGGGCAAACCAATGGCGATCCTCCGTCACCTTTGCACATGTCTACGTTTGCTTCGCCACCAGCGCACAGAAAGTCTTTTGAGAGGGAGAAATTTTGCCCCAGCCCTGCAGCACGCAGCGATCTCAAGCACTTGTCCCGCGATAGGACCGGTAGCTCAATTTTCTTCATAATGTTCGCGTAAATCCCACCAACTTCACCCCATCCGGTCGAGAAACAGCGTATGCCGGTGAATCGATCCTGTGGGGCCGGTAGACAGACTGGTCGGATGTGCTGCTCGTAAACGACACTATCTTCAAGCACGAGTAATGCAATATCGTTCGATATCGGTTTGTAACGGTAAGCCGGATGAGTTATTATTCGTTCAACGGCCACATCCTAATGAGAAGGGGAAAATGTTAAATTATAAGTTGATTCCGGTTACGATTCCGTTTCATGTCTAATCGTTGTACCTTGTACGGGAAAGGTTCCTTGGTCGTGCTAACATCCCACTCGCCCAAACGAGCAATCAAGTTCGTTTTACCATCGACATTGTGTGCCGTCGTTATCACGATTCGCGGATGCGTTAACGTTCCACCGCACAAAAATTTGGTGTCCTTGTTTTCGATTTGTCGGACGGCCACCATCCAAGGAAACTCGCCGTACTGTGCCAGAGTATCGTTGTGATGAAAATTGTACACTAGTCCTTGCTCATTCGATTGACCGCACTGAGCATAGGATGAAGCCGGTACTTCGATTTCCTGGAGTTACATTCACACATTTTATACAACCGTTCGTTTTAGAATTTCCTGAATGACCCACCTCATCATCCTCATTGCTGATGGGACCCAAAGGTGCATTTAAAGTTGTACAACACATCAACATGTAATCCAAGCATTCATCCGTGTCCTGGAGGCGCAACGTAATCAAACCGGTGTCCTGCGCGTTTGCTGTATCGTCCGACAAAGTGGTGCTCGCGTTTGGGCACAGGTTTTTCTGAGTACAGTATCCACCGGGGCACTCGATCGCCTGAAAACATGTTTGTGAAGAAAGGAACAGATTTGTTCCAGCGATTCGATTGGAGGGAGTTGTTGGTGCCTTACGTCCGGATCCTCTATTCTTTGACCGCTACTGGTTGCCAAAAGGCACAAAACAGCGATAACTCCAATCAAACTCATCGCGCGGCAATGTTTGAGGTCGTACTAACCCGAAGGAAAGCGAACGATTGTGTATAAATCCGCAACTGATAAGCAAGGCTTGATTCCTCTCCATGTGTTCGGTTTGGGATTTCCTTTCATCAAACATGTTGCATATTTATGCAGCATTAATGGCACGCACTTTTTTATACGCAAAATGATTATGCGATAAGAACTTCTGCGTTTATTGATTCTTGTAACTTGTCGCATTATCAAAAGAATTTAAATGGTGTGTTAAAATTAACCTTTTTTATGAACTTTTCTCTTAGAGTATAATACAATTTGCTTTTTATATTTCTAAAACTATTAGGTTAGTAACAGCGTTCATAGTAGAAGGTCTTCCAAATATTCGTCAAACTCTTCTTCGCGAGTTTTTTCTTCGACATCCGGTCCTGAAAAATATATTTAGAAAGTTAGCACAAAATAAATTCCAGTTGGCAGGCACCCATCGTTACCTTTCGTCCAGTTGCTTTCATCCGCAGGACAGGCTTCAGAATGAGACGCCTTGTCTGTGGTTTCCGCTTCGGGTACGTTGTGATAGTCTTCCGTTGCCAGTTCGCCTTCCGATGCTTCCCCTTCGGATAGTGCCTCCGGATCATCTCGGAACTCATCCGTTGTTTTCTTTCTTTTAGAGGATTTTATTTTCCGCTCACGTTTCTTCATTCGTTTAATTTCCCTCTTTTTGGAACGATAGTTTAGCCGGTCCGAGCACTTGGGACAGAGACCTGAAAGGAGTGGTTCTTGTACCGTGATCATGGTTAGACGCCCCCCATCACCACTTACGCAGTTTAACGAGAGCGTTTTTCTTCTCGCCATGTTCGAGGTACGCAAAGTTAACCTCCCAGCTACGCAGCTCGCTCTGCTCCTCGCACTTCCGGTCGCCACAGATGAACTGTCCCTTGCCTAGTACGACTTCCTTCTCGATTCTCCATCGCAGCGCAACCTCGAGAGGGGCAAGAACAGGTGACGGCTTGGCATAGGGCTCCGGCACTACCCCGATTCGCTTACCTTGTTCTCCCGGTAGCGGCTCAGGTCGGAAATGCAGTATTCCTTGAACAGTTTGTCGTAGTACTTTTTGGCCAACTCCTTTTCCCAGCTATCGACCGGTTCGCTGTGCCACAGGAAGCGATGGTTCTCGCGAATAACATCGTGATCGGTTTTGTCCCGCGACGAATCCCGCTCGAGCAGCTTCGTTGCTCCCGGTTTCGTGAGGATGTACTCATTAATCAGATGTTTGTGCAATTCATACGGATTCAGATGGGCAAGGTTCCGGTGGTACATGATAATTAGTTTGGTCCGTTTTTTGGCCCATTGACTGTTTTGTAGTTTCGGAAATTAACTAAACATCAACAAACCCCTTCAACTGACAGATGTCAAAATGGTTCGATGTTGTTTACGGTTTGCGCGGATCTGCGGATCAGATCTTTGGCTGATGCTGGATGAAGATGCAGCAGGAAGTTTCCGACGGGGAAATAAGCGATATTTCGGAAGATAGTGCCGGAATTGAGGAGGAATTGGAATCGTTTGAATCTCAGCTCGAGAAGGAAGTAAGTCCTCGCACGATGATCCTCGTTTGCGTCTTGCGTTTCGCTGATTTTTACGCTTCCTTACGGTAGGTCAGTTCCGACAATGGCACACGGATACACGCTGCTGGAGAAGTGCTGGAAAGTGCTAGCGGTCCCACCGTGCGCTGCTTGGAGCCGGAGCTGGAGTACCGGTGCCAAATGTGCACTAAATCATTCCACGAGCTGCAGCATCTCGGGCGGCACATCGAAACCCACAACCGGTGGCGGTTCCGGTGTGAGCAATGCGGGGCATATTTCAAAACGAAATCAAGCCTAAACATTCACCAACGGCGGCATCGACTCGAGCGAATGCACCGCTGCAGGGTTTGTGAGAAAGCGTTCGTCACGAGCACGGATTTGCAGGCTCACGTTCAAGTACACGAAGCAACAGCTCCACGCTATGCGTGTGAGGTGTGTGGCAAAGATTTTGGACGCATCTACACCTTGCGCGATCACATGAAGGTCCACGCACCAGATCCGGAACATCGGTGTGACCGGTGCGAGAGGGTGTTTGCTAAGCGCCGATATTTGCTTCTCCACGAACGGACACACTTGGTGGAGGATACGCTACGCACTAAGTCGGTTGACTGACGATCGGCACCATAATCGATTTCACAGTGTACCGACCGCTTTTAGTATAGTTTTAATAAGTATAATTTGAACCTAAGATCATTTTAAACGAACATTAAATAAAACAGCCAGACTGGGGGGCCACACGGTCCGTAAACTGTAAAACGTAAAAAAAAACAAATTTACGTGAAATCGTTCAGCCATGGTTGTTACTGCAATTAATTAAAACATTAATCCGCTGTCCTTGGGCACTTCACCGGCAACTTACCTTTGATATATGACCGCCCTTCTGTATCGCAGAGAAATGCCCGAATAACCACTTGAACTTTGGTTCCATTGTTCAGGCACCGTGGATGTTCGGCCCAACAACGAGCATCTACCTAGAACTGACGTAAGAAATTTAAGTGGCTGGGTTTTTCCTGCCCAACATATACCGCTATCAAAAACGGTACTGTGTATTCATGCTGTGCCTCGTGGACAGTGCCATGAATTGCCCAGACTACGGATCCAGTCGCATAGTAAGGTACTTCGTCGATATTGAAGTCGAGGAATACGTTCTTGTCTTCCTGTAGGCCGACGAAACATCTGTTGAGGCCATTTCCTACAAAAATTTAACTATTATAAAATCTTGACTAAGCACTGACATCACTGAGCTAACAAACCTAAGCCGCCGTACCACAACAATCCCGTGTCCGTGCTCATTTTTGATACTGGTTATGTCGAATACGCTTGCAATATCTTGTGGCACACCAGGACTCAATGATGCCGCTGCGCTTAGAATTTCGGCAGCCATATCCGGATCGTAAATTTGGTCCCTTGGAAGGATTTCGCACAGGTGCCCTGCAAATTCCCCGCAGGAGTACGTACCGCTCAAGTCGTATGTTATTCTTCTAGTCATACAATTACGAATAAAAACAAACTTCTTTAAAAAAACTAGCGTGATATCTTTATGTTTAATTCCTTTTATTGTTGCGCAAAAAATTTTGCATCTTTTTTGCAATATCGGATCTTTTTAGACGATTGCTCGTTCATAATTAACATTAATAAATATAATTTTTTTTTTTTTGTACAAAGAACATTCAATTGGGCATTGCCCTTATCGACTAACGTACGGCACCGTTGGTTTCCCGGCCATCCGCGTCACAACTTGGGCGTTGCGTCCTCGTCCTTCGCCTGCAGTTCCATCTCCTTTCTGCGTAGTTCGACGTCCTTGTTTTTGATCTTAAAAACTCATGTCGATCCCTTTCTGCTTCTTTCTTTTTTCTGATTCGCCCAACGAAAGACTCTGCTGCTGTCCCGCTATCAAGTTATCGCGATAGCTCTGCAAGCGCTTCACTTTTTCTACAATATAGGCCATTTCCGGGCGACAGGACGGTTGCTCTTGCAACATGCCCTTTGCTAATGCAGTAAAATCGGGGTTTACATCCGGAGGATACTGGCCCCGGTAGACTTGGTTGATCATATCGGCGCGCTCCATACCGATGGGGATCCGAACGAGCAGTTCGAGCAGTACGATTCCGAGCGCAAAAAGGTCCGACTTGGGATCGCTCGTCCCCTTGCCCTCGAGTTGCTCGGGTGCCGCGTAAAACGGTGTCCCGAATCCAACGCCGGCGAGTGAGCTTCCACGTGAGCGAGCTAACCCAAAGTCAGCCAGCTGGATCGTTAAGGCCGAATCATGGTCCGATCGACTCACTAAGATATTGGAAGGTTTGATGTCATGATGCACGATTCCCCGTGCGTGAATGTAGTTCAGTGCGTTTAGTAGCTGCTGGAACACATCGAGCACCACATCGACATGCTGCACGGGACCTTTTTGCTGGAACTTGATATAGAATTGGTCGAAATCTTTGAACGCATTGCGCTCATCGAGCCACTCGCGTAGCGTCAGATGGCACAGCGGCATCTGTATGTAGAGTGTGGCCCACTCGAGGGTAAGATGTGGATTGGCGTCCACGATCACACCGGGCGGATCTTCCCGTTTGACCCCCTGATTGCGATTTTCTTCACCAGCACTCACCGCCGGACCAACGTCATCGTCCTCTTCCTCTCCAATTTCCATCGCGGAGGAACCGTTCGTGGTGTTCGAGCTCTTACCGTGTGACAGAAGCGGCTCTAGCCAGGACGTCTTCAACGACACAATGTTGATGTGATTAAGACTCGCCAACATTTTAACCTCCGCGAGTTGTACCGACACGTTCTTGATCTTACAACTGAACGGTACTTTCTTAACGGCGTAGACGGTACCGTCGAGAATGTTCCGGGCACGGAACACATTCCCGAAGCCGCCGCCCGCCACGAACGAAACTTCTTCAAAATCCCGATGGTATCGGGACCACTCAAGACCGGGTCGCTGCTGCAGGGCCTGATGGTCTTTAAGCACCACCAGCAGATCCCGGCCCCCTGCTTCTGCCACCGACCGGAATAATTCATACCGGTACTGCCAGCGTACTATTTCCAATATAGCTCGCGGCGCAATCCCATTCAGCTCTATGGCGAATAATCTTTCGTATATGCTCTGATACCGGTCTCGGGTACCATCCATTGCCATTCTCACCGCGAAGCACGCCTTGACCAAATCGATATCTTTGTTAACGCCCGGTCTTTGCAATAAATCTATCGCGCTGGTCATCAAATTATAATAACCACGGTCGTCATAATGCTTTTCACGCACTGTATGCATCTGCCGCCAACCTATCTTTAGCATGAGCATGCTCGTCCTCTCTGGAAGAGATTGGAAACAGAACGAACAAAAGTTCATGTCGGTTCTAGTCGGCAACTTTACGCTATGTTTCACCTTTCACCGAATCCATCGCCATTGCTGTAGTATGGTTGATAACGGCGCCGGCGCTTACACTATGAGAAACTGGGCAAAAATGTATACTACACTTTGATCTTAGCCTTTAGGCCGAGAAGCGACGGCAAACAAAATGGATGGTAGGAATGGCGGCCTAGAATGATGAAATCTTTTTCTGAAGTGTCGTGAGTTGCTGATTGCTTACAACCGGTTCCTATTTTGACGGCGCGTAGTTCACTGCGACCGTGCTCCGTTGTTCGAATCCACCTAAAGAACAAAAATAAAGTAAGAGTAGTGAAATATTAATGAAATATCAGAAGTGAAATATGAAACTGAAACACTTTAGAGTTAATTTATAGGACCTGAATTTTACTAATGGTATAGCAATGGCATTTCCTTACCATGGCTATTAGTAAATTGGTGTTCAAATTGAATTGATTCGAGTGCTCTGAGAACAAGTTCCACTCACTACCGGGTTTTGTGGACGTGCCCCGCCGAGGGAATGTTTTGACAGATCGGCATCAGCTGGAGGACCACAACACACAAGCAACGATAACGTTTATCGGTTCCGCGCGCGATCGGCGCACAATTACGGTGCACAAAAGTTCCCTCCTCGTGCTGGTGGTGGGTACCACTAACTACTAGGTTTCGACCGCAAGGGCTCAAAGTCCGCCCAGAAAGGGTTTTCCTAGTATCCTCTTCGCTCCGTGTGCCAACTACCTTCCCCCCTGGGGAAACGATCAAGATCGTGAAAATGTTCCACCGCTCGCTAACCGTGTCCTATTCCTCGTTCCGAAATAATTTCGTTACACTACCGGACAGCTACTACCGGATGCTATCGAGCTACGTAAGTACCGAGGAAGGAATTTTACGACCGGCTGTGCCCGGTGACCTAAGAAATGCTTCGATAATCAATGGCTCCCGGTGACGTTGGTTTATTTTTAGAAAAACGGCTGTCTGCCTGACGCACCGCATCGACACGTTCTATGTGTCCTGGGCCTCGTACGGTGGCGGGGGGGGGGATTGCAAAAAAATCACATCGGTCTCAACGCGCTGTTTGCTACCGCCATGGGTCTCCGCGAAGGCGACACCGTGATGGTGGCGATGATCATCGACGTGCGATCCCTGAAACGGGTAGAGGTGTGCGCGGCAACCGAGAAGGACTGGGAAATGCTGGTAAGTCTGGGCAGATGATTGATCACCCCGAGCAGAACGGTCGATGCTTTATGCCATCTTCGTTTGCCAGGAACTCAGCAGTAGCCGCATTCAATCAATTTTGCTCGATCAAACGAGGATCGTGACCAAGGGACAGAGCCTCATCGTGTGGATAAACGACTCAATCATCATAAAGATACGGATAAGTATGTATGGATTCTTAATCCTCAATCCCTTCGGCCATTTTCAATCCGGCGTTCCGGCGTTTCAGAGTTCACAATGCCTACGCTACCGTTCGGGCGGTTAAAGAACGACACGGAACTGATCGTGGAACCGTTCAAAAAACTTCCTGGCCTCGGCAAGCAGCTCCTTCCGGAAACGCCGAAGCTGGCCCGTAGCAACACAAACCTCAACATACCCGAACTCGTGAGACAGCGAAATATGGAGCGTAAAAAGTCTCGCGAATTTATAGCCGCCCTCGAGAACGGGTTCACACAAGCGTCCCCTCCGGTGCGTACCGAACAGGTCGCTAGCGCACCAAATTCGGTGAACAAACCCAATGACAAGACAACAAGACCAATGACATGGCACAAAAATAACGCCGAAAGTAACAAAGAAAATGGACACGGTCCGGCGGGCGGGCTTTCTTCGACAACCGGATCACTGAAGCGATCATCGACGGGGGGAAACCCGCCGACGCCGTCGGCTGGCGCACTGGCAGCGCTGATTGCCCAAACGGCGGTCCGTAATTCGATGTTCGAAAACGATCTCGAGCGGCACCTGAACCGGCTGCAGACAAGCAAAACGATGGCAAACATATTCGCGGCCGGTAGCGATCTACCGTCACCTCTCAGCGAATTGCGTACCCTGACGGCGGGCAGTACTCCAGCGAAGGGGGAACGAAACAAAGCACAACACCTGGATGAGTTGATCGACACGCTCTCAGCGAGCGTGGCCCGTGTGTATGAGTTTCTGGTCATCCGTGGGACGTGGAACAGTCGGCGCTGTAGCGTCCAGTTCTGTGATATTTTCACCACGAAAGCAAACATCCCGGCCACGATGGATATAAATTGTCCGTATTTACTGACGACAAACGATTCCCGGGAGTACTACGTGAACGTGCGGATCGCCCCGGACGAGGAGCGGTTCCCACGCAACTGCTGCTGAACCAGGAGCAGCTGTTTAAGCTGCCCGAGTACTATCTAACGGTTAGACTGCAGCCGGCATCGTTGAGGTACTGTCTGCTCAACAGCACCATCCTGCGGCAAGGAAAGATCACCTGCAACGGAGAAGTGAAACCGATCGCCGGGGCACCCGGCGAAGACGATAAAGACAACAAAAACAAGACGGTGGCCAGCAAACCGTCGACTGTTGCCAGGGAAGCTGGCAAGTTGGTGAAAACCGAGAAATTCGAATCGATCATCCATAAGTCCGTCGATCGCCTTCACTTTGCACTCTGTCTCGATGATCGCAACAAAGTGCCACAGATTTGCAACATGCTAGTGGCGGGTAAGTTTCCTCCTGCTGGGAAGTTACTGTTCTATTGCGATCGCTTCCATGCCTCTTCATTTCAGGATCAACACAAAGTGGGCGCAAAACGATTTGTCAAAACATTCTCCAGCGACTGGCGGAGCCACCGTTCTACTGCTTCTGGACTGTGTTCGACTGTGCCAAGCACAAGGGCCGCAAACCGGACTCGATTCAGAAGGACCTCCGGCAGGCACTGTACCTGTGCATGTTCTACAGCCCGGCAGTGATCTTCATGGATGGCCTGGACGTGCTGACACATCACCCGGGCGAACAGAACACGCCGGATGCGGAGTATCACAACAATTACGTTGAATGGTGCGCTTTATTGGCTTCTTCGTGTTTCATTCGGTGTTGATCCTTTCTACCTTGCAGGGTGTCCGACGTGATCCGACGGCAGATCGAAGAGTTTACCTCCAACAATCCAATCGCGGTGATCGCTACGATCGCTGGCACCTCTAACCTCAACCGTCGGTTGTACGCCTCCCGTGGCTATCATCTCTTTCAGCGCCACGTAAAGCTGCCCAACCTGGACAAAGCCGATCGCGAGCACGCTCTGAAGAGCCTGTTTCTACAGCGTCATTGTAAGCTCGATCGCCGTATCGACTGGAAACGGTTGGCCAATCAAACGGAAGGCTACGCCATTGGCAGCCTGGTGCAGTTAGTCGATCGTGCGGTGTTCTACGCGTACAAGCACGACAGTCAGTTCCCGTTCGTTACCGAGGACATGGTCGGTTCAGCGCTCGATGTGACCAACGCGTACTGTTTGGCCGGCATCGAGAATCATAAACCCGCAGCCGGCGACGTTGATGACGATGAGGACGGTGCCGAGGGCGATAAGATCGCTGGCCTCGACGGTGCGATCGAAGTGTTCCAGGAGGTGCTGATGTGGCCGACACGGTTTCCGAAAATCTTTGAAGCTTCCCCGCTCCGGAACCAGGCCGGGATACTACTGTTTGGACCACCCGGCACGGGCAAAACTTATCTCGGTGTGTATGGGTCGGCGTCGCATCTGAACCCCGGGTGACGGAAATGCTAATTGAGGTTTCTAATATGCGACAGTTTCGCGGCTGGCTCGAAAGTGGAACTTGCGGATGATTTCGGTCAAGGGTCCGGAGCTGCTGGCAAAGTCAAAGTCGAAATCAGCCAGTCGAAGCAGACAATCCGCTATCTGGGAATCCAACTGCACGACCACCTGCGTTGGCGACCGCATATTGAGTATGTGGCAGAACGGGCAAGCCGGGTGACGCGAGTCCTACGGGCTTTGATGCCTAATCGCTCCGGAGTGACGAGACACAGACGCAGGCTGCTTGCGAACGCGGTAACGTCAATCCGATACGGAGCCCCGCTCTGGACACGGCGGCTCTCCGGCCCCGAGGTACAGCGAAATCGTCGGCGCCTGGACGGAGTGCAGGAGTGGAAAATAAAAAAAAAATAAAAAGAATGGTTTGGTGTGTCTTTGCTATTGGCCCACAATGGTGGCGGTTGTGCACCAAAAAAAAGATATTGGCTCACGATAGGCCATTGCAAGGATTTTTGTTTGTAAACAGTCTGTCAGACGCCACATTGCGTTGCGTGCGTCAGTGTGCGTGTGCGTGATTTAGAAAAAAAACGACAAGCCCGAAAGATGAAAGATTAATCGGCCATTTTCCTAAAGCGTCTCGGAGGCATCTTCCCATCTCGTTGCTGTGAAAAGCAGTTTCCCGAGTGCCGACTGCCGTGCGGAATAAGTAAAGCAAGGGTAACGGATGCTGCAAATGGTTCGATTATCCTGAATAACTGGAATTACTAGTGACCAGCGAGTAGTGCAACAAAGAGGAAAATAAAGATAAAAGAGACCACGGCGAACAAGGAAAAATGAGTGCGGTTGACGAGAGAACGATCTATGCAAAACTGGAAGCAATGAAAGACATAAGGTGCGTAAAGGCTTCCGTTTCCGTTTCGTAGCTTCGTAATTGATGCCATATGCTGCGCTTTGCGTGCCGTTTCCGTAGGTCGAAAACACTCCAGCTCGAAAAGTTGAAGCTCAAAATCGTTCGTGAGGTGGAAAATGGGGACGCCGAGGAGAAGTGCTTGTCGGAGTACCGCCGCGAGCTGGAGTTGCTGATGCAGGAAAAGATGAGTCACGTAGAAGAACTTCGGCAAATCCACGCCGACATCAACGCAGTAAGTACCGGGGGTTGCTGCTCTGTACAATATGGTCTCATCATGCCCACTGTTCCCGGTAGATGGAAACAGTCATAAAGCAGGCGGAAGAGAATCGGATCCGTTCGATAAATATGGCAAACCGTATCCACGAGGAGTACGTACCGCTCAAGACCGACGTCGATACGATGCGCCGCGAGTATTTGGGCTTGGAGCGACTGCCGGAGCTGCACGAAGAGGAAGGCACCACCATTTCTCCTGAGTAAGCTTCAGACACCAGCCGACAGGTACCCTGGTCTGATACCACGTCGCGTTTCTGCCTCTCAACAGTCGATTCCAGAACTATTACGCCACCAACAAGCCAATGTCGACCCCAACGGCCACATTCTCCCGTCCGCCGCTGTCCGCCCACCATCCGCTGCCGCCGGACGCACCGGCCACCTCGTTGCCTCCGTCGGCACCGCCCGGATTCCTGCCGCCGCCACCCGTTGCCATGCGCATAAGCAAGCCACCGGAACTGCCGACTAACCGACTGCAGCAGGCACCGTCCACGATCGGCATTGGGCATCCGACATTCAGGTCTGATTTCAATGTGAATTTGAGGTGATTTTTCGTTTCTTTTTATTTGTTTACGATTCGCGATTCAGTTTCATCGTTCCGTTTGTATTTGAAAGCGCATTGAAACGGCCAGCGTGTGGGCTATAGTGAGAGAGCTACAATCCTTTCTTTTCTACTTTCTCCCTTTGCGCCTTTCAGCAGACAGCAACCGCCACCGATGAAATCGTGCCTATCGTGCCACCAGCAAATCCATCGGAACGCACCAATCTGCCCACTGTGCAAGGCCAAGAGTCGTTCGCGCAACCCGAAGAAACCGAAAAAGAAGGACCACTAACCGCGCTGGTAGCGAGCGGGATTTCTTTATTAAATACGCGAGCAGGGGAATAGCGGTTTCGCGGTTCTGCCTCTTCCCATCCATCTCTATTCGGTGGCATTTTGCGTTCTAGCGTTACTTTTCCATTTGCTTGCATAAGCTACAAGGTAGAGTGTAATGTGTATCGTCTATCTATTACTATTACGAACAAGTGTGTGTAGTACTAAGTTTCATTCGTGAAAATAAATTAGTTTGCTCTATCGCAACATGCAGTATTGCTTCAAACGAAATATTCGCGACTCGTTTTTCTACTTTGTTGCAGCCTACCGAATATCCTACAAACCTTGGTTTGCGCTTCGAATCTGACAGTTCGGCTGTCAAATTCCAAGCTCGGCCAGTGAAAAATACATTTGTCCGGTTGTGTCATTGTGTACTCGGTTGTCTCATTGATCGGTCGTCGTCCGAAAATCGTTCGGTGCTTTATCTTTCCCCACGCTTTCGGAACCTAGAAGAGGCAAGTGCAACATTATTTTCTATTCCCCCCGGTTAAACCCGCATCCTTCCTAATGGTGGCGGCGCTCGAATGGCCGCACCGATTGGCACGGCACTTGCGTCGCCATTATTATCGGGCCAAGGGGACACCCGTATTGTGAAGACACCCGCACGCACCGCCATTGGCCACCCGGAGCTAGTGCGTCAATCGCGCTTTTCTGTTTTATTTTCGTTCCCGGTCTTCCGGTGACGGGTTCAGAGTGTTACGTCGAGAAGTGAATAGTGATTTTATCGTGCCCTGGCAAGATCCTACATGGATTGCGAAAGCCGAGTGCCGTCGAGACTACCTAATAGCTCACCGTCTCTCCCTCTCTCTCTGTCTAATGCTTTTTTCTTTCCTCGAAACAAATAGGATTGTGTGCCGGCCTGCGTTTGTGCTGACTAAGTAAAGGAGAAAAAGTGTGCCGTTCGCAAAGTTTTTGCCAAAGAGAAGTAGTTCCAGTCCGGCGTGAAAGGATCGAAGAAAATGATGATTTCGTCTCGGTGCACCATCAAGTTGGCACTGATTAGTGCGCTCGTTGTCCTGGTGTCCGCTCAGCCACAACCAGCGGATGGAACCCCAGGTAAGCGCCGGAAAGGGTTGGCTTGTCCAGCGAAAGCAACGAGCAGCAGGCTGCTGTTGTCGTCGCAGCCATCGATCTCGCGGTCGTCCAATCTTGCTTCAATCACTCCTATTCAAAAGGAGGTTAAAGTAATTTGGCTCTCCCAACTCGCGCTCTGCGTATTATAATTCATCGGCGGGGCACACTGCAACCGCCGCCGGACCGCGCGCGCGTCAGCCCGTCGCCGCCTTTTCTCTCGCTCGTTTCGTGTGCGTTTAACGACTTTTTATCGTAGCTAGCCGTTGCCACCACCAACACAGTGGCGCGGCAGATCGCGTACGTGCAAAATAGCCTGAAGTAGCCTTCGCCCTTCGGGCTTTGGTGGGCCAACACGATGTGCGCGCGGGATGATCGCGGCGTGCTCGGCCGAGGCAGGGCAGGGTTTTTCGCGATAAGCCCGCGATTGGCTTATGGCTCGCCGAGTGCACAGTTTTGCATACATCAGCACCTCCACCGCGGAGAGCTGTGGCTGTGGCGTGTTGCAGTTGGCTCTGTTTATATTACCGTCCCGCTGGAGCCTCCTCCTGTTGCCATGCCGATGCCGGTTGTGTGTGTGGTCGGTGTCACATTCTGCCTTTGGAAACGATATCATAAAATAAGAAGGATACTCTAAACATCCGTTGCAATCTCACGGAGACGGCGCTGCGAGTGTCGTTGTTATTGTTATTGCACTCTTTTCGGTCGCCGCCGTCAGCACTTTCGAGTGCCGTCCGACGGAAGGAATTGCGTGATGTGGGCGGCTGACGTTTTTTTTTGCAACGCAGACAACACATTTGACGTCATTGCTCGGGGTCGCCGCCGACGCTACATTGTCGACTAATTTACGTATCAAACTGCCCGTTTTCTTTTTCAGCGGCAACGGCCCAGAAGCTTCCGGAAGCGGTGCTCGAAGTTGACGATGTGACCACCCCAGTTACCCCCGGTAAGTGTGTCCAACAAGTTGCCGAAGCTTTTGCGAAACAAATTCGACCGATGATAAGCGGCGGCAGCGCAGCATAACTCCGTTCAATCCGTTGGCTCATTTTACGACGCGGTTCATTACGCGGCCCTCCCCTTATCGTCCTCCGTGAGCCGGACGTGAGGAATTCCCCAAGCCGATGCAAATTCGATACGGCGCGGAGTGACATCATCGCGCCATCGGTCGCATAAAAATCTGTTTTAGAAAATCACACTCCACTAGTGGGCTGCTACGCGGACGCGTGTTCCGCGGGGACTCTACGGCGCAGATTAGCTTGCTGCTGCTGCTGCTGGGGCATTGTTTGCTTGTTTATTTGCGAAACGAATGGAACGTTAGCTTGTAACGTTTGCAGTAACTGTAAACAATGTTATGGCCTAATGTCGAAGCAACATTTACACATTGTTCTATCCAATCGATTTTTATGTCTGCCTACGGGAAAGAAGCCTAATTGTAAAGTATTACTTTGTGTTCCGGCTTCGTTTTAGATGACAACAACACGACCACTCCGGCAACCACGACGTCACCGACTCCGGAAACTACAACGTCAACCAGCACGACGCCCAAACCGACACCGACCCCGGAGCCACCGACCCCGAATCCCCCGAATACAACCACCAGTACCACCACCACCAGCACGACCCCCAGCACCACCACCAGCAGCACTACAACCGTGGCTCCGCCGACTCCGGCTCCAAACACGACCACCACGGCCGTACCGCCGACCACCACAACGCCCGCCCCGACTCCGGTGCCGCACTGCAAGCGCTTCGATGCGTACTCGTTCGTGGGCGGCATGATCCTGGCCTACGGTTCGCTGGCCATCTCGCTCGTCCTCTACAAGTTCTACCAAATGCACCGGAATGGGAACTCCACCGGCAACAGCAGCAACTACCGCACCCTCTAAGCGGGGTGACGCTAATGCTGTTGCACGCGTCCCTAATTCTGTTTCGTATCTTTTCCGCCCAGTTCGCAAGTCCATTCTTCAGACGCCCGGTCGAGCCGGGCAGGAAGAATGGTTGTCTTATCTTGTATTTTGTCCCGTTTGATTTTTTCCAACCCGTGAATCCGTGTTTGTTTTTTACCAGCGCAACAAAAAGGACATCATCCCCCTTCATTCAGTTAGCAATTAGTCGGTAGTTGATAGGGAACGAGCGAGAGCAGAAGAGAAGATGGTTGGCGGTACTCTCATTCGCGTATCATTCCTTTGCCCCATTTTGCCACCCCTCCTCCCCGCGTTGTTGCCATTCGAGGAGCAGCAGAACCGTGCGCGCCCGATCGGCGGTAGGTGGTGCGGCAGTCCCATCGGACGTCCCATCTTTCATCAATCCGCCGTGTGCGCGCCCCCCCCACACGATGTTATCGAGTACCAAAGTGCCAGTAAAACAAAAACCGTGAAAACCGTTTACAAGAAATATCAGAAAGCCTCGAATTTGTACAGCTCATTTATGATCCCTTCCTACACAGTGCGCGCCTTCTGGCTGGCTGGGAGTCATTCGCTCGGTTTCATTCGTTTCGCATTTAATTTCGCGAATCCCCGAAAGGGAGATCTTTGAGCATTTTCCTATTATGTTCTTTTATTATTATTCCTCCTTGCATTTCAGCGCACCTGTGAAACGGTGCGATCGTATGATCTTAAATTACCCCTAATCGTTTACTGCATTCTACCAGAGTGAGAAAGTTAGGAGAGAGCGAGAGAAAGAGAGATAGCGAGCGGATAAGAAGCAGATAGGAAACTTTGTTTTCTGCGCCGAGTTTTATACCAAAATTATCTACTATTGTGTGATCTAGGCGATCACGGCAGACACTCTGAAACAAAACACACACTCACATACCTATACCAGGAGACATCGTGTCCTGCTCCGTAGCATATCCGGATATCCGGCCGATCACAGCTAGTAGATCGAGCGGACGTATCGGAGATCACACTAGGAACAATACATTCATATTAAAACGTACACACACACACACATGCATGCAGGGAAGTGTCGGTCTGACGGTCGGGTAATTCGGTCAATCGGTCGATCAGTATCTTTAATGTGGCCACTCTCAGCCACATCCGTTCCGTTCATCATCACCACGCCGCCCCGGAAGGAATAGTTGTGCGCTGCGTACCGGGAGGGTTGAGAGCGAAGTGGTAAACTAAATTTGTTAATGTAAAAAAAACGAACTCTTTAAAACTGAAATGTGTATTGAAATAAAAGGCTGAGTAACGATATCAAGGCGTGTCGCTTCCCGCGAGCGCGCCGAGCAGGAAACCCGAGAACCGCGCGTGGCGCTTCTTCATCCTTTCTTTAACGGGGCACCCGAGGGCAATCGGGAAACTGGGGAAGGATGGGCTGGGTCGGGTTCGCTTTACATCCGCATCGATCCGCGTTCCGAAAGAACGTCCTATCGAAAGTGCTCTTAAGTAGAAGTTAATGTGTGCGACGATCCGTGGATACCGTTCGATTTCAATCCGGACACGGTCAGGATGCACTTTGCAGGTGACAAAGGCAACATCGTAACATTCAGCAGATCGGACTCTGAAAACTCTGTATTTAAATCATAAAAGGGGGCTGTTGTAACACACTATTACACTTAAAATTAGTGAAAAAATACATTTGAAAGTAACGAGAGAGAGTGCGATTAGTATTACAGCTTCGGGGCCATTCGGACCCGTAAGCTTTCAACGAAAATTTTGGATCCTTGATACGACAAGACCCTTCTCTGGTATTTACAGCTTGTCCCATCTATCGATGTAACGTGTCTCAATCGCCTATTCGCAAGAAGAATGTAGCACACATTTTGCGGTGTAAAACAATTATACCTAAAACGGAGTCAAATAAATTCTCCTCGGTTTGTGAATGTTTTCGGTTGGTGTTTTCTTCGCCGAACGCACCTGACAGAAACATGCGATGCTGATACGCGCGACAGGATCCTGTATGACGACCTTCTGTCCTTTTCAATCTGCGAAGCTAATTGAAAAGAATCGAACAGATGACAGCTCCGGCTCCGGGATGAGGCGCGCCTGATAAGCTATCAGCTTGTTTTTGGCCCTCGTCGTCATCGTCGCAGGGGATCCATTTGAACCGGCATCGGTTTGGCGCAGCGCCATCGCGCGATCACTCATTTGTGGAACGCGTTTGGTTTCGGTTCGCTTGGACCAACACGCACGTGCCCCGGCCGGTCGCAAGTTCTTTTGCTCGCCATTCCACCGTATCAGTGGTCAGTCGCACGCGCATGTGTTCTGGTGGAAGCTGTTTTCGCTGCCGGCTGGCCAGTTCGGTTCATTGACTGGTGTGCGGTTCGATCGCGTGAGTACCTTAATCGTGTGTTCCGATGACAATTTAACCCCGAAGGACGCCGGCTCACTGCAATGCAGTAGAAGTCTTCTGTTGCCTCCGTCGGGTCGGGTGATCTTGGGTCAATCACAAAGAAAAAAACGATCGTTCAACAAGTTCGAGTGGCAAATAAAAAATAATCTCGTCTGTGTTGACCCCGAGTCCGACAGCGAAATCACAATAGAAAGGTGTAGGACCTCAGGTGCTCGGGAATAGAAAACAAATCGTTCGGTTCGAAAGGCTGCAGATTGAACTTTTATCGGTACAAGTGTTAACCACATTCTATACGCATTTGGTGTCTCTTCAATCTGATCAAAATGTTAAAAAAAACCGAGATTTCGGTGCTCGTGCAGTGTAGAATCAGGTGATTTTGCCCAGAAGTTGGCGAAGTGGCACTATGAAAGTGATCGATATCGGGCATCTGGGTTGGTTTGGTGTACGGTGTGACCCTGAACGGTCGATGTTTTCAAATTGTTTGCCTCAACAACCGTTAAAGCGTGGCTTATTGTTCCACTTCTCGAAGAGGCATTGCACGGGACCTGAACCAGTGCGCCGAACGTGTATGTGGGTAGAAATTATAAAGCTGTGGTCCAAAACTGTGGAATTTAGTTCCGTGCGAAGCAAACAATTGGAAACCCGATTATAGGAAAGGAGTAAAAGCTAGTGGTGATATTCGTAATATTTGTCGGGATTATTTTCCTGTTGTTGCACCAGACAATATGCAACATTTTTGTGATTTGAACAAAACATGTCGCCGAAATTAAATTGAAAAAACCTGGTAATCACGTTTCTCTTGATCGTGATCCTATGTGCCACATCGGTTTCGAAGCCGGTGACCCACTGAGAATGGCAAACAAAGCATAAAAATGGCGACTCCAAAAATCAACAAGCAAGTGGCTGGCGGGTTGTTTACCTCCATTTGAATTACTCCCAAAGTTGCTGTGGGGGAGGTCATAAACACCGAACTAGTCCAACTGCTCGGGGGATGGCGGAACCAGGAGCGTGCGAGCACCACCTGTTTACTTCCGCGTAAGGTTCCGCGGCCAGATTGCGGTCTTATCGCCATTGTTTGTTGGTGTAATTTCGTCACTTTACCATCGTCTCGCGTGCCAGTTGCCGTGGGATCAGTGGCGTTCTTCGCGAACGAAACTGATAAACGCTCCCTGTGGGGGATACACGGTAGCCATTCTCACGCCTCATACACGATAGCGTTGGGCCCGCGACCATAAGATAATTAAGAAATTGTCTCAAGAGTGGGCATACTATTTACTTCTTTCTTTCGATTGGCCGAATTCAGTGCGCACTCGCTTCTACTTGCTTATCACCGGGGCTGTCATTCAAATTCGCACCATTCCCAGTATCTGGAGACAATCGTTCGAGGAGGCCTTGAAATTTAATTAACATATCGGCTGGTGCCCAGAAACCTCAGCTACTAGATGCTGGTGTGGTGTGCTCCTGTTGTGTCACGTGACCAACCCGAATCGGGGCACATTCCCTACACGAAACTTATTTAAACCCGTTTCTGGTACGCCGAATGTGCCGAAAAGCTTCCCATGAACTAGTTTAAACTAATCCCGCGGTTGAAGATTCTGGTTTCCGACCCGGCGCCTACTAGGGAATGTAGCGGCACAAAAAAACCGTTTCGCCATCTCACCGTGTGCCTGGAATGACCTGGTTGAATCAGCCCTGAGCGGTGAAGGTTTTACAAAAACAGCCCAGAGTCAAGATCAACTGTATGACCGGATTACGTTCCGCGCGTGGACAGCTTGCGTTTGCTGCTATGGTAACAAGCGACTGAGATGGCGGCTGGCGGCTGTAAAGTCATTCCGCCGCCCCGGTGGTCAACATGTCCCGCCCTGGTGCCCCGCCCGTCCGCAGTCACCGAGAGAGCAACAACTCTAAGCTGTTTGTCCTTTTCCATTCACAGAGCACAAAAATAGACCGTAGCCGTGGAGGAGGCCACTGCCGGAGACAGAAAGGAAGAGATAAAATACGAATTGCCATCGCCAACGAGATAAGGGAAAAGAAACCTTCTCCGGCCAGGTGTCTAGCGAGCGGTTCAAGTTCTTGGACCGGGCGAGACAAACGGTACACCCCATTACCCTATCAGTCGTGTCGGAGCTAACGAGTGGAGAGGACGTGCTGGCCCACGATGAACAAGGATCCGGAAGAGGGTGGAATCGAGAATCCTGTGTTCTACCAGGAACGGTCAGAGGACCGTGATGTGGGGACACCCAATCCCCCGCCACAGCTCACCGTAACGCGGCCAATCTTCCAGCAAGATCAGCTGAACGATGCGTACCGCTACCGGAAACCGAAACGGAAACTATACCACGAACTGGTGGCCAACGTGCGCCAGGTGGACACCAGAACCTGCTGCAACACCGTGTTCCCGTTCCTGACCTGGCTGCCGGAATACTCGTGGAGTCGCGATCTGCTGCGCGATCTAGTCTGTGGCTGTACGGTGGCCGTGATGCACATTCCCCAGGGCATCGGTTACGCACTGTTGGCCAACGTGCCGCCGGTGGTCGGTATCTACATGGCATTCTTTCCCGTGCTGGTGTACTTTCTTTTCGGCACCTCGCGCCACATTTCGATGGGTAAGTAGTGTGTCCGTAGCGTCGTGTTGCAACCGGTTCCTTATTTAGTTATCGTCCTTCCCTCCCGCAGGAACGTTCGCCGTGGTGTCGATCATGGTTGGCAAAACGGTCCTGGCGTACTCGGGCACCAGCGAAGGGGAGGATGAAGCGGAGCATACCGCGTTGGAGGTCGCTACCGCCCTCGGGTTCGTCGTCGGTGTTATGCAGCTTATCATGTGCTTGCTCCGGTTGGGCGTGATATCGTTCCTGCTGTCCGAGACGCTCGTGTCGGGATTTACGACCGGAGCGGCCATTCATGTGGTGACCTCACAGATCAAGGATTTGCTCGGACTCACGCTACCCTCGGTGGGCAGTATGTTCGAGATCGTTAAGGTATCAAGGGTGGCCCTCAAGGGCGGTGGAAGAAAGATAAGCAGATTCCTGACCACTTTCCTTGTTCCTCCTTAGACTTACATCGAGATCTTCAAGCAGATCACCAACGTGAACTGGGCAGCGATCGTCATCTCGGCCATCACGATCGTAGTGTTGGTGTTTAACAACGAGTACCTGAAGGTACGCTACTAGCCGGTACTAACCGGAATCGAAGGACGCGATGGGTTAATGATCTTTTTCTGCCTCTCCATTCACCGTGCCATTTGGTTCGGGTTTTTGTTCCGCAGCCGAAGGTGGCCAAGTGGAGCGTCATACCGATTCCGATTGAGCTGATTGCGGTCATTGCCGGAACGCTGCTGTCCAGGTATCTGGAGTTACGCGAGCGGTACACTCTCAAAACGATCGAAAACATCCCCACCGGGCTGCCGGGTAAGTGGCGCATGGCCAAGGGGCCAACAGTTTTTGCTGCTAGCTGGTTTGATTAATGACAGGCCGATTTGTGACACTGTTATTCAGTTATCTCTTCGAGGCTCATTTGCTCGGCGAGTCAAAAACAGATGGCCCAATGGAAACGGAAGTTATTCATACAAGTTCTTAACAACTGCGTCATCAATACTTTCATTGGCCGTTCCGTCAGATGATGAAATGCTTATGTTGGACTATGTACGCTCCAAAATGGTGCCAAACACCCGACTCCCCGAGGACAGTTTGTTCCGCCAGGTGGTGAAAGCGCTTGTTGTTGATTCGGTCTTTGAATTGGCCCATTGTTCCTCGGCACCATCTGGGTGCGCTGGGTCAGAGATTCAGGTGTTTAAGGCATATCGTTGTTTACTTGACCCAATAATCAATCGCTTGTTTTGTTAGAAGAGAGTGACAGAGCGGAAGTACTAGAACTGGGAATGTTCTGGTGAAATATTAATTGTAAATTACTTTCATTTACATTTAACCTCAAATGCAGCTCCGTCTCTGCCGGACTTTAGCCTCATGACCTCGGTCATCGTCGACAGTATTCCGGTGGCGATGGTCGGATACACCGTTTCCGTCTCGATGGCTCTGATCTTCGCCAAGCGAGAAAACTACGAGATCGGCTTCAACCAGGAACTGTTTGCGATGGGAGCGGGCAACGTGGTGGGTTCGTTCTTCTCCTGCTTCCCGTTTGCGGCGTCCCTGTCGCGGTCCTCCATCCAGTACACGGTCGGTGGACGAACCCAGATCGCGTCGGTCATCTCGTGCGGCCTGCTAGCGATCGTCCTGCTGTGGGTTGGCCCTTTCTTTGAGCCATTGCCTCGGTGCGTGCTGGCCGGGATTATTGTCGTGTCGCTCAAGGGCCTGCTTATGCAGGTGACGCAACTGAAGGGCTTTTGGCGCCAGAGCCCGATCGACGGGATGGTGTGGATCCTCACCTTTCTCTCCGTGGTGGCGTTCGCCATCGATATTGGACTGCTCGTGGGAATTGTGCTGAGTATTTGCTGCATCTTCTTCCGTGCCCTCAAGCCGTACACGTGTCTGCTGGGGAACGTTCCCAACACCGACATCTATCTTGATGTGAACCGCTACGAAGGGGTAAGTTCTGCCATTGCTTACGGCTTTGATTACCCCAACCTAAACCCTTCCCGCTTTTTGCAGCTCGTTGAGTACCACGGAATGAAGATATTCCACTACTGCGGTGCGTTGAACTTCGCTTCGAGGGCCGCCTTCAAGAATACGGTTTGCGAAATGCTCGGCATTAACCTGACGGAGGAGATTAAACGGCGGAAGGATCCGGATTGGAAGCCAAGCCTGGCGGAGCAGAGTATAAAGTTCCTGGTTCTCGATTTCACCTCGCTCAGTTCGATCGACCCATCGGCCATCGGGACGTTTAAGGCGATGGTGCGTGAGTTTGAAGTGCTCCAGCTGCAGATCGTGTTGGCCGGATGTCAACCGCCGGTTTACGAGACAATGCTCAGATGCGGTCTCATCGGAGACATCGAAAAATCCTTCTGCCGATTGTTCACCACGGTGCACGATGCGGTTCATCATGTACGGAGCGAAATGGCAGCAAATGCTTCGCTGAGTGGTAGCGTGGTTTCGAATGCTACTGGCATTGCGTAGTGACCAGCGCGGGTCCGGTTTCATGTGCCATCATTAGGAATCCTGCTAGGAAGTGTACTTAAAAATGTTCGTCGCTGGCATCGATGGGCGTTTGTGGCTATTAGTTTTTGTGGTGTACAAATTATGCTTCTGCTATTCTGAAGCGAACAGAGGTCAGTCCACCGGGATTGAAGTATTGAACTCTACAAGACTTGTTATATTTGTTAAAGTATGTTTGAACGAAGTTAATGTAACGAAAATAAAATCGAGTTAGCAAAAGTCTGTCGCAGTTTTTATCGTCTAACAAAAGGAGCAAACGAAGGAAACAAGCAATAAAGTATTGTTTTGCTCACTAATTGAGTCTAAATTGCGGTTTTTTTTTAGAGTAAACCTTCTAATAATTTTTTTTTGTTTTTGATCGAATGCGTTGCCAACAAATTTAGTCGAGACACCTTTTATGCTTCGAGCAGCGCTTTTTATACATTTGCAATTTTACAGAATTTTACTTAAAATTCACTAAATCGATTTACTACAAACTGTAAACAAACTGTAAGTTTGCCCTATGTACGGTATACTTGGTGTATAGAATGAAAGGCTCCAAAACGGAGAACGAAGCAAGACAGAACGGATGGATGAACGCAATCCTCAGTGAATGTCCTTTTCAATAAAATGAAGTGAATGCGTTCATCTGCCGCAGGACATTTTAGTACACCAGCGCTGTGTGGTGTAATTGAAGACAACAACCGGAAACATGCCATAACCCACAATCTGCCTCGAACGGATTGTGAAACCGACCAACAGATCTCGCTCTCGAAATTCCGTTCTCGAACAAGGACGAAATTTTAAAAATAGTTGCCGGATGTGAAAGTTGTGACGGATATTATTCAACTTCTTGTTGAAAAATGCTCTTAACTTGCAGCATAGTAGACTGCATCTGAGTCGCACTGTTGCTGGCCAATCATTCCAATGGCGATTTTGTGTTTCTGTTAAGTAAATACCTGTCTAGCGTGATCAAAAATCAATCTTTCGTCAAACAGAACCCAACCGAATGAGAAAATGCAAGCACCGGGGGCTCGTTCCGGAACCGAAGATCAATATTTTGCCACAATCTTTCGCCGGTTCGTCCAGACGTCTCAGGTAAAAGTAACGGATTATTTATTACCCTTGGGTCAGTGAGAGAAATGATACGGTTCTCCATTTTTTTGTACTCCCTTATATCATATTCCATCATTATTATGGAAGGATTGAACTTCGTAAGACCATTCTTCGCTCTCCCTCTGCTTTCTTGTCCTATTTGGTGTTCTTTGTTGTGGCTAACCACATTTTAAAGGATAATATCCTTTCAAAGGACGCCATCCTTGCCATCTGTTGCTTTCGATTCTCGGCCCAGATTGGCTTCTCAACATGCGGCGCAGCGTAATAAAAATACACTAATAATAATGTCTCCAATATTCAATACAAAATCCATAAATGTAAGTTAAACATCAAAGCCACTGTCCGTAGGAACTTTTCTCGGTAGCAACTTTCGTGTAACGCTTTGCTGCCCGCTTTATTCATCTAACCTTTGCCGGGCCTTTTTTATCTCTTTATTGGCAGGTGAATTTTGCCAACGATTCCTTTCTTCGCGCTTTTTTTCCGTCATCGTAACTTGTTTCCGAAGAATCGTGCTCCATACCAGAGCAGAGTCCGAGACCACAGCCCGCAGCAGCAACAGCAGCAGCAGCAGCAGCATTGGCAGATTCTCGGTGGCTGAGCTTTAAGCAAGGTTCTCGTGATTTTGCCCATTTTTTGCTTCCTTCAAATATTTCGATGAACCTTCTCATGCAAATTTGGTGCCGTGCTCGACAGCCTTTGGTCAGAAGCAGCAATGAGGCATGGGATTTGTGAATAGAAAGCGGCCGAAAAAGATCATACATTCCGTGCACCGCGCTGCCTTTTTTGTGTTCGCCGGCTTCGAGGACGCCTTTCGGTGATAAAGGTGCGAGTATCGTTGATTCCGGGACGCATTTCACTTTACTTCATTTATGCTGTGACGAGGGTAGTCCTTCGGCATCTATTTTTCGGCTCCCGCATTGGGCCGGGGAAAAAACGAATAAACAAATATGACACAGCTTCCATGGTGGTCCGACAGCGGTTTATCCTTTCTCGATGGACGAACCTTTTTTTGTGAATTTTATTTTACAATTACGTTGCCACGTGGTCCGGTTCGATCCGATCCGCGGTCCCGGATGATTGGATGCCCGTTGATAGGTCCAGAGTCCCGCGTGCGTCTGATTTGATCGATTGCAACAGCCAAATTTTCAAGCCGAAAAGGTACATTAGATTAGTGTGGGATGGAACCGACGGATCTCGTGTCACGGGAAATTAACGCCATCTAGGCAAGTGTTTTTTGATTGAATTACTTGTTTTGGCGCGGAGTGCTAAATGTCCAATTTAAATCAAACCTTGACGGGTTGAACATGGGGAGAAAAAAAATTATCGAAACGAACCTGTTAAAGCTTAGATGGACACGGATTTTAAACGGATTTTTGTAAGGATTTTGAAACAGTGTTTTGGTAACAAAGTTTTTCTGTTGTTATGTTAGTTTGAAAGAGTAAAATAGCGGAATATCGCAAATTCTCAACAGGAAACAATATTAATCCTTTCAAAGAATGTGCTCTTTAGCTATTTGGTAATCAGGTAATTTTACGCCTGAATACCAAGAACCCTGTCATGTCCTTCTTGCCCTGAACGGCAACGACTTTGGCGAATTTTTGGAAAATAAATATCAAACATCGAATATAACGTCGCGATCCCATGCCGAGAAGCAACATTTCGCCACAGCAACAACAACGATCGCTCAAAGGCACAAGTTCCCCGAAGTTGTCTCATCGTTACAAAGACTGTTTTGCTGGTGGCTGGCCGGCACACACGCGCAGACACAAAAACTGGGGAATAAAATAAAATAATAAAAACCCTAGTCGAAACACCATTCGCATTCGTGCGGTGCTGAACATCAATAAACAAATGAAAAGGGCGAAGGAAAAACGCCCCGGGGCCAACAGAAGTCATTTTTCGCTCGTTAGGAGCGACTACATTTCATTGTTGACTGTCACACATCATTACATCGGGCAATTGCATTACTTGCACTCCATCGACCCGGGGCTCCTCGGGCGGCCTCGACAGCCAGCAGCCCGCCCACCGGGCGGAGGCTTTCGCGGGATTTGGTGGGGCCATGGTGGATTTGTGTTCGTTTGTTTGGCCGCCGGCCGCGTTGGCGGGTTTGTTTGTACAAACGGTCGGTTGTTGCTTTATTGTAGCCCGTTCGCGAAACCTCCTCGGAGAACTCTTCCGGGAAACACTTCAAACGCACGAACGAAGGAAAACGCGTCGGTCTTCGGTGTCGGAAATGCATTGCATTTAGGTTGACGCGTTCAAACCCTTTTCGAACCGAGTAGCGCATATTTTCTCGCGCTCCCGACGATCGTTTTGCCGGTCGGCGGAATTGTGCGAGAGTTTTAAAAATCGTTTTCGTTTTCCATTCTTCAACCGAAACACGTTGCATACGTGACAAACAACGCCCGGGCGTGGCCCGGTGCTCAATAAATTATTCAACGTTTCCGCGATGGTTCCCCTTTTTCGTTCGCCCACGTGAAGCTTTCCAGTTCGCCGGTAGCGGAGGCTGGTTCTGACAGGCGTGACGCAAAACTTTGCCACGCGATTCGCCTCTCTAATCGCACTTCGCCTACGAATGATAATTGCTAAGCATCGCAAAACGGGAGATAAATTTGGTTCATTTAGACAGCATAAAGGGGCGCGCGCTAAAAAAGCGAGAAAATAATATATAAATTACTTTTTCACATCCCATCGGTTCGGGTTTACGCGACCACGGGCGTGAGAATCTCGCGGCACTCAAGCAAGAAATTGCTTTCTTTGGCGGCCGATTTTGTGTCTTTTGTGGCGCACAAAAGATGGACACGGCGAAAACTCATATCATGCATCGCTGGCCAATGGCCGCGGGTGTCATGTAGGACCCGTTCTGCCGGTTGTGGTCAAATTAAGTTGTCTTAAATGTTTCAGAGAAGGTGCCAATGGCAGCTGTCAAAAACGGCCGAAATGGAGACGCCTAGTAGGCCGTAAATCAAAGCGCATCGAATAAAGTTACGATGACAGGCCAACTAACTTGACTCCTCAATTCGCCGTAAGATTGAAAGTTATTAAGGTTATCATCACCGCGAAGCATGGGACGAGACTAAAAACTGGATCATCAAGGAGATAATAAAATTTGTTTTCAGCAAACCATATCGAGAGTTTTAATTTACGACCCAGCCTTCGCAACCCTATCACCGAAAACCGAGGATGGCCAACAGAGCGAAAACTCTACCAACAATTCTCATAAACTACAAAAACGCTAATCCCATGGCCATGGCCACTGTGAACACAATGGAGCCGGAGCGTTTGAAGTAAATGAAGCAAACAGCGTGGGCCCATCGTTTGCATTTTAATGACCGCGCGATGATCCTTTTACGCTGTGTGCATTAAACATCAGGATGGTCGGGACCGACCCGTGGCCTGGGTTGCATAGAAGCCATCCGTCAGCCGCGCTGTTGCTGGCCATTGTTTTCGAACAGCGGCAGCCGCCTGCGTCCGTCTCCTGGGCCACTTTTATGAGGCCACATAAACGAAGGTAATGAGTTCACGATTCACGAAGGAGACCCAAGACCCCGGCCCGCGGTTCCCCTGTCGATGCCGGGAAAAGAGTTCGAAGAAAACAGCAGCGACCCGCAATCCGGCGCAATTGCAATGTCCGGTGCTGGTGATGGTGCACTTCTTTTATGTTCCGACACCGGGGAAGCCAGAGATTAACTTCCGGTGTTTCAGGTGGCCGGGTCGACCGGATACCGGCTCTCTCTCTCACTCGGTAACGGCCATTCGTCTCTTCATTATGCAATTTGGTTGCAGTCGTCCGGGTTTTATGAAATAAACAGGATATCTCATCGGCCCTCCGGAGACGTGACCGACGTGAGCAAGCAATCTAGCGACGACGATAAAAACAGGACCCTTGCGTACTTGCGGCGGTCGGCTCTGCCGGAATCTGCCGTCTTCTGGCCCCGGGTGCCACTGCCATTGCTCGCATTGCTCCGTTGATCCGGAACTATGGGACCTGTTTTTATATTCAACACTTCGCGCCGCGCCGTTGCCGGTGGAGAAAAACATCCGCCACCAAACCGATGGCCACCATTCGTACCGGAACGGATCGGAAGGTTGGGAAAGGAATGATAGAAAATAAAACGAGGAAAAAACTATTTTAAGGGTCACACAATCGAACAGGAAGGAAGGATATTCAGGGCGGACCAAAAAAAAACGCGATTGGTTTTGATTCAACTTTTATTTTATTTCGATTCCGATTTCTTCGATTTGTAGGTTAGATTTAATGGTCGAGAAAACGACACACTTTTCCGCCTCGAAAGCCATCCCCACAAAGGTGTGTGTACCGTGGTGTACGCCTTTAATCAGCTTATACTGATTAACGACCAGCGAAGGCAAGTGGTAGTCGAGAGCGGGGCCAAGATGGGTGTCAATTTGTCAACCATTGCCTGCTGACTCCTGCCGGCTGGTTGTGGCTTTCGTGCTGAGACACTATTTGCCGCCTTTGCCGCCACCCGGGTTCGGATAGTTCCCCCGCCGGGTGTCCCACCGAACGTCTCGAGCAGCATTAGGGCGTGTAAGTGGCTTCATCGGTGGCGTGCGGTGACGAGTTGATTGATGAGCTTCCGTCTTCTCGAGATACTTTTGTTTGGGATGGATACGACGGAGTGGCCCGTTTTTGGAATCGGTGTTCCCAATCGGCTAATCGAGAAGAGAATCCCGTTTCGCCAACTTGAAACTAGATTGACACGAAGTTAGCAAATTAGTTCAGTGACACTCTAGTGGAGTGAAATAATGAAGCAAGAGAAAGCAATTTTAATGTTCAATCGAATTATTATCCCTTCAGCGTAGGTGAAGTACTAAATCTACCTTCCTGATGATGGTCTCTGTAGTTATCCGGCAGTAAAATTGATTCGATCTTCGAGTACCCTTGCTTGCCCGAAGTCGAACGTCGTCTTCTTCCAGAAGAAACCAAAACATTATCAATATTGGGGTTCGTGAATAAGATTGAATTTAGAAGAATTAGAATTAGAGAAAGAACTCGGAAAATTTGCACAGTTTTTATGATCAAGTTTTCCTCAAACTTTGGAATAGCTTTTGGCTCAAGAATTTGGGGAAAACAGGATCAGTTCAATTAATTTTGAATTTACTGAACACGCCGTAGTACTATAGTTTCTAAGGTTACACACTTTCATTGATCCCCAAACATAGGGCCTCATTGGTACCCGGATTCGGAAAAGGAAGTCAAAATTTGCCACCAAATTCCGGAACAATTCCCCAACCCAGCCACCGGGCTCTGCCGGCACATTCCGTCACATTAAGATTCATACGAAAAATCAATGCGCCTTGCGGTTTTCGGAACTATTCCGCAAACATTCCACCGTTGGTCGGTCGGTAGGTTGCGCCAAAAACTTCCTGAACCTTTTCCCGCGGGTGTCCTAAGAAAACGTGACCGTGCGCCGTGAGCCTTTGAAGATTTGGGCTCCTTACACTGGGCTCGCCATTCTTAGGCCGAAGCCATTCAGCAAACCACGCTAAGGTCTTGCCGGCAAAAACGGGAACCATTGAAGGCGCTTAAGTAACTAACGCACACACGCCACGATCTTGACACGTTCCGAGCCGCGCTTCGCGCTCGGAACCGACCCGTTTCGGAGAACAGTCACTCTTCGCACGCGCGCAAAGTTTTATTTTTCTTTCCCCCCCTTTCGGCCAAAGAGCTTTGTCGAACGGTTTGCGGTGGGTTTCGTCGGTGGTTTTGGGCGACCCTCCCCGGTTGAGCGCTGGTTAAACAAAGTGGGACGCTTTCCAGTGAAGGGCCCGTGGTTTGGTCGCGTGGCTTCCGGTTGCCAATGGTGACACGAGCAGGTGGCGCTGGTGGCGTCGAGTGGAAATTATGCGTGAATGGGAATGTAAATAGGCTGGCCCGGCGCAAAACGGAAGCGCGAATCGATATGACCAAAAGCGGCCATGTATCTGTCTGTGGCGGGTCCGGTGTGGTCGGCGGTGGCGGTGGGATGGGTTGCGGTTACGGGGTTGCTATTTTAACGCTGATTGACGCACTGTCGTCGCCGGCTGACAGGAGGAATGTGGCCTGCTGTGATCAATATTTAAAGTGGGCTAATTTCACGCACTGCAAGTGGCGATGGGCCTCACGCTGGCTGCTGCGATGGGCTTTCGGTTTGAGGTTTATTGTGACCAGCCTGTCAGAGCCCGTTTAATGGAAGGAGGGTTTTCCCGCGAAGTTGGGTCCGTTGTCCGGTGGTCTCTCGATGATCCCCCGGAATTGATGGACTTCGACGACGCGATAATGCGTGGCGCGTGGGCGCAAGGCTGCGGGGCCTACGGAGAATTTAATCAAGAATTTAAAGCTCTTGTCGAAAAGTTTGCACTCTTCAAACTCGTCCGGTCTGTCTCGGCTGGTCCGGTCTTCGTTCTTGGTTGCGCTTTACCGACCGCATTCTTCGTTACTCGTTCGCAGTTAACAGATGAAATGATCCATTTTTTTGCCGTTCCATTTCAACGGTTCGCCGTAAGCTTTTTCGCGAAAGCATTTTAATTACGAGCTGCATTAAGCGACACAAAGCCAATCGGAATGGCGATATCAATTACAACCCCAAACGGTCCGCCTCCGTGAAATGAATAATGGTATCGTGATTTTAATTAAATCTTCAAAACCAACGTCGCCTTTCCCGCAAGAATTAATGCACCTTCCACATCAATTTTCCTCGATTTCTCTCCCATAGAGGGCTTCAAAGGGCGCGCATATGGCTCCGCACGGGGCCCGTAATCCAATAATAAATCGACTACCCTCGACTGTCTCGGGGTGGCGGAGAGTATGTTGTCCCTTTCCTGTTCGGTTGGGTTACTAAACCGCGTCGTTGACATGAACTGACTTAGGGCCACGATTTCAATTAGCTAAATACGACCCACCCGCATCAGCCGCTGGTATTATCCAGCTGGTTTTTGTGTGTCCAAAAAGTAAAACATTAAAAGTAATTAATTTCTATTGAATCCCACGCGCGTTTGAAGTTTCCCCGTTCGAGACAAAAAATCGGAAGGGTTTCCTTTGATAAATCGGTCACGTTTAGCTTTGATTCCCCGCGTACCGTGCCGAGGGCCCGCAGTTTTTCATCTCGTAAGCCGAAATGCGGTCGAAATGAATTATGCTCTGCGCCCCGCCAGGACCTTGGGGCGCTTTTTGAGTGGCTGAGTTATTAAATTCCTCGATACGATTGGCGAGACGTGACCGGCTACGTGATGAACCCACCTTCCCGGGGCGACCGTTGGATTCATTTTCCGGTTGACTTACATCCGTTTCGCGATAGTGAATAATTCTAATTTCATTTGCACATAGTTTACCAAGCGCCTGACCAAAGTTTGCCGCTGGCCGGCTGACGGTTGGCGACTGTTGGCGAAAGTTTCAATTTCCTCCTCAACCGGTCCGGTCGGGTTTAACTTTTTATGTTTCTATTAAATCACACACCGTAGTTCCCGGCCCAGCGTAGCCGCCCGGCCCGAAGAGCGGGTCGAGCCGGTCCGGAGCGATATTAATTCAATGATTAATTGGGAGCATAATTTATAATGCCCATTATAATTCCGTTAACATTCATCATCTTTCCTTCACGTTTAATTACTTCATGTAAATTTACCGCCCGAAACTAATTATCGTCCATTTATCTAATGAGCCATCGGGAAAGAAATGTGGGTATTAAAAACGTGGGCGTACGGCATCGCGGTCGGTTCGGTATCGGACCGGCAAAAACCAGGCCACGTGGTCTTGGTCTTGGAAACCATCAAAACTCAACCTCACGAAGGATACGCGCGTTGTGTTGGCAAGGTTTATTGTGTGAAAAATAGCATCCAGCAGATGGGCCGCGGATGGAGTACCAATCAAACAAAATTGGAGGGATTTGGCCGGAGATAATATATCATTCCATTGATGATACTCTGATCGGCCCTCAATATGCGCTGCCCGGTGCCGTACGCAACAATTGGCCGGCTGAGCACCATCGGAGGCGATTTTTCATACGCATTCCATCCATTAGGCCATCGATCCGTTCCAAGTATCGCGGGTTTGGTGGAAACATGGAATAATGCTTGCTGTTCTTTGTTGCTCTCCGTTGCTGTTATTAGCAGGGCACCATAAGATAGTTTAATTCTACGGTTTGGAGATGTTTCACTTAAATTCCGTTCTCAAAGCAAAATAGTGCATCGATCAATTTATGTAGAACCGTTTGGAGCGACTGTCCGGAACCAAGCACTGGTTGAACCAAAGTTTATCCGCTCCGTTCTTGTGCATGATGGCACATTTAGCATAAGCCGTGCCAGGGGACAGCATCGCGGTGAGTGAAAGTTTTAATTAGAATAAATGAATGTGACATCGCTCAACTATAGACTACGGATACAAGCTGTGTGTGGTTGACTAATTTATTTGCATGGTTTTAAACAATTGTTTATGATAAATTTCGAATATTCTAGGTATCGTCGGTGTGCTTCCCTAGCACACTATTTATTATATTTATCACACAGTTTAAGATCGAACGATGAATACTAACTAAGCTAGAACAGAGCCCCTTTTTTGGAGAATTCATCATTCATACGCACTACGCCAAACATTTGACTCGATTCCGTCTCAGTGCCCAAATTATTATTCATTTTTAGTTGTCGGTTTTGCTCTGTGTTTCCACCATCATCGGCAAACTCCGCCAAACGCACATATTCAAACAATCCGTGCACAATCTCCCGTCCGGGGCGCATAAGACAAGCGGTACGCGGCCACTGTGCATGTGGATTTTATGTTGAGCAAACAAAAAGCGGTGCATCCTTCCTGCACGAGGCAATCAACCAGAAGCAGTGCAGCTTCGGCACTTCGGTTGGCCGCTTTTTTTTCGGCAGGCCTTCAGTGCACTGTTAATTGAACAACAATAGTCACGTATTTGTGTTGCAAGCCGCGTGATACGCGGGAAGCTGCACCAACCGAGCGAGCGAGCGAAGATCCTGACGAGCCAGGCCCACCACCGGCACGGTGTGGCCCTTTACACACATAGACATACCCAACACAAGCGGAGCGAAATGGTAAATAATCCGCAATTTCGCTTCGGTCGTTTGCCCTTTCGTCAGAGCAATTTACCACACACCCGGATCGTGCCCGGCCGGAGCGAAAAGCGCATACAGCGCACCGATCCGAATCCCTGGGGGCGCGGCCCGGTGTTGGCTGAAACTTTCGGATGGATGGATGGATGGATGGAAAAGTCATGACAACTTGCGCGGAACAAACATTACCGAGCCTCATCGAGCAGAGCCGAGCGCCCGGAGCGCCGATAATTGCTGTTTCGTGACAGTGTTTCTCAACTTGTGGGGTTTTTTTTTTCCCCCGGTTCGTTTTCTGTGGCCCCGAAATGTCGGAAGTTTGATGACCACAATGCATCACTCTACTGGGTGTAATTACGGGAAGTTTTTTTTTTGTGCGGGAAACTGTTGTGAATGGTTCGTGTTTTGGGGTTAGAATGGGAATACATTACCACACTGTTGCTGGTGAAGTTCGTCGGTAGTTTTTAATTTGAAAACAGTGGCTTTTCGCTACAACAGATACCTTAATTGATTGATTTAAATTTAAATTTGAGTGGTTAGTATTTACCATTCAAAAGGCTTCATTCTAACTTTCTCTAGCGACCTCAACGATGAGAAAGCGGATTGCCTACATCCAGGCGCCTTGTTTTCGATGTCGATCCCTGATGACCGTTTCGAGCGGACCATTTGGAAAATCTAATCCCGGAAGGAACCCGAACCCGAGTGTTTTATGTAAATTAAGTATCATACTCTGCCCCACGCAAAGCGACCTTGGTCTTGGGGATGATAGAATGTAGTTAAAATGAAGCATTCAAACGGGATCCGTTTAATGGTCGCAACATTGTGAACGCTTACGATCGGGCACCAAGGTTCCTAGAAGCATTGCTGCTTGGGGGCGACATAGTTGGCAGACCACAAGACGTACTAGTAGTGACCCGCGCACCACAGACACACAATGTAGACCGATGCAACCGAGTTTATATGCAGACGGCCGGTCGCGCGAGGATGTAACGGCAAATTGTTTCTCCTGGCTCGGCGGCTCAAGCGGCGAATTTAGTTTCCGTAATACAATTTGATAAAACAAATGAGGTTTGCATGCCCTCTTGAGGCGCCTTCGACTGGAAGGCTCATCGTGTACACGATTTTACGCCAGCCGCCCGTAAACTTCCAGAAAGCGCGCTGAACGGGACGGAACGTAAAATTGACGGCACAAAAATGCTGTAAAATGCTGCAACAATGATGTGACAACGGGGTGCCTTCCTTCCATACCGCCGGTTTGTCGACGGAAGGAAGAATCAGAACGGTAAGGCGTCACTTCTCCCAGAATGATCGCTGGACCCCTTGTCGAGTCTTAGAGTAAGCCACTTGGGTTTACGCTAATTTTGATCCTCTTTTTCGGTGAAATTCTCCATCCCGCCCAGTCCGTCTGGCCGAGCGTAATCAATCAATTCGCCATCTTCGCGGCACACGCACTTTACGGCCTCATCTCCACACCATGATGGTGCAAATCTGAGCCAATTTGTTTCGAATGTTTCGGTCTTGCCATCGTCGACTTTTACGGCGGCCATAAACAAAACATCCGCAAGCGAAAGCACGGCCACGGATGCTATTGGATTATGGTGCGGAAGTTATCATGTTTTGTTCGCACAAATCGCAGGCGTGATGAGTACACGGAGGCGTGATACGAAGCTTTTTATATTCTAACAGATAATATTTAAAAATTATCACACAAATTGGCAGGCACGATAAATTGTTCCACCCAAACGCATAATAAAGACAGCACTCGATTAACGCACCGCAAACGGGTGCCATTATAGGCAAGAAAGGAATATAAATGCGAGGATTTTTATCACCTGGCCCGGGTTAATCGGTGAATATTTCACAATTACCCGCCACACGAATGATGCGAACGGCCGCCTGCCTGCTACAGGGCGCGCGCGCATAATTATGTCACCCGGGCCCGTAGTAATTTATTTTAATTTTATCCATTTTGGCGTTATCATTGGACCGCGTGCCACCAGTAATCCTAGACGATGCCATGCCGTTACGTTGCTCGGAAATGATTGGATATTTAGCACGGGCGCCGGTCCGGCGGGCAAATATGCTAAGCATCACCATCACCACGCGTTGCGTCTCAACGTCAGGCGGAGTGATTCTATTTTTCAGAGAACCAAGGGCCTGTGGCTGGCGAAGACAGGGTTCTGATTTGTAAAGCGTGTGTCGGTCCGCGATGTGTGTGCGCCGAGCAAATGGAGGCGCCTGGTACGTGGTAGAAATCTGAACATTTCGCACTCGCCTCCCCCAAAACTAATTATCATTAATTCACGCAACTGACATGTCACAGTATCAGAGTGGAACGATGAGTTGCATTTCCACTACATCATCATCACCATCATCATCATCATCAGTGCCATCACGTGGAGAGCTTCGGATGTAAGCTTCTCGGAGACCCACAGCAAGCGAAAGGATTCAGGCCGGGCCGTGGCTATGGTTCGCAATCTGCAGGCTTTAAGTAAATAAAAAATGAGAACGTAGCCAACCCAAGACCGGTGTTTGTGTTTAGCTGTGCGAGGACGGGCGGGCGCACACGCGAAATAATGTACATTTCCGGCATGATTTAATCGTCGGGCGACGAACAGGGTACTGTGGTCGCCGATGCGTCCCTTCCAGCGATGCTCGAAATTCATAAATAAGCGAAACAAACACCTGCCGCCGGTTACTGTACGCAAATTATTTATTTTTCATTCGAATGGCCCGTACATTAAGCGTGAATACTCTGGGCGAGATTAGGTGTGTCGGTGCTTTCGGTCCCGGCAAGGATTTCTGGTGGCACTGTCACACTCTAAGGCGGAGAAGACCGCCACCCTTAAGAGCTCGGCTGTGTTTGAACATTTTGTTTCTGTTTGCCGGGCGCGTTACGCTTGTGTTGCTGTTACGCTTGGCGTAGCGATGCTTCAGCTGAAGTACGTTGGTTGATCATTTGATATGCCCAAAATTGTTGTTTTGAGATCGTTTCGATTAAACATTTTATGGCATCTTATCGTGATGCTCTCATTCTAACAGCTCTCTCTCTCTCTCTCTCTCTCTCTCTCTCTCTCTCTAGTGGACCCTCTTCATGGGTTTGCAATTATTTGTGTTGAAAAACATTTGATACCGATGCTTAATATTATTTTTCATCTCCATCGTCTCCACCGAGCCTTGAAGTGGCAGCTCCTCAATCAAATATCTGTTTTATGTTCCTTTCCTGGGCGCTTTTTTCGGTTCCCCGAGGGTGGAATAACACATTTTTATTGGTTTTGGCAGGGAACCTAACCGAGGGGACCTGCCCCGGTTCGCTTATCAATCTAATATTTCGCAAGAAAAAGTAATCAATTTAATAGTTTCCAGAAAGCTGATACTCTGTGTTTAGCTATCGGGAATTGGCATTGCAGCGAGCAGCACAAGGGCAATAAATAGGCCACGGGCATTGACGAGAGACGTCAATTTTTTCTCGCAAAATGAAGATAACTTCAAAACATATTCCCTTAACGAGACGTAAAATACTTCTAACGCAACGGATTGCATACATCAGGCGCATTATGAAAGTCCATATTCGATGTTGCTGAACAAAACAAAAAAGGTCTTAATAAAGTGTCTCAACATGGTCTTCACGCAAAGCACAAGCACTGGACGACTAGCACAACTATTATGTTACCTGCTTGTAGTCGGTGCCGATACAATCTGTCGCACTGTTATCGTTAGCATAAAATCGTATATACTGCACGTTGCTCGTCGCTCGTCAGCATACACCGTAAACGAGGTAAACGTAGCATGGAGTGGACGCAATTTGAAGGAAATCGAGGTCCCGGGATCGTTGTCAAGAGGATCGTTCCATTTCCAGCCTAACGGCCCTGGCCCGAATGTGTCACCTTGTTGCTCTCGGTGGAAGAAACGACACCCGAAACCCCGAAACGACTTCCCCCGGCTGTCAGCATATCGGGGCACGTCGGACGTCGTACTAACAACGTCGTCGTCAGCGCGGCGCGAAGTGTTGGCAAATAAACGCCAATTTTGCTATCATCGTCGGCTGCACCTCATAGTTACACCTTATCGGCCGCCGAGCCCGGGTGGCGCAGTCCAAAAATAGCTCTAGTCTTATCCTTTCGGTACGGTTTAGTGAAGCAACAGGACTTACAGGCTGAACCGAAAACGAACGTAACGAATAACGCGAGCAACGTATGAAGCTTTCGCACTACATTTAAACATTTGGCCCGATTTTTAATGCATTTCGTCGCATGTTTAAATGTATTTATTGGTCGCGTCCGGGCACACATCCTGGTCGGGAGTTGCGTCAGTAACCTGCCACATGTCTGGCTGCAGTTGTATCGCAGTCTTCTTTTCCGCCTATTTTTATTGGAAATGTTTCGCTTTATCCCCGCTTTATTCTCGCCACAGGAAGTAGAACCGTTTTGTAAGCTGACGATGCTGGTGCCGACGGTGTCTCGATTGGTTTCAGGGGGGACGCTAGCGCGCCGCACTACCATCGCTACGATAGTGCAACAGTTCCCGACTGTATCTGAGGCAGCATCGTCTCGGTCGTCGCCGCCAGCTGGAAGACCAAATCGTGTCTATATCTTATCGCGGTGCAGCAGCAGCACCGCCAAGGGATGGTGGTTTGGGGGAAGAAACTTAAAGAAACCGGGCAGCGAAAAGCCGGAGCCCGGATGGCGCGCAGGAAAAACGCAAATCTTACCAACGATCAGCACCTTCGATAAAGGGCGGCATCGATGATGGCGGGCCGGACTGGATAAACCACGCCGCAAGGGCCGCATGTCTTGGGCGACACAGTTCGAGACGTTGGCAGACGTTGGTTGGGTTTTTGTACCCGACCGACCGACCGGACCACCACCACCGTTCCGTCCGATCTCAATCGATTTAGCTTTCCGAGAGAAAGTAATCCTCGAGCATCCTTAAAGTGTCTGCTTTGCATTGGGCAACGTCGACCGGGTCGAACGGGGGGCCGGAAAGTCGATCGGACGAGGGACGAGAGTTATCCTTTCCCGTCGGCGATAGCTATCTGAGTCAATATGCCTTTCAAAATTTTCGCACAACAACCGACGATCCAGTCCGACGGGGCCCAGGGCACCAGTGTTATGGCTGAGTGCCTTTCCGCACCGTTTTTGGGATCCGATTTTGCCGGCGCCACTGCTGCTGCTGCTGACGGCGGTGATATTTACTCTCCGTAGGGGTGTAAATTCACAATCAGCAAAATTTTCGTTTCATTCGATTTATTTTGCACTCGAAAGAAATTTAATAATTTTACAATAAAGCGAAGCACAAAATGCGTTAAAGTGTTCGCCTTTTTTCGCGTAAACAGCGCTTTTAGCCTCAATTGGAAATCGATCAAAAACCTTTATTGGGTCGGATCGACGGAGAAATTTAATAAACTTTGATCGGAACGCGATTGGAGAATGGCTTTAATGAAAAGTGCGAATCGTGAAGTGAAGACTACAGTTGGAATTTCATATCAAAAATGTTTTAACAGTGAAGCAAACTGTTTAAATAGCTTTATTCTATTGCTATTTGCTTTGATCAAAGTTCAGTATTGTTAGAAAGGAAATAAAATGTGTAGAAAATGTGTTTCTAAATTTAAATAGAATGTCTTTTATCTATCTTTGGCCCTTTTTCAAATCTTCCAAAGATATGGTAGAGTAAATCGTATGCTTTAAAATGAGCTACTCCCTGTTTCGCCAAAGGCGAAGGATACGAACCGAACCAACGGCAGGGGCTCGACGGGAATGCAAATGATGGACAACGATCGGGCGTGGTCCGTCACAGCCCTAACTCCGGTGCTGGCATAATAAAAAGGCAGTCCAGATAGAGCAGGGGAGATGGCCCGAGAGAGAACGTTCCTACTGAACGTTCCACCACCGGAAAGGATTCCGTACATTGTTGTGCGGTTTTCTTTTCGGTTTCGCATCTATTTCCCCATGGGTTGGCACTGTGGGTGGACAGCCAACGAAGCACGTCTCAAGGTAATGCATTCATCAGCTTGCACCGGATGTCAGTTGCAATCGATTCGAACCGGCGACGGCGACACTCGGCAGCCCATCTTCTCTATTAAATGCTATTTGTTTGTGGCAATTAATACCGAGACCAATAAGCCGAGGGCGGTTGAATGGGTCAGCAGGTATTTTGTAGTCCCACATCCGGGTGCATCCAGATTCGAATCCAGAACCGACCTTCTATTGAGACGTTCGTTCGTCACGGCCCACCACCGGCTGTGCTGAATGAATTACTTACACCTCACTTGGAGGGCTCTTTTAATTGATGAAGCAGAAACATTTCGATCGGAAATGCCACCGGGCCGACCGGCGTCAGACATCTTGATAAGGGATTAACCGGTGCGGAACGTTAATTGACTGTTTGGAGAACCGTTCTCGATTCGTTCCATTTCTCGCCAGCCCCGATCAGAGCCGCTCACTCGGAAGCAGAAAAGGTTTTCTCCCGGGGATCCCGGCGAGATTCCATTATCCGCTGTTGTGAATAATTTATTTACGTTCCCCATTCGGGCGGCGGAATTCGGGCCGCCAGGAATTTAATTACTTCTTTTCCAACCAACGAGTCAAACGGGTTTGCTAATCGGCACTCGCGAAAGTCGCCAATTTTCGACCTATCGTCGGTGGTCGATAATCCGAAATTAATCCGATCAGAATCCGTTGGAGCAGGAACGGAAACGTGGCTAGATCCCGCGGTTTTATGCTTTTCAAACGCTTCACTTGGCCATAATAAGCACACACGTGCGTTTGGAAAACAGTGACAACGGAATTTAGACCCGGAACTGCCATCCGTGTTGAATGTAATTGAGTTTCGATGCACCCGAATGACGAACGCGCCCGGCATTCCGGACCCGGACAGGATTCTCCGAACGCGCGCCGAGGGCTTAATGAAGCATTGATTTAGCGGCTGTGCCACAGGCGGTGCAAACGAGCAAACATGCAATCAGAATTGGATTCATTCCGATTCCGTTTCGGATGTTTAATTTTAAATCGTTGTGAACGCCCGTGAATGCCGTGTCCCTTTTTTGTTTTGGGAGGGCTCAATTTGGAGGTGCTAATTGCAGTAATGCCCCCTTTTGAGTGTTTTGAGTTTACTTGCCGTTCGGTAAATAGGACCTTTCAGCCAGCAGTAATCGTACCGTGGTGATTGCTCGGCTTTTGCAGCAATTTTGGAATTTTTAAATTTTAAAATAACAATTCTAACTCAACGCTCATCTGCCTTCCTGTTTGCTGTCCGCATGGTCAAGCGCCCGGCATCCGTTATCGCTTGATAAGCTTGCCCAAGCTTACCTCGGCACGGTGTCCTTCGGTGTCCCTTGTTTATTCAGCAACCCCGAAATAGGGTGGAACAAAAAATGCGGACGCTCCGCCGAAATGTTCACTTCATCAAGGGCCTCCCCGGTGGACGAAAAAAGGGACGATTTGTGTTTGCGTTCACAAAACAATTGAAAACATAAAACCACTCACCAAAATTAACATCATTCGGTAGCCTTCGCCAAAAGTCCTCGCGTGGCTGACGACGACGAGAGACAAAGCAAACACACTTTAAAAAGGCTTCCCTCTCGAGTGTGTGTGTGTGTGTTGGGCAAAAAAGGGCACCGTATGTCCTCGCGAACCCGCACACACGAACTGATCAAGTGGCCTCTCGGCAGCCGGGGAACAAACATTCCAACAAGCCTCCACCGTTTGGGACCCAAAAGAATATCAACCGCCGTAAATCGGATCCACGGGACCAGAAGCGATTGCGATAAATTTTTCGCGCTGACCAGCTCCAGTGAGTGAAGCCATTCTGCCGCTTCCCGCGGCGAGTCACTTATCACGAGCATGAGGGTCCGACCTAATGAAATTCATTAGCATATACGGGACGCGATGGCCACGGGGCCGGTACAGATAATGTCACTGCTCATTACGCGCCGGCAAAGGACGACGAGCCGCCCTCGTCGTCGTCGTCGCCGTCGGGGACATCGGGGATCCTAAAATGGAGCGAAACTTTTTGAAAGCAAATTATAATTTCATTTCCCCCACGAGGCGGGACGGCAGGACGGTGGCGCGATGGCCACAGTTTGGCGGGTTTGTGGGTTTTTGTTTAATGAAGTGAAACAATTTTAAGTCAACATCCGAACATCGGGACCACAACAAAAAACGGGGCCACGGCCAAACCCAAACGTCGGGCCATACATTACGAACTAATAAGCGCATAAATGAGTTTCGGAAAACTTTTCCACCGCGCTGCGATGTGCTGCTGCGATCGATGTCCGGTTTTTTGCCTCCACTCCTGCGAAAGGTCAATTGACCGCTAAGGGGCGTCCTTCGAAGAAAAACAGAAACACGAGACAACAACGAGTCTGTTTCTGTCCCAGCGAACCGACAAAAAACCCGACCGAGTCCCGTGTCTCGATGAAAAATCGGTTATGCTTTCCGCGCGTGATTTCACGGCGCTTTCACTCGGTCGAATCCGGGAACCCCCCACCCGAAACTATCGATTCAACATTTACAACCGGTTTTCGGTGAGCTACTGAAGAACTAAAAAAGAGTGTGTACCCAACCACTTGACAGTATCTTGTCGAAAGCAATAAACGAATAAAAGCGAAGCGGAGCGAAACTCCGAAAGAATAATAAACCCGCTCCGGGCGAAGTCCGGGCGAAAAACTCAAACTTTCCAATTTGTTGCATACAGTTCAATCGCCTCCGATGGTTCCAATTTCCCGAGTTCCCGAGAAAGAAGGAAAAAAAAACTGGAGTGTTCACTTGTTTGTTCGCCATTGGGCCGCCTCCAGGGCGCAAAAATCATCTTCTACCAGGATCCGGGTTGCATAAACAGAGCCAAATACCGACCGACCGACGACTGGGCCGGGGCCTGGAATGGCCCGGAGCACCCGATGCACGGCACGGCTGATCTGCATTCCGGGGCGGGGCGGGGCAGCGAGCGAACGAGAAGACATATTGTGCAACTTTCTTAATGCTGTTCTCCATTATTGGGCCATAAATAATGCACTCGAAAATTATTCGACATACCAACTTCGCTCCGGGTGGGGGGCCCTGCGTCGGCGCCGCTGCCACTTTCCCTGCGCCGGACCGGGTGCTGGGTGTGATAAACAAAAATGCAGTCTCAACTAAGGCTACGGCAGCAAGCGAGTCATGAGAGCTGTGGAAGTTCGAAGTAAAGTTCGCCTTTGCCAACCCGAAACCTGTGTGGAACCTGTGTGTTCCGCATTTCCGAGCGCCCTTAGAGCGCTTTAATGAATCTTGTTTGCGACTCTAAGCTGACGGCTATTGTTAGCATAACTTTCGGCCCCCCACCCTGGCTGAGGGCTGCTGCTAAGTAATGAACCCCGGGCAGATAATGGCTGCAGGAAGTTTGGGATTGATCTTCGGTGGACTTCGGAGACTTCCAGCAGCGGTGGCTGCCGAGAGATTTATAAAGTTCCCGAAATAGTTTCTCCCCTAATCGACTGTCAATCTGTGTGCGATTTGCAAAATCTGTTGCTCCGGTTTTTATGCATCCGCACCTCGTCTCGTTACTGCAACTGACTTCAACGCCCAAACTACTACGTCACAGAGCGGGGCATCTACGGGTAGATCGCACTCGTGCTCCGCCGGACCGAACAGCGCGGGTTTTTGTTTTCTTTTGCGTGCATGTCAATGTCATTCGCAGGTTGCAACCCAGCACGTCCCAGAGTCATGAATCTTTGATCCGTCGGGGCACTCGTTTCGAATTGAAGGATCCGATGAGGAGCGTTGCGGGTGGCCTTCGCTCCGATGCACGTGGACAACAGCAGCGTGGTTTCTTGCTGATTTACCACAAGCCGAACGATTCGAATGGTAAACAAATCGCTTTCTGATGACTTGATGTTCGGATAGCGCTCTGGACAATGATCCCTGATTTTGACAGGTGAAAATAATATCACTGTTTTATTTATTTTAATTTCCCAAACTAATTATTACTAATGTACTTTGGAATGTACAAAAAGTTACATGAGTGCTCCAGAAACGCGACTAAATGTAGGAACACTAATTTGGGGAAATTCCGCGTGCGCCTGGAGGTATGCAATTGGGCGCTCTCTAAACAAACGTTTGTTCTCTTGCCGTTTTTCTACGATTTATTGATACACAATGCGTAAACGTCTTCCGAGAGTGCTTGGTTGTGGTTGCAGATTTTTGGTGCCATTAAAATCCTTTTCGTGTCAATCGTTTTTTTTTCAAATTCGCTGTCATAAAGCAAAAACTTATTTACGATTCAATAACGTTGGGCCCACAACGTTTCGATCACTCCCCGCGGACGCATGATGCAGGTCGATTGGGGCTAACGGTCTGTTGTTTACGTGACCACGAAACGTCGTGGCCGCGGCTTGCCTAGCAGCGGCTACCCACACGCGGAATTCATGCAGCGGCCAACTACTTTGAAGCTTACACGGCAACGACAGCACGGTGTTTACTGGCAGTGTGGCTGAAATTCAGGAACGCGGAAAATTGAAACACTAACCCATAGAGACCCGCTCTCTCTCTCGCTCGCTCTTTCTTGGTTGCTCCGTCTTCTATGCGCAAACAACATTCCAGCGATCGCGCTCGAAGTAGGCTAAGGTAGGGCATCTTAGCTGTGTTTAGTTTATGACTGTCAAACGTTTGCATAGCCGGCCCGAGACGTTAAATGTGTGGCCCCCACCAATTGTTGCCCAAGGGGAGGGCCCAATTGCCGCTGGCGCTAATTAATGAAGATATGTTTCATTTCTTAGTCCAGGTCCAGGCGGTGGGTGCGCTGCGGAATGGGTGCTGTAGACGGAACCGTAGCCGAATTCCGCACGCAGGTAGCAGGTTGACCAGTTATTTGTTGCCCTCTGGACGCACGGTGTAATATTTAATATTCAATATTTACCTTCGCTTCGGTCGACAACGAACGAGCGAACGATTTGCGTTGCTACGAACTCTTTAATCTGGAGGCGGTCTAGGTGGGGCAAGTAGATCCGCGCCAGTAATTTATAGGAAGTGGCCGGCCGGGCTAAGGGCCTGCCGTCCGTATTCTGGAGCTCTGGAAGCGAAAAGCAATAGTTTTGCGAAACTAAAAATAGGTTGCTAGGTAGTTGCGTGACCTCACGGGGTTCGACCGACCTCTAAAGGGGTTCGATGAGTTCGCAAAATGTCTGATCCATCCTGAGACACCAGCACGGCCGATTCGGAATCGATCGGCCTTTCCGTTGCGGCCGAAACACCGAAACCACACCAAAACCCAAGATGTATCGCCTTTATAAATTTTCATCGCACGAACAAGTTTATGAGTTGGACAAATTTATTGCCCAAGATTACGGTCCGAAAGTGCTGCCACCGAGCCATTTGATGCCCGACTTTCGTTCACACCAGACACGGCACGGGGTTTTAAGATCATTTCTTGCTGCCATCAAAACCAGTCGGATTGGCGGAACACCCGGCTCGGGAAAGATACACCGGAAGTGGAATCCCACAATCCCACCTGGTGAATTGTTCCGGGGCTACGTTTTGTTGAAAGATGAACCCATTTTATCTCGCTTTTATGGGCGCCCACTTATGACAAAACTCCCATTCATCATGGGAGTGCGGCCACGATAGGGGTGGAGGGACCCAAACCACCTCGCCACCAAAAGGGTTGCTAGTGCGGGAACGTCACCGTATCAGCAGCGAGCGACCTCCTTGTCGACATGCTCCCTACGGTGGATACGCTTTCCTGCCAGTGGTAATGAATGGGGTTGTTGCTTCTTGAATAATACACAAGCACCACACATTCATTAGGCTTGGAGACGGCTCCTTCTAGGCCTCCCGGGGGCTCGTGGTCCCGGAACGGTGAGGCTGAACCGTTCCGTGTTTTTCTCCCGCTCCTTGCGAGTATGTAACCCGCCCTCTGTTCCATCCATTCCGGTGATGCGGTGAGGGATGTCTTCATTAGGACGGAACCGCAACAGTCAACCACTTACCGGATTGACTTGCTTCGTCCTTAGTGTCGATTGTTTGATTTCTTGGGCTCGCCTATTGACATAGAGGTCGCGTCGAATCATGTTTACGGGGCTATGATTGTCTATAGCCGTTCACGGACCAGAGTTACTCTATCTGCGCGGTTTGAAAGATATTGTTATGGAAATATGGACGCCAATTTCGCACAAAAGCCTAATTTTCGTCAGTCAATTGTAGGGCTCACTTTGCACACGATCCCACAATAAACGATCAATTGCAATTTGCAAAAACACATTTCAATTTCGATCAATTAGGGCTTTGGAAGTTGCGTCGAATTAACACGCAATAGCATTCGACAGATTGAAAGCAAATCGTAGCCGGTGAAATGGCGCTTATTCCGGCGAAAAATGACCGACCAACGCACACTTCCGGTCAATAGGAACCAACATTTATTATTCCAAATGATGCAGCAACAAGCCGAATGTGGCTGAAAACACTGAAACATTCCACACCGGGATTTATTGGGCATAACCCACACACAACCACACGTCACCGCCCGACCGACCCGTGAATATTCGATTGAAATCAATTAGTCACTAAAAACTGAATCCCAAGCTCCCGATAAGCCATCGAAGCTCGAGGTCGCCGGGAGCACACGTCCCCATTCGAGCGGGGTAATTGGTTTCGGACATTCAAATATTCGGCTCCCGAAACCCACACGGACGGAAGCCGGAGCTGGCACCGAAGTAATTAAAATTGATTGCTTCGTTCCGGAATCACTAATTCATCACTTACGAAAAGCAGTCCGGGTCCGGGTGGTCCGGACGGAAAACAACCCCAAAACCGAGTGCCACACGGAGCACTTCTGTGTCTATCGGTGGACACGTGTACCGAGACGGCGGACCAGACGGTCCGAAAAGCAAACCCTACACTGCACTGTCGCCACGCGTCCGCAAGAAGAGACGACCGGGCGCAACATTTTCATAAGCGTACCATAAAAGCATAAGCGCGACGGGCCACCGTCCGTCCGTCCGTCCGGGGGTCCCCGGTTGGTTGCGTGGTCCATAATTGCCCGAGCGCCTGTCGGAGCGCCGGTGTGGTAATCCGTGTTTTAATCTTTCCGATCGAATATCCGAAGAAGCGAACGGTAGTCGCGCGATAGTCGCCGATGTCACTGCTTCTCGCACCCTTGAGTAAGACCCGAATTTATGGGTCTGGCGACGGCATTAGCCTCAATCGGGGGCTAGCACGGGTACTTCGAAAAATCGCTCCCTTCTGTCCGTGCGGGCGCCGTTTTTTTTTGCTTTTCTGGAGGACGAAACTTGACGGACAGCGGTTTCTGCAGCGTAACGAACGAACGAACTGCAACCGTACGCCTCGCAGCCCGGGGCGCTCGGAATTCCCACAGCTTATTCGAGTACACTTCTGAGGTCAATCAGGATTCAGGCTAGGGGACCAGGGGGCTGGCCCGAAACGGACGACATTCTGGGCAGCGCATTCAGATAGCACCGTGGATCTCCAAGAACTCTCCGTCCCTGCAATCGGGCCGGTATCGGAAGGTCGGGACGAGAGATCCGGTGCCGCATCGCGCAGTCACGGTGTCGGTGGATTTTTTAATATTGACACTTTCTCTTATCGTTCCCCGGTTCGCTTTTTTTGGTCGCTGCCCACTGATTGCTTCGGTGACGGTGGCACGGAGGCACACAAATCAAGGCAAACCCGGGAAGGTACTCAGATCCCCGTCACGTGTGCCGATGTACGAGTTCTAGGTCCAGGTGTCTGGCACTCGAGTTCCATATTTGATGAGCACGAAGCACGGCTTGCATTTGGCATTTGGGATCTGGGCTGAAGCAGGAAAAAACATCTTTCGAAAATCATGCCTTAAAGAGACCTTAAACGGGGCTGGCGAACCAAATCGGAAGCGAGTTCGGTTCTGGAGAAGAACTCTTTTGATGAGATATTTGATGATGAAACGGTGCCATCGGCAACAAAGCTCCAGTCTAAGGCGCGCGGTGATTAGTCCGCTTCGAGGCTTTTACCTTTGATTGGTTACGGTCGCCTATTGGCCACAGTTTTCGTGACTTTTCTCATTAATCGCCCACCATCATCATCCATTCGATCGTATTGTCTAATTGAAGTGTACGGAATGCGAGTCGCGTTTATGATCGGAGGCTGTGGGCTTTGGGCAAGTCTAGCAGAAGCATCCATAACCCAGGAAACCAGGACAGAACCTTTACCTGGCAGCGGAGTCGTAACTCCTTGAAGACCCCACCAAGAACCCTCTCCTATAATTAAATACAATCAATCATTTGCAGCCCTCTAATCAGCGGCCAGCCCCGCCGCCAACTCCGGCCCCGGAACTTACCGCAACAAACGACGCGACGCATAGACGCGTAAAGATGGGGAGCTAAAATATGGGTCTTTTTTCTAGTTCTCGGTCCTCCTCTGCTCAGCATCCAGCCGGCCGATCGATTCCGAAACGCTGCTGGCCCCATGCCAAAGCGCTCGCGCACGCAATATTCCCGGGGACCGGGATCGAACCGCACACAATCTTCTAATTGAAGCGCCTGGTCGCACCACCGCACCGCACCGGACCGGAGCGTTCTGGTCCGGAGCTGAAGCCCTCTCGAAAAAAGCGTAAACATCTGGCCGCGGGTGCGCATGTGTGTGTGTGTCTGTATCGGGGCATCCTTTCGTCAGTCCGCCGGGGCCAGGGCAATATTCGTTGCACGAATTGCGCTCGAAAGCCATTGCCGCGATGCATCTCATTTTATGCTTTCCTTCAGTTCCACTTCAGAATCGAAATTTATGGAGCGTTCGATTTTTCGTGTGTTAGTTCCCTCACTCACGGCCCAATCCCTCACGAATGTAGGTCAACATACTTTGCATACCGCCGCCCGAGTTGGGCCCCCTGAGTCCCCGAAGCTCGTTTCAGTTCCAGGTTCGGGGAAATATTATTTACTTTGAAGTAGACTTCAGGGTGGACTTTCAATGCTTCGTTTTGGGACAATTCTGCGAACTCGCCGGTACCTTTCGGATGCAGACCAGACAGTAATGGACACTGGGCTAAGAAAGGCCCGCCGGGTTTTTCCAGGAAAAACCCCGACGGCACCCCACAAAGAATATGAAAATGATATTACTTTAATTAATCATGAGCCGGGCCCGTACGCTGCAACTGAACGAATCGATTATCCCCAAGAAGTGGGGACCATCTCGTTCTTTTACCCGACAGGCCGTCTCCGGGCTCCCCGCCGCTTTGTTGTGCCCGACGACGGGTTGACGGGGCCCCAGTTTCCATTGTAAAGTCGAAACTAATTATCACGCCAGTCAGTCGCGACGACGCTGAGCCGCAAACCGCAAACAATAAAGTGCACCGGAATGGGAGTGTCGCAGGACCCAGCAATGTTTGCTGATGATGGCGCAGCGCATCCGGTTAGTTTGCTATCGATCGCAATTGGGAAGTTGGGAGCAGCCCGAAAGGTCCTTGCTGCAGTTGAGTGCTCCCCGCGGAAAAGGCGAGTGGAGTTGTAAATTAATTTGCAAGAAATGATAAGTAGAGCACATTTCGGGAGAGTTTGGCGAATGCTGAATGTCCTTGGAAGACCTAAAAGGTTCATCGGACCCTTGCGGACAGTCACCTACCTTGCTTCTTTTATTCATTTGATGACTTTATTTATGTTTTATTTGCTTCCTAGCTCAACAGACGGGACACACGCACCATATTGTCTGGTGGTTGCCGAAACTCGAGCCCGATCGACAACAAATCTCGCCCGGCTAATGTATGGATGGACCCCAGGAGGCCCTCTGTCTCACATCCAGTGTGTGTCGGGGTTATGAACTTTTGCGTTACGACCAAACTTGCCAGACCACCCGACAGCCCGACATAATGTCCGGGCCATCCGGTCCACGTGTGTGTGTATGTGCCGCCTTCGAAAATGATGAATGTTTCGCAAAAAGATTCGGCCCACACAACTGTCCCGAAACCCCCGGCGATAAGCCTGCCTAGGACCTCCGCCGACCTAGCATCCCGACGAGCGTTGTACGAGGTTTATCGACTTCGCGGATCCGCGCCCGGCTTTTGCGGTGGCCGGTCGCGGTGGACGAAAGGAATTGAATTAAAAGTAAATCGTTGCTATCGTTGCGGGCGCCATACTTTCTTGTCCCAACACCCCGTGCCGAGAACGGTAAAACTTTTCCACAGCCTTCCGTAAATGAAGCAATTTTTATTGCACTTCGTTGGCGGAAGTAGCAAAAAAAAACGGGGCGAACCGGGCCAGAATGGCGCTAACGGGAACTCGGAACTCCTTCGGGGTCTCCCGGAAAGGCTTGAGTTTGGCCGCGCTTAAAGTTTGCGCGCTGTCCGGTGGTGCTTCCGGTTGTGCCCGGTTCGGAAGAAACGGGGTCAGTTGGCCCGTTGTTCGCACCGTTTGCGGAAACCATTTTACGATTATTACAACCTCTTCCTTCACACGCCCTCGGGCGACGTCGGTGACCCTGAAAACCCTCAACTTCCTAAACAGCCGCACGATTTAAGTGCATCCCCGGGGGCTGGCACCCGGGCACACCCGGGTCATCCCGTTTTGGGGTGTGCGATTTATATCGCCACACAGCATTTTTATGGTTCTCCTCCGTGAAGATCGGTGCCATTTTTAAGTTCCCTGAAAAGTTATAAAATGGCAAACGGTCGCTTTTCACTGGATTTTCACCTTATCTTGCCGCTGACCAAGTAGAAACTGGACCGCTGTGTTTCTTGTCCGTAGCCGACGGAAGCGGATTGCAGGTGAGTGTGCGACGTGCGCACCGGACCGTGGACCGGGATTCGCAGCAGAACCGGAACCGGCCGGTTGGCGGCGTGGTGGTGGTAAAACACTTTTCACACTTCCGCCCCGGCCAGGTAAGCTCCCGCAACTTATTGTACACAACCTGCCGGGATTAGGTGCCTTGTGCTGCCTTGTGTGCGGGCTGGACTCGGAATTGGAACCGATTTTGGAGCCACCGGGAGCCTTGGACCGTAGACGCACGATAACGGCACGCTCCGGCGAACGTTGTGCGACCCATTCTGTGCTCAATCACCGTCTGATGGCTATTGGGGCCGAATATTGCGGAACTTCATCACGTTCAGAGCCCGGGTTCTGGTTCTGAAATAGAAATGATAATAATAATAATAATAGTAGTGGCACTTCCGGCCAAAATACACCCACCCGGGGCCCCGGTCCAGATTGAATCGGAGATTTATAGTGTGCTTAAAAGCGGAACGTGAGCCACGCCACTCCCGGTTCGGGCCACATTCCTTCGGGCTCACGTTTCGGGGCTTTCCCGAGGATTGTGATTCTGTTTACTTCAGCCATATTTTGCAGTGGGCGCGCCACTTCCCGAAACCCGATCGCCATCGTCAAGGCGAGAGCCCTTCAATCACCCGTCTCGGGCGGAACTAAAACCGATTTCGGTCCGAAACCCGAACCCGCAGCCAATTCCATCGAGTACACAAGGAACGGATGAATCAATTTCTTGGGACGCGCCCAGGCCGCGGGTTCGCTAATTTAAATTAAAATGAACCTCCCGAAGGCCGATGGGCGTTGCGTCAAATTGGCATCGCCACTGGCTGGCTGCACCCATAAATCCGTGGTCCTGGAATGGGCGAACAAAGAGCGAACCGGCGGAGTCTGTGTGTTTATCGGCGGCGACGACGACGACCACGATGGAACCTCACAAATCAGACACCGAGCCTTCGAAAGGGGATTTCGGGCTCCCCATCTCTCGATGGCGAGGCTCGGCTCCCTCGGAACCCATAAATAACCGAAACCCCAAATGACCCGAGACCGATCTGGGTCGCCCGTTGCCAGCAAAACTTGACTCCTGCTGACTGCCGCCGCACGCCGGCGACGAGTTGCTTCCCTAATTCACTTTTCGCCTCTCCCGCACCCCTTGCTGGCGTGACCCAAAAATCCTTGTCCATTAAATTACCATTTTTGTCCTCCTTCGGAGCCAATTGGCCAGCCGGCCGGCCGGCATCTCGGATAACCGTGGGTGGGGCGTGCGGCTGGCGGTCATATCCCTTCTGGCACCGAGGACACGCGCCCGACGCTTCGGGCCAAGTTTTAAAAACCAAGTTTGGCACTCAACAATGGCCGGGACCAGAGCGGGATCCACTATTAGAGAGGGACAAAAGTCGCCAGGAGGGCGCCAAAAACCTCCACTCGAAACTACTTCGCAAAGGACTTAAGGACTCGAGGGTTTGGCACTCTCAGACACACACACACTCTACAAGTTGGCGATTCGAACCGCGAATCCCCCTCGGGGGCCGGTCTCGAGCCTACAGCAGTCGAGGAAATCAACAATCCGATTTTATACTTACGAACCGGGGATCGAGCGATTCGCACGGCGCAGGGATTGTGTCCTAGGAAAACGGCGGCTACTCACCGCGGTGATCGGTGGTCCTTATGCTTCGGTCAATCAATTTTTGAAAATAGTCCCAAAATAGTCACGCATCTGTCCGTAAAATGGGGCAGATTATTTTGGAACAGTAAGACTTCAGGCGTTCAATGGCGATTGGTAAAGCAAGCGTTGGCAGCGACCATCTTCGAGTATTCAGTCAATGTCTCCTTCGATTGCCTTACTGAATGACCTAAAATGATACCCGGTTAATATGGTGCCGAAATTTTCTATGAAAATCAGATTACATAAAAAGAATTACTTAATTTTTCTTTTGCTCAAATCTAGTGTAGCAATTTGTCGGTTTGCTTCTGGCCTCAGTACCTGACGGAACCTTCATTTGACGAAAATCTCTGTTCTTCGAGCGACATTTTCAGAGGATGGGAACAAAAAGAAGTCACCTAGGGTCGCTTCTGGGGAATAAGGCGGATAGTCAAACAGTTCAAACCGTAATTCGTGGATTTTTGCCGTCTGAATGGGAGCCAATGTGGCGGCCAACGCACAGACAGCTTTCTGATATCTAAATGTTGACTTTAAGTATGACAAACAAACTTTTTTTACGTATTAATAACTTTTTCTATCTCCTTTTCGGCGGTCGTCTAGGAGCATTTGGTAAACTTTGGCGATGTTTTCACCGGTAGTTGCAGTTTTTGAACGTCCTGAATGTTTATCGTCTTACGGCCATGTTTAAATTTATCTAAAGAGGACCAAGATATACAGAACCCAACTCATCTCTGATTTACGTATGCGTATTGCCTTTGAAATGCAAATATTTAATGACACCCCGATAATCGATTTTGTCCAACATATCGACCCAACCTTTTGTAGCAATTCTTCTTATGGTCTTCTATTGAGTTCAATGGGTTGAAAACGAAAATAGTCCCTATTTAACGACTTTCTTTTAATGTGACTGAAAAGTTAAATAATGTTTACTACTCGTTCCATCTACCGCGTTTAGCCTCCGATTAAAGTTTGCATGTAAATAGATTGTATTATGGCATGGAAATAAGTCAATCTGCATGCAAATAGTGTTGACTTGAGTGTAATGTTTTACCCACTGAATAAATTTCCATCATCGTTTTGTTTTTTCTTCTTTCCCTGCCGGAGAAGATCAACACAAAATACTCCCACATTTAAAGCTGCGGCTTCAGTGGATCACCAATAGGGGCCCGTGAAAACAAATGGTTGCAATATGTCATCCATTTTCATGAACCTAACAAGCCGATCGGAACAACAAGCCGGTGCCCGCTGATCGGCACCGCGGCGACGTGACAAGTTATTCTGCGTGCCGCGTGGGGTTCGCGTGCTTAGCGTGATTAATGAATTTATTATATTTGTAATTACCGAAAAGCTCCGCGTCGCGTTTGAGTCGTTGGCGCGTCTTGGGAAAGAGCTTTCGTCAGTGCGCCACGCTGGCTAATCGAGCATATCGCGCTCCCCGGTGAGTCGTCGTCGTGGTCGTCGTCCTGAACAAACGATTTATTTTTAAACGGTTTTCCCACCCACCAGACCCACTCTTGGGCTCTTTTCTCGAGGCTCTCCTCTCGGGTGGCTGATTAATGTTAACCGAAACCATCACTGTCAGCGCGCTCGCGGCCGCGGCAAGCCAAATGAAATCCATCATCATCCCCCCATAACACCGCTGTAACAATCTCTCTCGCTCTCTAGCGGCCTCTCTTTTCAAGCATTTTTTTTCATTCGTTTGCCCGCTTCCTTCGGTGCTTCAGTGGCCACCTTGTTTCTGCGTGGTGGCCCCACTCCGCGACCCCCGGGGGAGCCCAAACATATTTCTCTGATCGATTTGCCATGCTCGGCGTCCTGGTGCTCCGGCTTGGCGTTGACAGTGACGAATGACGCGCTGAGGAGGAGCCGTTGCCGGCCCAAGGAAAACTTCACACATCGTGCCAAGTGCGCCGTGCGTGGCGTTGTAAAACCGCGGCCACCGCTGCTGCATCGGAGCCGGCGCGATGACGATGACACGACGACGCTCCGAAAGGCAACGGAGTTTGCTCCGACATCCAATCAACAAATTGCCTGCATCAGCATGCATCGAAACTTGGGCACCGTGCCGTGCGGTGCGTGTGTGTCGTTAAAGTGTCATAAAGAGAGACAGACGCAGGACGCAGGGCGATAGACGGAGAGAGAGAGAGTGAGGAGTTCAAAACAAATTTAAAAGTATCGCACCCCATAACGAGGACCCTGCGAGAGGGCGTACTACCACCCCCGGTCTCGGGGGTGGGCTTATTTGAAAAATGAGGTTTTGACCTACTCCAGGGACGCGCCCGAAGACGCTCGACGTCAGAAGCATTTTATTTATTTATGGCGGCTCCTGCGGGGCTTCACGTTTCAATCACTCACGGCAAACTGTAATTTCTTTTGATTTAATCTATCCTTCAAGACGGCCACACAGAAGCAACAGGCCGGGGCGGGTGCAAAATGGCGCCAATTAAGCAGAAGCATAAATTACTTTTTTCGGCTTTCTTATGCGTGGCCCAAGAAGTACGCTCCCAGCTGGCTGCTTCCGGCGGAAAGCATACGGCATTCCCGGCACGGCATAATTAGACTTTTATGGTTCGCGGCCCACGGCACGGCACGGGTAATCCCGCAGGTGCCAGCCAGCCTGTTGCCGCGATCGGCATTAGCGGTTGCTCTTTGTGGAATCTAATTTTTCAAACAAATCCTCCGCGGCTTACCGAAGGGCCGGACCGATGGGCTTGTCACCCGGCGCCGGAAGCTTTACCTAGCGCGCGCCTTCGCGCGAGATGATAAATCCTTTTTTCAGCTTTTAAGCGTTTCGCATCACAATCGGAACATCCGGAGACCGTGGTCGTTCCGGTTCGTTCTTCGTTCGTTTTCCACCGAGCCTTGAGAGCGCTTAAATAATGATGTGGCAACGATGGAGCCGAGCCCCATTCACACGCGTCGCATCCAATTCTATTCGCGATTATGTTTCTCGGCCACGTGTTCGCAACGGGGGATTCGGGGAAAAAAAATCGAGGAGCTTTCGGTTCGATAACGAATCAAAATGGTGCCCCAAAAAGCGAGCGATCGAAACGGAACGGGAGGCCCTCCCTCACGGCTCGGCGGATGTTCAATAAAACGGCAGGCGTCGGGCTGGTAAAAGGTTTTATAGAAAATCACCATCACGGCCCCCCCCCCCCCCCCCCCGTTCCGGCCGTGACCTTTGTCAGTGTGACAAATCGCTTACGCTTTCGGCACGTGGAACGGGGCGGCGGATGTGGCCATTTTTCACGCCAGGTACGGGAGCGGGCAAACGGGGCCGGAGTCTGTATTACTGCCAGAGGCAGAGCTCTGCCGGGTTTCGTTTGAACGATCATTTATCAACACCACCGGCGGCGGCGGCGGCGGTGGGCCTGATTATCTTTACATACAGGACACGCTGTCCCCAGTCCTGTGTTCGATTGATGGTCGAGTAGATCGTAAAGTGATAAAACTTTAGTGCCCCGAGGCGACAGGCGTTACGATGGGTTTGTTGACCGAATCCGGAACTGAATAAAAATATACTTCAAAACGGTACGGAACGTAAACTTTAATTGGGGAATAATCTCGTCCATCCTTCGCCCAAGTCGATCGATATAGATGATGAAGAGCCATTACGATTTCTTTCTGTTCCTAATTTTGGCATCAAATGACTGAAGAATAGCACTTCAAGATTGACAGATGCTTGTTCCCCCGAGGGCATATCATTTACGATCCTAATAGGCATTGACTTTCTGAAAACCTATTTCGACAGTTTGCAGGTAATTAAAGAAGGCTTTGATTGACAATTCGCTGACAATCAGATGACAATCGATTGAGTCTTAGAGCGAGAAGGACCCTTCGACTTATAATCGATCAACTTATAATCTTAAGGTTATCTCTTTTATAAAATAAAGCAACCAACAGCTGTTAACGTTTAACTCTAATTAATCGACAGCTGCTCTGAAACAATATTTTCAAACAATTTGCGAGAATTTGTGATATTTTGGTACGCGTTTGGGACAAATGTTAATCAACGGTAAATCGGATTGTACTTGGAACGATCTCGTAACAAACTCTGCGCTCGGTGTACCGATTATATTCCACTTCCGCCCAACTTAACGCACTCACGCGAAGCAAAGCCCCAGCGTGAAACATGCTTTTCTTTATTATTATAATTTATCAAACCCCGTTTGCAAAGCCCGGCACGCAATGTGCCATTTAAATTTCGCCTGTCGCTACACTTTTTCTCACACATCGTTCCCCCCGTGTGGTGACCGATCATCGTACCGGTAGCGACAAACGCTCAAACCGACAACACGGCAACCGTGTACTTACGGCAAATTACATTTCTTTAATCTTCTATCTCGGCCGCCTCGGTTACGGGCTTTTGCATTACTGTCACCGGCGCCAGAGGACCCCATTAAACCCACAAATGAACGACAAAACAGAGTGGAGTGCGAATGGAACACGTCACGCACGCACGCACGCACGTACGGCGGTTGCGGAGTGCGGAATGCGCACATGCACTTCGGCCCATCGGCGGGTGCAACATCATGTGACTTCCGTTAAACGGCCGGGGAAACGGCTTCCATTTTCTTAATACCCGTGCGGCCCGTGAGCGCGTGTTGCCAACATCATTACAATGCACGGTGCTTCTCGTTAAGCCCTCCAGGCACGACCCAGGTGGCCACGTGTATCACGTGCGGTGCGCCAGGCGTTCGTCCTTAAGCTGTTGGGTGGGCTGTTTTTATTCAATTTTTCGTACGACCCACGCTACGGAGCGCGCAAAAACCGGCCGAAGTACTGAACCCGCCGCCGCACCGAACCGAAGCACCGTAAGATGTTGCAAATTACGAAAATAACCCACCCAACCCGGGAGCGGTGTAGCGTCGGCCACAAACGCCACTTCCGCGGGGCGTTTTTATGCGCCCTGACCCCACCCCGGAACGATGTGGTGAGACGCGAGAGAGTGTGTCGGTCGGTCGTTATGGTGGGAGCCACCACCCGACCACCAGTTGGACCGGGGCATTGATATGCATCCCTGACAGCGATAATGAGAGTGGGTTGTGCTACCTTAATAATGCAAAACTGCCCCATTCATCAGACTTCCGACGTTCCGGGGACGGTGGCAGGATACGATCTGAAATGTAGATGGATTTCCTGGTCGGACGGGCGGGCCGCGCCCGTTTCGTTTGCATACGGGCGCCATGTCAGGCGCCATTTTTTTGGTTTGTTTGTTGACCTCTTCTGGCGGGGCTTTGGGAAAGCGATTTTTGCTGACTTCCGTTGGCCCGGGCAAATCTGTGTCAAGAAGGGATCCGATAGACGATGCAAAAAGGTGCACCTCGCTCGTTGATACACGGAGGACACAGAAGCAGAAGCGGACTTTATTTCGAATGCTCTTCACTTTCGCTGGATTTTCGGTCGTCGCCGTGGCCAACCATCTTGTCAGGTTACCCACGAAGCTTATGTTCCAGAAAGTGTCAAGCGCACAAAACTAACCTTAAATACCGTTTACCGTTAGCAACAAGTTCGTTATCAGCGTGAAACTTCGGTCGGCCGGCCGGACTTGGGGACTGTTTTGATTCCACACTGTTTATAGGGCACTTTCGCCTGAAGCGCCACGACGGACTAAAACAACAAACCAGAGACATCCGGAGCGACAGTTACACGATCAAACCCGACGCGGAATCCTTCCCTCAAATGCAAGGCTTACTGAGTTTGGAATGCTACTCAGCGCTCACTCTCAATGTCTCGACTTGACTGTTTTCCGTATTCTTCCCGCCACACAACTGCATGAATCGGCCAGAAGAATGTAACGCTCAACGATTCCACAAATCCCGACCTTTTCAAAGTGCACGCAAATGTTGTAGGAAACTTTCCTGCAAAATCCCTCTCTTTTAATGGAATTACTTCACAAAAAAGGGCGGCGCACAATGCGAGATGAATGCCTTGAATGCTTCAACCACTTGCATTCGCCCGCTTTGATCTTTCCGCATTCCCGGTGCCCGGACCGAAGATCTTTCTGCATTCTTCGGATCCCCTTTTATCATAAGCCCCGTTTGGCGCCGCCTGCGAAGAAAGGTCGACGAAACGAAGAAAAAAAAACGCGGGTTACGCCACGCACAATGGCCACGGTGCTCGTTTGTGGAGTTGTCAAAAGTATCCCTTACAATCCAAAGTTCCACCGCGTCGTCGCCAACGCCAACAGTTCCCGCCGCCGACAACGAGACCGGCTCTCGCGGCGGCGGTGGTCTGTCGGAGATGCAGCAAACGACTGCAAACGATTGTTCCCCCCTTCGCCAGTGTCCCTGTTTCCTATGGCTGCGGTGCATTCTCGCCAATCGACCACAACACGACCCCGGACCGGGCCGAGCCGTGTGGTCTCTGATGACGACAGGCTCCCGAAGTCTGCAAAACACGACACACCGACTCCGAAACTACGAGCACACCGACCACAGATAAACAGGGCAACAACTATTCAACTTTCGGGGTTTGGCTTTGTGGCTTCGCCAGCCAGCCGCCAACCGTCACCCACCCCGTTGGTGCGCTCCTGCAGTCCGGTTTGTCCACAAGTTACGACACCCGTACGAGAGCGGTACTCGTGTAATTCCAAGCCACCAACCCGAGCCTGAAAAGATTTCGAACTTGTAATGCAGCCATTACCACGATGGCTTTGGTGGCCCCAGGACACCACGCGGACCTGGGAGGAATAAATAAAGCGAAATAGAAAAGACCCGGAGACCCACGTCCAGTCCGTAGTAGGTGTAGAGTCCGGGATGTCCGGACGCGCTCCGGACCCGAAGCGACGAAGTATTGATCCTGACCAATTGGTTGAATCAATATTGCTGGCCAATATTGGTGTCCACTATCGCTACCCCCTGCCACAGTTTCTGGGATCCCGACATCCCGACGGCTCCGACACTGAATGGGGCGGGTGGATACGCCTCAGCTCCGGCAGGATTAATCCAATCAATTCGGTGTCGGTGGGTGTCCGGGGGGCCTGTGATACTGCCCCTATCGCAGACCAGCCAAGGGACAAGAGAGTACAAGGCAAGGACACACACACACGGACGGACGGACGAGTGAAAGTTGTGCAGCAAGAGGCAATTATTTCCAGCTGGCAGGGTTATTATGACTTTATTGACACACACTTGACACTTTTCGGCTCGCCACGAAACGGATCCGGCTGCTGCAGCTCCGGTGCAACGATCCATCGACGTCGTCGTCGTCGTCGATTGATTGGAGAGTCTCCGAGTCCAAGCGGTTATCCCCAGATTGCTGGGGAAACTCTACGAAATCGGTCCATGTCACCGCACTTTACCCACTGCCCAGGCCTGCCCTGGCTGTGGCTAGGATGGAGGAGAAACTTTGCAGACTAATGGCCGTGTCGAGTTTGCGGTCGCATGGCGATGGCGGCGAGTGCCACGCAATCCAACGCCGGTCATCGCGGGAAGATAAAGGAAAAAATAAATAATTTTGTTACGTCGGCTCCCCGGAGTGGTGGAGTTGGAGTGTACCTGTACGAGCGCCCTGGACGATGTTGGCGATGCAACCGCCAACTTCCGCCGATGTTGCTGAGTTGCTGACCCCGTTTTCGCTGGACCGGTCATTCCAGTGACCGCCGTGGATTGGTATCTTTGAAGATTTACGATTCCACCATATGGCGGTGGCGGCAGAGTAGCTTGCCTTATCCGAGGCCGTTGCTTTGTTCCGGCGTTCCGGGTTTTAAATATTCAAACACGATCGGTCCAGTACTATTTTGCGCGAAAGGACTCGAGAAGCTCTGGGTGTTTTCGTACGGGATTGAGTACGGAAAAGCCGATTGATTAAGTACTTAATCAGATTAGTTCCATTACATTGCTACCTGATTTTACTAATACTCATTACTACAAATCAGGTACATATCTTCAAAGCAGCTTAAATTACTTTATTTGTGGATCGGACATAATCACCTTTAATATTGAGCAATATCGGGAACACCTTAAATCGCTCGAATGAACGGTGTGTTTGAAGAATTACAGCCCTAGCTCACAGTCGCCCAAAGGTCGTCTGCCCGCCTTTACATTCTTGGAATTGGCTTCACTTGACTAACTTGGACAAATCCGTCCTAACAGTAAATTAAAGAATTAAAGTTGTCGCCTGGGGCCGACAGTTCCCAAGTTTGAAAAGACAACCGTCACAAGAACTGGAACAGGAAGACGGATGACAATGACAGCAGCGAATCAAACTTTACACGGCGAAACTTTTGAACGCCAAGAATGGCGCGCCAGTAAAGCACCGCTCGCCTTGTAGGTCAAATCCGATGTCCGTGCCACAAATCCCCGTGGCCATTTGCGTCAAGATGGCCCAAGCCGATTAGGGAACACATTCTCATCTGCCGCTATCAATCATGCTCAGCTTGCTGACCGGTCCGGAATTAGCTTTCCCTCCCAAAACATTCGCCCGCAGACACCACTGCACTTCCGTCCGGATTGCGTGACATCTCCCCGCACGGTGCACGATTAAGCACGATTTATGAAAAGTGGCATACGGGACCGCCACATACCGGAATGCCGCTTACCGAACGTGACTAATCGGGGTGGCGTCGGCGACACGGTATAAGTAGACACCACAACAGGTGGCACCACTGTGGCGTTGTTCCCGGGCAAACATTCCCGGCCCCGGTAATCTTACTGTCCACGCAAGGTGGAAGCTTCTTTTGCCTATCGATCCTGCGTTCCGTAGAAGTTCACGCGCCCGTTCACCATCCACCGGAAAGAGGGCTTTAAAAAGGAATCACGATCGGAGCACGGAGCGGAGCGAAATGTGAATCTAAACTATCCGAAGCATTCCGGCACTGATGACCTGCCCCGCCACCCGGCCCGGCCCGGGGCCGGAATGTTCGAGATCATATTTTCGGCCCCGTCGAGTTTCCGCTCCGATATCAATCTTGGACCGGCGCCCGATGGAATGTACGCCGGCACATCCCGTTACACGCCTCAATGATCAAAGTTATTCGTTTGAGTTACATCTTCATCTCTGCAGCTCGCCGGTTCGGTAATGTGACCCTCATGCGTCTCCCATAAACACGCACGCACGCACGTCTCGTCCTTGTGTGCGCCCGGAATTATGGGGACCGATACCCGAGAGGGCAGCCGAGCGGAATCGCACCGAGATCGAAAGGGATTTTGTAGCACATCCAATTTATTTCAAACTGCTGTCTAGCTGCTGCTGCTACTGTTGCTGCCGCTGCTGGTGGGGCTGATTGCTGACGGGAAAGTGATAGTAATTAGTTAATTTCATGCCATGGTGATTTCGTCCGGATTCCTCTCAATCACGGGAACTGCTGTACTGCTCGAAGGAAGCAAGGGAAAGTTTAGCAACATTATGTCAAAGTGCGCGCACGGACAGCCCGGGAATCCGGAAGACACTGGCCCATCGATGACGTGGCCCCGTTGACCGGTTTGGTGGAAGTCCACTGTTATTATTGGCACACGGTACGAAAATTGGGAATATGGGCAAGGTGATTGCAATCGGTGTAAAGAAGTGAAGTCGCGTTCGTTGAGGAGGTATGTGGCGATCTAGCAACCTTGTGCAACGAAACGTTATCGAAGGAAGGTCTCTTTCTAGTCACGTCTTTCATTTAATTTGGTATAGAAAAATAAAATTTAAAAACTCTGTTGAGTAACGTTACCTTCGCTAACTTAAATAAACGAAGAATTTATTGTAGAAACATAAAACGAAAAAATTACAAAACAAAACTCCCAGAAAGGAGCCCCCAAATGAGCGGTGTCCCCGTTGTTCGTGTTGTGGACGCAAAACGCAAAGCCCCGGCACGTTTTGAAAGAGTTTACGTCTTTATTATAGCCTTTTCTTCCATTGAATGAAATTGGTTTAAATTCGGTTCCGACGCAGTTATTCTGATATAGTTTGCTCCGTCTCTGCCCTGTCAATCCGCCCATGGCGGTGTGTGTGCGGTGCGATTTCCGTTTCGTTTTGTGCCTCTTCACCGGAAGCGGAAACCGGAAATTCGATCGCGGATCACGGCTCGTGCCGTGCCGTGCGGGTGGCCATTTTTCATTAGGTCCTTTGATTAATTTTAGTGTTGGTTTTTTCGTTTTGTTTCGCTTCTCCCGCGTTCAGCCCGTCAATGTTTTGTTTCCACACATCGGTTAATTTTAAGTTTTAATCTACTTACAAGTTATGGTTTGTTTTGTAACGTACTTTTCCCAATACCCGGCCGGTTAACGAGAGAGGGTTGTTGTGTGCTGCTTTCAAATTTCGCTCTCGCTCAACGTTTGTTTGTTTTTTCTACTTCTCGGCAAACTTGATCACATCTCGTAGTGGTTTCGAATCGATTTACGGGCGCATCAGCGGCCAAGAAAAACGAGTTTCCCTTTTCTTCTATCTCTCTTTAGTGGCTAATATATTTTCGTGCCACTTACGCGCCATTAGTCAAAGAATTTCCTAACGCACGCCATTACGCGCGTTGGCCGTTGGCGGAAAAACCTATTCGTTGGGTTTCGAAGTTTCGTGTTTTATCTTCTCCTCTTTTTTCTACTTTAGTTTCGTTTGCTCTCCGGATTTCGCCCTTTTTCTACTTATGCTAGTGAATTTATCGATTCCCTCTTTGGAAAGGGGGGGCCAAGAGAAAAAGTGGCCATTTGTGCTTGAAACATCAGTTTGTGCCGCGCATCAAATGGGCGCGCGTGTGCCGTGTGTCCTGCCGATCGCGTCCTGGTGCTGCACGTGCCACGGGGCCATTTTTTTATCTCCATCTCTCGCTATCTCTATTTGTAGGGACTAATTTTCTTCCATCACAGGCGGCCCGAACTCGGGCAAGGGGTATCTTCCCGGTCGGTTGTGACCATTTCGTCGGATGATGATGAAACATGATAATGGTGCGCCCACGGAATGGACCACTTTAAGCTTCACGCCACGGCGCGTTCCGTGCGTTTGCGTAATTAACATATCGCGTATATACGGCCAATAAACATGCAAACGAAGCGCATTTCAATCAACGGCCCGGTTTGAAAGGGTATCCCCCGTTGTGCAGGGGCCGAGGGCCGTCGATTTAACTTATGTCTTCTGGTAGGGCACCGTTCAAATCAAACACCGTTCCATTAGCGCGGCTGTTCGCGGATGATGCATTGCATTACTCCGGAGCTTCAAGCTGTGGGGCTTGTGGGCGCCACCCCACCACCGAACATAAACACACACATTTCCGATTCGAACGGTCCGCGACTTCCAATCCTGCCGCCCGGTCCGTCGGTCGGTTGTTTATTGTTTATTTGGAGCGCCACACGAACCAATAACCGCGACCGTGTTCGCTTCGCTGGAATGAAAATTAACCAGGGCGATCGGGCGAAATGGGCGCCGAGTGCCAATCGTGCCAATGGCCAACAAAAAATTGATTAATTTCTCCAACCACCGCCCGAGAGAACTCAATTTACGGGGCACATCATCATCATCATCATCATCATCATCGTCGGGAGGAGTGCGAGTTATCGCGCCAATTACTGCGGCGCTGCACACCTGGCGGTGCGTGTTTCGATCAAAAGTGTGCCCTTTCGAGCTGGAATTCGGGAGCTCAGAATTGTATTTCATCCGAATTCCAACCGAAAAATGGCAAACTATCAAAACATCAACCGCAGCAGCTGATGCGTGTGCTGCGGTTTGCATACCTCTGCCGAGCGAGCTGTCAAAATCGATCAAACGAAAACAAAAAAGCGTGACGAATGGCCTGCCGGAATCCGCCGGTCTTCTGCTTCGAATCTTTTGGTTCCAGTTCGGGACCAAACCGCAGTTCGTGTGCGTGCGTTTGTCGGCGTCCCGATTGATCACAACCCGGGGCGATGATTGGATTTGTGGTGGCCATTTTGTGCACGATCGGCTCTGCGGTTGCCGGCGCATCCGACAGCGTTGGCTGTGCGTTTGTGGTTATGGCGTCGTGCAGATAAACACTGGCCCGTGGGAATCACAGGAATGCGGCTCATCCTCGCTCATGTCCAAATTTATCTGACGCACGCTCACACACACGGCACGTCCGGCACCCGGGCCCGGACAAATCGTAACCTCTAATGTATCACATAAATAACTTGTGCCTACCTTTTTAGAGCACTCTCCACCGAAAGGCGGCGGCGGCCTTTGTTACTTGGCAATGGTTCTCTGTTTCGGCTGCTCACTGCTGGTAGCCTACTACGTTTGATAGCTCGGGTACAAAACAAAGCCCCAACCCAGAGCTCTCTACGCACATCAGGCGATTAAAAAAGCCTTAACTCGCTACCCTGTCCTTTCTAGCCCTTGGCATGGATGGCGAGTCCGTGGGCCCAGTTTTCTTGGATCCGGACACCGGACAGAAAGAAACTGCTGACGCACGTGGCGGTGTCACCTGTCAGCCGGTTCGTTCGCTCGAGTTACGTCAGACTGACGAGCGGTTGCTGCTGCTGTTGGTGCTGGTCCTCGTAGCCATTGGGCACGACGCTGCCGGTGGTACCGGCCAAGCTTTCACCCGCATCGATGCACGTCTCGGCGTGAGCAGCCGCTGCCGCCATCTTCGCACCTTGACAGCTTCCGCCGGCGGTGACGTGGGCCCCGGCGATGTCGTTGCTGCTGCTGCTGTGATTGCTGTTGATGTTGTAATTAAGGTTGTTGCTGTTGTTGTTGTTCGCGGTGCCCGATGCGCCAGGCACGGTGAGGAGATGGTTTCGCTGGGCCGCCTGCGCCGCTGCCGTCGGCGGTGGGCTGGGATTTCGCGACGACACGCAGGATGCGGCCGTCGTGGTCGTGGTGGCGGTCGTCGTCGGCTCCGCAACCAGCAACCGGTGTTGCACCTTGGAACCGCCGGTCGTCAGCTGGGTCGTGTCGGAGTTGGTCCGCGTGCGGGACCGCTTCGGCATGACGCTGTTCTCGAGCTTCAGTTGGGCGTTCACTTCGGCCCGGGCCGCGCAGGTGCACGCCTTCAGGAAGCTCTTCTTGAAGTTCTCACTCAGATACGCGTACAGGATCGGGTTGATGGCGGAGTTGATGTACCCGAGGCACCCGACCAGCAGAAACAGGATCATGTCCAGGCGCGTGCCACACGTCTCGAAGTCGGACGTGATGAGGGCAACCTGGGAGATCCAGTAGGGTAGCCAGCAAAGAATGTACACCGTAATGACGGTCAGCACGAGCTTCGTCACCTTCCGGTGGGAGCGCCGTTTGCCGCGCGACTTGCCGCCCGTCGTTTTCGGGCCGACGTTGCGCAGCTTCCGTATCACCAGACAGTAGAACGTCATGATGAAGCAGAGCGGTATCACGAAACCCAGGATCAGCGAGTACACGGTGAACGTGTAGCCGGGCAGGTGGCCGTGCGCCTCGGGCCACAGGATCTGACAGGAGTATGTGTTCGGTTTCTGCTCGATCACGTCCGCGTAGATCATGATCGGGAGCATGATCAGGGCGGAAGCGAGCCATGCCAGGACCGACACGATGCGGGACACGAGCGGCGTCCGGTACTTGGGTGACGAGATATGGTGACAGATCGCGATGTACCGATCGGCGGACATGATGAACAGGAAGATGGAGGAAGTGAACTGCGTGATCGAAGTGCTCACCATATAAGCCTTGCACATAGCACCACCGAAAGTCCACCGTTGCATGTGCATAGTAGCGATCAGGAACGGGATCCCGATCAGGTAGCACTCATCGGCGATCGCCAGATTTAGAATGTACATATTTGTGACCGTTTGCATGTTGGAAAATCGGAGCACCACATAGATGACGAGCGTATTTCCCAGGACGCCCACCAGGCAGACGACCGCGTACAGGAACATAAACAGATAGTACGTGGTTGGCATATCGGTCGGCGGGCAGGTGATGTTGCCGACAAACGTTTCGTTCAGCTCCGGGTAGAGCCCGAACGAGGACAGGTTCGTCGGCTCGTCGGACAGCAGCTCGAATCCACCGCCACCCACCAGGAACAGTGACGTATCGTTTCGGTCCTCCATGCTGCGCACAGGACTGTTGGAGCGCCTTCACGGCCTTAAAGTTGACAACGGCTCGACGATATGTGGTTAATCTGGAAAGATATGAGAAAAAGGCACATCAGTTGCCGAACTAGGGATGAAGTAGCAACTAAAGTAACTGCTGCAGATTAGAGGCTAGAATTCTGTTTCCCACGCCGTGGAAAAGAATCCGGGATCGTACTTCTGCGGCACCATCCCTTCGAACGCTAATGACCAGGGATTCTGTCAGATAAAACCATTATTTGTCTATGCCCCATCCATCATTGTTGGATTACGGTACGGCGAGTGAGCCATAAGAAGTGGGCGAAAAAACTGGCCCTGAGACCCTGATGGTCTCCGACCAGACCGAGTCCAAGATCAACGCAAAAACCGTGTGCGATTCTATCATTAGCCAGGCATATACGCGCTGTAATCAAACACTTGAGCCAGCTTTACTATTGGCCGTATCCAAATTGGATTTCTCCATCTCGACCCGGTGTTGTCGGCTTCTTACTAAACACTTCAACCCACCGTACCGTCTAGTGCCGGTTCGTAACTTTTGGGAGTGTTCCGCGAACGAGGACTTACTGCCAAGCCGATCCAGTTAGCCGGTGGAATGATTACCGGCGTTGTAATACGCCCGACGGGACATGGCGGCGCACCGGCCGCTACCGGCCAAGGTGAAACAATCGAAATTAATTAGTTTCTTATTTTCTCTTTCCCGATACTAGCTCGCTCTCTCTCTCGACAGAGAGAGAGGGCCACGCGCGTGTGGAAGTCCCGGTGGGGCCTTCCGGTGAAAGCGACTCATGTAACGCGGCGGGACAGTGCAAATACATGGCGCACGCCCCGCCCGGGGTCGCTGGGGCTTCACGCCATTTTCACGCCCCATTATCCCACGTCCCACGCCCAGGAGGACTACTTCCGTTCCCGATTACCGGCGCGGCCAAGCGACCGTGTCCTTGTGTGGCGATCATGGTGAATGGTCCACTGTTTGACGAGTGCGCCATCCCGGACGTCAATAAATAAAGAGTGACAGAGTGACAGGTTGTTTGGACGATCAAATCCAATTCGGGACAGGACTTCAAATTTCGCTTCTGTTCGGCCCCTGGTCACAATGTAACCCGGCACCGGACCGGATATTGGAAGGAAGGAAAGCAATTGTGTTCGCATTCGCACCGTGGAACCTCTCTCCGGGGGAAGTGAATTCAATCTTCCAGTTTGCTTTGGTTTGGACTGTTGAAGTTGCATTTGTTCGACCGTGTGTTATTCGGCCACCGTCGAGCGAGCAGCCTTTGTCCGTAAAAATAGGCCATCCGGTGCGGTAAACAGTCCCATACAAACGGTGATAATAAACCTCCCAGCCCAGGACCACGACCGGAACCAAGATGGCGGCCCATGTTCCAACCGTGGAAGATAAACAATAGAGCGTGTGCCACCGAGATCGAGATACGCGGATGCATAACGCCCCATCATCGTCGGTGAGGTTTATAATTGATGAATGGGCAGGCTAAAAATAATGATGGCAAGTAACAATAACGGTGCCGATCGATCGATCAATCGGTGTAAACGGACGCGCAATTTAAAATTGATTACGGACGTTTGCCAAATGGCAGCCCGCACGACAATCAATCATAAATATGTGTAAATCATAGGTTAATGGGTGGGCACCCTGATGATTGGCCACCGTAACGATGATGGGGAGGGCGCGTTGTGAGCAAAACATAATGATCATTACACGCCACGTGGGCCACGCAAATGGAATGGAATCACACAACTATGTCACAATGATTGCAGGACGATAGCAGGCGCACTCATTTCGCACGGACAGTGAGGTGACAGTGTCCACTTTAAGGCCATCTTCCCGGGCCGGCACGCGAAACCAAACACTTGGCAAACACTCGCCCCATTCGCAGCCAGCGTATTACATGTGCCACGCCACGGTTGGCAACCGGAAACCCGGAACGGCCGCTCTCAATCGCCCAGCACCATATGCCCGGGAGATAGTATTTCTATTTGACTTCCATCCAGTCGGCCTTATTTTCCCCGGGGCGGCTTATCGCTCGCATCGACCGACGTCTCCGTCACCTCCGCCTACCTCATACGGTGCCGTCCCACCGGACCGGTATCGAATCGGAATCAACAAAGTCCGGACCAAACCGGAGGTTGTCGTGCTACCTACTACTGCCCGCCCGGTCGATCGGAAGTGAGAAAACTTGTTTGTTTGTGCGCCCTCTCTATCGCCACCGGCTTTTAGCGACTTCTAATTTTACTTCATTTCTACGGCCGCCCGACAATAGATAGGGCGCGCGCCAAAGTTGGGCCCATTTTATGCGGCCCCTATACTGCCACGCCTTCCCACGCCGTGCCGTGCGATTCCGCAGAAATCATCATAACTCAATAAATTGAATTCCAACACAGATCGCTTGATAGCAAATCGACTGTGTGCCGATCCGAATCCGGGTCTCCCGGCTTTCTTCCGGTGCCGGCGTCTTTTGGGTGGAGAATTTACAGAAAAATGCGTAATAAAACGAGATTGCCGGGGCCCAGTCTAGGCTCCGGGCTTCCGGTGCGGGCTTCCAGTGAAGTCGTCGGCGTCGTCCTCGTCGTCGTAGCTCTGAGACGACCAGCGATTTTTTTACTGTCACAGAGCCACCATCCCCGGTCACCGGCGGCGGGCAAGTAAAGTGGTTATTAAATATTTATGAGAAAAGCGGGCGGTTTGTTGTGAGAGAAAGAAACCCTGAAAGTTTAAAGCCCTTTTTCGCCGGACGGGCGGCGGCCGGCCAACACCGAAAAGCATTAGGCGCATTTATTGTGCTGCTGGGACACTCATTTTCAGCTCCGAAAGCTCGCTGTTCGGCTCGACTTCAAACAGACAGATAATTTATTTACTTATTCTCTACTCAAACACACACACAAACAAGCGTGTGTGTGTGTGTGTGTGTTACAGAGGATTGTGTGGCGGACATATCAGGTTCCGGCCAAACAACCAAAGCACACAGGAAAGGAATTTAATTTTTGCGTGATTGAATGCGCCGCCACCAACGCGCCGCATCACACACGTGGGTCAATAAGACGTGAAGTTGCCGTGTAAGGTAATGCTTTTAATTCTGTTGGAACTATATTGCTTCATTTATTGTTTTTTTTTATTATATCGTTCGACAGAATGGGACTTAAGGCAAAAAAGGTCCTCAGAGAAATATTGGTGACCAAGTCCTATGGTGGAACGCTAAGAACCTACTTTTACAGGCGCAGAAAGTAACTGATGTAATCAACGATCATAAAATGGCAAATAAAATATATAAAACATGAAGGCTGTTGCCAAAACGATGAACTCTAAGTCAAGCTTCACTACTTATGGACCACCCTGTTACACCGGTATTAATAATGGGCTAGAAAGAATGTGATTTATACTATCACGGCTTTCTGGTCCGGCTAACGCTAATGCGAAGGATTCCCGGACCACCTCGCACCAGGACGAGGCGAGGACACTATCACTCAGCGCCGAGCAGCGCCGACCGAAAATGGTGTCCTCGCCATTTCTTTTGTACAAACACGCAAACACACGCACGCACGCACACTGAGAGCGGGGCAAACAAGCAAATCAAACAAAAAGCCAACCAGACACACACACACACACGCAGACACGTGCACACACTCGGTATAATCCGCAATGTCCGGTCCAGGCGGTGAAGTAGGTCACGCGCGCAATCGATCCGTCCTGGTCCGTCCGCCGCCGTCGGGTGACCTACACACCACGCCGGAATGATTCCGCCAATTGGCTTCCGGTTCGTCCGGCCGGGGCGGCTGCACCGCACCGCACGTTTGTGCAACAGTCGCCAGATGTCACCTCCACACCGGGGGAGCGGGGAACGGGCCCGGTAGGGGAAGATTTATGACATTCCGAAACCTGTAAACCCGAGAAAATCCCGAACCCGCGGGCCAATATCTCTCTGTCTCTCTCTCGCTCGCTCGCTCGCTCGAACCCGAAAGCACCCAGCCAGTTATTCATAATTTGACCCCACCACCAACCGACGGCGAGTCCTTATCAAGATCGGATGGCCGTGGCGAGGCCACGGCCGCCCCAGACGCGCCACCAGACGCGAGGGTTTGTTTGGCGTAGCGCTTTAATTAAATTAAAATCGTAAAACCACCTGTTTCGGGGCGGGGCGAGGACCGGGAACACGCGGGTGCGGACTGAGCTGGGCTTATCTTTCGACACCGCCACGACCGCCATTTCCTCTCGCCCGGGGGCGACCACCTGGCGCCATGGTGCATTCTGAGGCGATGGGTTTGGGTGGCGGGCAAACAATCTCCACCAAACACTGGGCGGCCGAGAGCGGCTATCGGAATCAGTTAATTAAACGTTGTGTCCACGATGTAACCGGTTCCGGTTCCGGGCATCGCACCACCAGCAGCAGAGTGCGTGCGCGTTAATCATTTTTATGGTGTCGTAAAAATTCGGAAAAGTGTTACGATATGACCAGCCGGGCCGGACCGGACCGAAGATGAGATGGAGCGAGTGGTTTTCCACAAGTTCTTGGCGTTCTTGGCGCGAACCCGTTGGCGCTGTGGGCAGATTTTAGCATGTTGGCGGGGTTCCGGGGTTCGCAGATAATTACGCTTCAGCAAACGCCCCACTAACTGGTCCGGGCCTGGTGCTGGTGGCGGCGGTTAGCCACCAGCGCAGCGTAACGACCCTTTTCAGGCTGGAAATAGGCCACTATCTCAATTTATCGCACGCGTGCTGCCAACAGCAACACGTTCGCCCTATTGCGTGGGTTAATGAGTTACCAAGTTGGCGCATAAAAATTGCCATTCTTGGACATATCTTTGTCAAACCGAAAACTGACTGTAACGTAACGTGAACACTCGCTTTAATGGTTTATTTGTTTCTTTTTTAGAGAATAAAGAGAGTCTCATTTCGGATTCACCCAGGTCAGAGCATTTGTATTTGAACTTCATAGATCAGTAGCCTTTGATTCTGCTAAACCAAGTGTCATCGTTTGGTATTGCAGGAACCTTTGCTTTCCAGGAAAACACTTGCAACACTTCATTGGAAACTGTGAGATGGCAAAAGTTTTCCTCATCTCAAAAGGATTGTTTCTAGTCTAAGATTATAGACTGATAAATCGTTTAGCTACCACGAGCCCTAGATTGGTATATCCTCGTGAAAAGTGTTACCAAGAAAGTTTCACATTTTGCCTCACTACTTATGGACCGACCCTGCTTACTTCGTTCGCCGTCATGCACCGAGCAGCAGAGGATAAGTCGAGTATATTTTTCACCGAATGAATAATCGTAGCCCGTAATCCTTGACCTCCCGGCCGACCCGGACTTCCACCCCGGGAAGCTAATATAGTGGCGCACCCGCTGCTCGTTTTTCATTCTATTCATTTATCAGCCCGTCCGGCAACTAATTACACAGAGGCTCAAGGTATGGGCGACGGAACGCGGACGAGCGTTCTAACTCGAAAATTGACTCAGCAAGCAGCATACTCAAGGGTGATCGTTAGCAACCGAAAATTTCACCGTGGGCGTTCGTGTGTCGATACTGCCGATGTCGGGTCGGTTACTGCCCGGTTCAGGTGGCGATTTATTTCCGGAACCACCACTCCGGGTGACGAAAGATGTTGGGTGCGTGTGTTTTGTCTTGTCCTGTCTCCTCTATCGTCGTTACGCCGCTTGAGCTGTCAAATTTCGCGCCGACGATAGCCATCATCCGTTATTGTTCGGCTCCGTCACTGACGCTCATTGAAACGTAATGGCACTGTCGGTCCCCGGCCCCTGGCCCCTGTGTTGGCGTGGTGCAAATGGCGTAAAATCTATCCGCCACCAAACTGGCCACACGCAACACCCAACAGACGCGAAAGCCATCTCATTAGCATACAGAAAATAAACATTACAATAACCATCGGTGTGACGCCACGCTGTCAGCCGTTTTGACAACGCTGCCGGCTTCATTCGCCGCTTTTCGGTTCGGATCCGTGGCGCCCTTTTTCTTCGCTCTTTGGGGACCCGTTTTTTTTTGTTGTCCAAGTTCATTGAGCCCTCCCCGAGGTACCCCGTCGTGGGGTTGCGTGCGTGAGTGTCACACGCCCATCGCCAGAGGATCGCTGCCTTTTTTGGAGGTTATGGAGCCAAGTTGCGGAAGTGCCACGCAACAACGGGAGGGTGCCGCAGGTGCTCTTATGGTGCCCGTTTGCCACGGTTCACGGGCGGAGTCTATTTCAATTAGACTCGCAACTAGCGGAGGATCACTACAGCTGGCCGGGCCCGGGAAAGGACTGTCTGTTACAGGAAAGTTAAGCGTCTGCAAGTTACAGCTGATTCACCTCTGGCGATTCAACGAAACACCGGAATCAGAATTACTTCGCATCAGGAGCGGCAATCTGGAACGGAGTAAAAATTGTATTAATCCACCTTTCCAGGGCCCCCCGGGCCGTTGTTGGCAAACTTTGCGCTCACTACGGTAATATCCGCTTCTCTCTCTTTCAGCTCAATTACTTCCAACCAGCTTCACCCTAGAAGTAGTCGAGCCCGGGAGTCGGATATGTAAAAATATGCAAATGAAACACAAGAACAGCTCTGGAGTACAATCAATTTTATGGTTCCGGTACCGTTCCGGGCTGCAACTGTTGCACACGGCACGGAACTTTTCGTGCCGCTTCCTTATGGGTGCGCCGCGGTGTGTCTTGTAGTAATATTTGTGCGAGCCTTGCAACTCCTTTTTTTCCTTCTATTTTAGCGTTCCCTTTTTGCCGAGTAATAGCCTCGAGAGGCTTCATTGAATTGTTTTGCCTACCCAAGTTGATCCACTAATATTATTTCTACAAGTTAACGAGATTTGGTTTGCAAATTCAACTGTAGAAGGATGGAAATGAGCAACGGCCTGTTAGTAAGCGCACTTCAAAGACGTCCATGGAGATCGATCATCCTGAGCCTACACATCCAAGGCCACAGATTTCTTGTCACTACGTAGTAAATAGCAGAAGAGAACAGCGAAGATGAAAGTGTTTACTTAAAGATGAACTCAAAACAAATTCTACCTGCACGAGTCAACAAAAACTTGAGATAAACATTAACAGTTTTATGATCCTCGGGCCCCGGGGGGCATAATATTTGCCGATCGACGTAACCAAAACTCAAGAAACTACCTCCACGCGTGACGAACCCGATCTCGGGCAGCTCATTAATGGTGTGTCGGCGAGGCGACCCATGAGGCGATGAGTTAGCGAATGCGATAAAACTTAAAGCAGTTAAGGTAGCGCCGTACCCATAAACCGACCGCCGCAAAAGCAAACAAACACCGGGCCCGCGAATGAGGACGCCCCCGGTAACGAACAGCCGGGCCCCAGAACGCGGATTCCCAGCGGATTTCAATTATTCCATTCCATAAACAGTAACGGAACCACCACGAACCACGGCGCCGGTGTTGGCCGGTCGTACTACTAAATGCTACACCAGTCCTTTGGCTCTCGCGATACAAACCGCAGCATCGTGCTGAGATACAGCACCTCGCGGAAATGGCCGGAAAAATGCAAAGCTGCAGCAACCCGAAATGGGATCCACTTTTCAGTTGGACGCACGTAAATTTCTCCATATGCTGCACTTCACACGGAGAATCTTTTTGGTGCGCTGTTGGTGCCCCGGGTCCAGCGCATACGTATGCCCTCTTGCGAACCCCCTTTACGAGGAACCTGGTGAGGAACGGCAACGGTTGCACCTTCGCGGTGCTGCTGCTCATTACACCGCTCGGTCATACAATTTTTATTAGAATTTTTATTACTAGCCCTTTACAGTCAGCCCTTTACACAGGGCACCGCCAGTAGGTGTCCGTGTGGCCTTCGTGGGGATTGTTTAATTTTTCGTCCTGCGCCAGTTCGGCTCTTATGCAGTTGCGAGCTTTTTTAATGCTGATTTTCTGGATTTATGTTGTGGAAGTCAGCACACTTGCAAGATTTATGTAGTTGTTTGTAGCAAAATAAAGAAAAAAACAAGCTTTGAGGTTCTGAGCCGTTGGTGCCGTGGCAAGATTTATTTGAAACATAAAACAGAGATAAAGATGGTTAGATTTATTACACTCGATTCATCAGTTGGCGAATAAATCAAACCCAAAGCCCGGCCCGGCGGACGCGTGCCGCTGCTCACCTGCCTCGACCCGATTCTAATGTCCTTGTCTCACGTCCGTCGTGGGACGCGCGAGAAATTGGTTTATGGGCCCCCCCATTGTCATTCGCCTTCGGTACTTGGCCGCTGCAAAGTTTCCAACAAGACGAGACGCTCTTAGGGTGTCTTAGGCAACCGTTAGGGAGTCATTGTGACCCCCCGTGGTCTTTGCGGAACTTGTTGAAAGTTCCATTACGCCCTCGCGATGGGTCGGCCCACGTTTTCGTTAGCAACAAACCACAACAAAACAAAAACCGAAACGACGACAAAGACAAAGTACTGCTCCATCGAGATCTTTGAGTGAGCCCTTCGGAAAGCCTAAACAAGCCGACGGGCCGAAGCCGGGCGCCTATGTTTTACATCTCGACAAACGACCGGCGCTTAAAGTGCTTGGCACTACGTGCAACCCGGGCCCGGTTCGGTTCCTCGGAAGTGTAGGCCCTTATGCCGTTCTGGACTGAGAGCACATTGAGGCTTGCCCCGGGGAAGAATGTCTCCGGGGCCGCTGCACAAAAGCCAGCTCCGCGGGAGGGGACTCTAGAGTTCTTCCGGGAGGGAGTCGTCACAGTTTGCCGAGCTTCCACAGCACGGCGATACGGCGGCCTATTGAATGTAACGGCCCTTCGGCAACGCAACAACAACCGGCAACCGGCAACCGGCACCCGGAACACATTGAACTCGAGCCGCATCGAGCATGTTCGTGTGCGCCAGCGTGCAAACATCGTTTAATAAGAGAACGAAACAATATGCTCCGGCTAAATCCATGAGAGCACACGCAGGAAGCACGCTCCGTCAATAAGGTTGGTGTCGCCAATTTTACACAAGCATTTGTTTAATAAAAAGCGAAAGAGTATGTGGCAGGAAACGGAAGCTTTCGAACATTCGATTTCAATTTACACGAGTTTGAACATGATCGACATGAATAAAATATAAAATCGTTGAAATGTTTAACCAGTTCATAGTGTTGCCGATAATTTATTGTTTTATTTATTTACTTTACAGCCCTACCTTACACACATTTTTGAGACCGTATGCACTCACGGCGATTGGTCAATCGAGCTTCATTTCAAAGATTACATTCAGCAGCTTCTTTGCTTGACCTCCTTTTGAACCAAAAATTAGAATAAATTAAAACGAACTGCTCTTTCGTAGTACAACCGTTGCTCTCGCCCAATGTTTATGTGCCCGTTGCACAATCAGACCCCAACTGTTTAGAATGAACCGCACAACCGCCGTCTCTTCTAGTGTCTCTCTTCTAGTCTTACTCTATCTCCGTCGGCCACCGGCCAATTACCAAATGAACCAAACAAACCATAAAGCAGCTTCGATTTGGGCCATAAAATTGGAGCATCGTCGGGCCACGAACCATCGTCCGCCCGTTTTCGTTCCACCCGTCCCGATGACGATGACCGCCATAAAATTCGCCAGTTTTACTGGATTTTAAAGAATCAAATCAGCACCCCCGGACAGCACCCCACGATCACGCCCAGCACGCCAAATGAGTCCTCATTTGTGCACCCAGCAGCTTCCCAAAAAGCGTAGCACTCACAGCATAGCACTCGGAAGTGACCCAAAAACGCGGGCGAGGCGCGGTAGTGCCGGAACTGAACCATCGGAACATCCCGGGAGCTGCCAGCTGCACGCAACAAACTTTAAATTTACCATATGCTGCTACGGGCGAGTCGGCGAGCTGCTTAACTTTTGCTCCCTAAAACAGGGCGCAGATAGCGCACGCGAGTAGCCGGAAGTGTTGCGAAAAACGTGCTAAAAGCTTTCGTCACTCACAGGGAACCATCGTGAGAGGATTGGACGCGGCTGAACTCTGGCGGTGATGCAGCTGCAGTGCACAATCCCCAAGACACGCGCTGCACCGGAAGAGCCCCGTGGTTACGCGGATGGCATTCGCAAAATGGCGACCAACGGTGCGCCGCGGATGTCTGGACCGGAGCGACGCAAAGTGTCATCGCCGTTACTGGTGTGCACCGCTGCCACCGGTCCCTGCGAGGAAACGGGTCCGGAGGTCACATATATGGCACTAAAACGCTATCCCTGCGCACACGTACACGTAGACGTGCGGCCGCGAGCGGCACAGGCTTCCCTGTGCCCGGAGCTCGGTGTTTTCCGCCCCAAAAACTATCTCCCAACGAGCGACGGAACCGAGACACAAGAAAATTGGGTCACGCTATGTTTACATTGGTGCAGCTACGGAAACAATTTTACGATTATTGCTCCCCGCTGCTGCTGCTGCTGCTGCTGCTGCCACGCCAAGATGGACCACGACGACGACGGAGACGACGACGCAATCGCAAGGAAATCCATGGATGCTGCACAATTTCAAGTGCACGTCCACTCCGGGTCCGGGTCCGGGCATCGTCTTGGAACACATTAGCCCAGCAACTGCCCCGGTGCCAGTGCCAGTCGCCGGGATGGCAGAGGAATTTGAATTCAAGCGAAGAATGTTCCGCTCTCACGTGACACACACAGGTGTAAAGGGACACACGGTGTGGTCACGTCATCGTAGCCGTCCCACCGTAGTCAGTTTGCAGGAATTTAACACTACGCGCGTGCGAACGCGTCTTTAAGACACCGGAGCCGGAGTGGAGCTCGCATTTCAAGGCTGGCTGAAAAATGCTTTCATAATTAAAATAAAGCTCGACGGCACAAAAGAAGCCAAGGCGGTGCCCGGTGAAAAACTGGCAAACGGCGCACAGAAACGTGAACAATGCGCCAGCCACAGGAGTAAGCTGACACTGGGGCGCAAATGGAGGCGCCTCGTCAGTCACGCCAAGACGCAATGGAGGCGTCTGGTGGTTGATGCTGGCAGAACTTATTCGCGCAGATAATTTTGTTTTACCGAAAACTCACGGCTGCTGCCGCTGGCTGGTGTCGCTGATACGGATGGACGCGTTAGTAAGTAGATTTACAACTTCCGCCTTTCGATGGGAACCGGTTAGCGCTTGTTTCCGGTTAAACACGGAAGTTTCTTTGCTTTCAAACTTTGGATGCTGGCACTAAGTTACCGATTAAACGTTAGCTCTAGTAATGGGCGCTGCATTTAAAAACTTTAAGTTTCAAGGAAGACCACTCACTAGAAAGGGAAGTTTCATCATTCAAAGGTCTGAAGGACGATCGTCAGTCTTCAGTGATTGAAAAATATTGGGTACTCCTATTAAAAGCCAAAAAGCCCACCCAATTGTCCCACTTAATTCGATTACAGCTTCAGCTTCAGCTTCAGTGATAAGAATGTCTGATCTTCGTTTTTGCACAATCGATCACTTGATCGTTTATTATTAAGCGATGTTTGTTGACGTATAAGAGACTTTGCCCGTGGTTCGTATTTTCAAGCGACCTCCGTTTCTTCGTTTCAATAATCGAGAATCGTTGTTTTTGCTGAGGCCAGCTTCATCATACCGCCTGATTCGTCAAATCGCCAGCGTGGTCACGATCACGATCCGTTCGACGCACCGCTGCTACGATGTAAGAACATTAAACTGGCGCAGAAATTTAACAAATGCAAATTCAATATGGCCACCACAAGATCAATTATGGAGCAAAGGTAAACATGGTTGCCCTTGTAAACCGCTAACAGATATTTCCATCACCTAATTAGCATACCTTTCACGGACCTTAACTCCCTCCCAGGTGGGGGGCGTGTGTTCAATCAACTCGACATAATTCACCACAACTTAACACACACACACACGGCCGCAGACGGCCGGGCCACACAAGCACACTCGTGCGCTGAGCCCCGTTTTCTTATCTTTCACCTGATTCGCCCGTGACGGATTCGATCACTCCGGATGGCTCACCGATTTTGCCACACCCGGTTCCGGTGGCCCATAATTTTCCGAAAGACGAATACCACTGCGCCGCTCACACACACACGCAGACACACAGTGGCAACCTGCACAGCACACCTGTGGATGAGGAGTTCAGGCACGAAACGCACCGGGATTCCGGCCCGATTTATGGCTTCCTAATGGCGGTGACATCCGGTCGGTCGGCTTTGTGGCATTTGCTGTGCTGTGTGTGGACCGGCTGTTCCCCGGGAACGGCGTGCCACAGTGGCATTCTTTTGTCGATTCAAATTCGAAACTGTTTCACTGCGTGTCTCGGCACGCCAAAGCCACGGGAAGGAATGTTTACGACCGGTAGCTGAATTCCTGTTCTCGATTGGTTTCACCATGGCAACCGTGACGGGGCGATGACGATTTCCAACTTATCAGTCGCTTTTGCATCGCATCCTTTGCTGCTCACCCATCCTGGTCACAGCATCTGCATCGCAGTAACAACACGGTTGACGCTGCTACACTCTAGTCTTTAATTTTGATTAAATTTCTTTTCTGGATGGAACCGGAAGCCAATGCGTGTACTCATGTCGAGCTCCGAGCCGAGCCGTCAGATCGAACCGAACACGACACCCACAACAGAGACCCGGGACACAGTTGGTCGAAAGCAAAGCAAAATATGCTGCCGGTATTGTGTCGTATCGTTAAAAACTCATAAATCCTGCCATTGTGCACCGCAGACACAAACGTCGCACGGCGCGGCCATTAAAACGTGTACTTCGTGGCGTGGCGGTGGCGCGTACATGTGTGGACGTTATTATTATTTTTCGGTTTTCACTGTACGCCCGTTTGGGGGGTGGCGCAAGGAGAATGCTTAATTTTCACTCCCCTGGACGGTACACCACGCCGTGCTGGTTGGTTTATTTTTATTCCCACAGTTCCGGTGCATTGGCACCGACACCCGGCGATGCCGGTCTTGTTGCAAGCGGTCTCTTACACACACACTCTCCCTTTCGCTGGCTCGCTCGTGCACGCGGTGCCGCGCAACTAATTAGTTGTTTCACTTTTCACCTCCAGCAAATTTATGTGCTCAAAAATAAAAACGAAAACTATTCCCGCGCGTAAGATCCCGGTGGCGGCGTGTGTCCTCGGGGTCGGCCGTTAACTACTGCAGCTAGTGAAAACAGCTGACACAACGGTGAAATGGGGCCACAGATATACGCACACGCCGGACGGATGGCGGGACAGTTAACACTTCCACGCGGCGGTCGCCGGCAAACCGACGGAAGTCAGAGCGTAGCCACACTGGTGCGCCCCCATCGGAAAGCGGGTTTTCCTCGTAAATTTCAATCGTTAACCAACCCACGCGACACACGACCACCAAACGAGGCGTTTATGGTCCGTTTTTGCACTTTTATTCCGTCTAATTACCGACTCCGAATGCAGTGCGTGCCGAGCCCGCCGTCACTATGGTCGCCGGCCGAAGGCGTGCATGTGCAGTCCGTGGGCCTTCCGGTCTCGTTAGCGGTAAAGATGCAACTGACCGTTGCCAGCGTTATGTCACGCGGGTATAGTAAACAACACTCATTTTCCGCGATCGGCGCACCGACCGCCGAAGAAACCGACGACGGGACGCCGGGTTCGGTCGGATCCAATTTCGAAAATTCACCCCGACTGGCCAACACTCAGCCGAAGTTCGGGAACTCTCGACGTTGAACTCATTTCACTCATTTTCTTTACGCAGTGCCAAAACCGCGTCAGTTGCAGTTCATTCGAAATGAATCCTCGACGCACGGTCACGGTCACCGAGATTGGGCGGGAAACGCGATCAGAATCGGAATCTTTTTATCTCAATTCAAATGGACACCAAACAAACGCGATCAAAATAGAGCGTATTTATTGAACCGTTGGTTAAAATTCACAAAACTTATTACTAAATAAAAATGGCCTGAACTGAATTGTTAGCATCAAAACTGTGGAAAATAGCTTCAACTTGCTATTAACTAGTCCGAATCATATTCGTTGGACGAAGAGCTACCGTTCGATAGCCGACGTCTCTTATGGTACAGTGTGGAATCGCCTTTGCCTCGATTTTGGGCGACTCTCTTCGAAAGTTCGCCGCCACAGGCTGTGACGGTCGTTACGTTCCGTACGTCGTCCAGCCATTCGAGGACCGGTCTTGGGTAAAACATTTGTCTTTTTAAGAACATTTCACAAGTCTCTGGCTCACGGCCGAACAGCGGTAGTTGAAGGGTAGTTTTATACTCGTCCAGTGCAATGCGCTGTCGCGTATAAGCGCGCTGTATGCCCGTGTACAACTTTTCAATCGATGGCGACACGGATGTAGCCATCAGATGACGCTTGGACATAATTAAACCGTTCGAGAAAACGGCCTGAAAGTCGAGCAGCTGGTCGTAACATTTGGAGAATTCGAAATTCTGGGCCACAACCAGCCCATTTCGTGCGTGAACGGTGATGACGTGCTCGTAAAGTACCTTCAACTCACGGAACACAATCCGGCAGTGGGGACACACGAACGAAAACAGATGCTGTGCCATGTGCTCACCAAGCGATGTTTCGCTGGCGGAGTGCACATGACACAGGTGGCACATGAACCGAGCGATGTCTACCTTCTTCGGTGCATCCGGCAGGGCACCGAACGCCAAAGCCCAGCTAAGAAACTCGTCATTGAGCGGATAGTCAGGGTTGAAATCAGTATTACAGGCGGCGTGCTGCTGAGTGAAATGCTCCGAAAACTCCCTCTCATCGCCGGACCCATTGAGATAGGTACACAGGCCACACTTGAACGAGTTCCAGTAGTCAATGCACATCAACGGTTTGTTGACATGTTTGGCCCTTACGTGCTCCGCGAGCTCGCTGTACGGGCCCACTTCCGAGCAGTAGAAGCAGCGCAGCAGCGTTACCAAACGGAAAGCGCGTGGGGTTTCTTTTTCCGCTAAAAATTTCCACAACAATGGCCCACTTTTAGGTGCTCCGTCCACGAACGCGCGGCACTTGTGGGCTTTTATGGTCTCAAACGTGGCGACGTTTAGGTTGCAGTGGTAGCAGCAGAACCGGGTGCAATCACTCCACTGGTGACTGACGTCTTTCTTCAAGGCAACTCTTCGGGATATCCTACGATTTACTGATGAGCTCGGGGATGGCGCTAAGGCAACGGTGTCTCCCGATCCCTGGTGCAACATTGATTCGTGCTCTATGCCACTGTCGGCCGTGCCAACGCTCACTTCATCAGGAGCAACGTTTTGCCTCTCGGAATCGCCTAACGATGGCGCTGGTTTAGGTTCTGTCTCCGGCAGTTCTGGTTGCAGGCTTTTGGGGTCCTTCAATTCAGATGAAGATGATAAAGCTTTGCCGTTGTCAGCGTCAGGTGATTGGAATGAGGCAATCTTTTTTTGCCTCTCGGAATCGCCTAACGATGGCGCTGGTTTAGGTTCTGCTTCCAACAGTTCGGATTGCAGACTTTTGGGGTTCTTCACTTTTGATGAAGATGATAAAGCTTTGCCGCTGTCAGCGTCGGGTGATTGGAACGAGGAAATCTTGGTAACTGAATAGCCACTCAATGAAAGCAATACTGCGAGGGGAACATCATCTTGCGGCTCATCGTGCGATCCTTTCGCGTTAACCTTCCATTCGTTTTCTCCAGTAGCTGCAGTGCATTTCTCAGCGTCTTTCTTAGTGCATGGCGCAGCCGGTTCAGTGTGATTCTTCGTTTTTAAATCGTTGACACTGGTTACGATTGTTGCCGGTTGTCCATCTGACCGTGGCTCTTTTACCGGATCGGTCATCAGCACCACTTCTGGTTGCAGACTACTGGGCTTCTTCACTTTTGATGAAGATAGTAAAGCTTTACCCTTATCAGCATAGGTATCGTTAGGTGATTGATATGAGGGAATCTTGGTAACTGAATAGCCACTCGATGAAAGCAATTCTGCCAAGGGAACACCATCTTGTGGCTCACCCTGGGGTCCTTTCGCGTTGACCGTCCGTTCGTTGCATTTCTCAGCGTCTTTCTTAGCGCATGGCGGAGCCGATTCCGGATGGTCCTTCGTTTTTAAATCTTTGATACTGGTTTCAGTTGTCGGCAGCGGTCCATGTGAGCGTGGCTGACTTACCAGATTCTTTACATGGCAGTCGACCGTCATCTTCAGCCTTTGCTGCTTCGACGCATCGTCCTTTACGATCGCCACCGGTTCCGAACGGCTTCCGCCGCCAACGGTCTCTACCGGCTTATACATTTCCATCAGCAACAGTTTCTCGCCCGGATGCTCCTGTTGAAAATGGCTTACGAAGAACTTATCGTCGAAGTAGCTTTTTTCACACAAAGTACACATGTAACGTTCGCCCGGCAGTAGATGCGTCTGATAAAAGTGATCCATCATGGCCTGCCGGTACGGACTGCGCTCCCCGCACATGTTACAGGACCACGTTGTGCTTGATTCGCGTACAACGACCACCGTCCCAGCATGGACCGTTTCCAGATGTTTCGCGACTTCTGCTCGCCGGTAGTGCACGAAGGAACAGCGGGAACAACGGTACAGGCGTTCGCCATGATAGAAAAGATGTTCGAAAATTTGCTCAAAGTTTCTGGAACGGTCGAGCACCTTGCCGCAATGCGCGCAGGGGTAGACAAGATCGTTACTGTCCTCGCACCGCAGAATGTGCTTGGACAACTGAAGCTTACTGGTGCAACCTCGATACTGGCAATACCCACACGAATAAAGGTCCCCACAGTTCGGCTTCTCGATAACGTTTTGTGGCACGTCGGGCTTCGTCCGCCCGACAACGATGTTGTCGCCCAGCGGTGGCACAGTCATCGGTTGGGTGCCACCTTGTTTTGCGATGATTTGTAAAATCCTTTCCCGCTTCTCGGTCTGGCTCATACCAGACGGTAATGCCAGAAAAATGGTCGCTTCATCCCACACCTTCCGGGGATGCGTAAAGGATATTTCAATGGAGTTCACTTTGTGCTCCGTTTCCATGTGCTCCACAACGTTGCACACGTTACAGGACCGGTAGCAGCACAAGAAACACATCCATACACTCTCCTGCAGATGAGAGCAGTACGTGACGGGGTTTTTCATCGACTCACCGCATCCGCCGCACTTAATAATTGGCTTCGGCCGCGTACTGCGTAAAGGCATTCTGTAGCACAACTGAATATGATCTTTCAAGGCATCCAACGAACGAAATCGACGTCGGCAATCCTTAACTCCGCACGGATACGAAAAGTTCACTCGCGCATGTACTTCTACTGCTTCGGCAAAACGATCGATCAGATCCTCGAACCCATGTAGTAGAAACTTTACGAAACGATTATTTAACACGCTGAGCACGCCGTGCGCCGGCTTTGGTGAGTTGTTGCGCTGCGCAGCTAAGTCACCGTCGTTCGTTGCTAATCCGTCGCTGGCTATCGCATAACGCGATTTGATACTCGGGACCCCGGTAGAAGTAGTTGGAGCTGAATGTTGTGTAGACTGCGTCGCAACGGAGTGAAGTGTCGGCATGGTTGGGTTCCTTTTGTTCCCGTCTTGTTGCACAGAGGGTAGGACATTTTTCGAGAAGGTTTGACTACTTGAGCAGTTTGGTGCCGCGCTCGATTTGACTACAGGTCTGTGCGGGCTGGCTGAAGAGGTGTTCGTGTTAAGCACTCCGTCCAAGCAAAAATCGGTAGCATTAGATTTTTGTGGGTATTTCGCCGAAGACGAAGACAGTGCTGAATACTGAGCGTCTGTCTTTTTCGCCGAGTTGCTCAAGGGTTCGCAATCTTTGGCTATAATTCCATTTGAACACAGCTTCACTCCTCCCTGGACTTTGGAAATTCGAAACCAGTTCGTTCCGCTAGGTGATGTGGTGGAGGCTTTCGGGCTTTTCCGCACCTCCTGCATAGGACCCGGTGAAAGTACTTCTTTTCCATCAGTGATTACTTCATTTGTTACTGGATTATTCGTCACTTCGCCGCCCATGTACTCTAATAGGTCGACGTCCGGTGTCCGAAGCCTGTCAGCAGTTGTTTTGGGATTCTAGTAGATCATGCAGTGAGTAAAAAAAATTAACATTTTATTACAAAGACGATGAGGGACATCTGAAGCATAAGACGATGAGGAAACAATCATACCGTTTGAGCAGCTCTATGTCTATGAATGCAGTACATCGGGGACGATGAATGGTTATCGCATAGATGACGATTCATCAGTTCGCTATCGTCACAAGCAAATGAGCAATAAATGCACTCGAACAAACCGATTTGGTGGGACAGCAAATGATTTGTAAACTGCTTCAGATCTCGGTTGCCGTAGTTATCATATTTACGTATCTCCTGCAAACACCCTTGGCAACGGATTGTTTGTCCGACATGTGCGGCATATATATGGTTGAAGAAGTCTTGGAACAGATCAAATCCTTTATAACATACTGTAAAACAATGGCGTAAAAGTAACTGGTTATTGGTATTGGTTGGTCTTTCTCGTTAAGGCATTAGGGTCTATGCTCTTACCTGTGCACACAAGTTCTTTGTATCGGTTTCTCAAACAAGCCCGAACTTCGGCCATCAGCTTCGGTGGCGTTGATCTAGAGGTGTTAGATTTGAGCTGTATGAGTTCCATCGTTGCTAGATGGTCGTGGTGATAGCGATGATGCAGGACTATATTATAGGCATCATAGGCCCGGAAGAAGCAAAATTTGCATTGGTAGTTGCACATCGCGTGCTCCGACTCGATGTGCTTGACCACGGCGCCTGAGAAACACGTCTTGTTACAATACGGACACAGATGATCTTCAACAAACGATTCAAACAAAGCAGATTGTCGTATGTGCTCTTTCATACATTCTCTATCATTAGTGGCAAAGCTACAGAAAGTATCCATGCATTTGTACAACATTAATAAACACTTCAGGTCAAGCATCTGGCTGCAGACTTCTTTGGTCTTGCGAAGCGGTTCGCTTGTCCATGGTTTTAACACGTTGGTCAGAAAAGCCAACGATGCAAACTCGTCGGAGGATTCTACTCGTGAAGCTAAGGGTTTTGTCGGAATATTCCGTTCTGCAGTAGTAGGCGGTGCACTTAGATTCGTGCTCATAGTAATGCATAGGAAAGATAGTTTACTGAATTAATTTTGAAAGATACTGGAAAGATGCTGAAATATTTACGAAAAATTTGGAAAGAAAGATTAACCTTTAAGAAAACCTTGAAAATAAAAATTAAAAATATTTCTAATGCCTTCCACGTCTTTTTCAGTTTTGCTTCTTCCGTATACATGTTTTATTGAATGTAAAAAAATTAATAAAAAAAAATGTAATAAAGTCGCTCCATGTCGATCAGTGTTTATCAGCTATATTATTTGGAAGATTCTTTTCTGGCGTTCCCGCAGGAACACGAGAGCAAGTTGCTGATACAATTGCACGGTTACGTCATCAGAACACAGCATTCAACAAGTTTAGACCATCTGACAATCTAATTGAGCCAATCAGCTTGCAGATTTTTCGAGCGTTGTTATATAGCGCATATACTTTCCTGTTCTAATAGCCTCTCTATTTTCTCTCACACATAACCTCAAAATTATAAATCTAACATAATCTCAATAAAGTAGTTGGCAAAATGTGCTTTAGTCAGAGTGGAAGGAAAACTTGTTTTGTTGTTATTTTTTGTTGAACTTGTTTTTTCATCGACTACCTTTGACTGTTACTTGCGAGCAATTTGCAAGAAGAATGCAGTCGGTAACGCGCGTCGTTGTCAAGCAAGTGACCATGGGTCCGAATCCCGAAACCGGCGTGACGAGGCCAATAACAAAAAACTCAACGTTACAGAAAGAAACCGACATTAACATTGTCTTTGACCTGCGCCAAGTCCGCTCGGCGGTTGTAGTCGAATAAGAAGAAGAAGACAGAACAGCGGACGAAGTCGTCCGATAGCGTCCTGGCCGACAGGGCCGAGATATTCAGTCATTGACTATCGACTGATGTACAGGCATTAATCCCGGTCCACACGTTACGACTTTTGGCTACCCGAGTTTTCTTGGCTAGCTCAGCTACAGCGAGTGATGTTCTAGTAGTTAAAGTCATTAAAAGTATTGAGATCATCGAACAAATGTGCGATTTCTGTTTATTTTCAATGTACACAAACTACAATAGTACGAAAAAGGTAAACGCTACTCACTTCTACCAAAAAAACAAAGCCAACTAACATATTCCTAGTGTACAACGGTGTAGAAATGCAGAACTACAGTGTCAGATTCAAGCTACGTTCGCCGAACAATTCTACCGGCCGAATCGCCAACGTACCTGTAATGATGCGCGTTGCAACGAATATAGAATCCTGATTCAATGATCCTAAACTTTAAGATTGGTGCGATGGTTTGTTGAGGAATTTTATCACAAAAATGCCTTAATAAGGCTCGTACAACCGAACACTTCTGTTTACTCTTACCAAATGAAACGAAATGTCAGTTTTCCATTTTTACCCTCTGGCTGCGTACGTTATGCCATCGGTTTGACGTTGTCACCGCCATTTTTATTTTTTTGATTGTGCCGTTAATTAGAGGTCACTACAACAAATTTACTGAAAAATAATATGTTTATACATTCGTCTGCATCCTCAAAACCCCTCCCTTTCGTTTACATTCATCGTTTTTCTTTGTATTCAATGGTTTGAAAGTTGTTTTACCATATTGTTCTGAGTGAGCATATGGGTTTGTAAGAGTCATTTATCATGTGGTTTTGTGCACCAATAACGTAGATAATGGTTATGGATAGTTGTCGTAAAATTGTAAGTAAACAGTTAAAGTCCTACATACGATGCAATTAATGGAAAAAGCAAGAAAAAATTGGCTCATCCGTAGATTATCTGTCTGCGCTGCAACGATTAATCGGTTTCTATGCGACAGGGGTCAGTTCTAACCATGGCAGAGCATCTACTTAACTGCAAAACTTTAAGTTGGTGCTTAATACGGCTCTGATCGTTCTAATCATAATAAATAAAAACGCGTTTCTGTCATCAATCATCGTGGCTGATTAGATGTCTTGTTGACATTTGATTTTGTTTACTTGTCTTCTTTTAGGCTTAGAGACTTCTTCTTATCCGGAAATTACAATTGGCCTGTAAGAGAAACAATGTAAACTTATGTTGCTTACGGTAATGATGTGTTTTTGTGTGCCCCTCGCTCCCTGACATGCTGGTCGCGGGTATCTAACCAAGACCAGGCGCGTGGCAACCAACAAACTCCCTTCAACCGGTGGTCGAGGAACGGACAGGGCCGCATGTAAAAGAAAGGTTTAAACATTATTATTTGATGATCGACTGTTTTGAATTGGAAATTTATCTCTATTCGCATTCTACATGTTTCACCTAACAGAATCAAAATATGAACGAAGCTTCGTGTTCAACATATATCAAATAATAACAACAACAGCGACAACAACTATTCACAGTAGCGTAGACTACAGATGAAGAAAATTCAGCAGTATTTAATGCCTAGAAAAGGTCTGAATGTTTATCTACCGAAAAGAACACCTGTATTGAAACACTTTTGCAATGGGATCATTTCTGCTACCCTCTGCAATTGATCAAAGGTGATCGCCACATTGATTGATCAACTTATACTCGAAAATCAGTAAAAGCATTACTTTCAGACTTTCTTTCATGATTACACGTATGTTTACTTACTTTTTAACCGCCAAAACACACACCGAGTGGTTCTGGCTTGTAAAAAAGACTCCGATAAACATATATCATCTATATATATAAAAATGGTTGTTTGTCTGTCTGTCTGTACCGCATTTTCTCCAAAACTACTGAACCAATCCGCGTGAAATTTTGCACAGCGTAGTTTTGTGACTCCGGATTGTGAATAGGAAAGTTTGACCCTCCCACACTCCCGGGGAGGGGGGGGCTCGCATACAAACGTAAGGTAACGTAACGTCCCATACAAACGTTTTCGAGCAAATCGAACCAAATTCGGCAGATGGGTGTTTTGCGGAAGGGGAAATGTTCTGAAGAATGTTTGAAACCCCTCCCCTCTTTACAAGGAGGGGCTCCCATGCAAAATCTGGGTTAATGTCAGCAAAGCTCTGATAATTTTCAAGCAATTTGAGCCAAACTCAGGTGGTGCGAGTTTTGACATGTATCCAACAGGAAGCCGATCGGATACGTCACCGGGAAACGGATAAGTAACGTAAGGTGGGAAGGGAAACTGAACGAATACGTCACCGGGAAGCTCGATCGTCTGAAAAGTAGGAGTAACGGGAAGCGAAAAGGGAAGCTGATCGGATACGTTACCAAGAAGTCATCTGAAACGCCTCCCAATCGAGAAATAAGGATGAAATGAGGCACAGCGACGCGCGCCGGGAACTGCTAGTATATAAATAAATTTATGGTTTTTCGCAAATCTTTTTCATGTTCAACAATTCAACTATTTCTTATATCTTAAACCCAGAATGGATTGCAACAACACCAAATGTTAAGTTCTCGTACTGAACACATTTGAAGCCAGCGTTTTGTATCATTGCTTTGAAGTCATCCTGAAGTGGAAACTTTCGTATGCTTTCGACCAAGTACTGGTACGGGTGCCACTGGTTCGCTAGTATTTGGCCCATTGGTGGAATAACTTGAAATGAATATTGGTCATACACCCTGCAATGTGAAATGTCAAAGAACGATTACAAACAGCCAGAGACTCTACAAGTTTGTAGTTACTGTACCATTTCAGTGCTTCATTATTGACGTGGCTAAATTCTAAACACATAAACCGGCCTCCCGGCTTTAAAATACGGTAAGCTTCCGCAAGAACCTGGAATGTAATATTCATTACATTTTATTCAATACATACAAAACTCAAAGAACGTTATACATACCCTATCAATGTGGGTACAATTCCTGATTCCGAAAGCAATCGTATAAGCTGTAAAAGACTCATCGGCGAATGGTAGTTGTTCAGCATCAGCGCAAACCCACTCGATCGTGTCGATAGTAGTCTGAAGGTTTAATCTGTCAATCGTAGAGAAAAGCGATATTAAACATCGGATCGATGTGAAACCTCATCTTAGGTTTTTCGCTATTACCTTTCCCATCGTTTCTGGCCTACGTCTAGCATGTTCTGATTGATATCGCAAACCGTAACATGACTAGGCGTACGATTCTCGGCCGGCAGCCTTTGCAAATACTTCATGTATCGGAACGAGATGTCGCCGGTACCGCCGGCCATATCCAGCAAGCGGTTTCCGTTGCCAACCGGTGCAAGGCGCTCCATGAAAATATCCTTCCAAACGCGATGGATTCCCATGGACATTGCATCGTTCATGAGATCGTACGAAGCCGCAACCTCTTCGAACACCTTGTGTACTTTCTTCCATTTCTCGCTCTCTTTGACCGTCTCGAACCCAAAATGGGTGTCCGTTTCCGTTGATGCGGTGTCTGCGTTGGCATATTCGCTGGAGCTTGTTGATAATCGAACTAAAGGAATTAAATTATGTTTTTTGCTTAGCTGTCTTACACTACGTAACAACCACATTGCGCCGTGTTTTTGTTTGGACTACTTGTCAGAGGATAATTTGACACCGGCGATGGCTGCGTCTACTCGTTATTAAGCTGCGTACTTTATCATGTTTCATGGAGACACTTTTTTAATAAGAACATTAAATTGTTTACCATTACTGACTAATGACCAGTATTTTATGAATAATCAAGGTTGAATTTGCAATCAGCACGCACTAGAATATCGTTTGTTGCATTTTATTTGACGAGATCGGATATTTGTGTACCAGACCGGGCAGATACTTTGTAGGAGCCGCAGTCTGTATCTGTAGTAATATAAAACAGTAAAATGAACTAAAGACCGTACTCTTCAGTTGCATGCTATTCGGAACACTTTCATACCTATCAAAAGGGTACATTGACTAACCCAAACTTACCTATTACACCTGCGAAAACAATTGACTTGGGATCGAGTTTTACCACCTTCATGCTTGTCACTACTGTCGCACGCCTCTGACAACTGCCTAGGATACTATTTTAGTGCAACATTGCACGGTACCCTAGAATCCAAGTGTTTTGAACTTTGATGCCTCTCGGAGCCTCGAGCGTGTGCGCAGAAGAGTAACGCGCAACCAAAACACAAAGCTTACCACACACCCAAAACCGGAACTTCCAGGACAACAGAGTTCGCGCCCGATGTTGGACGACCTCTGAACACGCCTGAAGCGAGTCCCAAAGCTTCGGCTGCCGAGCTCCCTCTTCGGGCGTTCGTCCTTCCGCCGCCACAGGCAAAAGTTTCCAACCACTTCCAGCACGAGATTTCCGTTTCTACGCGGAGACGGAACCAGAACTCGGGAAACGCACGCGTGCGAGAGAGAGAGAGAGAGCAGGCCAACCCCATCGGAGGCCGATAGCCGATTACACGGACCGACGGCGACCGACTGGAGCGAGAGAAAATCCGTGTTCAGTAGCAATTGAGCAGCATTCGGGGGGTTGTGTTCTGTTTGGGTGATAAATGTAGCACAGTCGACCTGAAAAGCCCATCACGACCAGAGTCGGATCGTGGAGTCGCTGAAGCGCACATTTACCGCACAAATTAGTAGCAGCCTGTTAGCACATTACAATAGCACGCTGAATCTGCTGAATACTGTGGAATTTGTCTGAAAGAAAACTGCCACCGGCCATCCGGACTGTGTGCTGCAACGAAAGTGAGCCAAGTGAATTTTCATACTCCTTCCCATTGAGCTTGAGAGAGACAGGAAGGAGAGAGACCGGAAAGGAAGTTACAGGCTTGGCGCCGGGCGAATCCTTGTTCAGATTTGTTACTGGTGAGCGGTGAGAATGGAGTTGGTGTGAAATCGGATAAGGAAATTGATTTTCATAAGCGAATGAACTGAGTCCCAAAATAGCCCTGGGGCAGACCATGGCGCAGGCATTAACACCGAAACGCCTCATCTGCCCACTACGCGGGCTCATGCAAAATTGTGCGCTAACGATAGCAATAGATAAGTGGCACTACTGCTACTACCTTGGCCAGGGAAGGCACGTGAATATAGGCACAGCGCGCTGCAATAGTGTGTGCAAAAGCGGCGCAAGTGCATCCCGTACCGCCAATTTGTGGATGTTGAAGATTGCGCGAGGCGGTTGAGAAAAAAGGTAGAGCGGCAAACATTGCGGCCACCAGGCGCCAATAAAAAAGAGAGACAGAGAGAGAGTGCGAGTGGGACATTCGGATAATAGTAGCACAGTGTAGAGAGGAAAAGAGAGCGCAAATTAAATGAGCACGCACATTGTCAGGTGTTTAACGCGGGTCAGAAGCTGGGCACTGAGAGTGGAACAGCGCGCTGGAAACCAAAACAAATGCACAGCCACACGGGTGCTCGGAATGCTCGCCCGCGAGAGGGGGGCTCGCGAATGTTCACGGCAAGCCCTTTCCGAGCATTCAACAGATGTACCGCGCGCATCGCCGCGGGCACATACGCACCTGTGACTGACCGCTCTCATCTCGCGAAACCGGTCCGAGCCCGAGGCTAGAGGTGTCTTTTAGGAAAGCGACCGGGGGGTAATTTCTCTTTCCGGTCAACCTGTCCCTCACCCGACCCTTTGGTGGCTTGGTTCCTTTGAAGTTTCCTCCCCAACGCAGAGGAGGTGTAAAAATATGCTAGCGACCATGTTGCCCTGGCGAGCAGCAACCTAGGTCAAGGACGAAACGCACGGTGGCGGTGGCCTTGGCGATACGTCTCCAGAGACTTTTGCGAATAGCTGAGCAGCTGAATACTAAGCAGCTACGTGCCAGCTGCCCAGGGCCCAGAACTGTACGGTAGACGGATCCCTTTGGGTAGGTCAGAATTTTGGACACGTATGATTTAACGCGGCCTGCTGGCCGCTTAACTTGGGGATCTACTGAAATCTACTGAATAAAATATGATACATGTATGATGATGATTTAAAATGGAAGTGGAAGTGATTGAATTAAGGTACTGGGATGTGTTCAATCGGAAACGTATTTGATGAAGTGTCCGAGCCGTGCGAAATTTCGATACGTCTGCTTCACAGTGAACCGGAACCACAATGGAGCATTTACTTAATACGGAAAAACCATTGAATTTTCTCGATGGTAGAAACTTTAAGTTCATTTTTTACAATGAAAGAATCAAAATATGAAACCATTATCAACACTTTACTGATAGTCCAAATATCTGATAAGCTGTTTTTTTCTGACCGTTACTACCAACAGGCACCGATAGGCAAAGGGCCAACAAGTACCCTTCCAGTTGATCACTTGATCACAGCGTCGCGTCGGCAAATTTTAAGTCACAATGCGCGTGGAAATGAATCTGGATGTTCAGCGATGTGACGAAGACGACGACATCGACAGCAGAATAGCGGAGTTTAAGCAAGACTCGGACAAAATGCACGATCTGAATCTATTCGTCGACAGCGTGCTAAATGAGGCCCAAAAGAATGCGGAAGTGAAGCTGCAGGAAAAGCTCGTAAGTTCGGGCGTTACTACCGATCGGTGTGTTCGCACCGTGATGAATGACGTTTTGTTTCTTCTTTGCTTCAACTGTTCCCGATGCGACAGGAGCACGATCGACCGAAAAACGGTAAGTACCGTCGAGTGTGTGTGGATATCATAATTTGCGATTATAGCGGGTGAAAGCGTAAGCACAGGAAATCAGTTGCAGGCGTGCAATTAGTGCGTCTCTGCTAATTGCTACCTTACACTAGCGCTTTGTGACAACCTCCATTTTAACCACTCAATTAAACGTATTGCCGCTACCGGTGGCGGATTTTCCCGAAACCCTCTGGTCCCATCGCCTATAAATAGTGTCGTGCTGTGGCTTTGTGGAGCCCTTTTGGTGAACGCTAGGTACGCGCTAGATTGTGTCCCAGGTACTAGCGATGCATCTGATGTCATGAAGGTTTCGGTGTTGCTATCGTTTGTGGTGATATTTTGTGCTCAGAACCTGTTCCACCAGATCGATGGAGCCGTGAGTATTGTTCTGGGACGCGGCAAACCCTGTTGCGGTGTTAAATACCAAATGTTCTTCATCCTTTTACATAGATGACTTTAAAGCAACTGACCAATTCCATGGATATGATGCGTCAGGCCTGTGCGCCCAAGTTTAAACTGAACGAAGGTACTGCGAGTGGAACCAATCACTAGAGTGAAAATAGTTGCATTTCCATACACTGATGGTTTACTTTTTTCACTTTCTTGCGCCATTTGCTTCGTTAAAGCGGAACTGTACGGATTGCGCAAGTCGGTGTTTCCTGCCGACCCGGACAAAGAGCTAAAGTGCTATACCTTGTGTATAGCACAAATGGCTGGGACTGTGAGTAGCATTAAAGCGATATTGGGAGTTTTGCCATAAATGATGTCACGATCCGTTTCTATGGGTGTCTCCCACATTCGATCGACGGCGCGGGATCAGATGACCAAAAAGGGAGAGATAAGTTTCTCCAAAACGATGGCGCAAATCGAAGCTATGGTACCACCGGACATGAAACCCATGGCAAAAGAATCGTTAACCCATTGCAAAGACACGCGTACGTAAATGTAGACTGTGTGTCTTCAACGCTCCTTAACTATGACCTTTTTTTCCCGCTCACAGAAGCGTCATACAAAGATCCCTGTGACAGGACATACTTCTCCGCAAAGTGTGCCGCTGATTTCGCTCCGGATGCGTTTATGTTCCCATGAGACGTCGAGATGAATCGCTGCAACGGAACGAACAGGAAATTGATTATGGAAAAACTGGAAGCTTAAGGCCTGTAATAGTGTTAGGGAAGCGGATTTGGGGGTTGGAATTGTGAGCTTTAGTCGATGCACCTCTCAGCAACGTAAACTAAAATGTGAACGAACAGATTATCTGCGTTTTAGTGTAAACTGTAAAAATTATTGTGTGTTCAAATAAAACACGTATACCAAGGAAAAAACCTGAGGAAAAATCATAAGCTTCATAAAAGAACTGCAGACGATACAAAATTCTTCAAGACAAATGCAAACCGAATACAAATCGAATCAATAACCAAACCGGAAACCTTGTAATTGTTTTTATAATCGTACGTTCATTATTTGTAGGAAACAAATTACTCACCGGCATCAAGCAGCACCGGGTAGTTACGCGCACCAGAGGGATCGTGCTTCGACTGTTCGAAGCTATCTGCAACTGCACCAATTCCGCCACCATCCCCGGTCAGCGTCCGGCGACTGCACCAGCAAACTTGGCATCATCATCCAGGAACTAATACCGATCGGAGAGCGATCAGGAAAACAGTGTAATTGTACTGAGATGTATTGCTGTTAGTTTGTATTATTTTATGCTTCATTTTCTACACTGAAAACTATACGTATACAATTTGAATCTGAAGATTGGTAAACATTTTGTGTCAACAGTGGAGTGACTGTTAAATATTCTAATCAACAAAATAATTCGTGTATAGGACATGAAACAAAACAAGCATACCATTTACAATTGCCATATCCTTTTTGATATGGGTTGATGTGTTGCAATGAGAACCATACGGATTTGTGATGCGTACCGGCATACATGAACTGCACAGCCCACCGCCCACCTTAGCCAGACAAATCCCAAAATCACCGACGATAAACTCTGGCCTTTTGAAACGCACAAATCTATCACAAATTATCTCCGGATCAACGGTTTCACGTACAAAGCGTCTTCTACGAAGCAGGCTCACCCAATGGTCTTAAAATATTGCCCATAACCACAAAGTCGTCTAATTACTTGTCCCATTCGAAGATGCGACATTAAGTCCTCTGTCGTTGAGTGATCCCGAGATTTAGAGCAATCTCCCGGGATACATATTTTTGTAAAAAAAAACGCAACATACAATTAAAACGGGGTTTTACTTTCGCTGGACTTGTTTGGTCATAATGGGTATGACAATCAAAATTATGAGCAATACTTTTCACACTCTACCGGTCCTGTCCACACCCAGAGCAGAGAGTCAACCGGCCCAGGATCCTGAACCTGTAAAACAAATCTCACCTATTTTACCCTCATACTCTGCATACTAACTTTATTCACAGACTTTGAGGTCTTAGTAGATAAACATTCGGTTTAGTAGGACACCTTTCTGCACTATCGCAGCAATTTCATGTATGTGTAGTGAACAATAAAAACAACTGTTCAATAAAGTGTACCCGTCGTGGTGTGAATAACGTAAACTGAGTTAAGCTTTGATGTGTTGACACAACGTAAGTATCAATCGTAATTCTGGTTTCTTTGGTTACTTGGTTTTGGTGGTTACTTTGGTTAAATAGTAGAGCGTTAAAGGGTTCCAATTGATCAGCAAAAGTACTCTCCCTATTGTTCTACTATTGAAAGTGTGAAACACGTGAAATTCCGTTGAATCTCAAAATCTCGTCGAACATTTGAACAAAAAGGACAGCGGGACAGAAAACGCAAGACTTAAACACGTGGACATAAGAGAACAAAGGGACACAAGACTTAACTGTGATGCCACACGGTGCATAACAGCAGATATAACTGACTCTTATAACAATTTTGACAGTACAGCGACCATGTGTCAAAAACGTTGTGGCTCAGCAGACCCTATAACAGGGCGCACAACAGATTTGACACTAAGTTACGTGTTACGTGTCACAGTTATGCACCGTGTGGCATCACAGTTACTGTTTTTGTTGTTTATTTTTTCAACGGCCGATTTGAATGCATAAATTGACAGTTGGTTTTCGAATATTTTTCGAATTCGAATTTTTTTTCGAAATGTTTGAAAGAGGCCGGGAACGCAGCGAAACAGACACAAGGTGAGAACTGTCAAAAAAGTGTCAAAGTGTGAAAAATTGAAAATCGAAAATCACGCACGATTCGTCCTGCGAGATTGTTTTTCTAGTGATTCGCGCAACGAACGATGCCCTCGGGGGCGCACGGACGCGGCTGGTGAAGCTATGCACCATTCTCGTTGCTAGAAAGTGTGTCGAAACCAAAGAGCGAAATGAATTGTCATCAGATCCTGAGTGGTGCCTGCAATGCTGGCGATCGGTGTTTTGCTGTTGGATCCGTCGAGGGAGTCCCATTCACTGTACGTGCTCGTGCCCCCTCGCTCTAGCTCGCCCTCCCCTGCACCCTGTCGCTAGTGCCCCGTGCTCAGTGAATCCCACGTAGTTCCCGCAGCGACTGATAAGCACAGCACTTGGACCTCATCCAACCAAACAATGGCTGCGCCAAAAAGCAAAACGAAATTGCAAAACTAACCGCAGCCTAGATACCTTGGCCAACCTGTCCATGCAAATACGTAACCCGCTTATCGCTTCGGGGGACGAAATGTGATAAACCCGATTGTAGTGGTGGCCCACGGGGCTTCTTTCCTTTACTCTGTCGCTCCATAAATCGCGTCCAAAGGCTGGATTTGGTTCGAACGATACCTGAACATTCGTGAATAGCCTTCCCACAACGGGAAATGAGGACATTTATGGTGAAAATACCACCGTCCACGGTTTGTGGTCGAAAAAATGGAAAACGGTGACGTTTGATCACTTGACTGATAATTTTTCACTCTCTCGTTCTCGCTTTGGCGCTCTCAATCGATACGGTCGGTCTCTCTCGTGGTGCGCGCTCTCTCTCACTCTGTCGCGATTCTTCATCGATACATATGCTACAAACGCACGCACACGCGCGCGCACGCCCAACCACAGACTTCCCCCCGTCGACACCACCGCGACCCTCACACGGCAATCACCTTCTCTAAGAGCCTCTTGCAACATACTCGGGCAATCCATCAAACGAACAGTGGCCGGTAGTGGGGTGGTGTGACTAGACGGTGAATCAAATTAATATGCATAAAGATATTAATCATGCAAGGGCCCAGAGTTGGCGGCTGGTTTACTAGACCTTCTCGATCTAGTGATCCATGCCGAAAGTGACGACTACAAAACAAGGATCACTGAGAGAGCGAACCAACGAAAGAATGAGCGAACGAGAGAATGCGAGAGAAAGAGAGAGTGTGTGGCGTGATAAAAAAGAAAAACAACAGCACCTCGCACGTGAATCATTTGTGTTGTTTGTGTACATCCCCCTCCCCCTTCCGTCCGTGTGTGAGCGGATACTGTTGATAACTGGGGCTCTCGCGATCGAACCATGGCCACCCCGGTTGGCGGCTGGCTCCTGGGTTCTCTCCTCTGTGTTTGCGCATCTTGTTGGCGCGGGTCCGTTGTTTTGTGGCTGTTTGTTCAAGCACTTGGCGCAGGGTCAGAGAGAAGGCAAAAAAACAAGCGCACGAAGAACGGAACGGGGCGCCTCACGGAGGTCGCCGTTTTGGCCTTGTTTTGCCGATTTTTGTTTCTCACTTTTTTCGCTAATTGTCCATCTCCATCTTCTTGCGGTAGGCATACGCGGCCGGTTGCAATATTGTCGTGCTAGCGAGCAACTTCGAGCGCGTGCAAATTATCCCGGGCGCCGTTCACAACTATATCCGTATATCGGCCCTGGACACGAGCACCGATACGGGCAAGATAGCGGCCGCGTACGAGGACAAGGTGTGCATCTTCGAACCGACGCCCCTCATCCACACCGACCGCTCGTCTACGCACGGCTTGGAGTACAAGTAAGGTTAAACGATCGAAGTGACCTTTGCCTTTGCCGTTCACGATTTGCGTGCAATTTAACCTTTGTTTTGCAGATGGGTGCAGACAGGAAGTTTGCAGGCCGCGTCCCACATTAGCTCGCTCTCGTGGAACCTCGAAGGAACGCGCCTGCTGACCGGTGGCACAGTATTACAACTTTGGCACGAGCGGCTCTCGAAGGATGAGGATGAACCGACCTGTAAGTATGGTGTGCATGGCCTGCTGAACCAAAGCGATCGCTTACAGCGGCGGTTCTGACTCTTTACAGCGGTCAAGTTTGAGATTGGCGGATCGGAGCGGGACCCAAAAACGCCCACCGGAGAAGAGGAATCGGATAGCAGTTCCTGGGACTGTGTGTGGAAGTGTCACACCGCCACACCGGTCCACCATATGGCGTTTAGTCCGGATGGTACACTGTTCGCCACCTCCGGCAAGAGCGACCGGTTGGTGAAGGTCTGGTACGAGAACAAGCACAGTAAGTAGACGGGCGGGCATGTCGGTCGTCATGGCTACCCACTCACCACGCTGCTGCTCGCTTCTATTGCAGTTCTGTTTCCGAACAAAAGCTTCGATCAGACACAATCGCAGAGCAGCTTTATCGGGGCACCGGAAGTGAGCTATGGGTTCGTGTACGTGGCCCATCCGCGTGCCGTGACGCACATCTCGTGGCGCAAAACGAGTAAGTACATGCCGAAGGGATCGGTCTCGAACATGCTGGTCACGTCCTGCCTGGACAACATCTGCCGCATCTGGGTCGAGACGGTGCTGCCGGACGATGGGCTGGTGAACATGAACCAGTTCGATCCGCTTGCGTCGCAAAATCCAAAGTTCCGTACCCATCGCCACAAGCACCGGTTTATGCAGCGCCTGAAGCACATGAAAACGTGTTTCCACATCCGCCGGCACGCGAAGCACGGTGGTGGCGGTGGGCCAGCGAACGGATTGAACGGAATCGGGGCCGGATTCGGGGGGCCCGGTGCCAGTAGCTGCTCGGTGGCGGGATTCGGTAACGCCCCGATACCGACGCTGCCGTCCACGTACAGTGTGCACGACTTTCACTCGTACGGCTACCACGGAACGGGAATGACGCCCGGGTTGCACTTTCACCTGGCCGCTTCGATCAACGCCGAAACGGACATCCCGCTCGTGCCGTCCATGCACACGACCGATCCGGCCACGCAACCCAACTTTATCCTGCACTGGCTGAACAACAAGGAGATGCACTTCACGCCCCAGGCCGAGGGCATTCTGCAGGAGATCACCCGCAAGGTGATCGAAAAGGAGGATCAACAGCACCACCACCAGCAGCAGCAGCAGCAGCAGAATGTGTCCGCCAGCAACAGCGAGGGTGGCGTGGAACCGGCTGGTGGCGGAGGAACCGGTCTGGAGGAGGGATCGGACGATCGTCGCGCCGGCTCGAAGCACCAGCTGCGCAGTGGCCTGTCGCAGGAGGAAAGCAATAGCAACAGCGACGACGGCCAACATCCGGGGAACCGTTCGCACTCGATCGGGGCCGGTTCGCTGGCGGGTGGCCTTTCGAACACGACCTCCATCAATTCGCTGGCAAACGATGGTGGCCACCATCAGAACCACCATCTGCACGTGACGGACTCGCTGGACATGAAGATCGAGTGTTTGCTGCGCGACTGGCACCACAGCCCGGATCTGCTGTTCTCGATCCACCCGATCGACGGGAGCTACCTGATCTGGGTGGTCGAGTGGCTGGACGAGTACCATCCGGGTTCGTTCCGTCAGGCGCAGGTGTCCTTCTCGACGCGTATCCCATCGGCGTTCCCGCTCGGGGACGCAATGTCAATGTCAACGACCGTGGCGCTCTACAATACGGGCGGGAATCTTGGCTTTCGCGATATGATTATGCGCGGACCGAAATCGTCCAGCTGTGGAAACGGTGGTACGGCGAGTGCCTGCCAGCACCAGGCACTGGATGTGATCAGTGACGTTGGCGTTACGTCGCTCCCGAGTGTGCTGGAGGAGAATGAAGCCGACGAAGGTACGGCGGCCACCGGTGGTGAAGCGGGTGCTGATGCCGACGGGGAAGAGGGAACGGGTCCCCTGGCCGAAAATGGCGCTGGTGGCGAGAGGGACGCGCAGGGAGATCCGCTGGAGCAGATGGACATACTGACCGCACCGCCGTCACCGACCATCTCCATGGTAACGAAGCACTCGAACGGAACGCTAAACCTGTGGCAGCTGACATTCGCCGATCGGAGCAAGTTTTCGCAGGTCCTCAGCATTGGCCACGCATCGCGTGCCTCCGGGCACCGGTTTCGCGTGAACGACATCACGTGCCACCCGGTACTGCCGCTTCTGTTGACCACCTCGCATCACAACATCCCCGACATTCCGTCACCGAGCAAATCGTCGGCGGCGGCGGCGACCCCGGGACGACCGAAGGATGTGTTCGTGCCGTCCGGTTTCTGCTCCGAGTTGATTCTGTGGCGTGTCGATGCCGTCGGTCCGCTCTCGCAGTCGGGCGGTGTCAGTGAACTGGCACGCATCAATTCACCGGAAATTTCCGCCTTCAGCAACGTTGCCTGGATACCGACACTGTTGCCCAGCACGACGCTTGGTCCGCTGAGCAACTCACCCTCGGCCTGCTTCGTCGCGAGCGATGGTGAGTGTTTGCGCGTCTACCAAGCGGTGATCGACGCACGCACCCTACTGGCCGAAATATCCAGTTCCGAGCGTCGTTGCCGGCGCATGGACTCGCTCATGTCGCTGTCGACGGAATCGTCGGAAAGCCACGGCGGTATGCTGCTTCCACCGACACTGCACGATCGTTTCAAGATCGTTTCGCAGCAATCGACGGCCCGGCCCGGGTGTATCATTCAGCTCGATGCGATCGACGATGCGACGCACGATTGGCAGAACACGCAGTTTCTGCACGTGTTCCAGGAGCAACTGATTACGGGCGAACGGATCGAGACGGTGGACCCGTTTGGCGGCGGCGGCACGGCGACCACGATGAGCGTCGATCCGGTGGCGTCTCTGGGTGATCCGATGAAACCCACGATCGGACTGATGGACGGTGGCATGGGTGCGATGGTGGATTTGCAGCGGAACGCACAGTTCGAGCAACCATTCTACCTGGTGGTCCTGGAGCGCACCAACAACGGAACGACGCTGCACATGTGGCGCATCGTGATCGCTTCACAGCCGGCCGCGGCCGACGATATGAGCAGCAGCATGATCTACGTCCCCGACAGCAATCTGGTGCAGGATTTGGATGATCCCGAAAACCTGCACCGCCCTTCGGTGGTGCTGGATGACGCGGCGAGAGGCCCCGGTGCCGCTGGCCACCACCAGCATCAGCAGCGGGGAACGGCAACCGGTGCCGCGGAACATGCTTCACACGTTAACATTTCGACGACGAAAGTGTGCACACAGGAACTGCCGCTCCCGGACGGTGTCGATGTGATACATGCGGCCCCAGCGGCCGGCCACCTCAGCTCGTCCTCCATCTATCCGGCCTGCTTCGCACCGTACATTATCGTGACGGCGTGTTCCGACTCGACCGTACGCTTCTGGAAGTGTAAAACGACGAACCGTCGGGCCGGTGAGGAACCGACGGCGGCCACCCGGTACGAGTGGTGCGAGTGGGAAATGATCCGCAAGGATCAGGAATCGACCATCGACGTGAGCGGTCAGCTGCTGCACATCAGTGCCGCGTACTCGGGCCGGATTGCGTGCGCCTACAAGTACGGCAAATCGTTTACCCGGCCGACCAAGAGCAGCGATCCGGAGTCACGGTTCGTCAATCTGAGCGTCGCGATTTACGAGTGCGAATCGACCGGGGGCAGCGAGTGGGTGCTGGAGGACACGATCCACCTGAAGAACATTCATCTGCCGCGCATCCAGATGGACCACAACCTGGACCTGAGCTATCTGTACGATACGCGGACGCTGCAGAAGAAGCAGCGGCTTAACCAGGTGCTCCAGACGCTGTCCCACGACGATGGCCGCTCACCGCGCTCGGTCAACGGGGGTGACGTGACGCCGGATTCGCTGACGAAACCGACGTCCGGGCCACCGGGATTGCTGGCGGTGCCCAGTTTCAGTACGCTGCAGTCCCTGCGCAAAAGCATCACCGAGCACGGTAACACGTGTCCGATTACGCAAAAGCATCTGGTCCAGCTCGACTGGGTCTCGAAGGAGGACGGTTCGCACATCCTGACGGTGGCCGTCGGTAGCAAGATACTGCTCTTCACGCCCGTCTGCAGCGATCTGGCCCAGTCGAACATGAAGGCCATGAAGGAATCACAGTCAACCAATCGGCCGCTGCTGCGTAAAGCGAGTTCGTTGGCGCAGCCCCATTTTAACGATGAAATTCGTTGGATGAAACTGCGTCAGATCGAACTAACGACGGCCGATGGACTGCCACCGCTGCCGATGCAAATCTCGTGGGTGCGCGACGGTATCTTCGTGGCCGGCATGGACTCGGAAATGCACGTCTACTCGCAGTGGAAACCGCAGAGCACCAGCCTGTACAATGTGAGCCACGGGCCGATGGTCGACATTGACGATCTGTACGATACGCGCAACCTGAAGGACGAGGACCTGCGGTCGATGGCGCAGGACAGCACGCAGCGCCGGTTGGCGAACGTTTCCTCGATGCCCGTCCTGTCGCGCGTCAGTTCCATCAACTTGAACCAGCTGATGGCGAGCGAGTCGCAGAAGAAACGGAAACCCCAGGGCGGCGCTAGCACGAGCCATCTGGCCAGCGTGACGGCGGAGCAGCCACAGTCGGGGTCGGCGGCGGCGGCGGCGGCTTCCGGTGGTCACGACTACATGACGGACTACGGGCTGTTTGAGGCGTCCCGCATCGCGTGCCCCGTCCTGCCACAGTACCACCCGAAGCAGCTGATGGAGCTGCTCAACTCGGGCAAGATCCGCTGGGTGAAGGCCATCCTGGCGCACCTGGTGCGGTGCATCAGTGGCTCGTACACGGTGCGCGGTTGTGGCGGGGACGAAGAAAGCCTCAACCGGCAGGTATGTTTATCCGGCCCGCGACGCCCTTCCTTCCTTCCCGATGGCGATTCCCTTGTCCCGAACGCTCAACCTCATCCGCGTCCGTCCGTCCGTCCGTCTAGCGGTCTAAAACGCACGCACAGTACCCCGTAGCACCGCACCGGAACAACATATTGTGTGTGTGTGTGTCTGATTTGTGTTTGTGTGTCTCCGTTGGTCGTGTCTCTCCGTGTAATACGCGCTAATATTGATATTCTGTTGCTAATTCCGTTCATTAGAGTGTGTCACACCTGCGTGTGTGGCTCCTGCGTTATCATCTTTATCATATCAGTTCTCATATCAGCCCACGTTGATTTCAGCGCGCACAATCCGTACGTAGGCGGTACTGAGTTTCATCATCATCTTGCATTCATCTTTCTTCTTCGTTTCCTTGTGGGGCGTGTATAAGAAAATCCCTTCGGCAAGTGGCAAATCAATAACTGGGAATGGGATTAATTAGAACTTAAATATTATCGATTCAAAACGGGGTTGGGATTCCCTATACACGCGCAGACGATCGATCGATAGTTGCGAGTAAAGCTGTTGTAATGATTTCTTTAGTGCTTCTTTGCTTCTCTTCTTCCGCGCTGTCGGCCGTTGGCTCTGACTCTGACCATCTGCCTCCTTCAACCATCAATTGGAACCCGCAAATCTGTACGTCTGCTACTTGCTTCGTCGGAGTGGCATGGCACTTCATTGGCTCAACTCATCCTTTCTAGGGGCCTGACTACTGGTCCGGATTAGAGTGACACGACGCTCGGCGGCTTCGGAATGTTAACGGACACACTCTCTCTATCTATTTGTCAATCATTTCATATTATTTTTCTTCTAGATGCACCCATTTTCCCACAAATTTCTTTCTCGCTCTCTTCCTCGCTTTCTGTCCTTCTGGCTCTCTGTCTCTCTATCTCTTATCCACTTTCCATTATCTTTTCTTTATTTGTTTACATATGTGTTTCCAGCGTGGTTGGTCTCGATCGCGCACACTTTCCATTAGCTGCCCGGCAGGCACCGTTAGTCCTCTTGAACCAAGGGGATCGACGACACAGGTGCGATTTTTTCACAATTATTTATCCGCTAAAAATGCTGCTGCTCTCCCCCATATTTACACTTCTTCTTCTTCGTCGTCTTCTGCGCGGCTCCAATGTTTTTTGATATTTGCTGCCCCTTCAATATATTGTACGATTTGCTTCCGTTTTTATTTTCTCCCTTTTGATGCTTTCCGTTTTTCTTGATGTCGTAATAGTTTCGATGTTCCCACGCGGCATAATGGGCCATTTTTTTGATGTTTTTTTTGGTTCGATTAGGATTGCGATGCGATTCCCGAATTAAAGAAACCACCGGAACAACACCCGGGTGGTTTGTTAAATCTTGACTTGTGAAATACCGATCCCTTAAAAACTCTTTTAAAATGGTACCACCACCAAAAAAAGATGAAAAGATGTTTTGTGTCGTTCGTTCTCCTGTTGGACACCACCACACGTGTGCTCTAAGATCGGATCTGTTGATCCCGTTTTTTGGGTTGTAATTTCGATGTTACTAAACAAAACACCGATTAACACACTTGCGATTATCAAGATTATTTAATACTGTAGTATGTGTTTCTATTTCTTCTATTTCCTAAACCATGTGTTTCCATAACGTGTACTATATTTTCCCGTATTTTACTTTGGACTAACAACGTCGCAACCTCCCTATTCCCATCAAACTATACGGATGTGTGTAGTTTCATTTTGTCTGTATTAATCTCTCTCTCTGTCCCACCTTCTATGCACTTGGTTTACTGATTGGTTTCGCACTTATGCACTTTCTGCAAAGCCCCAAGATCACTGGCTGTGGTGTGGCCAGACCAAGGAACGTGACCGTGAGAAACGTGTCGCGCACTTTTTGGCCTTAGATCAAGTAGCGGTAGTAGTTGTACTAGTAGTTGTAGCGTGTCCAGCAGCACGGTAGTAGCGGTTAACACAGATGTACTGTAATGGAACAGAAAGATCGTGCTCTACTAATGTGTTTCCCGAAAATTTAAATCCCGTAACAAACGATCGTAACAGATCCCGGAGGAGCTGACGCTAGACTACGCGGAAATAACGTCAATCCCGCCGCTACCACTGTGGACGCTGCTGGCAGCGGACAAAGAGTCCCGGGGAAGCAATCTGCAGCAGAGCGACGAAGTGAAGGTAGGTGGTGATCGCGCCCGGTGAGAACCCGCCCCACAATTGATCGATTGTCGCTCGCCTCTTTTAGGACTACAATGAGCTGTTTGAGAGCAACATTGCGGACGAATCGTTGGACGATCTGCTGGACGACGAGAGCGGTGGCGGCGGAGAGGTGAACCGACACACCGATCGCCGTTCGTCGCTCCCGGAGAAACACTATCTGTCGCACTTCGGGCCACGCCAGGGTCAGCTGCTGTCGCGGTTGCTCACGCACACCCACCTACCGGGGCTGTCGTCTCTGGACCAGATGCATCTGCTCGCGCTCGCCGATACCGTGTCGACGTGCAACATCGACTTTGCCGAGCGGTTCGCGATCGATGCCGCCAAAACGGCGATCGCGAAGGAGAACCTAACGGGCGTGCCGAACACGGAGAGCGTGTCGACCGATTCGCTCGACGACTGTGGGTTGCGGTTCCTGTTGGCCATGAAGCACTACAACTACCTGCTCCGCTGCCTGCCCATCTCGCAGCGCCAATCGTTCCAGCGGCAGGGCGTCGGTACGGGTAACATCGTCTGGGCGTTCCACTCCGAGAGCGAAGAGGAGCTGCTCAATCTGATCCCGTCGTACGTGAAGGGTCAACCGAAGTGGCACGTGCTGAAGGAACTCGGCGTAGGCTGGTGGTTGCGCAACAACACCCGCCTGCGGCAGTGCATCGAGCGGCTAGCGAAGGCATCGTTCCAGGCGAACCAGGACCCGCTCGATGCGGCCATCTACTATATGGCGATGAAGAAAAAGTCCGTCGTGTGGGGACTGTACCGGTCGAAGCGGGACGAGAAGATGACCTCGTTCTTCGCGAACAACTTCGCCGAAGATCGGTGGCGTAAGGCGGCGCTCAAGAATGCGTTTGCGCTGCTCGGCAAGCAGCGGTTCGAGCACGCCGTGGCCTTTTTCCTGCTGGCCAACTCGCTCAACGATGCGCTCGAGGTGTGCTTGACGAAGCTGGAGGACCTGCAGCTGGCGCTCGTCATCACGCGACTGTACGAGGGCGAGCACGATGCTACGCCGCCCAGCTTCAAGCGGTTGCTGTACGAGGAGGTGCTGGGGTGTGATCGGAACGGTGAAAATCAGGACCTCTGCCGGGCGCACCCGGACCCGTTCCTGCGCTCGATGGCCCTGTGGATACTGAAGGACTACAGTGGCAGTCTGAGCACGCTGCTCGACAACCAGATCGGCAGCATGCACCCGCTGTTTGACGACGAACGGGCCGTGCTTGGCGGGGGCTCCGGGCACGATCCGAGCCATTCGACGAACCCGAATGTGTTCAACTTCTACGTGTACCTTCGCACGCACCCGCTCCTGATCCGCCAGCACATTGCGCTGTCGGCGCAGGACAAAAAGCGGGCCCAGGTCGTTATTGCTGGCTTCAGTTACGGTGCCGGCGGCGGCGGCGGTGGGGCCGATACTAGCGCGACTGCAGCTGGCACGATGGACAAACAGATTCAGCTGGAGGACTCCATTACGCCGCTCGAGCGGCAGCTTTACTTTACGACCGCACACGCACACTTCAAGGCCGGCTGTCCGGCGTTGGCGCTCGAGGTGCTGAGCAAACTGCCGACGAAGGTGATCGAGCAGGAAGCGAACAGTACGGTGCAGAGTCCGGGTGCTGCTGGTCCGGGCGGTCCGGTCGGTGGTGGGGTGACGGACGCCAAGGACCAGAGTACACTGATCGCGACGGGCATACTGGACTGGAGCAAGAGCACCGCGGGAGGGGACAGTGGCCGCGAGACGGGCAATTCGTTCGATTGGGGCGCAAGCAGCACCAGCACGGCCATGGACTGGGGAGCACCGGCTTCCGGGGGCGCGATGAATGGTGACGATGAGTTTAAAATCGTCTGGGATGATGACGCGGCCGCGGGTAGCGACGACGACGACGACGATGATGACGGTGGCATTCAGATCAAGAGCAGCGCAAACTGTGAACCGGACAACGAAGAACCGCCGGCGGAAGAGGGCGAAGCCGATGCCAGTCCGGGCGGTAGCTTGGACATTATGGCGCAGCAGCTCAAGTTTATCGCCTGCCTGAAGATCCTGATGGAGGAACTGTCGACGCTGGCGACCGGCTTCGAGGTGGACGGTGGTCAGCTGCGCTATCAGCTGTACGTGTGGCTGGAGCGCGAGGTCGAAGCGCTGAAGCAGCTGTGTAACTACAGCACGGGCGATTCGGAGAACACGGCGATCGAAGACACGACGACGGCCGCGATGGATCCCGCGTTCGACCGGGACACGCCGGTACTGGCGAACAAGTTCCCGCACGACAAGCCGACCCTGCACGAGATCCTGATCCAGGAGAAGCAAGACTTCGAGGCGAAGGTACAGCGGGCGGCCAGGCGCAAGCGGTGGCTGAAGGCGAACGAAACGCTGCTCCGTACGCTGCTCAGCTACTGTTCGCTGCACGGGGCCAGCGGCGGTGGGTTGGCCTCGGTGCGTATGGAACTGGTGCTGTTGCTGCAGGAGCTGCAGCAGGAGAAAACTCAACAGCAGCTACTGTCTCCGCTGCCGTTCCCCACCACGCTGCCGCTGCTGAGTGCTTGCGTGGCCGGCAACAAGACGGTGATCGCGGACCCGCTCCGGTATCTACAGTCGCACACGCACGATATGCTGCAGACGATGGTCAGCATGCGGATGCCGCCGCACATGAACCGCGCGTACAGCTTCCCGAGCGGTATCTTCGTCCTGCGCGATCTGGCCGTGGCGCTGTCGGCCTGCATCTACCAGTCGCTGTGCGATTCCGACACGTTCAGCGTGAAGCAATCGGCGGCGGGTGCGGACGGTGCGGCTGGCCAGGGTTGCCACAGTCCGGGCATGGAGACGATCGCCAAACTGAACGCCAGCTGCCAGAGCACGCACCTGATGGCGAACGCGGCCGCCCATCAGCGGCGCCGCAAGTACTCGACCGATGAGCCGCTGGCCGTCAGTACGCCGCCGTCCAAGTGGCCCGGCGTCACGAACCTGCGGGCCCTGTTGGCACGCGAGAAGGACGAAGATACCCCGCGGCTGAACGTGCTGCTGTGCGAGTCATTTGTGGCCGCCTACATGGCACTGTTCGTGTACGCGCTGACCACGTGCGACAGTCACATCCTGTACCGGTTGGCGGGTCAGAACTTTTCCGACGGCTCCTGGTCGACCCTGTTCGGTGGCGGCGTGAAGAAGCTGCTCCGCAAAGCCACATCGCACGCACAGACGGCCCAGGCCGTGCAGGCGCAGCTGCAGCAGGAAAGCCTGGACGGAGCACCGGCCGGGAGCAACGATTCGGGGACGAGCACCGGGGGCAGCACTACGACGGACGGCGGGAGCGTGTGGGGTGCCGTCACGTCGCTGACGAAGCAACGGGTCAAGCTGAATATGAAACTCCTCGGGCACTTTGCCGGGCCGCAGGGGGCATCGAGCATGAAGGAAGACAAACCGACGTACCGGGAGCAGTTTGTGCCGCCCGAGATGTCGATGGTTTCGTACTTCCTTACCAAGCCGATCCCGCGCGGCATCGGCATGGACGAGGAGGAGTACGATTCGGCCGACTCGGCCGTCTCCGATCTGGACGAGGACGAGGACGACGAGGACGTGTTCAACGATCCGCTCAACAACGACCCGAAGGCATCGCAGGTGTCGGCCGCGGTGCGCAAACATCGGCTGGAGAACAACGAGCACTCCAACCCGCACTCGTACTCGTGGAGCATCATGCGGTACGCGCTGATACGGGTCGCCCAGAGCCAGCTGCAGTCGTTCATTGCCGTGGCCGGCATCGAAATGCAAGGTAGTAAGACAAACGGTGACAGCCGATCCTGCGGTCCTTTTTTTTAACATCGAACCTGTCTCGCTTCCAGAGCTTCCGGTGTGCAGTCCGCTGGTGCACGGTATACTGCGGTCACTATCCGCCTGGCAGGACCTGCTGAAAGACGAGCTGGAAAACCGTGGACCGGCGTCGGTCGATTACATTCCGGGTAAGTGGCAACCGTTCGCACCGTTCGAGAGTAATACTGATTCCTGATTCTCGCTTCGCCCATTGCCAGGCTGCTTCGTGGAATCGGAAGCTAAGGGCCCCGCCATACACAAGTACCGGTCGCTGCTGGAACGCTCCAACACGCCCTTCAGCCCGTGTCTATCGGCTGCGGCCCCGGCCAAACGCCTATGGAACTATCTCGTGCGCATCGAAGCGGTGCAAGATATCTTCATCCGGGCCGTGTTTGGCAAGAAAAAGTCATCGTCGGCCAGCAACGCGTACGATCTCTCGTCCGGCGGCGGCGGCGGCGGTGGTGGTTCCATCTCGGCTTCGGTGGTCGATGCCGCCGGTGGCACAGCGGCCGGTTATGACGCCAATGGCGGTGGTGCCGCAAACGGCGCCGTGCATCAGCAGAACTACAACATTCCAGAACCGGTGCGAATCATCCACAAGGACCAGGAACAGATATCGGCGTTCTGCCTGAACATGGTCAATCCCGGGCTGCTCGCGCTGGCCACACCGCGCGAAGTGCAGGAGATGGACATTTCGCTGCTGCTCGAGTCACCGAACTGGATGGAGGACGAGTGCGAGATGGACATCATGAACCTGTCGCGTGACATCGAATCGCTGCCGTCGAGCAGCTTTCTCGTCATCCAGACCGCCACGGATAAGTAAGTGGTTGCGCGGGGCCAACAAAAAACGGACCCTTCTCATAACTATTCCGTTCTATTGGCAGGCATCTGTTGAACCACAATATTAGCAGTGCCCAAAATTACGGTGCACCATCTAGTCCTCAACCCGGAATTGCTGGACAATCAGGCCGTGGCGCTTCAGTGGTACGTAGCAGCTCCGAAAGCCGGGTCACCCGTTAGTTTGTGCCCTAGTGCGCCACAGGTTTCACTAACGCTTCATGTTTATTTCGGGGAGGGCCCATTCGGGGAAAGGCAATCTGTACAAAGAACACGGGCTCTGGGTATTGCAAGGCTTTCTGTGATAAGTTTCAATGCTGGTTTTGGGTTACTTTCATCACTGACACTGCAGCAAGGTTTCCAGCGTCGTCACAGTGAGCTGTGACTTCACAAGACACAAACATTCAAAATGGGCGCCGTTCTGTTCTTCATTCCCCCGAAAATAGCAACCATTTCCGATCGTATTGCTAATATCAACTGTAACATGACCTACTCGAAAGCCCATTTTAAACCGAATTCCCGTTTCTTTCTCTTTCTTTCTCTGCAACGTGCGCGCGCTGTTCTGTACTAACCCGGGGAACTGTGCTGTGGCGCTACAATCATGTCCCTCTATTGTTTCGCTGTTGTGTTGTGCGTTCGTAAATGTGTGTCGTAAATCAAAACATCACATCTCCATCGCGGCGCAACGTATTAAAAAATTCGGCTTTCGAGCAGATTAAGGGCGCCACTTTCCCCGGCAGCCAGTGCCCACGGTTCTGTAAGCTGGTTATCGATCGTTCCAAACATTTGCTGAAACCGGTACTTTTTTCGGAAATATTTCATGATCGTTTCAATTTTGCACCCGCCACCGATAGTTTTGCTGTTCCTGAGCTCATTTATTTATTGCGTTCGTTCGTTCGTTGAAATCAAGTTATTTCTGTTTCTGTTTCGATGTTGCATTGCACACAGAGAACTGTTGCGCCATTTGCTTTTATGTATAGTTCTGTAAAACATTGTACGTTGTCAACTGTTACGAGGATTTACGATAGTTTTAGTACATGTGTTAAGTTCCGTTCTAGCACATTTTGCAAACTTTCCGTATCACTTTCCCGTAGCATTTTCGACGGATTTAGCCGTAACTCTAGTTAGACTTATCCGTTCCGCATCTTTTGCACGACGTTTGCTAACTGTCGAAACCGTTTGACGAATCACTAATGGTTTGCTTTTCTTCTCGAAATCCCATCGAAACGCCCCGAAGGTGCTCAAGCATAAGGTGGACAACATCAAGCGCATGAGCGCACACCCGTTGATGCCACTGTACCTTACCGGTGGTCAGGACGGTTCGGTGCAGATGTGGGAATGGGGCCACCAGCAGGTCGTCTGCACGCCCCGCTCGCCGGGCACGTTTGCGAAGGTAACACGGTGCCGGTTCTCGCAGCACGGCAACAAGTTTGGCATCGCCGACGGTGACGGTAACCTAAGCCTCTGGCAGGTGGGACTGGCCAGCCAAAGCAATCGTCCATTTTTCGTAAGTCGCCCCGTAGGTCGTTCGCCGAATATGGCGAATTCTAAACTTTTCTTTTTTTCATTCACAGACTTATCAATGCCATAATAAAGGAATTACAGATTTCGTGTTTCTCGGTTCGTGCAGTTTGGTGGCAACGGGTAAGTCCCTTGGCCCTTGGCGCTGCAATCGATGCAACGTACCTTAATTGTCTTTCACTCTCCAAACACCAAATAGCCGGCCACAGCTCGGAGAGCAAAAATGTAGCCATTTGGGATACGTTATTGCCACAGAAAAAGGCTCTAGTGTCCGGTAAGTGACCGCCGTCGCCGCCGTGTAGAGTGGAGTGCCCTCTTCTCGTGTCCGCTAATGTCCGATTTGTCCTACCCTCAGCCTTCACCTGCCACGATCAGGGTGCCTCTAGTCTAGCGTACGCTCCGCAGCACCAGCTGCTGATTTCGGCCGGCAAGAAGGGTGACGTAAACATCTTCGATGTACGCCAACGGGTCCTGCGCCACCGGTTCCAGGTATGTCCATATCCAAGCTCGATCCGTCTGGTACACCTTTTTAATCCGGCCCCTCGTTTGGCTCGCGTTTTTCAGGCTCATGAACATCCGATCAAGTGCTTAGCCATTGACCCGAACGAGGAACACTTTGTGACTGGCTCCGCGGACGGTGACATCAAGGTAACGCCGATGGCTGCGGTTGATGTGAAAGAAAGAAGGAGGATCGTCTATATCGCTTCGTTTTGATCTAATCCTCCACTCCAGGTATGGGGCCTAACCGTACACACGCAGCTGTACAGCTTCATGGGCGATCACGCAAGAAGCAGCTTCTTCAAGCACATTGGACAGGGAGTGACGCAGCTGCAGATCGATCAGGGTGGCCGCCTGTTCTCTTGCGGGGCCGATGGTTCAATGAAGGTTCGCCAGCTGCCTGACCGTGAATCGATCATTCACTCGCTGTACTAGAGCGGCACCCAACGGCTGCGTAGATGGTTATTGAACGGACTGAACTGACTAATGGAACGCAACAAAAGGTACCGTACCGAAGCAGAGCGTAGCTTAAACCTATCGTTAACCCGTATAGAGAACTCCAATCTATCAACTCAAGCAAATACATATACATATTGCGTTGACCCGAAAGTGGGACCCGATCGTGGTAGGACCCGATTGCGGCTACCAAATGTGCGTGTGCGTGCTACTCTCGGTTTGACTCGGTTTTTGGAAGCTTTTAACCAATTACACAACCTTCACCAAAAAAGATGTCTACGGTAAATACCCGGCCTGTTTAACTTGTTCCGCCCCGTAACGATTCGCTTGTTTCGTTTGGCGTTTGTTTCCATTAAGTATAGCGCGTTGAAATTACATGTTGGGACCGTGGGCAAAGAAACACAGATGGCAGCATGGCAAAGCATGTGACTGAGGCTGGATGACTATAAGCAAAAGATACTATATATATATATACATCTATATATACAACACGACGATTGATGGTGGGAGTAATCGAAACGAGACGAATGAGGAGGCGGACAGGAAAGTGAAGCAGTATATTAAATTTACACCTAAACTCATCGCAGACAATACCCGTATTGATGCTTAACGATAAGATTGTAATGTTATACCAAAAAAAGCGGCAAAACACCGTCGGGGGGAGAACAGTGGACCGCTAAAGGAAGGCAGGCAACCCATTTCCTCCGACAGCTGAACGACTACACATGTGATTGGCCAAGATGTGAACGCAACGCGTGTAGACCGATTCACTAGACCATCGGAAACGGGACAACGCTAGACACGGCACTGCTCCCTAGCGTTGGACGAAGACAATGAATAAGACCTAGGGTCACTATTATGCTATTTATATAGAACACTGTTACGTGAGACGGAACGAGGACGGAAGATGAGGAATAAATTGAGGAGCAAGCAAACACGGCTAGCAAGCAAATAAGCAAAGGGTATGTATAAAGTATTAGGCTAATTAGTTAGCACCAATATTCGACCGCGGAGCGTCGCGTATTATTCAAATACATTTCTTACGTCCTCCCGGTAGGCTTTTCCAAGAGACACACTTTCCGCTTGTTCCGTTGCGCTCCCGTGCCCTAGATTAACAGTAACGGCACCCTCCCTACACTCACCACTGAGGATTTCATGGGGGAGGCGCTATTAGAATCTATTTAATCAAAAGCAGCAAGCAAGCAAGCAATCATTAGTGTGGCCCAGCGCGCAACCCATTCCTGACTCTGTTATTCCGCGCACAATTGTTTACACGTTACACTCAGTCTTTCCACCTTATTCCGGTTCTTTCGAGCTAACAACGATCCTTAGGCCTCCTCTTGGTTTCTATCCAATTCCTTTGTGAGGGGTAAAAGAAAACGTAACAAAAACGTATGTATTACTGCAATCCAACCTTTGAAACGATTGAATGTTCTAATGATGAGATAATAACGAAACACTACACAGCGCATCTACACTCGTAATCACACACACTCTACAGGACGCATACGCAAAACGTGCCACACCAGAGTGGTTTCTTGTTAACTAACAAAACCTACTGTTATCTTTAGACCCTAAGCCATAAGCCACCAACCCTCGCCCCCCTAGTATGTGTAGCTGGAAAATGACCTGGGCACTCGCGGGCAATAATGAGTGTTGAGAGGAACGTGTTGTAAGCATACAATAAACGAAATATACAGACACAGACAGACACGCGATCTATTTAAAAGGGATAAATCAATCAACCTATAGCGGAAAACGGCCAACCATTAGTCGCGAAAGGCCGAGTTCGGAAACAAGTTCGTACGAAGGAGTTATAAACATATACAACACAACACGCAGACACACAAGCACTACAATGCAATGTAGGTTTTAAAGAGGTATTAAAAGCCCGTGCCCTCCCTTCTTGTTGTTGTTAACTGATGTGTAAGATATGAAGCAAACGAAACGCAAACGCAAACAAAACGCTCTGGTATTCCTGAGTTTTGCCTTGTCAATCCGTCTGTTCCCCGTTTGGGTTTTGTGGGGCAATCCTGCTGGGGCTCTTTCCTTCCACTCAGCAGCGATTGGAAACCTGGTCCATTATTATTGGTTTTAGTGCTAGTTACAACGCTAGTTTAGCTGCTATTGTTTATTGCTTTTACATTGCCTCTAGCTCTAGAGGCAGATCGATACCTTGAACCCGAATTATTCCACCACCTGGAAACTTCTAATCTGTCTCAAGGCGCACAATGCTCTTGAACTATAAAAGAACTTTCTACGAGTGAGTGTCGAGGCGTTCGTTAGGCGCGATAGGAGCGATAAAAAAGCTTTTGCTGGTTTTCCGTAGTTATGTACGTATGCGTATGCGAAAAGTAAAATGTTTTCCCATTTGTTTATTTTATTAGAGCCCCATGTTTTAGTTTTTTGAATTTATTTATTTACCAATAAATGTTCATCGTTATCACAATATATGGTGATAGGTTTTAGCTTTGATTTGTTTTCAGCGAGAAATCTAAACAAATAACAAGTCAGTACCGCCGCTTACGCTTTGTTTTTATGAAACTTTTGTTTTTTGCCAAACTTTGCCTTTTTCTTCTGAAACCCATTGCCGCCGCCACCGCCGCCGCCGGCCGCCATCGGTGAATCGTCTTCTTCGTTGAGCCGCTTCTCTCCACTGGAAACAAAAGGGAGAACACATTAACGCACCGTACAAATGCCACCTTCCGCCTGGCACCGATGAGGCGTACCTTTTGATGGAGACGATGGAAGACTTCGTTTTCGACAGTACGCTGTTCCACTCCTCGTCCGTGCCCTTGATGGCGTACTCGGCCAGATCCAGCTTCTTCAGCTTGGCCAGTTCCTTCTTCTGCTGCTTCTCCAGGCGCTTCACGTCGTCCGCCAGCTCCTCGTTCAGCGTTTGACGCAACGGCACCAACCGGTCGCCCATATCGAGGTCGCTTTCCTTCACCATCGTTCCCTCGATCGTGCGCTCCATCACCTGGGTCAGGTGGGCGGTCAGCTTTTTGATGCAATCGTAAAACTTGGCCAACACCTGGTTCGGTGGCATACGGAACTCCTCCATCAGCTTGTCGATCGTTTTGTTCTGCAGCCCACAGCCGAGCAGGATCGCTTTCTGCAGCGATTCGATGTGCGCTCCGGCCATCCGGCCTTGGAAGTAGAGCGACGCCAGATCGTTGGTCAAATCCATGATCAGCCGGTACTCGACCTGGTTGGCGACGTAGCTTTCGAGGCGCTGAATGTCGTGCGGCAAAAACACTTCATCGATCGTCGATTGACGCAACTCTGTGCGGAGAACAGGAGGGACATTACAAATGTTACATCCGACGTGGGGCGGATCGGACCATACCTTTGGCTTCCACGGCGACGGCTTTGTTTTCGAGCAGCGACAGTGCCAGGCCGGTCGTGAAGCGACTGAATGCTTTTCCCAGCAGCTTCAAGATGCGCCGCCGGAAGTCAACAAAGTACTGTCGCACCCAATCTGCCGTTTCGAGCCGCTCGACACTCGGACTGATCGGGCACAGCATAATGCACGAGTGTTCACCCGTCAGTTCGTTCTCCTTCTGGCTCAGGTAGACGGGAACGAATTTTTGACTCTTCCAAAAGCGCAACAACTCCGTCGTGAGCCCGAACGACGTGCCGACATAGTCGAGTGGTTCCGGTCGTCGTTCGGCGAGCCGCTTCAGCAGGGTGGGAATCTTTTTCCGCGGTGCTATAACCTCCCGCAGCAGATCGACCTCTTCGTCGTCGATCGTTTCGATTCCGCGATCATCCTCGTCGTACCCGGTGGTCCCGTTATCATCCATCAGCGACATGAACTTGCCTTCGTAGTACGTCTTCAGCTGCTTCAAAGCCCTTTTACCGTAGCCCATCTGTGGATGAGGGAAATTGCCATGTTTGATCGATCATTTCGGAGTTGAACTCCGCAATTCCTTACCCGTTGATAGTTCGGATGCGTGGCGATACGTACGATGCGGGCCCCAGAAAGCTTCGGAAACTCACGGTCACCGTACTGTTCGGCCATGTTCCATGGGATCAAATCGCCAGCCCCCTTCATACCGCGCACGAGCGAGTTTTGGATCGATTGCGCTGAAATCTGTCCCTCGAGGCACACCTGAATCACGACCAGTATCTCCGGCAGCTGGTCCTTCTTGGTGATCGGTCCGAGCAGACAGAACAGATGGTGCGCCGGGGCATCACTCATCATCTGCAGATCGTTTGGGCTGTTTTTGTAGTGCGACGAAACGCAGATCGATACGATGCGCTGCAGGAAGGCCTCGGCGGCACGGTGATACGAGAACAGGGCGTCCCGATCGACGTAGTACAGCTCGCAGGCATCGGGCGGTGGACAACCGGAAGTCAGGTTCGCCACGACCGTGGCATCGAGACAGAGCAACGACGTTAGCCACGCTTCCACCGCATCTCCCGGACTGTAACGGATCGATTCGTCCAGCTTGATCTGTGGGGTAGGGTGAATAAGGATCGTGTGAAAACCGGTTTTCAACTGCAGGCAAATAGGTTCTTACTGGTGGTGGCGCGGCATTATCTTTCTGCAGCTGCGACAGCAGCTTCAAGCTGAGCGATCGTCCCGTTCCTTCGTACCCGTTAATGGTGGATGCCATAAACACAAGGTACGAGCCGAGCATCGCCTTCACCATCGGTAGCGGAATGGCGGCCGCTTCATCGATAATCAACAGATCGGCCGCGTTCAGCAGATGAGCATCGGTCGGCGAAATGTACTGCACGGTTTGGCGACTGTTGCGCGTAACGTTGATGCGAATGATCGCCTTATTGAAGTCCGGGTTCGTCGAGCGGATGATCGTGTAATCCGTGTGCTCCTGATACTCGAGCACGTCGAAGCCTTTCAGGATGAACTCGAACAGCGTGATTAGATTCTCGGGCGACGGTGAAGTGACGTACACGTTCACGTACCCGAACGCAATGGCGCCGGCGATGGCCAGACCCATTGCGGCCGATTTTCCGCGGCCACGGCCAGCCGTAAGAGAAGTGGGCGGTTTGAGCTGCTTCTCGGCCAGTGCGTCGATAAACTGGGCGACGGCTTTCGCTTGATCGTACGTTCGGCAAAGGTTCACCAACGGACCGGCCGGCGGAGTGTCGGTTAGGCTTTCCTTCAGCTCGGCCAACTGTTCACCGTGGCCACCGGCACCGATCGTCGAAACGTCGATCGGTTTGACGTCGGCGGTGCGTGACGAAAGCGGCAACACGGTCAAATCATCGTTCACCAGCAGGCAGCGGCTGCAGTCGGCCAGCGAAAGGATGAGTCGCTCGTTGAAGCGACACGTCACGTTCTGGTGCGCCTCGGTCCGGTACCGCTTGTGCACATCCATGCTCATCGTGTAGAGCTGCTTCAGGGAGGAAATGGTTTTCAGCAGCAAAATGATCAGCCCACCACCTTCGACCGTTTCGATCGTACGGGCCAACAGATTCGGCGTCAGTGCCTCAAAGTCCTGCAGCACACAAACACCGTACGTTTTGCCGAGAATCGTGTGCGTGTCCTTGTAGTACCGACCGTGGATGGTGGTTGCGACGCGGAACGCATCAAACAGATCCGATTCGTTGATGTCGATCTTGCCGGATTGGATCTTCTTGGCGCGTTTCTTACCGTGGCTGGAAGACAAACGAAATTATTAGCAACATTCTTTGGGCGACCCCATATCTGCCGCTGGCAATTACTTGGAAATGGCTTCATCTTTCGTTTTGTAACACCACAGCACCGTCGGTCTCGCTTTTACCGATGCCTTCGTCAGGATGTCATACAGGATCGGGACCTGATCGCGACCCTTATCGCCGACCACGACAAACATCGTCCGATGACCCAGCTTCACACCGTTCTCTATCATCACCCGAATGCGGTTGTCGATCTTTTTCTTCACCATTTTGGACACTACGTTGCACAAATAAAGATAATTCCGGTCTTAACCCGAGACACACGGTTTCTGCACGACCGCGCGGCTTTCACACGTGGGAATTCAAAACAAATGCGGTTTTCTGTTTTGACAGCTGCTGCACAGGGTGCGTCAAAAATAGTCAGTGTTTACTTTGCCCCGATTGTCAATTCGGCTTTTCGAAGAAGCCGGCGGAAATGTGTGGAATATTTTGCTATATTAGCGCGGCAGAAAATAGCCTTTCCGATGGCGAAGAAATCGTAAGTGGCCCCACAATGGCCCGTTTCAGTGGTTTTATATTTCTTTCAAAGTTTCAGACATGTTGTCCGTTGCTTTCCTCACGGGGTCCCGACGAAAGTGGGCGGCTCGTGTACGACTCGCGCGTGTTGCTGTACGGCTCGGTCCTGTGGCACCAAGGAGCAAAGCTGTGCAAACAGCCCCTCGAGACCGATCGAACTGTTTTGCTGTTCAATGGGGACATTTTCCAGCCACGCGATGATGAGGAAGAAAGCGACACTCAGTGGTTGCTGAGACGGATCGAAACGTGCTCGGAGGAGGATGATTTGAGACAACTGTTCCGGGAAATGCGAGGACCGTTCAGCGTGATTTTCTTTCGAAAAGAAGAGCGAAGGGTGTACTTTGCTCGCGACAGTATGGGCCGGAATTCGTTGCTAGTTGGTCGCAGTAAGCGGGCAGATGGAGGGTTGTTTATCACAAGCGTTAGCGGTATGAAATGTGCTTTCCGAATTATGATCGTTTCCGTGACCTTCTCCTTATTTTGCTTGTAGGTAACATTCCGTCCAACGATGTTTGTGAGCTGCCACCAGCGGGTCTTTACTTTGTGGACTTGGGCGCACCGTTTATGACAGGGTTGCATCCCTGGGTCGAGACAGATGGGACACACACATTGTTCGGTTCCATAGTGACTGCAAGCAAACCTAAGCGGGATCGCGCCCCATCTACAGAAAAGGCACATCAAGTAGGCCATTGCCACCAAGTTCAGGCCTACTTTAACTTCCGAGAACTTACGCACGGCAAAGAACTCCCGGTGGAAGAAGCATATGAGCATCTTTTGAAATCACCAGAAGTGGACAGAGTTTGCGAAACGCTTCTAGCCACGCTCCGTGAGTCGGTCAAAGAGCGCGTCGTTCGAACCACAAAGTACTGCAAAAACTGCCTCAAAACTATGATGCCACCGCAATGTACGCATCCGAAAGTCGGCGTATTGTTTTCCGGTGGAATCGATTGCACCGTGCTGGCACTGCTGGCAGACGAGTACGTACCGGCCGACTGTCCGATAGATTTGCTTAATGTGGCCTTCGAAAAAGTGACCCGTGATAGGAACAAGCAATCGCAACCCGTCGATTGGAATGTACCGGACAGATTGACGGGGCATAGCTCACTGCGCGAACTGCAGCAGCTCCGACCGAATCGGTACGCCCTCTTACCATGAGTTAATTTTGGAACGGAACACGGAATTGATCATATATGTTGGATACATTCTTGAATTTTAATAGAGTTTGGAACTTCGTTGGGATTAATGTGTCCCGGGCAGAACTGAACGCTCGCCAGAAAACCATTTCGAATCTGGTGTACCCGTTACAAACCGTTCTGGATGAGTCACTGGGAGCGGCACTGTGGTTCGCTTCAAGAGGTGCTGGCCAAGTGCATGGCATACCGTACACTAGTCCTTGTCGAGTAAGTACCCAGGGGGGCCAAGAGAGATGTACTGTACTGTCTGTAAAGACTGTTGCGCGTTCCAGGTACTTTTGTTAGGTTCCGGAGCGGACGAGCTATTCGGAGGATACACTCGGCACCGAACGGCGTTCGAGCGCAGTTTCAGGGAACGCCAAAAGCTGGGTGATACAGAAACGGAGGCAATCGACTGGGCTTACGGGGCACTGGAAGCGGAACTGCAGCTAGACTGGGAACGGTTGCCAAGCCGCAACTTGGCTCGTGATGATCGTGTAATTGGAGACAACGGCGTGACTCCGCGAACACCCTACTTGCAGGAGGATTTCGTCGCTTCGGTACAGTCATTGCGAGTGAACCAAAAGTGCTACTACCCACTCGGCGTTGGTATTGGCGATAAGCTGATCCTCCGGTTGTGTGCCTACAAGCTAGGATTGTCTGAGGTTTGCGTGTTAAAAAAGCGTGCACTGCAATTCGGCTCCCGGATAGCCGATCGTCGGCAGAATGCTGCAGATTTATCGATGTTTCTCGAAAACCCTTCAAACCTTTGACTCCGTGTAGATTTTATTCAGTGCAAAAGATGTTTATCGATTTACATGTTATGACTAAAACGATACAGGAACGTAATCCTTACAGGTGTAACATAAAACGGATTAATAAAAATGCCAAAAATACAGTCAAATATGGTGGTCCAAGGTAACAATTATTACCCACAGCACAATTTTCTTTTTCCTTCGCCTAGTGCGCTAATTATTCTGTTTAACTTTCTTATGTTTTCCCTGTCGAGGTGCTTTCTCTGAACTTTTCGCTTTGATAGTCGGTTGTGCTCTAGCGATTGGGTTTTTGACTGTCGACGTAGGATTGGTAGTGATGGACAGCCGCACTTTGCCACTGGCTCGATCAATTTTCGTTTTAGTAATGGCCGTTTTCTTTGTCGGCACCTTAGCCTTTGGTGCGACCATTTTCTTTGCCCCTTTCGTGTTATTGTTCTTATCCTTGGCTTGCGCTACTGGCTGATCCTTTGTCTTTTGCTGCTTCTCTTTCACGACCACGACCTTTTTGTCCGATTTCTTCAACTTCTCCCAGTGGTCTTTGGTAAATCGAATGCTTCCCGAAGCCCCCGAACCGGTCACATGCTCAACAACATGTTTGGCCAATAATTTTTCAAAGGCTCGCTTAACGTAAAGTTTTATATCGCCATCGATCACGTACTTGCCCCTAATTGTTTTCTGTAACATCAAGAACGATAGGCCTTTCCTTTTGGGATCATTTTCTGCGATCACCTCACTTATCATTTGTTCGTAGGTTAGTTTTTTTGTTTTAGCCGTTCCTTGAGCCTTGCCGTTGGTCGGTGGCTTTGGTGGCGCAGTTTTGTTTGCTACACTTGCCTTAACGTTATCTGGGCCCTGGTCTGCTGCATCAAAATTAATTTTCCTTTTTTGTAGCTTAGCCGTTTTAACCGGCAAACTGGATTCAACGGGCTCCATTTTAACGAGGTGGTAACGATGCAGAATCTCACTAGTTGTCCTCGTCCGATGGCTTCTCTTCAACTGACTGGCTTCTGCAAAGTTGCCAAGGATCTCGAGTCATCGCACCATAAAGCTGTGTTTTTTTTTTGATTTGCATGCGAAGGTAATTATGTTAAAGTTTTTAAAACAAATTAGCACATATTTTATTATTTGTTAATAATCGAAAGTTAGTCAAACGATCGTTCGAAGTTTTTTCGTTTGCTCACAAGTCATCCACGCGACGGTTCTACGAAGCGGGTTCTACTCACACGACAAGGTGAATAGAACAGGGTCCTTCAAACTGTACAAACCTTGCCATGTTTACAGCATAGTTTTGTTTTTTTCTACTTGCCAACGCCTAATGTTGTCAAAGTGCTTCAGAACCATTTCTGTAAAGTTCGATCGTGTCCAAAATCCGTGTTAAAAATGCCCGATAAACCCATGAAAACCGAAGCTAAAAAGGACGATGGTGCCGAACTGGAAACGCAGTTCATAATACGAATGCCAAAGGTAAGTGGCTTGCGGTTTTCGTGCACCACCACAGCAAATGGCAATTTCAATGAGGTCTTCGTTCACTGTCCAGGAACCAGCGACCGTGCTTCGGGAAGCCATACAGACCGGAGCCAACAATCTGAAGGACCGCCTGTTCATCCGGCTGGAAAATGACTTGCGCTACGGAGAGGTTCGGCTCGATCACTGGCTACTGCATGCGAAGGTTGTCGATCTGCCGACGATCATTGAGTCGTTGAAAACGATCGATTCCAAAAATTTCTACAAATCGGCCGACATATGCCAGATGGTAAGCGCGAGCGCTGCCGCTTCCGGAGCCAGTCAGCGGATGCGTTTAACCGCGCCCGTTTTCTTTCTAGATGATTTGCAAGGAAGAACCCGACCAGCAGTCGGCGGAAGAGGAATCGCCGAACAAGAACAAGAAGAAGGACCCGAACAAGGTGGACAAAAAGTACCTGTGGCCGCACGGTATTACGCCGCCGTGCAAAAATGTACGTAAGCGGCGGTTCCGCAAAACGTTGAAGAAAAAGTACGTCGAAGCGCCGGAAATCGAGAAGGAGGTGAAGCGTTTGCTGCGCGTCGACAACGAAGCGGTCAACGTCAAGTGGGAACTGATTACCGAAGAGGAAGATCCCAACAAACCTTCGCCGGGTTCGGGCACGGATACTGGCGCCCCGCACAAGAGCCCGTCGAAGAACACGAAAAAGAGTGGCTCCCGCAAGGACGTCGGCGAGCACGACATATTCGGCGGCGAGGTGTCCGATTCCGACGACGAAGATAATCAGATCAACAAGAACATCGACATCGACGAGAGCAGCCGGCTGTCGGCCGAGGCGGACGATAGTCGCCTGTCGGACTCGAGCTCGTACCAGGGAACGCAAGGAGGCGAACGGAACACGGCGGCAATCGAGTTCAACAAAAGTATGTTCAGTTCGTCGAGCGGTGGTGCTGGTGCCAGTGGCTACCGAGCAGCCCGCCGACTCGAATCTTCGGCGGGTGGTGGCTCGAAATCGACTTCATTTTTCCCGGGTGAAAATTCACGCCTTGACTCGGACAACGAATCGACGACGGACGTACCGAATGCCGGAGGCTTTGGCAACAGTCAGAACAGTAACGCCAACGGAGCGACCGCCAGCAATGTGGTTAACAATAGCGCCCGCATCTATGAGCTACAGCGCCAAATGAGCGACCTGAAGGCGCAACGCAACCAGAAGGAGCAAGAAATTCGGACGATCGAAAACCGAACGTTACGCCAGCGGCTCCAGGAAAAGCTCGATAGTTTGCTGATGGAAATCGTGGACAAGGAGAAAGAGGTAACGGGCGCCTTGTTCTGTGTAATTTACTCTTCGCTAACATTTCTTTTGTCCGGTTGTTGCAGATATACGATCTTCAAGGTGTCGAGAAGTACCCCTTACATTAGTGACGTGACTAGAATGACAAGGGTTTAAATAAAAGCAAAGAACAATAACAATACCTAGGTGCGATTTTCGTCTATAAAAGGATTTAATATATTTTCATATTTTTGTTTTCGAAAACAGTTTTCAAGAGCATTTTTTAACGATCCAGCTACGGCAACAGGGAGTGCGTGCGGGTTGTTTGGAGCAAATATTGTGTCTCCCTATCTCTATTGTTTTCGACTTCCTAAACAACGTGGAACGCGCGTGTGGTTTTATGTTCCGCGGTTTAAACCGTTTGTTTTTCCTGCTTCGCATAAGGCAATCGGCGGTCGCATTCCACGGACCGTCATGTTTTACAAATTAACTCACGCCAGAGGAAAAACAGACTACTACGATTTCAGATGCGCATCCCAAGCGGTAGAGTATAACGAACACACGGCGCGAAACTAATTTGGGGAATTTGTGTGTTTTTAAATAAGAGAATGTGTATTCATTTGGGAAGGGACCCCACTAAGTACCTGTCGCACTCTACACTCTACGCGAATAACAAAGAAATACTGTGTATAATATAATATAATAACCGTTACGCAAGTGTAGGACCGGAAAGGACAGTACCCTTTTTGTTGGCGAGCGCTTTTCTCGTGCATTCTGGGAGACCTTGTTGTTCGCTCCCTCGCTCTATTCAGTCGCTCGGTTCTCACTAAGCTGCCGTCACGCATCACATTGAATGGAAATGATTACACAAACGGGAAACACCGCTTAACGGGCAACATCTCGAAGTCGGTGCACTGACGACCCAGTACCCTTGTTATGTTTAATGTAGATTTAGCGTTCCAAAAAGTACGTGAGGTTTCGATTTAAGTACACAACAGCCGACAATAACTCGGAATGTATTTGGTATATCGTCGTTCTTATTAAGGCCAACGCGTGTCTCCGGGGGGCGTGTGTGTCTCCCGGCGCTTTTGTGCAGGCACTTGCACGTGTGGAATGTATCGGTGAACACCTCCAACGCGCTCTCCGGGGAGGAATGGATGGATGAGCGTTAATTCGGTTGTTTCGTTTGCTACTATACTATATCATTAATGGAGGTAAATAACTACTGTTCCGTTCACTTTAAGTACTCTCTATCGGGTATGTTGGTACCTATTTGTTCACTTTCTTCGATTATTGCTAATTGTGTAAATTTTCCAGGCTCTTGACGTTGCCCCCGCCCGGGTTCACTTGCCGCCCCTTTCTTTGCGTCCAGTTTCTTGGTCTTTTTTCGATTGATAAAGATCGCGATCGGGAGGGTTGGGACTTTCGCACCAACTCACCCAAAAGAGGTTGTGTTGGTTGGCCTCTGCCTCTCAAAATGGAATGTTTACTGGAAAGGCACACGGTTCTTAGAACACTGTTACTTCCGGTGTAATGTCTAAAAAAGCAACAACCTTCTTGCGCTTATTTTGGGGCCACGAATGTCTTCTTGTGATTCACCCGCCCGGAGTATTGATGAAGCGGGGCGCAACATCCTCCTGTGCGCCGATTCCGGCGATTAAGTGCTGAGCAATTGTTGAGCATGAGACCGTGTGTATGCGGTGTGCTAGCATTTCGCTTGTTCTTATTTTCGGTTTTTTGGTAACACTTCTCCGTCCGCTTCCGTGTGTGGTGTATCATCGTTTGTCCGCGCCCAAAACATCCTCCAAAAAGTACTATTTTAAAAAGGCAGATTTCTTCTTCAAACAGCATCAGCACCCGTTCGAGGGGGTTTCGTGTTTCCCTAATCTCGTCTCGCTGCTTGTTGTGCACCTTCTGCCTGCTCTCGGAGACTTGCCGAACATTGGTTTTTTTCCCGTTTATCGAACAGCAGTGTGTAGATGAGTAATGTGTCTCCGCTTCCGCTTTTTACGGTCGTTAAAAGCAAAAAATACCCCCAATGGGGGCGACGATCGGGATTGGTGTGTGTGTGTGTGTGAATCAGGCGCGCCACGGTATCCGATCGTCGGATTCGATTTCTAGATCGACTGTTGGGGGAAGTGTCTTACAGATGCAGTACGCCATCCTTCTGCGAGATGAGATTGCTTTCCTCGAGCGTGACCGCCTCGGTTAGGTCGCGCACCTCGTCCTCCTGATCGTCCGGATCGTTCTCGTCCGAGCCGGTCGTCTGTTGGGACTGTTGCGAACCGCCGGACAGCTGACTGTTGCGCGAGTACGATCCGCGCCTCGGTGGGGCCAACGTTCGCTGGTTGGCCGGCTTGACCGTGATGATTAGATTGGAGCTATTCGCCACCATCATGTCCGTGACCTGGTCGAGGGTTTTGCCCAGCACCTCGATCCCGTTCACCTCGAGCACCTCATCGTTCACCGCCAGTAGGCCGGTGCTTTCGGCCAACCCGCCCGGTACGAGGCGGGAGATGAAAATACCGGGAAGCTTTTCCAGCCCGCTGGCCGTCACCCGAACCGATGTGCCATCACTGCGCGGAACGGAACGGAAAGAGAAAGTTAGAACATTTGTTTGCGTAAACCAATCACGGGGAGTCCTTAATCCATCTTACCGAATGTAGAATCCGAGGGGTTTATCACTACCGTGCTTTAGCAGACGCACTCGGCGACACGTTTCCGGTACAATATCCACATCGATAATTGCTGACACCTTTCGGAGGATGACAAAAGATCGCGCAATGTTACTGAGATCTGCGGTTGGTGAATCACAGTAGGCTTACCTGCCGAAAGTCGTGCGGATTGGAGATGGCTAGTCCTTTCTGCTTGACCGGAGTTTGTCCCAGAATACTGCTGATAAGATTCCTAGGTCTAATCGTACCATAACCCGTCCGTTCCTCGAGACTATCACCTACCAAAAGTAGATCACGAACAGAGGGTGAGGGAAAAAAACATGGAAAAGAACTCAACGTAAATTGGGGATCGCTAGCTGGGAACGAAATCATAAAGATAACACACTCGCGGCTAATTAAAACGAATGGTTCAATTGCACAGTCTTGCTTGGCGAGCGCCAACGGCGTGCGCAGTACGCCGTTACACTGTGGTGCATAATTCCACATTCCGGTCACTTCCTGTACGTGATGGGCGGAGAACGGAACCTGCTTCCGGCTTCCGTCAGGCATCACGGCAGACTGCGCGCGCACACCTTTTTGGGGCAGCCAATAATCAACGAAAACACCGAACTAACCGTGGGGAAATGCATTCCACGCTTTTGCGATCGCGCGGCTGACCTCGATCGGTGCGATGCTACCGATCGGGGGCATAATTCAAGTTGGGTGCGGGTGCATATGTGTGAACAGTGTGTATGCCACTGGTAATTAGCTTTTCTCCTTTTTTTTCGCAACCCACTGTTGCGATCAACGAGTTCCATTCATGTGCAAACACACGACCGTTGAGACGAGTGGAACGTGAATCATCATCATTCATCGGTCCTTCGCATTCCCTCCCGTGTGTCGCGGTTATCCTCTTCGAGTGCAACGAGCAGCGCTCAATTTATGGACCCAATCACCGCCCCTTCGCGACACGATAACAATCGTGCCATCGATCAAAACAAGTTCCCGCCCCACCCGCCGTCTATTGTGGCTCCGCCGCCCACCCGCTGCTTACCCTTCTTCTGTATGATTACACGGAGCAGGGGCCGTGCCGTGGTTAGGGCCCGTCCGAAGTTGTCGTCATTGTTGATCGGTAGCAGATCGTTGTCCCGTGGATCGATGTAGGAGATGAGCAGATGCGAGCGGTCGAGCCGGTGTAGCCGCTCGATCAGCGACTGGAACACCTCGAACGAGTGCTGCTCGGACCGTTTGACCGACCACCGACGGAATTCCGCATCGAACTGAGGGAGAGTGGCAGAGGTAAGAAAAGGAAGAACCAGGCCGATAGAAGAAGCTGACGGGGGGCCAATGGAAAATATGTTCCACTTTCCGCGGGTTCGCCGTACCTTCGACTTTATCTCGACACGATCGCTATCGAGCTTCGGGTGGGCCGCTTTACTTTTCGACATGTTCGACGCGCACCGAACAACTCATTTAACTTACGGCAAAAAAAAACAAATACTCAAACAATAATACACTGTACGAGGCACGGTACGATCACGGATCCCGCGGAAGGGTGGTTTCCTGTTCCGCGCTCCAGAGGGACCACGGGACCGAGGTGTAAATGATTAGTATGCACCACCACCAGCCCTACTGCCGCGTGCCAGCGCAAGAATCCGATATATCCGGAATTTCGCTATTTCGATGTCACGATATCACCACACACAGCACTGGACACGATCGTAGTCGAACGAAAAAGCTTTGTTGTAAAGGAGGGCGCGTCGCGGCGAGTGGGTACGACGGGCAGCGCCTACTAGAGCGTAACTTTTCCAATTTTACGCGAAACGGTATCACAGAAAGACCACAAACAACGCACCACGACGACGACGACGGACACGGACCACCAGCTCCCGTGACCCAGCAACGATGACGAGACGACGAAACAATCCCCGAATTTGGTGCGCGCGCGAAAGTAATACTAGCTGGGGTCACTAGAAACGAACACCCTGGGGAAAACAATAAACGCTGCCCACCACACACTGCCTGCTATTTGGACGGGGGTCCCTCCTAATCGGTCCAGGGGACTACTTTATCGCTACAAAAAAGCGTAGAACTGAGGCAACGTAGAAGGACTACGAGAAAAAGACGGGAATGAAAAAATGTGACAGCACGAGCGAGGGAAGCTAATCAGACGGCGGAGCGTTTATGGTTGCTGGGGCCAGTACCTGAGATATTTCATTTTAACGGTAACCGTAGACAACCAAGCCGCCAGCGGAACTGCTTGCCATTCGGCGCGTTTGCGTAGATTTAAGCAACAAAGTGTGTTACGGGTGAAAAACATCACATCCGAAACACTTTTGATAAGATTGGCTTTACTTTTGACTCCATAAATGTTCGGATTTATTCAAAGTTCCGTAACAGCGTCGAACCAGTGCTGCGTGCTGTCAGTACTCAATGCTGTCAGTACCGGCGGCATAATGTGTTGTGAGTGTGTGCGTGCGGACGGAACGCGCGCCGGTGTGTGCGTAAGAAAGAGAGAATTTTCCGAAACCGCAAACAAATTTAGTCGCGCTGTTCTCTGTTCTTGGTGCGCGAAAAGGTTTGACGTGTTTGCACAGAAGCTTCGAAAGGAACTGTTTTTAAAAGCCATTTAGAAAATATGTCGAGTCGGAGCAACGAATGTCGTATCTACATCGGTAACCTGCCGCCGGATATTCGCACCAAAGATATTCAAGATCTGTTCCACAAGTTCGGCAAAGTGACATTCGTGGACCTGAAAAATCGTCGCGGGCCGCCATTTGCTTTCGTCGAGTTTGAGGACGCCCGGTAATTTGGTTCTTCTTTGTTATCGCTTGGCGGCACTGATTGTGTGATTCATTTATTGTGTAGCGATGCTGACGATGCGGTCAAGGCGCGCGATGGATACGATTACGATGGGTACCGGCTGCGGGTGGAGTTTCCGCGTGGCGGTGGCCCGGGAAGCTACCGTGGGAGCCGGCAGAGCAACAGTGATCGCAGCAGCCGTAGCGATCGCGGAAACCGAGGACCTCCGGCTCGCCGATCGCAGTTCCGCGTAATGGTTTCCGGACTGCCGTCGTCCGGTTCGTGGCAGGATCTGAAGGACCACATGCGCGAAGCCGGGGACGTTTGCTTCGCGGACGTATACAAGGATGGAACCGGTGTGGTGGAGTTCCTGAGGCACGAGGACATGAAGTATGCGATTAAAAAGCTCGACGATTCCAGGTTCCGCTCGCACGAGGTACGTTTCGTGTAGCTTGGAAGTTGCTTTCGTTACTCATTGTTGTTCATTCTTAGGGAGAAGTGGCGTACATTCGCGTACGGGAGGATTCGGGAAATGACGATAAGCGGGGAGACTACCGTGATAGGTAAGGTTAACACTGCGAAACCGGTATGGGCGAAGATTGTGAGAGAAACTTCGTTGATTGCAGATCGTATTCGCCACGCAGACGAAGAGGGACACCAACCTACTCACCGGTACAACGCAGCGTCTCGCGATCGCGCTCCCGTTCCTATCACTAAATCTGGCCACATCCCGGAGACGTAAAGTAATTTTATTTCAAACCAACATTTAAACCCTCCCTATGTTTGAGGTATCCTGCGGCGAGATCGAAGGAAAGGCAAGCGATCGAGAAAGACAGCAAGAGTTTCAGGCCGAAAGTTTGGTTAGCATTTTACTGACGATGATTGGCCATTTTTAGTTTTAATTGCGACAAATCGAACGGTCGGTGGTGGTTTATTTTCTTCATTGACTCAGTTGCGTTCATCGATCACAGTAGAGTAAAACCAGAACCAGACAAGCACCCAGATAATTGTACACGATACGGTTTTGTTAATTTTCTTCGAATCGTTCCGTTCTGGCCATTACGGAGATAGATGGGGGTGCGACAAGAAGGTAGAAAACATTCCTCTAAGCAAGGATATCGAAGGGCGTCTCCAACGGGTAACAGAAAGAAAATCAAATTATTATTGGAAATTCAGAACAACCAATGCAAGAGTGCGCGGTACCCATTCCGGCAATAATCGTGTTTTCGCGTGTGTGTGTGTTTCTCGATAGGGCACCGGTTCAGACGATAAAGTGATGAGGGGCGTGTGCGACCATTTATTCAGAAACAACGCAAATATTTGTGGAAAGATAGGTACAATTCGGGCTTCGAATTTCATGGTGACTTCGCGGAGCAATACAACATTATGTCCTATGATTGTATTAAGAACTAATCCTGGCAGTGCGGCGCGGCGCAACGTTTCTTGAATACGTCCCCTAACCAACCGCCCCGTTTTCTTAACTTGCCAACATAGACCAACTTACACCAACAATCTGCAAAGCATAAGTTTTCCAATCTACCTATGCTGATGTACGTCGAATGAACGGAAACTAAACATTCAATTTTATTCTTCTTCCCGACAGGGTCAAGGATTGATAGGAAAAGCTTATATTTAAGGATCCACCAAAGGAGGATTACGCCAGAGGATGAAGGTGACGGAAACAAGCGCCCGAATATCGGTGGCATATCGATCTTGAACGGCGGGAGCCACCATAGAACCGGACGATTGTCGGAAGTGTCGCGGCAACACAGTAGACTTGTCTACGTTTTGCTCCCAAACTGCCACTCACTGGCAAAAAGGGGTTTTGCGGAGCTGTTGCTCAGTAGGCGGTGGTCTGCTGCTTTTTCCAAACACTCTGTTGTTGCGGAAGTTGACATGCTTTGGCGTGGGCTACGTTTCTGAAGATTGTTTTCGCAGATGCCGGATGCCGCGATGGATAAGGATCACCCTCTCACTTTACACGAGATGCGACAGGGCATGTCCAATTCCCTGTCGTTCTGCTACTCCGCAGCAGTCGCAGTAGATGATGCAGCCGGTTCTGTTCCCCCCTTCTAGGAGGCGGGTAATTTCTTTAGAGTATAGCAAGGAATGGATTCGCTCTGGAACATTGCACATTTGGAGGAACAGGATTTTAAGGACGCATTGGATTTCACCGAGGATTCGTTCCCTTCCGCTTCGCGCCTCTCCTTCTCTCTCTCTAAGGAAAACGGAACATTTGAACGCTTCGCTCTTGGCGATAGGAAAACGCGAATGGTTTGTAGCGCATAATGGAATGACAGGATCACCGAGGGACCGGAGGAAGGAACTTGAAAAGGCCCACGCTTGGCAGGATTCACAGGAAGGAAAAAACGCAAGGATAAATGGATGCCCCTGGCTATGGCCCTTGGTTTGTGTGTGTGCGTGCGTGTGTGTGTAAATTATGTTGGAGAATTAGTGGCACCGTTGGATTGGAAAGAAGCCGCCTATTCTGGTTCGCTCAACTCTTCGCGCTCCCTCCGAAAAGCGGAAGCTTTTTCCCATCGTTGGACATCGTGGGATAAGTTTGGAGGAGGCCTAGACGCGGTCCTGTTTTTGCGGTGAATCCAAGCAAACACGCTGCCATGGCAACCTCTGTCTCGTTTCGCTCTTAGCGCGGATCGATCGTGTAGCGATGGACCCGTTTGTGTACGTACGTACCTCCGCAGCACACTTTGATCGACCTGCTTCTTGCACGGAGTAGGAAGGAAGGATCGCCGTTGGAAAAGGAGTATGGGCCTTTCCGGTAAAATAGCAATCAATCGCACGTGACTGACGTTTTTAAATTAACCCGTTTTCCGTTTCCCGTAGCTTTCCTAACTGAAGTTTGTTTTAACATTTTCACTGTTTCCCCTCCTGTTCCTGTTCTGGTGTTTCTGTTTTCTGTGCATTTTCCCATTTCGCAGCACAATTCGCGACGGAAACCCAACTGGCAGAACGGAGGGACGGGGATAGCTAAACCTTTTCATGCCTTCGAAAGAACTGTTTTTTAAATTACTTTCTTGGCCTATTTCCCTCTCAAATGTCTCGCATTTTAACACTTATTTCTTTCACTGTATCCTCTTCGACCATTCCTGGGCACTACCTACATTTAAACTCCTTTCATTGGGCATCAACTAAAACCGAGCTTCTAGCGCGGACGGATAGCAAGCAATACTTAGGACTCTCTCTTTGTGGCCGTAAGTAGATTACCGAACTACCGGAAGAAAACTACAATCATCATTGGTGGCCCAAGGCACGGCAACGAAGCAAAACAAGTAACTTTCCACTAGAGGCACCTATATTTTTGGGGTACGAAACAATCTAAACGCTCTGCGAGTTGGTCAGGTAAAAGGCTAATAAAGTTTCAGCCAATAATTATTTTAACTACAAACATTCAGTATGTCGCGTACGTTTGTGACCTTGATGACAAATTGCAAGCCTTTTCTTCAATGGAAGAACCGTAAGTTCGGGCCCGGCTCTGTTGTCAGAGTTGGCACCGAAGAAGAGGCGTGTTTGTAAACAAACGACCACCGATGGCGGCCAGAGGAGCACACATCACGCCGACCGTAGAAATCAAACCCTCACTCTTCGAGGTGCTGGCGGCCGACTCTCTCAACAATACCTTTTATCCCGCCATCAAACGTGTGGTGGACGTAAGTAGCCTGGTACCAAACTGGTTCCTCTGCAGGACCTAAAGCACTTATTATGTGTCTTCGATTCCACCAAACAGTTTTTAGCGACAGTCAAACCGACGGTTTTCGGTGGGTTAGTGCGATACTACGATGAGCTTTACATGCTGTTCAATGGGCTGGTGCAGGGTTACTATCTCCAACGGCACGGAGGATCGCTGGCCGAAGTGTTCTACGGTCTAACCCGCCAATCGGTCCGAAACAAGACGTTCACCAGGCGCGATCGCAATTGGTCGTTCGTGGTGCTGGTCGTCGTGCCATACGCGTTACGAATACTGGAAACCCGAATCAACCGGTGGAAAGATGACTGTGAAAATGGGAAAACGGTTGCGGCAGAGAAGCAGCTCGTAGTACGCTTGATGCCCTACGTCAAAGCCGTACACGAAAGCCTTAAGTTGGTCCACTACGTAATGTATCTGGCCGGCGCTAGTGAAGTACATTCGCCTTCGCTGCGCGTGCTTCGCCTTGCACTGACCTATCAAGCAGAGGAGGAAGAAAGCTGGTCCTTCGCGGACGTTTTCCAGGGCAAGACAAGGTGAGCACCGGAACGGATTGGTACCGGCGTGAGGAGCAGAGTGTGCTTCAAATAAGAATAATCGTTGTCGTTGATAGGGTTGCTGTAATGCTAAGCACGGCACTGCTACGATGGTTGGAGCTGTCCGCTTTCTTCCTGCAGTTCATCGAGTGGTGGCAAACGGAGGCCAACATTGGGGACCTGTCGAAGCTACCGACTCCGGAAGCTCCCGATTTGGACGTCAACGCTGCGAAGTACAGCAACGTTTGTCCGATTTGCCTGCAGAAGTACATCATTCCAACGGCCGTGTCCGTGTCGGGGTATGCATGCTGTTAAAGGAGGCTCAATTGTAGAAACTAATTCTTTCCGACTTCTTCCAGCTACGTTTATTGTTATCGATGCATCGTGACACATTTGCAGAAAGAAAGTAGGTGCCCGGTAACCAAGTATCCTGCCACAATCAACGATCTCATCCGGCTGTACATGGATGATGATGATTGAAGCTTTCGTGTCCAGTATCCAAATCAATATCGTGGGAATTGGGACGACTTGGGGGAAACGGATAGTTTTTTGTTTGGGAACGGCTAAGCAAAAGTAGGAAAGACTGAAATAGAGCCAAAACCTTTTCACATTCTTGTACATTATTGATGACCGTACACGGAGAGGGATTTTAACATAATTTTGGATACAATAATTCTGCATTTTTATTCTCTACATGCCAACACAATTCAACGGCGCAATGATTAGATAACGGTCTCCGCATGGGTGGCGTACAAAAACCCCAATTAACTGTTATCCATAAACGAGCCTTATCTCAGAATTTTCCTTTTTCGCCAGTTGTCGCATTGTCCTCAGCTTTTACGAAACTTCCAGCAAAATAAAACCAACAGCCCAAGGAGCGCCCGGATGTTTGGATTTTTTTCTTTTAGAAGAAAAGCATGCTCTGCCTGACGCGGGATGTACGCATACGAACCCGGTGAAAATGAGCAGCCTCTAAGCAAGTGCCACAAAGTTGCGCCCATAAATAAAAAAAATACAACACCGGCGTGTTGCTAGTCACTCTGTCAGCACCAAAGCAACAACGGGCCGAGATTGCACACGGCACCAAGAATCCGCCGAAATCAGTTGGCGGTAAGGCTACTCTCTGTCCGGCTTATCAGCGAAATTACCCAGCAGCAGTGCGATAGAACGCCAGAGAAACACCGGCTTTCTTAGACGGAACATTACACCCCCGAAATGGCACCAACTGCGGGTCAGGTGAGACAGGGTTAGAAAATGACCTCCATATTAGACCGTTTCGTGTACCGTACGATTCCGCCCGTAGGTGATCAAATGCAAAGCGGCTGTTGCCTGGGAGCCGAAGAAACCGCTCGTGATCGAGACAATCGAGGTGGCCCCACCGAAGGCCGGTGAGGTGCGGCTGAAGGTAGTCGCTTCGGGGGTGTGTCACACCGACGCATACACTCTCGGCGGTCTGGATGCCGAAGGTGTGTTCCCGACCATTCTCGGCCATGAGGGCGCCGGTGTGGTGGAGAGTGTTGGCGAAGGAGTGACCAAGTTCCAGCCCGGCGATCACGTCATTCCGCTGTACATTCCCCAGTGCTACGAGTGCCGGTTCTGCAAAAGCCCCAAAACTAATCTCTGCCCGAAGGTGCGCGCCACGCAGGGCAAGGGCCTGATGCCGGACGGTACGAGCCGGTTCACGTGCAACGGTAAGCCGGTGTACCATTTCATGGGCACGTCCACTTTCGCGGAGTACACGGTTGTGGCCGATGTTTCGCTGGCGAAGATCGATCAGAGCGCTCCGCTGGACAAGGTGTGTCTGCTGGGATGCGGCATACCGACGGGATACGGAGCGGCACTGAATACGGCCAAGGTGGAACCCGGGAGTTCGTGTGCGGTCTGGGGCCTCGGAGCGGTGGGATTGGCCGTGGTGATGGGTTGTAAGGCAGCGGGCGCTAAACGCATCATCGGGGTGGACATCAACCCGGAGAAGTTCGAAGTGGGCAAGCAGTTTGGCTGCACGGAGGTGATCAATCCGAACGATTACACGAACCCGATCCAGCAGGTTTTGGTCGAGAAGACGGACGGTGGCTTGGACTACACGTTCGAGTGCGTAGGCAACGTGGCCACAATGCGTGCGGCACTCGAGTCGTGCATCCGGGGTTGGGGAGTGTCGGTGGTCGTCGGGGTGGCCGAGTCTGGCAAAGAAATCTCGACCCGCCCATTCCAGCTGGTGACCGGGCGCACCTGGAAGGGCACGGCTTTCGGTGGCTGGAAGAGCGTGGACGGAGTGCCGAAACTCGTCGACCAGTACCTCAAGCGGGAGCTTAAGGTGGACGAGTTCATCACGCACACGATGGCCTTGGAGAAGATCAACGAGGCGTTCACGCTGATGCACGAGGGTAAAAGCATCCGTTCCGTCGTCAAACTGTAGCCCGGTTCCGTGGCACGCCAAAAACTCTGTTCCGCAACGCTCGGCTGTCCGTCGTCTTTTACCTCAATAGCTGAAATCGCTGCTGGTTCCTGCTGGATTTAAGGAAATAAACATATCCATCACGTTTCTACTTATGGGTTTCAAACATTTATTACAGCATTTAACCATCTAGCGCCTCATTTATAAACTTCCGAAACACTCAGGGCAACACGAGGTTTGGTTCGATTTCGGCTTTAACTACGCTATTTACAATACACTTATGCTCATTTTTATCGTACGTCAAGGAGCGATCCTCGTTATGCCGTGTTGGAGTCGTCCTTAAGCGGTGGCGACGATCGGGAGTGCGTTTGTAGGTGCAGCTTCAGGTGTTGCTTGCGGGCGAACGTTTTCGAGCAGATATCGCAGGCGTACGGCTTCAGTCCGGTGTGCAGCTGCCGGTGACCGGCCAGGATACGTTCCGCCTTGAACAGCTTGTGGCACACCTCGCACTGGAACCGTTTAACCTCCTCGTGCGTCGACATGTGATCGCGCAGATGGCTCGCCGTGCGGAACCGCTTGCTACACTGCCGGCACTCGTACGGCCGCTCGTTCGTATGGGTGCGCCCGTGGATGATGAGATCGCTCTTCTGGACGAAGGCCTTCGAGCAGACACCGCAAACGTACTTGCGCTCGCGCATATGATTCTTCACGTGTGTCTTGAGCGACTCGGCACTGCCGAAGCTCTTCGGACACCGGTCGCAGGGGAACTCGGTGGTCGTTTCGTCACCCGCCGGCTTGTAGTGTTTGCGCGAGATGTGCTTCGTGAGACGGTGAAAATCGTCAAAAATCTGCGAACAATCGTACGCACAGAAATACGACGTTTGGTGAAAGTAGAGATGCTGCCGGATGAAGACGGCGTCCGGAAACTGAGCGCCGCAGATACCGCAGACGTGCACCCTTTCGAGCATATTCTCGCGCCACAGTAGGTCCACGTTCTGCGTGTGATCGTCCTCGGCCTCGTGGGTCTGGCAGTGTAGCCGCATGTCCTCGAACGTGTCCTGATAGAGGCCACAGCGCCCGCAGCGAAACCGGGTGTCCGTCCGCTTGAACGTCTTCAGCTTCGGCACGCAAATGTCCAGCCCGTTCTGGTAGAACGTTTCGTGTTTGAGCAGATCCTCGTTCACGGTGTACTCCTCCTGGGCGACGCTCGCACAGGTCGTGTCGAAGTGTTCCTCGAAGTGGCTCTGCGAGATGAACACGGTGAAGCATAGGCTGCACCGGAAGTAGTCGATCGACTCGAAGCACATTTCGAGCGTTTGCTTGTGGATGAGAAAGTGCCTCACGAAGGTGGTGGACCGTGACGTGAAGTCACAGTAGGTGCAAGAGTCTTGCGGTTCTCGCTTCGCAACGGACCAATTTTTGTTCCTGAACGACCCGAAGGACCCAGGCACATTTTCGTCGGAGCTTTCTTTTCCATTTTCGCCCTTCAACGACACCGACTGGCTGGTGCCGACTTTCTCGACAACACTCAGGGCGAGACATTCGTCGGTTTCCGGCTCTTCGCTTAGCAGCTGAATCTCGTAATCTTCATCATCGAACGATCCGCTTTTTCTGGTAAGCGCTTCGACTAGAGCCTGTTCGGTGTCTGTCCCCTTCGAATCCCCTTCGTTCTGGTCACCCTCATCCTCCTCCTCGTCCTCATCCTGTTCCATTACCGTGACCCTTATTTCGCTGCTCGATTCCCCGCATCGCAAGTTCATAAGGTGCGAGGACATTTCTTTTTTCGATGGTGTCGGTGGTGCCAGCTTGTTTCCGGTTTCTCCATGGCTAGAGTATACCAGCGATGGCCCAGCAGTCGGTTCTATGGGGTCACACTGTGTGCTCGTCTCGATCGTTTCCGGTTGCGGTGGTTCTGCCGCTTCGATCGCATCCGTTTGCACCTCGACGCTGCGCGTGTCGATCTTCTTCGGCGGCTCCGACTTGACGATGGCGTTCGAGGCTTCCGCTGGTTTGGCGACTCCGAAAATATCGTGCAGCAGATCCACCGAATTGCGTACCTTCGACACGTACACGTACAGATCGCGTATCTTGGCTTTACACTCGATGCACACGTTGTTTGGCAGTTTTTCATCCCTTACGAACTGTGAACGGAGTAGAGAGGGGGGGGTGTAAAAATTAGTAATATTTGCCACGATTGCCGACACCACCACCCACAAACGGTACTACCTTGGCACCGATCACGAGCTCGAGCACTTTCGGGAAGGGCACTATTTTGCCGTCCAGAATTTCGCTACAAAATATTGGCTTCAACTGCGTCCGGTCCGGTACCGCAGCCAGACAGGTGCGACAAAGTTCCTCCGGCGTGACCGACAGCTCCAGGGGTTCTTTCGATTCCATAGTCTCGTCCGGGCTCGGTAGACGTGTCGAAAACTATTTTTAAACACCGGTCCGTGCGGTGGCCAATGAACCTGTGGCCAGAAGAATATGCGAATAACGATCGTCGTTAGCGCAGCTTTGTTTTGATCTGTGTTCTCCAGAGCAGAGTGCAACCAGTCCGCAATGGCGTCAAACGACGCGGCCAGAAAGCGTTAGACGCGTTACGTTTATACGTGCGTGCTGAAAGCTCTGGTGTTGGTTTAAACTCGGCAGTTAAAGCAGCAGCTAGTAGCTCTAAAGGAAGATTCTTGTAACAAATTCCCATGGTACGTTTCAGAGGATAGTTTTCACTAAGTGATGATTTTGGTTTGCTCTTTATAAAACGTTTAGTTACCTTTTACAAATGTTGTTTGACGTTGGTTTGTTTACAACAAACTAACCCTTATGCTCGTACCGATATGTCAACGACCGTAAACAAACCATCAAAGTAAACTAGGCCAATTCGTTTCGCGGTTCGTGCGAATAACGGGTGGCGGTTAAAATGAATGAAATTTGCCTCGATATCGATCTGGAGAATGTGTGCCGCATCTGCCTGTCGGAGACCGATCCCAGTGCTCATCTGTTTCACATCTTCACCGATGCCATTGTGGACGGAACGCTAGTGACCGTATCGGCGGTGATCGAACATTGTATGGGTTTACGGGTGAGTTTTTAGTGTGCCGAATCGATATCCGCCCGACCGGGATTTACCTAAATTACCTCACCCTCCCCCCCAGGTCCCAAACGATGGCAGTGTACCGGACAAAATATGCCAAACGTGTCGATCGCAAATGTTTCAGTTTTACGTATTCAAACAAAAGTGCCACCGCACGGATAGGGTGCTTCGATCGATTCGCTTGCCAGGGATCCTAAAGGAAAGCCCACAGCGTGACGAACATTCCGTAACAGAAGCGTTGCCCGAGGAGGAACTCATCGAAGAGCTGCTGCTCGGTGATCCCGTTACGCCAGCGTCGACTGAGCAGTCCCTGGAAAGCCCGTTCGCAGAGGAGAGCCTGGTACAAGAGGATCGACCCGATCGCTCCAGCCCGGAACGGAATCCCTTTGCAAATGATGAAGGCGACCTTAGTTTTGAGGACGAACCGGAAAGTAAAGCCGCCACGCAAGAGAGTAACAGAACCGTTCAGTTTGTCGTAACGGAGCTGAGTCCCGCCGAGGTAAGCTGTTTCGAGTGTGAAATCTGCGGAAAGAAAGTGCGCAACCAATCGCGCCTTACGAGACACCTCAAGCTACACACCGATTCGAGTGTGGTGCTGGAACATATACGGTTCTACACGTGCACCGTGTGCCAGTCACTGTTTCCCAGTGAGCCACACCTGGCCGAGCACCAGCGCCAGTGTACCAGCTCGGGCGCAGGCTTGGACGACGAGGGCTTTCTGGAACGCCGTGGCGGTGCAGGAGGCCTGTGCGGTGTCTGCAACGCTTGGTACGACAGCGGCCAGCATCTGAAGCAACACCTTGTGACCCACTTGCAGCGATTTCCGTGCCCATTCGAAGGATGCGGCTGTGTGTACGGATCGCTGGCGAGGCTAAGCGCGCATGTCTCCAGCAAACATCTGCGCCCTGACCGCACCGTTTGTCCCCACTGTCACGAGGATATCGGTGCAGGCGGCATACAGCTACACCTGCGGTCGTTTTGCAAAGGGAAGCTGTTTGCCTGCAAGCACTGCGGTGAGTTGTGCCACGGGTCGGGTAATGTTTCATCTGCGGTCATTTCTCACTGTTACGCTTACAGACAAGAAGTTTCTCACTTCGCGGGCCCTGGCGCACCATCTAAGGTGCCTGGTGCAGAGCTTCCAGTGTACGCAGTGTGACAAATCGTACAGTACGCAGAGCACCTTGCGATTGCACGAACGTAAGTAGCATCCGGGAGAAGTAGGAAATAAGTTCCGGCTTAATTAGACCTCCGTTTTACAGGAACCCACACCGGGGAGCGCCCGTTCGTGTGTGCCGTCTGCAACAAGTCGTACAAAACGGCCAGCTTGCGAACAGCCCACATGGAATCGCACATCGAGGGCAAAACGTTCGAGTGTGGCATCTGTGGCAAGTTTTTGCAGACAGGCATGAGCTACCGGAACCACATCCGACGGCACCGGGAGGAACGCTGCCACGGGTGCGATGTGTGTGACAAGAAGTTCTACACTAAGTACAGCCTCCGTGTGCACCAGGAAATGGTGCACAAGCGGAAACGATCGGCCCCGGTCGACGACGACTAATCGGCCATTCTGACGCGCTGGATGGAAATAAAAAGACCCAAAGCGAAGCGACGGATTGCCGGACTGTTTTCTTGTTGCTTGCGTGATGTTTGCCTTTTTATTCCATTGTAGTACATGTTGATTGCAGCACGCTCTATTCCCGATTTTTTTTGTTGCGTTGACCCTAAAGCATCCGGCACAGCTTATCCGGTTTTACTGGGAAACTTGCCTCCGGTGCCTTTGGCGGCCCGCTTTCCACGCCGTCCGTGCGAAGTAGTTTGAGCGAAGGTCGGAAGATCGTTAGCCTGCCCCAGGGGCGTTTCCGTGTCCCGGCGGGCTCGCTGTAAGTGGAAGCAACGGTAGAGAGAAGAATACGGATTGGATTGTTCGGAATGCGAGATGCGGTATACATAGTGTGCCGGCGTGATTCAGACCATCGACGGAATCTGCGGAGGGCCTTCGGGCGGTGGTGGCATCTTTCCGTGGTCCGGAAAGTCCGGCGGTGCTTGACGTACCACCTGTGGGATTTACGGGATAGATTCATCGCGGTTCATCGGAAGACTGGTTCGGCTGGTAACTTACACGGCTCTGCACCATATTGGGCGGCCTGGGGAAATCTCCCGGTCCGGGCATGTTCGGAATTTGGGGCACTTGAGCAACCTGCAGATGAGTGATACGAATTAGCGACACCAGTGTTCGAGCGGCGCACCAGTCACAGTCTGCCACAGACCCCGGTGGGCTCTCCCGACAGCGGTGAGGCCCGTGACTGGCCCAGAGCGCACAGCAGAACCCCAACGACGAGCAGTATCAGTGGCGTAGTAGTAGCCATACTTTGAACGGTAGTAACAGGTAGCGAAACCCAAATACTTCTACTTACCATTCGGATCAACTGCACCTTTTTATACCGGCCACCGGTTCGGGTTCGGCCATTATCAGATTGTCACCTCCGATACGACCAATTAGAGCCGTAATTAACGAGCGTAAATCATCTCTCGTTGTGTCTCGGGTGCTGTCACCGGTTTCGTGTCGATCTCGATTGTCCGTCCCTCGTCGTCGGGGGCCCAGATCCGGAACCGGACATGGCTGATTTGCGTTTGTTTTTCCGACCCGACGATCCGATCGCCTGGTGGTAATGTACACAAACCATAATTTTCTTCCGCGACATTCGCCGCGATCGGCAATCTGCCGTTGCGTGCGACCCACCGACGAGGGGGGCGAGGCCACTGATCGTGGCCACGGAGAAAAAGAAAAAAAAAAACATGGACACTACTCGCGGGAAACGTCTATTGAAATTTTATAATAATTTATTTTCCTTTTTTATTAGAACTATTTAACAATATATACAGTAGGCAATAAAGGTCGTTAAAGGTAAATCTTTCGCTACACGTAACAGAAACACGTAACGCAAAAACCGGCAATTGAATCTCTGCGTTTGGAACTACGAAACACAAGACACGTAAGAACGGGGCACTCCCGTCGTCGAGCGGATAGTCGCGGGTCGCGCGTTTTTGGGTCACGGGTCGATGTTGGACCGCGACGCCCCGCGATCTGTAGCATACGATTACATATGCGTATTGGCTGTTCAGTTAAGAGAGTTATTCATATGGTTTTCGTTTAAATGGGTTTTTGGTTGCAATGGTTCACTAGAGTACGCTATATTTGATAAGGGTTCTGTTTGTGTTTGTTCAGCGTTGTCAGCGTTTCGTTTTGTCTGTGATTTGGTTTGTTTTGGTGTCCCCATATTTATATTTATAGTATGTACAATACGGCAAAAGGGAAATCTAGCATTTCCTTACTTTCCTTGTTCTGCTTTGTCGGTTTTCGGATAACCGTTTGCCGTTTTGCTCTCTTTCCGGAGTTGGAGTAAAACTAGATTTTCACACTAATTTACCTGCTATGCTAGTGCTGCTTTTAGTAGTTTAAGAGTTTCTTTTTAAATGTTTTGTTAATCTTTTTTGTTGTTTCTTCGTTACTTTGCTAAGCTTACTAAGAGTGTCTTTATTTGTTTGCTAAACTTTGAATTTCATTTCATTGATTTTTCGTTTACAGTCATCGTCGATCGTCACCCTCGGCCTCCGGGTCTCCTTTCCTCTATGTTGCGCTTTTGTTTTCGATTTATTATCATTTAGTTTTTATTTTTTTCATATACCATTTCCTACTTGATCCTCCGTGGAGCAACACCGTTCTCGTCCGTGCTCTATCTCAGAACTGTCTTACCTTTTCCCGTGGTTTAAGGGGTAAATAGTGAAATGGTTTCGTTTTTCTGCCGCATCCCTAGAGTCACACCTTAGCAGATTCTCTTCCCGTCACGCGATTCTTATTCGGTATCGGTTGGCTACGTTACTGAGCACTTTCTACCGCAGATCGCAGATTTGGAAACGGCGGCGGAGGCCAACTGGAGGGGAGCCGCGTCCCCGAAACGTGCTGAACATAGTGAACTGCTACGCTGCTTACAACCTACGCAATACAAACGATGACTAAAGGGATCGATGAGACGAGTAACGGAGAAATCTAAATTAAAACAACTACATCACTATATGCTTCCTGAATCAATGGCAAATATGGTTGAGTATAAAATTTACGCTAATTATACGTTACACGTTACTGCGGCTTCCTAGTCCCGACGCCGACGATAGTAATTAGAAAATGGTCGAGTTCGATTCTTTCGGTTAGCACTTATAGGCGCCTCGGGGGTGCACCACACACTATATCGTTCTGGCCACCTGGTCATCACTGTGGCGCCATTTTCGCGGTGTGTTAGGGTAGGTTTTGGCCGTTGGCGGCTTTACTCTAGTGTTTGTAGTTTGTTTTAACTTCTTATCATCATCATCATTGTGAATTAGAAACTCTCACAGGACCGGACAGGACAACATCTACGCGTAAATCGGAGAAAGGGCTAAGGTTTTAATGTTTTCGTTTTACGTTTTGGTTTTTTTATTTATGTCTAAAGAGATGGTCTTCATATGTTGTTTAGGTAGGTTGGAGGAGCGTAGTTAGGTAGCGAGAGACAGACAGAGAGAGAGAAAAGGGTCTGAAACGTTCGTTTGGAACCCACTTAGCGCAGTAACAAGTTGCGTAAAACGTTGGAACTAGAAAACGCGAAGATTGGTTAGTAAATGGTTCCGCGCCTGGCCGCGCACGCTCAACACTAACGAACGAGAGCGTTGTGTGAAGATAGTAATTTGGGATTCGGGTCTTACGTTTAATCTTATACCGAGTTCCGCTTCCGCTTGTATCGAGCTGGTGGTTCAACTCAAACTCTGTCAAAACGGGTTTTGAAAATAAAGCCCGTTCGGTAACCTTAACAAGTCCAGTGAGTGAAGTTAAAGGGCACAGAAACAAGGAAAGGGCCCACAGGGATAAACTCTGGAACATTGGTGGACATTGGTATAGGTATTATATTTCATATTTCCGGTCGCCTTTCCTGCCTCTCTCTCTACCGACACATGACCCGGGACCCGTTTTGTTCTCTCTCTGTTGCTGGTGCTACATGTTCTTTAAGATAAGTTAAAAAGGTTGGTTGTATATGTGTTTGTGTTAAAATTTGAGAATTAGGTCAACAGCGTTCCACCGATTTTTGGTTGGTTTGTTATTTGTTAGTTTTCCAGTTCCCCCTCGGGTTGTTTTTAAATTTTTAACATTTCTATACGCGAAAGTTAGACTTTCTGCTTCTTTGCCCGCCTCGACATCTGGTGTGCGACATTTTATATGTTTCAGAACTTTAATGCCCTTGCTTTGGCCCTTGCCACCGTATTTCGTATCGTATTTCCTATCGCTTTCGATAATTTAGTGTCATTATGTGTGTTTTTCTTTTTAATGTTATAGCTTCTAATGAGTTAATGGTAAACACGGTAAGGCTACTTCATCGTTACTTTTTCGATAAAAAATCCAATTCGACTGCGATCGGCTACGATCGATTGGCGCTACGATTTTGGTGAGATTGAGAGTGCGCTAAATGCCCGACGCTGGTCATTCGATGTTTTGCCACGAATCTGTGGCCTCTCTCGGTGTGCGTGTGTTTGTGTGGGTTCTTTATCAAGACTCTTATCACGTTACGCGCGATACCACACGCCATAGTACGTTAGAGCTTATCGTTTTTGCGTTGTGGCATCCAGGATTCGTCCAGGAACTCGCTCGCTTCCGTTTTGCTAGTAGAAGAGTAAGGTAACGGCGTACAACGCTCTCCTAGGCGCACCACCCTTCAGCGCACCGAAGGCAAGACATTTTAAAACGATTTCTGAAACCAGAACTGAAGCGGTACGAAACCAAACCACACACGCGGTTCGCGGGCTGAGCTTACACGTGGCCTCTATTCTTCGTTTTTTGTCCACGTCCCCAGCTCACTGTTGATTTGTTACTAATTCGTTGCGTGTTTTATGTTTCACGGGGCTAGGTTTGTGTGTTTGGTTCCATAATCAGCTGCTGTTCGGGGTGTTGTTGGTGTTTCCTTGTGTTTCGCTTTTGGGGAGCTTGGCCAGAACATAAATTCACTGTTGCGTCTCTTCGTATCTTGATCTAAACGACTAGTGCTGGCTGGCTGGCTGGCTGGGTGTCGGTGTGTTTAGGCTCCCATCTCTCTCGAAGGTGCCGTATTAGTACTATGAAGGAGGCTGCTTAGTGGCTATCACGGATTCAGGAGTATTTAGATTACCTATCTCTTCCGCCCTTAAACGTAAACTTATTGAATATTTAATCTTTTTTCTTCAGGAACGACCTAGTTTCTGTATTTTTCTCTTTCCTCCCGTCACTATGTACTTAATTACCGCACTTTTGAAAACAAACCACCGGGGAGCACCTTTACTTAGGCACGGGAAAAGGCAAGAAGAAAGTAGAAAGGTACTACGGTACGGAGAAACGGAGTGAAAACAAAACGGAACAAGGAGCTAGGATTACTGGGTAGGGTTCAATTAAGAGGAACAAAACAGGGGAAAGAGCGAGTTGGTAGAAACTACCGTAAGACACATCAACGTATGAATGATTTTATAGAGCCCATCGTTTGGATCAGGTTAAAGTCCGGTGTGTGAGAAAACGGTGCGTTCGCTCGATGCCAACGGTTGGTCGTCTTCGAAAAGGGGTACATTGATTCCTCCGTTACGTTATTTAAAGCAATATTACCAAGACTTTCTTTTTATATGAGCTTCTCTCTCTTTTCTCTCGTTTTAAACATTTACTATGGCACCCTACGGTGGTCCAACGACATGGATAGTGTCGGATAGTGTATTTTACTATACACGGCCAAACTCATGAGCATTGGGTAGCTATCGGGAGGGGAGATGTTTTTAATGTGGAAACCGCTTGACCGGTACCGGGCTAACGCGGTCACCGTACACGCTACAGTCGGTGAAGAATTCTTTTGGTTTGGGAGGGACATTATGTAGTTCCCGATATCCGATATCGATCTTATTGAGCTAATTATCTGGCTTACGTACTAAGTATGGGGATAGGTAATAAGAGAGACACAGAGAGAGAGAGTGTGTGTGATCACTTGTTACTACTGCTGCTGCGCACCTCGTGCGCCAAACCTCCCCTGTACCTCCTCCTCATCGTTCCTCCTGGTTCTGCGAAATGCCTTACGGTGCCTTCCGTACCGATCGAAAAGATCCAAACGAAAAGCAGCACAAAAAGCATAAAATGTCTCGTTTTCTTCGATATACAAAGCTAAAGCCTTTTTTACCTCAATTTGTTCGTTTGTTGCACAGCCTGCAATGCGTTTGTGTACTCATCTTCCATCGTTTGTGTGTGTAAGCATTGTGTGAAGGGAGATCGAACGACGAAACAAAACACCGCTTGGAGGATCGAGTTTACGAAGGATCGTTACCCACGGAAGTGGTTGCTGTCGGTTGTCTTCTTTATGCAAGGCACTTAAATCAGAAAAGTGAGTTGAAGTGAGTGGGAAGAAGCTAGCAGTGAGCAGTGAAGGGAGATCGGAAAAGAGTTCAAAAGATGGTGGGATAGAGGAGAAATTCTGTTGAAGAATCGCTGTTTTGTTTTGCTCGCTCGTGTGCGCTTTCGCTTTCAAGAGGGGCAAGCAACACAAATAAGACGCTACATGGCGGGCGCCTAGGGCACCGCACTTCCTAACGATATCGAATCTGCAATCTGCAAACTACACAAATCTTATCGGGCTTTCGTTTCAAATTGGAAAATATTTCTCTCTCGGCTAAAATACGGTTTGGATACGCTTTTGCGCTGCTTCACTACGGAGTCGGTTATCACATTACGCAAGGTGTGTGTGTGCTAGTCCGGACTAGACCCGTTCTTAAGACTGATATTGATCAACACGCTAGCAAACATTGATTTGGTTCAGATTGGACTGAAGCTAAAGCTTAACCGGATTGGTGCATGGTCGTTTGCCATCTAATCCTGGGGGGGCCGAGTGGCCCCCTTCAGATGGGCTTTCTTTTACTTGAAAACTATGCTACGCTTATGCCGCTTGCTAATTGGATTGTGTGGGCTTTGCATCCTTCAGTGGCGTGCAGGATCTTTTCTCTCGATTGACTGTCCTCGAGTATTAGCCTAATGATGTGTTCAGAAGAAAAATGCAGAGATCGCATAGTTGGGAAACCAAACTTTTGCTTGGTGCGATCAGTCACGAAACGTAGGATCGTCCAACAAATGATAGGGTTATGCAGATGGATTGATTAGTTCTAACAATTAAATCAACAAAAACGAGAAGGATGCACTTGAAGGCCTTTTCACACTAAGAAATGCTTCGGAAGATCTAGAGCAGTCCTGGATCTACGATTTGGTGAGCTTAAACTAGAAGAAGTTCGAACAACAGACCTCGACCTGGCACAGTTCTTGATGTTTCCACGTGTATCACCTGCCATCTGCAGCTTCGCTACAGTTCGCTCTTTTCCTCCGGTCCACCTCCCAAAAGACCCGTGACTTACGCTACTACGAGCTATCGTGTTCTATCATATCCTTGTTTGTGTTGCTGTAAAACTGTTCCCCATAAACGCTCTCCCGTGGGCCCGCTTCCGGGGGATGTCTTTTAGCTTCGGCTTCGGCATTCCCTCCCGACACGAAACCTCGTGTTCCCAAGAGAATCTAAGGACCTTCTACTACGCTGCACACTAGGGGAGCAGCGAACGATCGTTTCTAGACTAGAACTGGGGCACTAGAATTGTCTACACGCCTAGTCGGGCGTCCAACAGGTCGGACAGAGAACTAATAATTGGAGGTAACTCGGCTACTCCGAGCCTCTACACAGGACGAGCTTAACCTAGGGCTATCGTTAAACAAGATATGCTCTCAGCTACATCCGTTCGATTCGATTTCCATCGACCTCTGTCCACCTGTGGCGCTTGGTGTGCGTTGTGGTGCTGACGAACCCGGTCATCCTCTCTTACACCTCTACTTAATGCCGTAAAGCTTGGTAGTCCGCCCTCCTGCTACTAATCTAGTGCTTTTACTCCTAAATAGTCTTTTTTGTTGTGTGTTTTTGAGTTCCTAGCCACTGGGCCACTGGCAACGCTCGCTCTCTAGAAGCGCGTGGCACGTTCGCGTTGTTTGGTGAACTTGCTGCCGGCCGCCGGTCCCGGAGTGCCGCCCGGAGTGAGACTGCTGGCCGAGGACGAGCAGAGAAACAGATCGGAGGAGAAGGATTCGGACGTGACTGGTACCGTGGTGGTCGGTTCCGGTGGCGTGTAGTTCGAGATGCGCTCTTTGGGCTCGATTCAGCTGCTGGTCCGGTGGCACCCGTGGGATGTGTCGCCGGTGGAGGACGCGGTGCCGTGGTGGCCTGCACTGCCCGCAGCGAAGGCCGGCGCCACCGGACCGTACTGCTGCAGGCTGCTGCTGCCTCCGCCACCGACGTTATTGGCTACCGTGGAGGACGTGGCGGCGTACTGGCCGCCACCCACTAGCGCCACCGCCGACGAGGTGGTCGGCGGTGGCAGCAACGTTTCCGGCACCAGGTGCGGTGTGCGGCTCGAGATGGGCGGCAGAATCGGGCTGGCCGGCCACGGGTAGGCGGGCGTCGAGGACGACGGAACGCTCCTAAAAGAGAAACTGGTTTACGAAACCTTGATGAGCAACACACAAAACACCGAACATCGACTTGGAAGCGGGGAACGAGAGGCCCGTCGGTTGCGGTCGGGGTCGGCCCCGAGGTCTGTGGCACTGGCCGTTGGAGTGGTACGTGGTAGTGGTGTTAGTGTTAGTGTCATGTATGGGTGATTGGCTGGATCGGCCCCCAACCGACACAGGACCTTGGTCAGGCCACTTGGCCACTTCCGTTCTGACACTTCCAACCCGGTATTCGGTCCGCCACCGGACCGTGCACGACGACGATGCTGGCGACGGTGGCGGTGCTGGTGGAACGACGGTCTTTACTTGGTTCATGGTTCATGGTTGGGATGGTTTTTGGAGCACACACACACACACACAGCGGCGGGCTGAGGCCGGGCCGGGAAGGTCTACGAAAAGAGGAAACTTTTGCGGCATGCTTCACGGTACCTGGAGTGGGGCAGCATGAGCGGCGAGCCGAGGGGCGGCGCTGGCGTCGGCAGACCGGACGACGAGCCGGTGACGGCGGCGTCCGGGTGCAGGAAGTTGCGCCGTTGGTCAACGCGCTCCTGGTGCTGCGTCAAGCAGCGCGTCAGCACCTCGGGAAGATTCTCGATTTGCGTCTACAACGAGGCCGGGAAGACATTCCGGGTTGTTAGAGTGCAATCAAGGAGTGGGCTCGAGAGCCATTCGTACCTGTAGTGATGCCAGCTTGTCCTCCAGGCTCGTGATTCGCTCCTCCAGCGTGTCCTGCCGGGTCGACATGTCCGAAACGATCTCGTACACGGTGTTCTGTGTCTGTGGGGTAATGAAAACGGTTCCATTAACGGTTTCCACTCAAGAATCGAGGAGTGTTACTTTGTGGTTTCGGTGTAAATAAAAAGTCAGTGACAGTTTGATCGTTGTGATCTGTTGTCAATTAATCAGCCTACTAAGTGATTCGATATCTGTCACCGAAAAAACGTTACGACCGCATGCGATAGAATTCGACTAATGAGGTCACGGATCCGCGAAGCAAAACGCTGGCTTACCTTTGCCATATCGGTGATGGTGTTGGCGTTGTCCATCAGCTTACGCTGGTCCATCTTCACTTTGCGAAGTCTGCCAAATGAAAAGAGGATTGAAAGGAAAAAATACTCAAATGATTGACGAGTTAACCGGGCACTGTCCCGGGCCCCGTCAATTATAGTTGGTCGGAGATGCAAATCGGTTTTTCCCGATTTGAATGGCAGAATAATGTGCCGCATTCAATGCGCCGCAAGTCAGTTCCGGTGCCCGGGGCAACACTTCTGCTTTCGAGTGTGGTTTCCCTCCCGATGGGGAGGGGTTCATGACGGTTTGACGTCGGGTTGATAGCAGTCGACCGGAAGTGTACGACAATTGCAGTTCGCCCGAAGCGATCGAGCTAATCAACGGGATCGTCACCACAAATGGCGATGATGTTGTGGTGGGCAGAAGTGGGTTGGCAGAAGATTCTACTCCGGTCCCGTCCGGAGTGTAGTGCTTCCGGGTCTTCCCGGGGGCCAGAAAGATGCTTACCACAAACACGCAATCTGTTTATGAGATTTATGTTCATCCCGGGTGGCCAACGCTCCGAGGTGAGGTGGCCACTCCGACTGTGTTCGATTTTACTTACGCGTAGATGGCAAGCAGAAACTTTCTCTGGTGCGTCCGGACTCGGCCCGGATTCACTCGCTTCACCAGCCGGGTGTGTTTGTAGATGAGCCAGGTTTCCCGTAGCACGTTGGCGGCTGCATTTTTTAGCTGACAAAGGGGCGGGAGCGAAAAGAAACAGGAAACATTGAAGCATTGTTAAATGACTGCACTTGTCGGCTGGATGCACCATAAATTCCCGGAGGACAACATGAAAGGACGTTGAAACGATCTAATCCCTGATCTCTGCTCTCTGAAGGAGCTCTTGTTCGGCGGGAGGTTCAACAGGAATGATGGTGTTTTTCGAATGCCCTGAAGCTTCGGTTTTCTTGAAATGTTTTTATGGGGATTAGAAGGAAAATATCGGTCTCATTAAAATCTGCTCTGTGGACTTGCTACTCTTCCTGGTGTTTGCTTCCTCGGAATAGATGGGCAGAAAATGAGGAACTTTAATCTAATTTCGGTTCCAATTGGTCCCCCAAGTTTTCGCCACAATATATTCCCATAAAATGAAACGATTTCGGTCCCAAAAATGATTTCATTATGTTTACTGTCCAGCCATAAACCCACTTAAGCTGTTGACTCACGTTGATCACGTTCCATCCAGTTGCTGAATTGCACCTCTCCAAAACTCGGTGGCCTACCTCGTAAAGAAGTCCTTCGGAAAAGTGCCCAACTCGACAAACAAACAGACAGACAGCGCTCCGGGGGTTCCGAAGATGTATGGCCAAGAAATCAAGGAACCATTCAAGGTTCGGTTCGGCCAAAGGGACGTCCCATTAAACTGAACGTCCGGGCGATGATAGGAATCGGCCGTGGAAATGAAATGGCCGTCGCCGGTGAGCCCCCGTGATCCGGTGATAAGTTTATAATGAAGTGGAAACCCCCGCCGCTGGTGCCCGCACTCCGCGGCGGCCACTATCCTGCGAGGTGGATTAGTGAGGCTCGGCAGGGACCGGGTTGATGATGACACCCGACCATCGTTAGGTCGTTGTTGTGGTACAAATGGATACGCGCCCCGGGGAACGGGGCACCAGGATGGTGTTTACCGACAGGACCACAAGTCACCGATTTCCGTTCCGTCGGCCAAAGAGGTTCGACTCCCACAGCGGTAATTATTGTGCCGCAGAATGAATGGGACTGTAATTTTTCTTCGACCATACTGCTGCTTTTTTCTTCGGCCGCTCCCCGGCTCGGTAGTCAAGATGTCGCCGGTCGTTTGTCCTGTCCGGTATCTGATCGGACTCTTCGGACGGATCCTGAAGGTCCTGTCACGACGCCGGATGGCAAAATATTATTAATCAAAGTGGAACTCACACTTTCTCTGCTACTCGAGCTGGTTTGCCATCGAGAGGAGCCTTTGTAATCCCTGCCTGTCATTTGGATTACCCTCCTGGAAAAGTGTACGGCGGAAGGCAGAAATTTCTATACTTTAGTCAGTCTTGAGTCTTTAATATCAACAGATTATAAAAGGGTAAAATAAACTGTTTCACGGAAAGTTAGCATCACTTTCCAAATCACGGCCAATCACTTGCAGCGGCACCCGAGTCCACAAGACTCGGCCCTCTCATCAACGACAGCTGACGACGACAGACGGTTAGCTGAAAGTTATGGGCCCCAGGTATCGCTTTCGATCCCTACTTGCCGCAAGTCCGCATGAAGTATCGTTTCGTTTTGTGGTCCTTCGAATTCGACTCTTCGAAATCCGTGGGCCGTTCCCCCGTATTCAACCCGACCGGGGGTCGGTTTAGCAGTGGCCTCGTTAAACGCACCGTCCTTACGCCGGAAATGCAATCCGATAGTCGACGGGTCCGATAGTTTTGGCGGTGGACTTGCCGAAAAACAGAGGTGCAATGATGCAGTTGGTCGCCGGAAAGACTCGGCTCCTTGGTGCAGGACCGACCGGAACGAACACAGTAGTGGAGTGTCCCATTACTTAGTCGGCGGCTACAGTGCGGTGCTGTTAGTATATGTGGAGGACCCTTTAACGAAGCCGGTCCATCGTGTACCTCAACAGTTAGAGCCACGACTGTGGCCAAAAGGCGGCGACACGCTGCGCTGGTTCGCACCATCTGGCCGGGCTGGTGTGTGCGGTGGTGCACCAGGAAATTGGAACTGTTCGGCTGCTGGCAAAGATTAATGGACGGGAAGGACCTCGGTACGCAACCCGCATCCGTTCAGGTGCGTTTGAAATTGAACTCCGCCGTTCCGCTGAACACGGATCGCTCTTGTTCCGCGCGATGGATAAATGCACCCGATCCGATCCGATCCGGTGGTAATGTGTCAAAGTTTAGGAAAATTTGTTCGCCTTCGCCACAAAACCGCATCGTGTGTCGTGCATCTCGATTGATTGCCGATGAGCTTGCGTTCAATTCAAGAGCTTCGTTTTCATCACTTTCTGTCCAGTCGACCTGAGAGGTCGTCGATAGGTCCGGAACTCGACCCGAAGGGCGAAAAGAATCCAAACCACCCTGGCGATCGGCCAACTCAATTTACGCCGTCGCCGATAATTTGTCCGATCTGGCACGGAACGTGTGTAAATTGTTGCTTCGCCCAGGCCATGTGTGGCGACTGGAATATTGTTTTGCCGCCGCATTGGCCCGGTTTCTGCGCCAGCGAGTGCCCGTGTGTTACTTACCCGTTTGGTGAGCTGCGTGTCCATCATGAAGTTGTGCACGTGCTTTTCGGCCCGCGTGAGCTCAAGCTTCCGGGAGACGACCGCCACCAGGAGGGCCGTACAGCCGGCACCCTGTCGAGGAGGAGCGCGGTCCAGTCGCAGGAAGAGAGATAGACAGAGAAACACACAGAGAAGTCCGATTAGTTCCCGATTCCGATCGATTTGGTACCGTGATTTGGGTTTTGGCCACTGCCGCTGCTGCTGTTGCTGGTTCTGCTTGTTTTTGGTGGCCAAAACCTCGCCCAAAAGAGCTTTTCTACTTTAGTTTATTGCTCTCTACTTTTAAAGGGAAAGTGTGTGTGATGAGTATCAATGCGTACGTAAGAGTTTCTCGTGTGTCTTCGTGTGTGTGCATTTTTGTGGTGTGTTTCGTCTCTGCTTTTGCGCTTGTTAACACTTTCCTAATGGTTTTTTTTCTTTTGCGTTTGCCGAGCGTTCTGGATTAATTTAGGGCACCAACGGAGTTAGACTGTTAAAGTGCTGTTAGTTCCTTGTTAGTGGCATCCCGGCCCTCCCGCAAAAATGGCTCACAAAATAGTAAAAACAATGAAAAACCAATAAAAGTAAACGAATCAAGAATTCACTCCACCAAAAACCGAGCGCAATCACGTGGCGCAGCGAGCGAAATGAAGAAATAGCGCAAAGCCGCGTTGCTGCGTTGTATGTTGTGCTGCGTTATGATGTTATTGGGGGGGCCTTAAGTTTGATTATGTTATGCTGTTTTGCCACGCACCCATGCCCTCTCCCCGCTCGCTGCAGTGCAATCAGTTGCGACGTCGAGGGGCCCGGCCGGTAAGTGCGCGCCCGGTCACGGATTTTGAAGCATAAGTGAATTCTGAGGGCTTGATTTGGCGGCGGACCCCGACCCCGAGCATGTGTGTGAGGAGGGCCGTGAATTGGTGAGTGTCAAGAAAGGTGAAAACATCGGCAAGCGCCGTGGGCCGTTTTCTTCTGTTACGTACTCTTCGGCGAGTACGTGAAGGAGTAGGTGGCTGAGGCTACGGGTTAAAAGCGCACCGTTTCCGGTTCCGGTAAGAAGGACTTGGGTTGCCGTTGTTTTTGTTTCTTTTACGGGTGCAAGATTTACTGGGCGTGCGGTGGATCGTCGGAAGCTTTTTAAAAATGTAACAGCATGTTCATCTCTCGCCGTCGGATGTTTGGGAGGTGCTGCTGCTGATGTGTTTTTGTTTGTCATTTTGCGCCCTCACGGAGAACTGTTACTTGTTCTTGCGAACACTTGCGTTTGATTGCTTCCAGTTGTTTTTTTCTGACTGCTCCTCTTGGAGAAAAGGTTCGACAGTGAGAGGTCCCTACGCTTTGATGTGCGTAAACACGTGCTCTACGCGAGCAGGCGTTTGAGGGGGCTCCAAAAAGAGTTCCCACTCTGGGGAAGGCGGATTATTCGGTTTAAGGCAAAGCGTTGGCCATTTGCACCATTTTCCTAAATAGTAAACGATGAGATTCGACGCACAGTTTGCGAATAACATTTCGTGATATTTTTGGCGCGGATTGGGCCCATGATAGATTGGCCGGCAAATTCGATCCAGCCGCGCGCGGTCCTGAGTGTTATTTAAAGAATGCTGCGTCGGTGAACCAGCAGACGCAATAAAAAAGGCTACTTTATTATTAAATCTTCCGGGCCACCGGGGACCGGGCACATGGTGCAATAAATACCGACGCAGATAGCGATCTGCCCTTTAGAGCAGAGCAGCGCCGGGTCCCAAGCGATGCGCGGCTGGGCGATGTACCACACATCCTGTCGACCGTGCATGACACAGGGACAGGGAACACACTACATCAGCCAGACTGGGTTGGGGTGCTCCCCGAAAGACGAACGGTGGCCGTGCGCGCATATGAAGCAATGAATATTTACAAGAATGAAGAGATTACGGATCGTTCCGACCGAGACCAGATCCAGAAAGGAAGCTCACGGTTTTCTTGCCGCGCGTTTATCTCGGGACGCCGCCCAACACACGCGCCGGTGCCGGTGCTGGAACCCCATCCGGATAGGAAATCGTTTCATAAATCAAACACTCTCTCTCTCTCTCTCTCCGGGCTGGCGGTCGCTTCGCTATCTTGGCCAATTGATCAGAAGTTCTCCGTTTTGGGCCAAGAAAGCGCGAACCGAGAATGGTGAAAGCGACGACCCACAAAAACAACGCTACGTGTGGCGTCATCAGCGATGCTCGCCGAGTGCCGCCATTACGCGATTATCTGACGACCAAAAGTTATTCCAAATTTACGTGTCCCGTGTTCGCGGGCGGGCTAAAATGTCAGCGTGATTCGCGCGAATAGCGGTGACTATCTGCCCGGCGATGGCTGAGTTGAAGTGCTCGGTCCTCTTATCGGTCCTACTTACTCTCGACGGTGATGATTAGACGAGTTGTCTTTCGCCCGAACGACCGTTTTGGGTGGCAAATCGAGACGTAGCCCCGTCAGGAATTGTATCGTTACCAGGCACACTCGACTACAAAGGATCTTCTTCCTGCAGACAAAATAGAGCACGTGGTCCGGACTTCGGCTCACTTTGACACTTCCAGGCTCGATTGAAGAGGATCTTCGCCTTCCGATTCACACGCTTTTACGCAACCCATTTGCGCCCTGGCAGAGGGATTGTAAATCAGTGTTCATTAATATCGTTTATGGCGTAGCCGTGCGTGGCGTGCCGACTTGAAGTGTGTGGGCGCTCCATAAATTCTTCACTCCGAGGCTTCCAACGCAGGGTTCGCTATTGAACTTTCCCACAATCTTCAGATAGTTTGCTTGGCGCACACGTACCCGGTGGAGGTTGTCACAACTCTAGCTATCTACTCGTACGCCTGTATCACCCACTGCCACCCCCAGAATGGACCGATTTACATAAATTTGCATAGTTTTCCTAGCCGTGTGCCCAAAAGGCAAAACGAGCTCGTGGCGCCCTCTGCTCGTCAGATTACACTTCAAATAATTTATGCCTTCGTCGGCCCGTTGGCTACTTGGATGGTGCGCGGTATGTGTCATGTGTATCAATTTTCGGGCCACTGTATCACTGGAGCCATCCAAGCGAGCCGCGCTTTTGCTTCGGTTAAATGTGTTTGCTCGTCCCTTTTGTTATTGAACTGATTTCTGGGGACCGTGGGACCCTCGAAGACGGTCCAGCATTCCCTGCGGCTAGCAAGACCCGAGATTAGCAGCCCGAAAAGGACGGACCGGATTGGAGTGGCCCGGGTTGGGGTGGGACCGTTAGGCTAGAATAAATGAATCCTGTCTCGGCAGACGGGGGCCAGTACAACAACAAGTGCGATTTGGGGCCCAACTTGTTGAGAGAGAGAGAGCCCAACGACCGCAGCAGCTTCTTCTGACGGAGACCATCGGTTACGAGGGCACCATCATCCCGTGATGTCCTTGCCAGCACGCACCCAGCACTTGGTATGCAACAAAAGACACCGGGGAGGCCATTTTTCAGACGCGGAGCGACTCATTTCGGTTATCTCTGGCTCTCGGCCGTGGAGAGCCAGACGCAATAACCGGCGATGATTGCGTGTCCGACACACAAGCTGAGACTGACTGACGGGTGTTCATCTTTCTTTCGCCGCACACAAAAAGGGACGCCTCCAAGGCGCGCTGATGGATGGTCCAACGCCAGGCAGGGTCTGAGCCCCTGATGCAGCAGTGCGGAGATTAATAGTGGCGCCAGGTGAAGGATTATACACCTTTTTTCGCACCTGCGTACGTGCGCCACATATGGCGATGCGGAAGCTGCTGCAAGGTGATGAATATGTCAAGAGAGAACGGGCGTACTGCGGTCCCAACCGAATCATCACACCGAAATTGTAAAAGAAATGGGCGAGAAAGATGCATCATCGTCATCGTCGGCTCTTGGCGAAATAAAAAGACCCCCATCCAAGTCAAACACGACAACAGGTAAAGCATATGTGACCATACGATTAGTAGGTGCTTATCGCCGCAATGTTAGTACTCAAAAAATTGGAATGTAATGTAGGTTAATTAGGATACGAAAGAAAACCAAATAAACGCGCATCGCGTGTAACAAAGCAGTGTTTTAAGGCTCAGAAAAAGGGTTCTCAATCATCGCAAACATAAAATTAGTAAATGGAAATTAGCGAGTTTTGGGTTCGATTTTCCTGTGTGTTGTTTGATCAATGTTGTGCAGTTTAATTTTCGCTTCTTATTCATGCTATGTTTGTTTCACGATTATAACCGTTCCGAGATCGATGGCGTGGTTTGAGTGTTATCAATAGTTTAATTTATGCTTTTATTGCATTTACGTCTTTACACGATACGCAGTTCAGGTCAGTTCAGCATTCGACACAGCGAGCAGAGTTTGCAGCACGGTTTTAGTGAGAAAGGTTGTTCAGAGAGGTGAGCAAACGGGTAACAATAGTAAGATTGAAAGAAAGTGAGACACAACAACGAAAGTCCCAAAAAATCTTTTCTCGCGTTCACGCACACGCGGGAGTTTGTGTGAAGATAGAGAGAGAACTGTGGTGAAACCAAAAAAGTAAAGGCAGAAGGAACTGCAATTGGAACAGAAATGAGCAAACAGTTCAAGGCACGTTTGGGTGAATGTTGGGTGTAGAAACTTAACAACAAAATTGTGTACAAACAAACAAACCGTGTTGTTCGTGGGGTGTCGTACCAGCAAGTCGAGTAAGAGGTAGTAAGTTGAAGTACGACACGAAAAGAGTAAAAAGGAGCTGAAAAACGGTGTAAGCAATCATATTGAAAGTGGTAAACAGATAGCAATAGTGAGTGTATTAAAGTGTGTGTCTGAGAGAGAGAGAGAGCGAAAGAGAGTTTGGAATAAAAGAATCACAGTAGAAGAAAGAGAGAGAGAGAGAGAGGAAGAAAGAGAACGGAAAGAAAAACAAAGATTGTTGTTTACGTTATTCAAAACTCACCATAATACCAGTACTGACTGCAATGCCACGGCCACAGTACGTGTTGGGCACGATATCGCCAAAGCCAACACTTAGAAAGGTTATCGCGATTAACCACATGGCGTTCAATAGATTGGCATGCTCTTCATCGTGAAACCTGTAGACACAAATTGTTGGCAAACCAAATTATGCTAGATTTGTTTTTTTCGTTTCGTTTCGCTTCGTTTCTTTTTTGCACGCACGCACGCTCTTTGTTGTTTTGCGGTTCTTTATTTTTTTTATGTCTATTGCGATTCGATTGTGGTTGTTTTATGTTTTCTTTCGCCAGGTTAGGGGGGCGCAAGCGGTGAGTCGTTTTTGGTTGATGGCAGAGGGTAGGCAAAAGAGAGCGAGAAAGAGAGGGGAAAAGAAAGAGAGCGGTGGTGGAGAGAACGAAACAGAACAATAGGTACGCGAGAGGTAGGCGAAGGGAAGAGAGAAGGGGGACACTCCATTCGCGGGCAAGTTGCGGGTCAGTGTGTTCGATGAGGTGGATAAAGAAAATAGAGAGAGGGAAAAAGAAGAGAGACAAAAAGGACGTAGAAAGGGATACAGGTAAAGAAGGAGTGGAAGAGAGAGAGGCAGAGAGAGAGAGAGAGTGAGAGAGAGAGAAAACAATAAGTAAAGAAGAACGATCAAGTCAATTTTCCGGGGCCCTAACGTAGCAGAGTCAGCACACCCTATGGTTGCTTTGATCGAAAGGCTGAAAAAGCTCGCCTATTACGTATGCTTCCTCGCGTTGTGCTAATCTTTTCTACTTTATGGTCCTTTATTTTTGGAGGACGTTTTCTCTTCGACTGCTCTCGCTTACCGGGAGTCGCTTTGATGTCGCGCACGGTACCATGCCGTGCCTAGAGGGTTGGGACGAAATTCGATAAGTCACACGGTAAGCGGTTTGAAGTTTGTACAGCAAACGATGTCAGCCAAAACCAATCAATCAACCAACCAAACCAAACCAATGCAAAGGTTGCACGCGTGTTACACGGTTGCGGCAGCGAACAGATATTCGTGAGTCACATCAAGTATTCTCTGAGAGTGTGTAGTATTTACTGTGTATCGAACTGGAAGTGTATGTGTGTGTGTATGTGGGTGTAGTGTTACTGTAAGTTGAACGAAATGAATATGAACAAATTCGGAACTCGGAACAGGCTGGCGGCCACTGTCCGGTCCGGCAAACAGAAAGCGGCACTAGAGACGTGAGTTAGAAACTAAAGCGAAGTACAAAACGGAAATAAGCAAACAGACACGAACACAACAGACAGAGAGAGAGAGAGAGAGAGAGTCGCGTGAGGCAAACAAATAGTAGCGAGAAGGTTCGTTCTTCACCGGCCAGGTGTGTGCCTCCCGAGACTACTACACGACGGCCGGCGAAGGTAACGTGTCGGTGTCGGTGTTTGTGTGTGCAGCTCACTGTGGCAAAATACAAACAAAAAGAGGCAAAACAATCACAAATCACGCGCACACTTTGCGGAGCCGACTGCTAAGCCAAATTGGTTTATTTATTCATTTCTTTTTTCTGGCCCCTACATACCTTGGTCCCCCAAGGCTCCCCGGGCGGACAGTACAACAATAAACAAAACGGCAACAACCCATTCAAACAGACAGACAACAGAAGCAATGGCGACATAGACAGAGGACATAGAGAGAGAGAGAGGTGCCAACGACGCACGACGACGGGCGAGTGAGTTACACGAGTGTGACACAGACAGGGACTCACGCACAACAACTTTGGCACGAAGGGCCGCTGTGCAAGAAGTGGTCGTGATCGTGTTTGTTGCGCTCCTTTGCGTTGTGTGAACCAAACAGCAACGACACTGGTATCCATTATAAACGGCCGCGACGTCAACCGAATCGGGTCCGGGATGTTATTAAGTTTTAACCCACTGGGCCGATTGGTTCACGCGACGGACCCCCGAAAACCCCCTCTCTAGGCCTCCCTTTTCGGTGCGGGTCAAGCTCGATGAGTCAGAAAGCTGACCTGTCATTTTGGGACCGAAGAAACTTGAAACCCAACGCTTTTTGGTCACTCTGGACCCCACCTAATCCCCGGGTGGTTCCGTGTCAACGTCGGTTGACAGCAGATGAAGGCCCAAACTGCGATCTTCATCCTTCTTTGAAGTGTAGGTTATGCTGTTTCACTTTGTTTGTTTAGTTGGGTTTGTTTTGAGCAATAGTGGCAACATCAGCAGCAGCAACAGCAGCAGCAGCAGCAGCAGTAGTAGGAGTGGTAGTAGTAATAGGCGGCCAACACGCGCAGTATATAGGCGGCCTCGTAGTCTGATCGCGTGCCATTGTTTCCCGGGCCCACGATTGGCGGTTAGTGTCAGTGCGTGTGGTGGTGATTAGAGTGTTTAGGATCTCCCGGCAGGAGACGGATTGACCAGCCCCGGCGTCACTGTGGTTAGTGGTGTGCGTGTTTGGTCTCTGTTGCTGGGTTCCGTGTGGGTGCGTGTGTGTTTTGTTTGCGGTGCGGCCCTATCTGAGGTCCACCGACTGGAGGTGGTGGTTGTTGTTGTGGCGGTTGTTGTTGTTGTTGCTGGCTCTACTTACCACCATTCCGCAGGTTAGCGTGATGCCCCTTCCGCAGTACGTGTTCGGGACGATGTCTCCATAACCGACACAGAGAAACGTGATCGCGGTTAGCCACATGGAGTTCAACAAATTGGCATGCTCCTCGTCGTGAAACCTGCGCCGTGTTTCCCGCCGGCCGGTCGGTACCGAATGAAATGGGTCGAATGGAAAATGGTTCGAGAGTTTGGTTTTCGGTTTTTGCTACGTTTTGTGTTTTCCGGTTTTCCGTTGTAAAACGATCGTTCCGAACTGACAGGGAACTGATTTGCCCGTTTTCTTATCATTCCCCCCCAAAATGTATTTTGTTTAATTATTTCGTGTGTCACGACGCTCTGTGTGTGTCGGCTTAAATCGAAAACGAGAATATTCGATGCCAACAACGCCAAGAGCGCGCCATTTTGATCGTATTTTGTAAATTGAACAGAGAAAGAGAAAGAGAGCGATTTGCTCAATCACTCCGAATGTAGCTCTTTCTTTGGCCTAGCCCACTAGACACACGGAGTCCGAAAAAGGACCCCGAATCCGATTGCTCAAAGGAGAACAATTATGCTCGGGTCGTTGCAACCGAGAACCGTCCGCTAGGTCGGTGGTGTCAAACGTGATACACAACACTGTGGTTTCGTGGTGATGGTGTTTAGCACGACAGTAAAAGAGAACAGAGTGTGATATATAGAAGAAACAACGAGTCTGTCAACGATTTGTACTTGCTTTGTACTTGCGTTCAGTTTGCAGTTTTAACGTTGTGATGCGTGGGTAATCGATTCGAATGAATATGTCGTTGCCTGGGGTTTGATTACTGGTCTACTAACCGGTTTTTTCAATAAAAATTACGCATCAATCCTCACATCAACATCTTCATTCGAAGACCCCACACAGGTTTACACCGAGAAAGGATATAGTAGACAGATAATAGTAGTAGTAGTAACAGTCAAATGTTAAGATACATTGATTCGGATATTTGACACTAACTATTACTGATAAGCGTACACAGACTATGTGGAAATGATACAGAGAAAGAGAGAGAGAAATAGAGATAAATAGAGAAAGAGAGAGGAAGATTGATAGTGGCCCAGGATCCAGGCCGTTGATACCGAATACAGGACAGGATGTTATGTCACATTCATCATCATTATCATAACAAGTATGTAAAGATCGAACGAACGAATGTACACATTCGGAGTTTCTCACATACACACATACACACATACATCGAAAACATTGGAAGGACTGCAACAAAACAATTGGCTTTCCGGCATCACACACACACACACATCGTGTAGAATGTATAGTTACTAGAATCGGTAAGGTAGAATACGGTAGACAGTAGATGGTCTTCGGGCGAGAATGATAGTGGCACGATAAAAGTTGGGAAAAGAAAAGAATAGCTGCAAAATTGAAGACGACTTGCGCAGAAAAGGTGAAGCCAAAGCCGCTGAAAGATGATGGAAAATTGGAAAATAAGAAAGGAAAACTGAATAAGAGCGAAGAGCGCAGTAAAAAGGAATTGAAACGAATCGATAAACAAATTAAAATTAGAAAGAGAACAAGAAACCTACGAATCGGAATGTATAACGCGTAACGCGTAACGCGTAACGATTAAAAAAAAGCCTAATCGGAAGATCTCAGCGTAACTCGGAAGAGCCCATGGAAGGAGGCAGCTCTCAGATTAGTTCCCTAAGGCACGTAGTGTGGCCAGCTGAGGAGGGTGTGACCGTGTGCGTGTGGCTGTGGTTGTGGAATGTTTTGCGAGAAGCACCTCTGTTTTGGTCGTTTGGGGATAAAACGGTAAATTCGAATCGTACCGAAGCAATAAGCAAAGCGTAGCTCTACTCTACGAGGCGCCCGCCATTACTCCCTTGTTTTGATACAGCAACAATCGTAGGTTCGTGGGATGAAATTGATTGATTATTGTGTCTTCGTCTGCCTGTGCCAACGTCCCTCAATGATCATCGCTGTTTTGGACCGACCATCATCTTCGTTCGGTCGTTTTCATAACTCGACGTTTCCGCGACGTCAGACGACGCTCGGTCGGTCGGTCGCTAGAACTCAATAATGTTGAGGGTCGCATATTTGATTTCTGGCGACACTCTGGCTCCGACCCTCGGGGCACTGTTGCGTTGCGTGTAGTTTATTGTGCGCTCTCCGTTTCTTTTTTACGCGTGACGTTATGTGGATTTGGCTTGCAAAATTGTGACCCCGGCCGTGAGTGGGCGTGCAAGCTGTGCAAATATGAATGAAGTGAAGCAAATTGGGAGGAAAGAAGCCGAAATTAGGTCGCCCACTCCCCTTAGCTGACTCATATGATGGATATTCATTATACGACCTGATCACGCATATTGCGCTGCGCTTTCTTTCCGCCCTTTAGTCTACGCTATCCTTGTTCCTCTCTCTGTCCCGAAGGCTAATAAAAGATACGCCGATAGAAGCGGTCTCGCTTGCGGATATGTGGCCGATCCAAGTGTGACGGTCGGATCGTTTTTCCTAATCCAACCATTGCCGGGTTTACGAGCCGAGCTGGTGGTTTGCTACCAACGCTTGTTGAATACATTTTTCCACGTCACATCTGCCGGCATTTTTTCGTTGGTGACCGATCGCCTGGGTCGTAAAAAGGCGCAATACGCGCGATGTGACGCAGGAATGCCAAGCGTTTGTGTCGCGTTTCGGTTCGCTCACAGTTTTGCGAAATAATTAGCAAAAACACAACCAACGAATGAAGCGCCGAAAAGCGGAGTTGACAATGTTTTGTTGTTACCAACACTGTGCTCAGATTAATTTGGGTCGAGTGCGAACGTGACATTATGGCAAGCGTCGTGAAGTCGCGCGGACAGTGGTCAAAATATGTAAGAATTGTAAAAGTTAGTGTGTTCTTTTCGTGTTGTGTTTTCGTTGCATTTAAATTTTCATTACGTCAGCCATAACGTTAAAGAGCCAAACTCTCGCCGGAAGCGCTGGCCGCCGGAATCGTTATTTTGTCCAGCGTCGCACAAATCGAGTTTATTGAGAGGCTGGTGGAGGTCAGAAGGGCCGGACCGCCACGAAAGCGGGGGACCCGTTCGTGTATTGACGTTTAGATGAATTAGTCAGCTTGCTGGGGTCCTTCACCGTAGCACATATTAGCCCCCGGGCAAAATTACGGCAAACACAGAGTCGGACCCCATACCGTTCATTTGCATAAAGCGTTTCCTCGGAACTTGTTAATAATGTTGCCGAACTTTCTTTCTGGGGGGGCGAATTTGGCAAGTCGTTGATTCTCGGTCCCTTCGTTTTGGGAACTGGAAATTTATGCTGCTTGTGCGAGATTTTCTTTGCTGCTACGGATCCCTAGCCACACACTTTTTTGAGTCCTCGGAACATTGATTTATGCTGTCTCCACGCTTACATATTCATGATGCAAATATGAATGTAGATTTCGGTTTAATCGCCAAAAATCGAATCGATATGTCCTTTGGCGAAATATAGTTCATAAAGTGAACCAATGATAGTAAAACTGTTCTACGATTTTTAATTAAATATGCAATCAATAATTTAGCCAAACTGATCCCAGAAACAGGTCGACTTAAGCGTTATTGCTCTTGTTTGTTTCTACAATCCATAAAGCACCTTCAGCGTTCAATGTGCGGGCAAGGCCCGGAGCAACCGCTGTGACTACCGGAAACGGAAGAAATTTATCTAAATAAGAACACAACACCGTAACGGGACCCTGCGCTTGAGGACGCAGCCCAACCGTGACCGGTTTGCTGTTCAGGCGAACGAAAATCAAATTGTCAATAGACTGGGCCCCTTGCGGTCGAGTGGAGCTGCTGGGGTCGGCGTTACGGTAGAAAGGACAGATGCAAGGAAGCGTAGAACTGGTGTAAAACGACCGGAAAAGAAGCGTCATGCTCGGGCCCGTAGAAACTACATTTTAATGGTGAGTGACAATCAGCACGACAGCTGGCGGGTTTCCGGTCGACCATGATGAGTGTGTGTGTGGTGTGGTCGGACAGCAAACCGTTAAGCTAGCCACTCGTCGAATGGATACCCAGTCCGGGGCATGAAGATTTAGGTGGTCACTACTGGCTATTAATTTAATCATCAAACGGAAGTGGTATCAGTCCGAATTGAATTAAATTCGATTCGAATTAACATTTAGAAGATTTACGGCTTAGTGTTGTGTGACCGACCGTTGATACGAAAGATTATATGGCGGCCAACGTGCATTTGTTTGGAGCACCAGGCGTCTCCATCGCCAACACGTGAAGCACCCGGCGCCTCCATCGGCGTCGGATGTTTGTTTTAATTTAAAAGTGTTCGCTCCATTCTCGTTTCTACCGGTCTTTCCGGCTCGGTCTTGACAAGTTAAAGGTGTCGAAAAAGTAATTCTAAACTAATTATCACCCACCGCCACTTTACTGGGCAAGAGGGCAAGCGCTTAAATGTTTATTTTCTTTACATTTTCGGGTGCGTCATAATGTCAAGTGTTGCTTTCGCAACGGGCGGCCCGTTCCTTACTGATGCTGAAAATGAGCATTCCGTTGGGGCAGTGAAGCGAATTTGTTTCGGCGGTTCCCGGGGGGCGGCCTGCCTGTCTATGGCAAATCGGGCAAAAAGTATTGATTTCTTGTTCCCGTTTTTTCGCTGACACGAACGAAGATTGACGGTTGCAAGAATGTCGGACCGAAGCGATGCAGCTGCTGCCGATGCGAAATAGTGAAACAAATTGCACTCAAGCACACGACCAGCCCGCCAGGCTTCGAGGCAGACGACTTTCAAGATGGATGGTGATGGATTGGTATAGTTTGCTAGTTTGCAGCGATCTGGAGCTACTTTTCTTCACTTTTCGACACGAACACCACTTCCCGGCAGCTGGTACACGGTCGGTGACGGTTACAGGGGTGTCGATGGTTGGCCCGCTTTGGATTATCGCCTCAAACTGGGGTGTCGATCTCGAGAGACAGCAAAACTAATAAGCTAATTTTTAATACATCTAATGAAAGAATGCGTCATTCTAGGAAAATGGTACCATCGCTGCGGGACTGAAATTGGTTTTCGTTCGCATTGCAAAAATAAAGTATTTTAACCTAAAACTGTGCGTTGGTTTGTCTGGTGTAGGGACGGGTTAGCGAAATGCTAGAGCAGAATAATTCAGTTCGCTGTAATTAAGCAATTTATATAACGAGATGCTCATTTTAAAAACAGACGTACCAGGGACAGCCACTTGTAATTAGAATTCCTTTACAAACCCGACACAAGGGGTAGATAATTATGTCGCAAACAGTACATTATGCTGGCGCTTGAAAGAATCTGCTGGTGCGAGAGATCATCAAGATGTCGGGCCACCAAGTGACGGTGGGTTATTGTGCTTGATGCAATGCATTCACTGTTTCAATTCTATGCACGTCTTTTATCCATCACGGGTCGGGATAAGCCAGACAAGTTTTTTCCGCTCTTCTAGAGCCATACGCCACTAATTACTCGGTTGGGCAAAGATTGTTATTTAAATTCCAGCTTGAAAACGGGACGGAATTAGGCTGGCAGCTGACAGCGCACGAAATAGTAACCCAAATCCCGTGGAACAAGTCAATAAATTGGAAGCGACACTCGATCGTACAGGCCGGTGCTTTTCGATAAACGTTTTTCTGCAACATTAACCCCACCATGATAACCCAATTTACATGATCGGTGCGTGTTTCGGTCGTGGGACGGACCGATTGTGTTCGGACCGGTTTGGTGCTCAACCCTCAGCCTGCATAATGATGCAGGAAACACAACACTATGCTCGGTCTCGGTTATGTTGTTCACCGCGGCCAATCTATTACAGAATCGCGATAAGGTCGGTAACATTAGTTCGTAGGTTCGTGTCGCCGGGCTGGCGCTGTTTCCGGTCCGGTGGTTTCGTGACGACGGTTGGCGCGGCGGGCGATCGGTTACACCCGGACCGGGACCCGGAAACCCGGGGAATCATTTCGAAGTGTTCATTATTGTGTTTTATGGTGGACTGGATAAGCTGGATGATTGGACACGTGTTTTTTCGCCGCATTTGAATCGTTGCGATGCGATAACGTTTATGGCCACGCACGTGGCGGCCCGTGCCTCAAAAGGGTGCCTTATGGACGTGGGCGTAAACATAGTTCATTTTAATGTTTGTCGTTCTAACATTGGGTAGCAGAGAGGAGCGTATTTTGCACTTTGAATTACTATAAACTGTATGAAAAGAAGCTTTTGTGTTGGAAATCAGTTGACGATATGCATTGGGCAGTTTGATGTTGGTTTGATTGGTTTTGGCTGACTCGAGCTGAGCGTAGAATCAGGACCGGCTAGCAACTACTTCTCGGAGCGGGCGCAAAGTTTATCGTTTTTCTTATTCAATCAATGATGCAAATATGCTAAAAATGCTTAATGCTAGAGTAGGTATTACAATTTACATTAACTCACGTGACAGACTGAGTAATGATCGTAACATGTGTAAAAGAAAGAAAAGATGAAGATCGAGTGTGCACAAGAGGCCAAGATATTGGAGTGAACTGGAAGAGTTGAGTGCAGACAGTGTAGATAAAATTGAACATTACAACACTTTTCGACAATTGTTTTATCCTGATTGAACTGTTTCTCTTATCTGGTGCTCTAGAGCCCATTATCCTGATTCGTTAATTTAGAATCCCACCAATTTGAAGTTGAATAACAAATGAAGAGTAAACGTGGAAGAGGAACTCGTGCACGGGATGAAAGTGGCAAGATGTGTTACTCGAGAAAACAAACAAGCGCCTGAGAGGAACAGATCGAACAAGCACGGCGAAGCAATCGAAAGTTTCGCAAGAATTAGTATGCGGAAGCTACTAACAGGGCAACGGGGCAAGGAAGCGGCCGAAAACTACTAAGCGATGGATTAAGCGCCGAAAGCAACCCGTACCATTATCTGCTCGTTAGCCGACCACGAAAGCCAATCGGGAGTAAGCTTAGAAGTTGAATCAGATTACATCCATCACGAAAACTCATTAACACCGTTTGACAGTTATTATGCGGGACAAGTGTGGGACAAAGTAGGCCAGCAAAGTGTGTGTTAGCAGAGGAGGGATGATGAATTCTGCTGGACCACCCGCTAGCAACTGCGCTAAGCGAATGAAGACAAAAGCGACAATTAAAGCATTCTAGGGGTGGCGCACTACATAGAAAACTGGTTGGAACTAAAAAGACGACAACGATACGCCTAAAAGCATTCCGGTTCCAATCGAAACGAAGCATTGGTTTTCGTGTCTGTTGATTGTCAGTTGATTATCTGTGTTGTTGTGTGTTTGTGGTGTTGTTTAAAAGGGACCGCTTAAGTGGCGTCGCCCACTCCGATCTATTGGCTCTCTATCTACACAAAATGTTGTAGTGTTCGAGTGGCGACTGTAAACAGTGTGTGACGCGTGACAGTTTGGTTTGTTATTGGGGCTTGCTTTGCACAACCGCGCGGAACGAGGAAAATCGAGGATCAAAACTAAGAAGATAGACGACTAGGTGAACGATTTACTAGCACAACGCGCGGGATTGACTAAAGGGAAATACCGCGGCAGGGACAACGCTTGATTTGACGTTTTCTTTAAAATGGCACAAGAAAGATACAGAGGTATAGAGAGAAAGAGCGACATAGAGAGAGACAGCGAGACAGAGAGAGAGAGAGGGATGGGGTGAAATGAGAGGCAACTACCATGACACTGAGTTAAAGACAGAGATAGTAAAGTGAGAGAGAGACAGAAACAGAGAGAAAGGGCACACGTTGACAGAAGAAACAAATGGAGCGACAGAGTGGGACAGAGAAAGAATAGTAGAAAGAGAGAGAGAGAGAGAGGGGTAGATAGAGTGATCGAGAGGGTGAAAGAGTGAAGAAAGACAGAGCATGAAGGGCATGAGAGGATCGTGTAGTAGTAGTAATGGTAGTAATTACCTTTCGCACTGCCGCAGGGTCCACGAGGCGATTATCCACAGTGAAACCATAAACACGAGCAGAACCGTTCCGGGGCATATTGTCATTAGTGTTTTCAGCACAAATCTGCGAAACGACACAACGGGGACAACATCAGTTCCCGGGGGGGCTGACGGGCGGTGCGGACGCATGTCGTGCCGGTACGTACCGAGTGTTGAAGTTGATTCGATTTAGCGCACCTATACTACGCGACGAGGCATCGGTAAATAGTTTCGAATGTAACAGCATCACACGGCATATCAGGTACAAACGAAGGAACATTGGCAAGGATAACGCGACGTCGTACGGTACCAGCTCGCCCCCGATGGCTTTGTTCTTATTGGCTAGTTTGGTAGTCCATAGAAAGTAATATTGACCTGGAATGGGATGCACTGCGCAGATAAGTAATTCTAAAGTTATTTGGCTCATTCGCTGCCAGGTCATCGCTATTCGCCAGTCGTCTGCACAGTTATCTATCATAAAAAGCTGGCAGAAAAAGAGAGAGAGAAAGAGAGGGAGAGAGAGGGAGAAAGAGAGCGAAATATATCAATTTCTGTAAGACTTTTATACAAACTCTTTACAAAGCTGGAGGCACAAAAGAAAACGGAAGCAATTATAACTCCGTCGTCCTTGAGCAAGAAGTTCCCAGCAGCGGTCAAGAAAGCCACGCACTCCCACTAACCCACACACACACAGAGGGACCCTAAAGCTGCGCGCTACTATAAATAACTGATAATATAGTGACGGATCGTCGTCGTCCTTGGATTGGAAATGTAAATAATTAAAACAGTTGCCCGGCCCGGCTACTGACTAACTAACGACCGCCATAACTACCGGTCCATATCTCGGTGCTAAACCATTACACTTTTCATAGAAAACTCGGAACTTCCAAAGTAATTTCCCCCCCGCCGGGGTTCACCGGTTAGTCATTCGGTTTAATGTATTCACGCGCGGGTCCACTTCATGTCGGGAGCCCGAGTGAACTCGAAAAAGGCCACCGGGGTCGGGCCGGGCCGGGCGAATCGATTGGCCCGCTGGTTCCGATCTTATCGGCCCCGGAGTGGCCCGGGACCATAAGTGCGCCAAGTTATGCTCGCTGTGCGATAGGTTTTATCAGTCGTTAAAACACGTTAAATACGATCGCTGGCGCGCTAATTTCTGTGCCGTACGACCCCTTGGCCCATTCACTCCACGACTTTATTGGTCCACCGGCGACGACGACGGTGACGCTTTTCGGGCAATCTGGTGCCGAAAGGAAATGGACGTTATGAAAACATTATGATGCAAGACTTTAACCCAACGCGGGTTGCGGCCGAGCAAGGCGGAGAAAATGGTCCACAAAAATTGCTCCGTTTTGTACGATTAATAGTTGGCATTAGGCCAACAATTGCTACATCTTTGGCGGGCCCCAGGCCCAGGCCCGGCTGCCGAAGCCGGCCTTGCCTGGCAGCTGCATGATTTTGAAATTTTCATTAAGTCACTTTTATAGAGTCGTCCCGGCGGTCCAGTGCTCCTGTTTACTCGAACGACCGGCCTAGCGTCAGTTCGGTCGTTGCAGCGCTGCAACACGGCGACGGCGGTAGTCAATCGGCGGCGTCTGCAACGGCCGATGGGATATTGTTTTACACCCTCCGCTGTCCGAGGCAGAGCTAATAAATTTTCCAGATTTATTTACGGCCAACCGCCGGGGTTGATGGTTGACCGCTCGGTGGCCAGTGGTCCGTTATTAGCTTGATCTACGCCGGCAGCAGCACCAGCAGCAACTGCAGTAGCAGCAGTAATGTGTCAACAACCGCATACACTACAGCAGCCAAACGGAACTGGAGAGACATTTAATAAAGGCCGACATTGGCCGTCCCGAGAGAAGATTAACGGCCTGTGTCTGTGTGTGTGTGTCCCGCTGGTGGTCCACTACAAAGTCCAGTTTTCAATTAAAATTGTAACAGGATTAGGTTTTTAGGGGGGAGCTCCCGAAACAATGTTTGGAAGGCAATTTATTTTAAAACACAATAAAAGACGCCATTCGGGCGTCTGGCGACCACTCACGGGAATGCTAATTTTGCGACAGCCCGTGACACCGGGACTCCGTTCTTTGGATGATAATTAAAAGTTTAGAACCATGCGGACCCCCGCCATATATCCTTTTCGGAAGATGGCGTTTACCTATGGCCACTTACCTGAACTTCCAAGGCGTGGTAGGCTACGATAAGCCCTAGTAAAATCACAGTCGATACGGATATTAACGTTTTTAAAGCGGTCGAATAAAAAGATGCCTGCATAGAGAGTAACAGAGAGAGAGAGAGAGAGAGAGAGAAACGAGCCCAAAATGGCCCAAACACACTCATTAAACGTGATGTCGAAGAAGGGGCGGGATTCCGGCTCCGCCAAGGATAACGTTTGCACCCGATTTCGAACCGGCCCGGTTTCGTTGGCACGTCACCCAATTATTACGAGCGGCGATGAGAGGATGGATGTCGTCGTCGTCGACGACGACGAAGCCGAACGATAAAAGGATCATTAAGATTGATTATGAGCTTAATGGCACGACGGACGGCGAAACGTCCCCCGGATATGCCGGAAGTGGGGCGGCTTTGCAGGTGGATCTGGACGAAGGAGTTAACGAAGCTAATTGTGCGGCTTGGTACCAACATGTGATTACTGGTGAAAATTTGTATCCCCATATCCGGTCGATTGCCGTGTGCGAGGATCCAGGAAATTGAGGACACAATTGGACGATCGGAAGAACGTTTAGCGTTGCCGGTGAGCTAAGTCTTTACATAAAATGCGTCTAAATAGACCTATTTCAAACTAGCCTATTTAACTCTAATTAAGATATTTTGTGACACAATTTAAAAAAAAAGTAATTAGAACAAATTTCCTTGGATTAGAATAAAAGATTTTTGAAATGAACAGCAAAAATATGTCTTTTTAGTGTATTTTTTAAGAAACAATTTCTTCCACTTCCAATGGCCAACCTTGTAAATAGGAAATCAAAGGACGGTCAGGACTAGTGCTCGTAAAGAGAACGAGAAACCAAATTGCCACTTCAAATATCACAAAATAATTCATGATATTCATTCAAAGCAATTCTAATACTTCCTATGAAGGTGTATTATTGACTAGTTGTATATTTTCCCAACAATTCCCATTCAATTGTAAATTAATGAAATTCCATTTTGATTAACATGTTCACCATGCAAATGGGCACCGTTTTTCCGTACCCGGCACTGTTTTGCTAATCGATCCGTAAACAATGATAAGCATGTTGTTTTATCCATTTCCGGTTGCCGGGTTTTTCCAACTGCCAATGCCAATTTATTTACAAATCAAACGATTTCGTTACAGATGACGGGCCGGCCACTGGAATTCATGGAATGTGAATTCCGGCTCTCAAAACATGATTTGCATCATTCTGCATACAAATGAGCATCGACCATGCAAAAAGTCCACTGCTTAGACAAGCGCAGCAGCATCCAGGGCGGTTGAGGCCAGAAATGGGCATCAAATTGCACGTAAATGAACATTTAGCCATGCGGGCCATGATGCGGTTATGTTGTATCAAATGGCCGATGTGTCGGTCACACCACACAACCGTCATCGGTCGATCGTCCCTCCACCCGTCTGCCGCAGCATTCCATTAGCCACTGATTATTTGCCCCATTCGCCCCATCATCATCATGGTAGTAGTTGGATCATGGATCGCCGGGACCCGGACCGATCGTGCCCACGCGCGGTGATATGATTACGATCCATTAGCTTCCGCGCGGGTACGTTGGCAGGTGGTTGCTATTTATTGCCACCTCATCTGGTCTGCCTGGGGGGGGAAAAATGGGCCAGCGGCCCCCGATGTTGGCCCCTCGATGGGCGAGTGTGTTCCGTTACACCGGCCCGGCGAGGTGAGAGATTTAAAATTCACATGATGAATGCCAGGTTATTACGGAATGTATGATGTGCCGGATATTTACTCTTCCACCCGAGTGCGTGTGCTCTACAACTTTAGCACCACCACCGCGGGGCCCCTTTCCTGGGCCGCACCTCCTCGAGTCACGTCTTGCGCTCCGCAAAGGCAAACATCTGGACGGATGTTTATTATTGTACTCAACCCGGGAGCGGCAGTACCGGGATCAGGACGCCTGCCCGGGACGGGGTGATCTAAACATCATCGTCAACCATGTTTATCGGCGCCCGTTATGAGAATAACGGCCATAAAGTTCGGAGCATGACGCCCGTCCGAGGCGTACGTGTGTGTGAGCGAGAATAACTCTTTGCTAATTGCTACGAGTTTGTAAATAATGTCGAAAAACTATCGCAAGACACTTTGACATACTTTTCCGTCTTCCCCCCCCCCCCCCCCCCTAAGGACCCTCTCTGACGGCGACGGGTGACGAAGCAAGTTCAAAGTATGCTCATTTGCGGGTATCCGGATCTTCTGATCAGAACTTTTGCCTGCCGGCCGCAAATGCCACACCAATCAGGGATCATATGCTCTCAGGGTATGTGTGGCCCACTCTAATGGCGTGCGTGTTAAAGTGTCTGTGAACTCTATTTCCGTGTGCCGGCTCGCCGTTCCGTTTCCTTCCTCGCGGCGGGGCCCATTTCCGCCGCAATAATTACGCCAAGCGCCACGGAAGTCTGGTGGAGTAATTGAAATTTCAATATTTCCGTGCCGAGCGCGTGATGCTTTGCCGGGGGGACCACTATGGGACCGCTGGGGAGTTTTGTTTCAGTTCTATCAATCTAACGACCTGAGACTGGGAAGTGATCCGTAACTGGGGTCTATAAATAAATGTTCCCAGAACTGTTGACAGTGAGTTGAGGTCCACTAATTAGTTCGATCGAAGCTCAGTACTTTTGGATCGATTGTTTTGGAAGTGTTTTATTTGAGACCCAGGAACGACGTAGAAAAAGGATCTTGAAAGGGATATTGATGATCGTTTATGTGTAATTTAAAAATAAAATATTTTTTCTGCTTATTAATTGGAAATTATTGATTGGTCTTGAACGAAGAATTCTGTAATAAAAGTTGTAAGACCTATCCTTTTTCAGGACTTTACATTAACATTCCGGTTCCGTTTCTCGACTGCCGACTCCCGAACGCCATCGATCAGCACAAATAAGCCATTTCAAGCCATATTAGCCACCGGATTGCCCGTCCTGGTGCCACCCTTGGTTGTGGTTCGTGACAAGCGATCGTTTCGAGCAACGCTCTGCTGTGTGCTAAACGACGTTGCATCGACCGGATGCAATGCGTTTCCTCTTCCGGTGGCCCGACAACCCCGACACCTCCGGTTCACACACACACACACACACGGGAAACAATGCATGAGGTGCGGCGCCGGAGCAAATAAATATCCTTTTGCATATTTTATTCCACCTCATTCGGTGTCGGTGGCGGGCGAGAGTGCGGTGCATTGGAAATGGCATCGCTGCCACCGGCGGTGGCGGCAAGGTTCTCGGCCTTCGACACATAAATACAGTGCGGGCCACTTGAAGACAACGCTCTTGTGTGGGTCGCTCTTTTGTGTGGCGATAGAAATACATTTATCACAAACATTTATTCTATTATCATATTTCTATGCGGCGGGCCTTCGGATTCTCGGCGTGACCTAGTTGGCCAAACTGCATTACATTACCGCCTTCGCCTGCGTTTCCTTTGGAGGAAAATCTGCAGCGCGCAGCAATCACTCTCTCTCTTTCCGCGAGTTGGAGTTTGCACCCTTCGCCTGCGCCAAGATTAATCTATTGTATCATTATTCCGTCCCCCCTTTTTCGTGCCAGGGCCCGCGACGGTGGAGTGCAATCTTTGGGAAGTAGCTCCTTGAAGGGTCCTTGAGTAGCAAAAAAAAAAAACACGATAACGGGAGAAAGGAGCACGGACCATGCGCGACTCGCTGGGCCGCGAGGTGCCAAATGCTCCTCTTGAGCGCGAGCATGATGAAGGAAGCGCGTTATTATGAGTGATGTTGATTCTGTCAAGCGCCCAGAGTCCCACTCCAGCTTATTGCTAATGAATGACTCCATTGTCGGGCGAATCCTGTTTTTCTAGGCTAATGCGAGGGCCTTAGATTTTCTGCATATTTTTCCGCGCAACGAAGACACTTTTCTTGGTCGCAGCAGCCCGTTGAAGGGTGCAAATGTCAAATTTGTCACATTACGGTTGAGCCACAGTGTTGTTCGCCTGAGAAGATGGAACGCTAATCGAAGGAGGCTCTCAGCTTCCTTCTCAATTCTCAACTGAAGTGCGAAATCTTTGGTGGCGGTAAATAATTAAACAGGGTTTTAAAAAATCGTTGCACTCGTTGATGCCGATTGTGCAAAACCAGACCGACGTCGGGAAAAGTGGAGCATGTCCCATTTACTCAACATCTTACAACGACAGCGCGAGCATCAATCGATCGATCGGCGGCGACGACAAGAAAACAAGCGTTGCGTGGCGGATGCTGCTGGCGTCGTCGTCGGCAGGCGACTTTCTTGAGCCCGGGCCCGGACCGCGAGTTAACATTCTGGAAAATTTTGACCCCGGTCAAGGGCGGCAGGGCCAGCCGGGACCATAAATTCACTTAATGGATGAGCTGCAGCTGTCGCCCTTGGGGTGACGGCTTTGGCAGTGCTAATGCTTGGGTCATCCGATTCGGCGCTCCATCCGTCTCTCCATTTCATTATCCCTTTCCCCGGTTCGGTTTGTTTTTCGTTCCGTTTTTTTTGTTGCCGTTTTGAGTGTTTTTCTCTACACCGAACCAGTCCGAATCCCGCCCGAATGCATAATGTAGTCCCGGGCTGAAGGTTGATTGTTTCGTTCTGATTCGGGCCCTGGAAAGAAGGCCACAAATCAGTGCGCCCGGAACGCACTTTTTGTGGACACATTTTATGGTTTGCTTTGCCAATCATGCGGTCGCCATCGCGAACTGTCCGTTCGCGTATCACTTTATTATGATTTTAATCGAATCCCGCCAGTAGCTGATTTATTTGCAGAGAGCCCTTGTTTTAGTTGCTTTGTGAGTGAAATATTAAAACTGTCTGTCAATCACGACTGGACAACGCGTTTTCTTTTTTGTTCGCCGGGTTCCGGCGAACACCGTAGCCAACGGTCGTTTCGGGGTGGCCAATAAAATAACGGGTAGTATAAAACGGACTCATCGTTCATATGTGGCGCCCGCAATTGCATAATTTTATGACGATACGTGTTTGGCGATCGTTTCGCAACGACACAACACAATCATTCCCGCCATCCGATTCCGGGGTAAGACCGAGTTCCGAGCCGGGACAGGAACGAAAATTAGTTTCAACAAGGATCCAACGAATCCTCGCCACCGTGAGCGACGTGGTGAGGTTTATTTAATGTGTTTTATGTTGCTGCTCCTTGAAGTACCTTAAAACAGAAGCCCAGCGCCGCGGACCAGCGAAGAGATTGGCCGATGCCCATTTCGCGTGCTAGATTTATTGCTTCAATGTTTTGCTCGGAAAGGGCTGGCCGCGTCCTGGCGACCGACCAGTGGCTACTTCCAATGGCGGCCCGAACCGTCTTGTGTCCGCATTGAATCGATCGCCGCCGACACCGGCCTTTATTAATTTCCAACGTGACAACAAATTGAACATAAATCGCGCGCGCCTTTAGTGGTTAAATAATGAACCCGGCCGGCCGAGTGTCGCGTGCCGGCGAAAGAAATTGGCATCCGGACGGAGCAAACACGGTTTGTCGCAACGATGTCGCAACCATTCCACCGTGGCCGTCCACAACAAGTTCCGTTGAGTGCCAACAAATTATGCTCGCGGTGAACCAGAGTGCGCCAACGGTGGTGACATGCGCTAACGATGCGTAAAATTCCACCCCAATCAATCGGGTTGAAATCTCCGGTCCGTCGGGGTTCTGGTCGGTGGGTAAATGGTAACTTTTGTGGCACGTTAAGTTCGCGAATTGTGAGAATTAATTTACCGTTCCGTTGCACTTGCACCGTTTCGGCCCCGTTTCTGGTGGCGGCGAGTGGCGAAACCCAACGAGGTTGATAATTAATTAGTGTTCCGTTGATGTGTTACATTGGACGGGCTTGTGAGTTCGAAGAATCGGGCCACCGAAAAAGGTAATCGGAACGGGCGATTCCAAAGGGGTAATTCCTGAGAACGTTACAGGAACAACTTTTATTGATTTCAAGTTCAATTTTTAATATCATTATTTTTGAGTTTCTCAGATTTATTTCGAATTTTATTACAGTTCGGCAATAGTTTGGTTGAGTTGAACGCAAGCCTATTAAAATCAAATCGGCAAAGTGTGTTTCGGCGTTTAACAGTCCCTCTAAATTGGATTCTTCCACTCGACTCGGCACCACTCGATTTGAATTCCATTTCAACAGTTCGCGCTTGGGTCGTCAGCGAATACGAATTAGTTTGACACCTTTCGACGCGAAGAATGGCACCCGGAGCCGCAGAGTGCGAGTCCTGCAGAGTGCGAAGCAAGTTTTTGTTTGCCAAACTAGTTCAGCCGGGTTTTCCAACTGCACGAAGATGCACCAGGCCGTGCACTGAAGGCTCGGCAGAGCGCCCTGCACAAACGTTGCATTATTGATGCACCCGGCCAGGCGTTGCGAAACTGCAGTCGGTGTTTCGAATAAATTGAATTTAACGCATGCCATCCTGCCGTTCCCAGTCCGCTCTAGTCCGTGTTGCTCTAGCTTAAAAGCGCAGCATGATTTAATTGTGTCGAGCTGCACACACACACGCGCGGGTTCGTTTCACACGCCTTGTGACAGGCGTGGCTTCGGTGGGAAGGATGGTTCTCGGAATAACATTCGATTGAATATTAAACACCGTTCCGGAACGAGTCACGGCAAAGGCTGCGGCCCGGAATTCTAATGCTGTTAGCGGACGTTTGATTCTGATCGGTTGAGTTCGGGTGTGTCCCGCGCTATTACGCCGCTATCGATATGTTTGTTGGTGAGCGCGAACCGAACCACCTGATGATGAGTCGAAGCAATAGGAGTTTGGCATTTTGTACTTAAAATGCCGGTGCTGCTGTAACCATCAAATTGATGTCACTTCAGGACCTTCGTTTTAACGGGCCTCCTTTTGGGGTTGCCGTTTATGACGAATATTAAACATCACGAGCCGACTGATGGTGATTTAAATTGCGGTTTTACCAGCTGGTGCAGGAACCGGACTTCTCCTCAATGGAGTCCGTGAGGCGCAGTATCTGAATGATTTGCCTGTTCCAAGAAAGCTATCCCCTGAAAATGGCCCAATTCTAAAACATTGGCCCCGGGGCAACCCCGGCAGCCGAGAAGATGCTAGATTAACCTAAGATTGGCCGCAACCCGGCGAACGTGTTTATGCCTTCGTTCCGACTTCTTCACGGCGATTCTAAATTTGTTAAAGAAACGAAAACAACACTCAATGGCGGGCGGTTCAGTCCCAGCCCCAAAGAAGAAAGGTACCGAAAGGCCACAAAGCTTATGTTGCTGATCTTTACGGTGTTAGACTTTCCCTTTGGTGGGGAACTTTAACAATCGTACATCGTCAAACACACGGCCCGGGCTGGCCCATTCTTAGCCCCGGCTTTCCCCCCGAGGTGACTTCAAAGAAGTGCCCCGACCGGCGTTAGTTCCTGTATTTGTTTCCACTGTTTCTTACGCTGGCCACTGGTCCGAGGCATGCCGAACCTGGCCGTTTGTTGGCTGACCGTGAAATAATCGTATACTTTTACGACTGACAAAGTTTCCTTTTTTCGGTTCGCTCACCGTTTGGCCTGTGCCGTGCTTTTTATGAACCGGTGGTAACTGCCTGCCTGCCTGCCTGCCTGCCCCGTTCCCGACTCAGATTTCGGTTCCGGAACTTCGGAACGTCGGAACCACAAACTGGACCCAATGGAAGTAGTTTTGCTTGTCAGCAAAATGTGACCCGACCAGGGATCTGGGGCTTATTTTGTGAGAAGTGCATGTCGTTCGCTTCGAGTGCGGCCATAGGACCCATAAAACATGTGCTCTTGTAACGATTTACACCGGTGAGGGGATTAGTCATTTTCTTTATCGTCCGTGTGAGTCCAAGAAACCATTAATCTTTGAGTCGGGCGAAGCGAAAATACTGTTAAACGAAGATACATCAGCATTTTGCACTTTCCCGTCACTTTCGAAGGTACATAATTTATAAGCCAGACGAAAAAGGACGACGAAACAAATCTGTCACTTCCTTTGGCTGGCACAAGAGCGGACGCCGAATTTTAATGAATAAAACTAAGCCAGATAATAAGAAAATTTAAACCACACCAAGCCCCCAGCGACCCTCCGGTCCTCGTGCCTATTTACTTTAAACGCTTCGTTAGCTTCCCTCCCATCCTCTCCCGCTCGCCGTGGTCGATGTTTTGCGAAATGACATCGTCATCGTCGGGCGCTGAAGAATTGCTTTCTCATCTGCACGCCGGCGACGACCAGGACGAGGACGACGTCGAGACGGCGTCGCTGTTTGCGTTGCCGGTTTGTTTGGCCGATTGTTTGTGTTTCCGAGAGAGAGGAAATTTTCGTTTCGTTTCGTTTCGCATTTTTTCCACTTGCCGCTCTGCTCGGTGATGGAGATGATCATACGCTGCCATTTGTAATGCGTTTGGTGGTGAAACCCCCTTAGCAGCCATCCGTCCGATCGCGGAGTGAATCCGGAGCTCGCGCTTGGGCCGGTTTCCTGTTTACCAAGTACGAAGTAAGCAGCACGGTTGATTAATCGCGTCGAGTGGAGTGCTGACGAACGGCGCACCAGCAACCCGTCGTGTGTGGGTCCGTGTAGTACTCATTTTTAATTATTTTCTCCCATTCACGACACCGGGACGACGGGTCCATTCGGAAAGACAAATTGTGCTGCGTCGTGTATGCCCCCGGGCCGGAAACGAGTATCCACAGATTTTAAGGCGCTGGGGATTGTGACGCTATCAAAAGCCCTCGAAGACGACCGGAAGTCATCTCCTTGGGCGAACGGATTGACGATGGATTCGGTTTTAAGTTTGCTCACAGCGTAAGGCAAAACTAAAACGTCATCCGGACCATCTAGGTCTGTGTCGTACGGTGGAAAACCGTAAACCGGCTTCCGGTCCGGCCCGGGAGGAAATAGTGCTGATCATTTTTCATCCTACGGTTTCCTTCAAACAAAGGCTTACCGGATGGGATGGGTACGGATTTTCGGGCCGATACTTTGTGTGACAAGGACCTGCGAAGCCGGATCCGGACGCTGGATCCCCGCCTCAACCGGCGATGAAAGGCGCTGTAACAGAGAGCGTGCTGTCAGAGATCGGGAACCGGTCGATTCGCCGATAATCGCCATTGATTGATACGAGGATTGTGCTGATGCTGCGCATCCCGCACACAATCTATCATTGGCCGATTGGCAGCGGACACGGGGCGTCCGTGTTCCGTGGTACGACCGGTTTCCGGTTTGACGCCAATGAAGATTTATGAACAACCGGCCACCGTAAGCCTGGGTTGATTTTTGGCGAATGTTTTTGGACCCAATTCGAGGAGAACTTTACAAAAGCTCCAAAGCCGACCGTCGCGATTGGGATTTTCGGCGGGGCCACGGCTAATGAGCCGTGCAGCAAGTTAGCACCCGATTTTACCGATGTGAAACCCGACCCTACTGCGGTTTTGTCCCTGATTACGTCTCCTCCCTGGCGAGCAAAAAGTAATGTATACTCGAGCCGGGTGAATGGCAACAAAAAATCCCACGAAGTTGCTGTTAATAACAATTTTGTTAAATCTGGAAAGAGAAGGTTCGAAACCCAGTTCCCACAAGACCCAGGTTACGCAATCGCTGCGCAAAAGACACACAGTCACCTATCAGCTAATAAAATCGATAATCTCATCACGAACGGCTCAGGAAGCTAATAAAAGACCAGCAAAGGCGGAGGCAAATTGCGAAAAAAATTGGGCAGCATTAACCGAAGATGGCAGCAAAAACCGGAAAACGGCGAACCGAATGGCGAACACACACATAGTGCCCAACACCGAAGGCACCATCTTAATCCACTCGCTCATCTCATTTGGCGACCGACGACGACAACGATGTCGGCCGTCGCGAGGCCTTCGCCTTCGGTGGGTGGATTTAAATTTTGCACTCTCAATCAACATAAAATTTTATTACACACCGGAAAAGGAACCGGTACGCGAAACAGGATCGTAAAGAGATCCACGAAAGAGCCGGAGAGAGAGATGGTTTCGAAAAAGAAAGAATGAATAACTCGGCCGCGGAGACAGTTCGAATGATGCTTCTTTTGGTTTTTCTCTCCAGCCACGTTCTGTCAACTCAGCACCGCCATTATTGTCGAGCGAAATTGAATGACGCCGTCAGTACGCAATCTGCGCCGCCGCCATCCTTGATGACATTTATGAATTATCGGCTGCGTGCATTAGTGTTCGGCGAAGACGAAAAAAAAGTCCTCCAAAAAACGCGCGAAACCATAATGGCCTAAAGATGGACCAAAAAATGGCACAAATAATGAGCCATAACGCAATTGGCGCTCCCGTTCGAAGTCACACAGCACGATGTGCGCTTTACGAGCGCGGACGGATAATTGTCACGATGTGTAGCATTAAAAAATAATAATATTTGTACTGAGCCGTGAGCCGAGATTTGCCGAGGTCCACGGGAAACGGTTCCCCGAAAAAGAGGCAGTTAATTTGTGTCCGTGTAAACATCATAATCATAAAACCCGAGGGCGTACGATTCCCGGGCTTCTTCGGGAGGGTGCGCCCATCGCATCTTTCGATTGTTGCGTGCGGTTTCGCCGCAGATAAAAACCGGTGACGAACACAATGGACACTATTTGTTTGGGAAGAGGAAAAAATTTGAACCATTCAGGCCCATTGGTTCAGAGGGCTTCCGGTTCCTCGAACTCTCGAGCCCTCTCGAGAGAGCTTACGAGTTTTAATTTGCAGTAATGGCCCGCGCTTTAGCTGCCCGTGTTGGGGGCCACGAGCAATCATCTGCCACCACTGGCTTCCTGATGCTGTCACGTGGACCCAACTTCCCGGTGGAACCGGTGACCCAAACAAACAACGGCAACTGCGGGGAAAAAAAAGGAATTAGCATTTTATTTGCTTCGCCGACGACGCTCGATTAAGCAGAAGATCCTCGCTCGCTGAGTGTGCTTCTGCAGGACACGGAACCGGGTCGCTGTGTTTGTGTTGTGTGGGCGCGCGCTTAATCTAGCGGCAATTTCCTGATAGTTCCGGTTCCGTTCCGGGCTTGCCGAGTGTATTGGATAATTAAACGTAACACCCCGGCCAACCCATTATCCCACTTACAATCCTTTGCCCAGGCGGCAGCATAGTTTCGGGGTCACCGCCGGGCCGCCATTGACTTGGCCCCGCTCCGTTGGGCGCAAAATGCATAATTAAGATGCGAAGATAACAACAAAAAGTCTCCACGGACGCACACTCTCTCTTCGGGTTGGGTGTTAGTAAAGTGTTTTATTTGCAAACGTGCACACTCGTACGCGCCGAAGCTCATTAGGATGTCGAATAAATGGTGCCACAATGGTGAAAAGTGTTGCCAGAAAGTAAATCCCTTCTTATCGTCCGTGCAGTAGCCAGCCATCATTATCTGCCAACAGATCTCAAGAATTACCTAGAATGAATGTGATATTTTGTGATGAAGATCACAACGTGCAGCACAGCATTTTTGTGCTTGGTGCCTTCTTAGAGGTGAGAACCCCGAAGTCCACCCCGAAGCGAGTCACTCAAAGAAGCTCAGGAGCATCATGGCAAGGGCGTAGATTTTTCTCAATATCTACAACAAATGGAACCACCGTCACCGTCATCAGCATCGGTCGGGTTAGGCGCAGATCCGGCGGCCAGAACTCACCGACACAAACGTGACAATGTTCAGGGGAGCCATGCTGGCAATGGTCATTTCAATCGCATGCTGACTCTTGTGGAACAAGATCAGGAAGGTGCGCTGCTCCGAGCGGTCCATCAGGTACCAGAGGCTGTCGTAGAACGAGGACTCAATTTCTTCGTTCTGCAAGAGCGAGATTTGATGACTAACCGCCTCCAGGAGTACTTCTGCCGTGTAACGAACCTTGATGCTAAGAATGGTCCCCAGGAGGCAGAGCTCGAACAGTTGCGTCACACCAGCCATCGCCAGGGTGTACATCGAAAACTGCCGACTGAACAGACAGTGGAACAGGGCGCCCGTGAGCGTGAATACCGACGAGAATACCTGGACCCAGTTGTTGAGGTAGTAGCGCTCCTCGAGATCGTGCTCGTATCTGGAAGATTTGGGCAAAGAATTAGTCCAGCCGCACCGTCCAGGCTACGTTCTCTGCTAATCTAACTCCAAGACACGCTGATGGAGTCGGGCTATCTCGAGCAGCTTCCGGCGGACCTCGGTACGATCCTTCCCGTGCCCAACCTGAACCAGCGCGCCATTCATTTCGTCGACCGTGTTCTTCAGTACATCGGCGTACCCGGCCAGGCTTGCCACAAACAGCAGGATCACACTTTCCGACGCAGAAAACCCAGCCCACGCCGCTAACATCAGATAGTACTGGCCGACCATGTTGAGCGCAAAATGCCACGGAACGCTGGGATCCGTGAACGGGACCAGCATGGCAGTTGGGAGCTCCGCTTCACCGTTCATCAGGTAGCACGCGATCGGGACAAGGCTTAAGACGATCATCGCGATCGCGTACTGCGCCGAAATGAGCTTCGACAATTGATGGATTCGGTGGATGTTCTGCAGCAGCGTGGCATTATTCTTCCGGTGCTGGCCGTGCTCACGGTGGAACTGCTCCAACCGACCGTACATGATGACGAAGAACCCGTGGTAGCGGACCACTGTGTAGATCTTCGCCACACCCTACGTACACAAGAGTAGGACACAAGTGAAGAAGTCGAATGGCAAGACGGCCGCTGTGTGCTGAACCTGAATGACGAATCCGTAGACGGCGGCCGACTCCATCAGCTTGATCCAGTTGGCCCAATAGTACCAGACGGTGTAGGGTCCGCCGAAAAAAAACACGGACGTTCCAACCATGCCCAGATACGTGCGTATGTTGGGCTTGTAGTTGGGCGTCATGATGTCCAGACCGAGAAAGTTGGCCCACCAGCGCAGGTAGTTGAGGTTGAAGATGTACAGATCGACCGACCGAGCAAACTTCATTCTGTGGCGAACGTCCGATTTCGACTAACGAACGGCCACCAGAGACCTTTGTGACCCACTACACTCTAAGTGCCTTCCGATAATTATGGTTCTTTGTGAAGTGATGCAAATGTTTTGCTTAATTAACATAATTACGCTGCTAAGGAGCTGTGTTGAATCTTTCATACAAGGCTGGCGTTCGTTGGTGAACAAAAAGTATCAAGAACGTATCGATTGGAATAGCATTCTGAAGGACACGCGGTAGTATTACAAAAAATGGTCAGTAAAAGTGCCCGTCAGGAAAAGTAAAAGAACGACTTTTTCTTGAGACGAGAATCGAAGCCTCTTAACAGAGTTTCCCAACAAAAAGGGATTTTGCTTCATTCTGCAAATAGGCACGACAGTCAATTCTGACAGTCGGCTTAGTAACGACATATCGGTCGAGGAGTTTCGTTGCCTTGCGGAACGCATCGGACACGCAGCGCGGTGCTTACACAGTGCCGCGCAAAAGTTGGTTAAAGTTTATGACTTTGCGCAGTTTTGGCTGCCGGCTTTCGGCTGGTGAATTTATGTGGTTAAGCTAGGTGCTCGAAGCCTACGAAATATCTGTCTAGTGAAGTGCTCGCAATAGGAGACACCCCAATTTTCGCACTACTTTCACTCTCTGTGTGACATTAGTTACGTGGGGCTCAAAGTGGTTTTAGGAGCTGAGAATGATAATGCCTCGCCGCCGCAAGGTATCACAAATTTGCTTCAATGCTCTCGCATCAGCATTTATGCTCACTCAGCTCACCGGCGCCTTGTGTCACTCGTAAAGCCACCGAACCCCTTGAACCCGTCATCGATACGCAGCAATTAAGAAAATTGAAAGCATAACTCGAGCCGCTTACGGGGCACGGGGCTTCGTGAGTAGCATAATTTATGACAACCCACCCAAGCGCCGACGGAGTGAGCACTCATTTTAATTATTGGACGGCGAGACTTGGGACGGCGCCCGGTCTGCTTATTATCAGCCTTCTTGCCTCTTTAGGGGGTTGGTTAGGAAAACTGGTAGGCTCATATTTATCGAACACTTCAAACACCGGAAATTCAGCGGACGCCACGTGGAACCCCAGAATTCCCAGAGCAGCGCGAAATCTTGAAATGGGCCAACTTTGAACGGCTTGGAGTTGTCGCGCCCGGTTCGGGAAGTGCTCCCGGAGGTCCTCGAGCTCGGTGATCCAGTTACATCGGACTCGCGGGGCTTATCCGCCGTCGGAGCGGCTCAGCTCTCTATATTACGTAAAAAAATGACGTTAAAAATGTGCCACCGGAGTCGGTACCGTATCTCGGTACCGTAATAGCTGCAGCGTAGCCAACCGAGAATTGCCTCTTTGGTCGGAAAATGGAGTTGCCAGGGCTTAGGAGTTATGAAACGGCCCTTACTTTGATGCTAAAATCGGAAGCAAGAAGGAAGCTAGCAACAATCTTCAGACCCGGCATCCGGTGACCCGGCATCGCAAATCCTGTGCCTGAGGTTCCGCGCCACGCCATCTCCGTGGGCGTGGGGTTAGTGTGATGAAAAATACTGCTGCCTTCGACCCGCCTCACCAGGAACCCGGAACACGGATCCCGGAAGCGGTTTATGGTGGTGGTGGTGTTGGTTTTTTTTGTTGGAATTTAGCTCCGGCGTTTCTATTTTTCTCACTACGGGAAAACCACGACAGCTTGTCCGTTCGTACGGAAACGCGGTTCGCTCCCGCGGTTGCGGTCAGCGTGCAGTGCAGCGGATCAGCGCGGTAAGGCTCAGCAGCTCCCGGTTGCTATGAAACCGATTTAAGGCGGGCGAAAGAACGAAATCCGTTTCCCAAGAAAATTGGTTCCAAATGGCGAACAAACATTAAATAACTATAATCAACTGCTGAATCCGAGGCTAGATTATTAACTTTATGTTACCTGATGGTCGGAACAAATCGGAACAGTCTCTGTGCCATGCACTGGGTGATTGATTTTGAAACATTCGCGCGTTCGACAAAACCGGTTGACAAAGTACACAACGGGTGACGTGGCAACCGATTCTCGATTTTGTAGCTCACCAACCAGCGCCCTATTCTTGTAAATGTCAACCCATAAACTTTCACCCCATTGTGGAGCGAAATGTGCAAAGTTTTCTATTGCTTCCCGATTGTGCTCCCCCATTGTGCCGTCATCTCTTTCGGTGTCTGTTCGACAGGATCATAACGTGGTGTCGTGGTGGTGTAACACCGATCCAACAGGAAGCGGCACATTTCCGCCATTTTGGGGCGCATCGGTTGCAGCACCGGATGAAGCCGAGCTGGCAGGAGCATCGCGCGCTCGCTCGCTGGCCGACCTCAAACCGGGGACGGCTAAGTGGATTACCGAAGTGCAAATAATGGCCTGGGACTGTGCCGGCTGGCTGGCTGGCTGGATGGTGGATTCAAGAGCTCCTTAGAGAGGGGCCCGGAAGAGTGCACCGTGGGCGCACCGGTCGCTGCTGGTACCATTCCGGCGCCTGAGACTGAGGACGCGGGTGTGTGTTTGCACACCGGGTCCGGCACCAGATAAATCGGCACAAAAGCTACCCAATCAGATGGAATCCCTGGCCACAACGGGGTGGATAAGGGCAGGCTATCCACCCAAAAAAGAAAAGAAGAACGGAAACGATTCAATCTATCTAACTCATCTTTGTGCCGTTTCGGCCTCGGCGTTTCCCGTCTTAACGGAGCCGGAAGATATCCATGGTCCATCGTCATCATCATCATCATCATCAGAGTGGTTGGACAGGTCGCTAGGACTGAGGAACGTCACGAGCAGCGAAAACCGGAAAGCGAACCTTCTCCAGCAGCAGCCTACTTCCGGCTGACTCCCGGCTGCCGGCTTTCTTCGACTTGGATTGTTCCATTCGTTCTTTGTTGCGGCTGGAGCGATAGACACAGACCACGGCACCTTCTTGGTGACAAAAAGTTTAGCAATTTAATTAGAATCATCTCCAGCAGCGACGCCGGATGAAGTCGTAGAAGGTACGTAGTAGAGATTTGTATAAAACTAGTCTTTTTTGGTCTTTTGTCCATTAGTGGTTGTCTTGGGCCCAGCACTCCCCGCTGCTAACGGTTCGGTGCTTGATAGGAGTGTCACACCCTTATCGGGATCCAATCGGGCGGCTTGTTTTCCGTGATGATGGTTTCTTTAGGGGATGATACGCCACCGGAGAGATCACGCTCCGCGGCACGTGCGGCCGTCGAGGCATTCGGGACACGCTCGGTTCGATGGCTCGCGAGGGCTCGAGGAATTATTTGCGGGTGTGACATCGGGCGACATCTCCGGATTGGATCCGGATGGAATTTAATTGCCAAAGGTGTCCGTTTTTTGGGTTCCTGTGGCAGTGTTTGCGTGCAGCAATGTTGGGTCCATTGTTTTTGTGTTCCCAAGATGGCGGCGGAGCGATTGAACCGATATTGAAAAGCTCCGGCTAATTTATGAATTTTGTAAATTAAATTCTTGATTAAACGTAGAGACTATTGGTTTCAAATGCGATTCCAATTCTACTGTAATGTAAAAACGTAATGAACGTTTCTTTTGACTTCCATAATGTTTTCATTTAGCCTTCATCAGTATTCAGTTTGTATGGAATTGGATCCTTATGAAGAAAGATGTCCATTTTATAACAAAAGTTGAAGAAACACCTCAAAAGCAGCTCCATTGAATGCCTTTTGAATGAATATTGCTTAGAGTTTGTTATGTGCCTCGACGATACTACAGAACCTTAGAAACTTAGACTACTATTGATACATAATTGGCACATTGAACTGTTCGGACCCGTCGTTGCTGCAGTGCGAACTGCGGAGCGACCGAAGAAGAGTGAACTTTAACGACTCTTGACCGAAAGAATAATGCTTCACAATTTATATTCCCGTTGTGCTTTCGAATGTGCACCCGAAACTCGTCTCGAAAGTCACTCGATGGCAAGTAAATAATAGTTTCACCAATTATGCGTTCATTCACGTAAACTATAAAAAGCTTTCCCCAAGAGCACCGAATGCTTATCGGACTGGCAGCTACCGGACCGCCAGCCGTGGATGAAGCCAGTGGCCGAAACTTTCTCCAAACTCCACTCGAGTGCGAAGTGCAACGGATTTTTATATTATTGCACGCCCCATTTCAGACCCATCATCGATTTGCAGGGGTCGGGGGGGGGGAGGCGAAAACTATTCGACCGCGAGTTGCGAGTGGCCACCGGGTTCGACGTGACGATCGCTTTGTGGCCACTGCTACTCATTCCGGGCGCTTTCTCGACCATTCCGGGCGCCAAATCCCGATGCATTCTCGGCCAGATCGTAAATCTCGTACCAAGGGGGAATCGAAAGAGAGAGAGAGAGACGGAGAGAGAGCGAAGGACAGAGAGACTCTAAAAATTTATCTTCCATTGGCGCTCGGCAGGAAAACGGGAAAAATATTTTCAAATGATTTCATCGCCATCGCTCGCTGGAGCGGTACCTCCATTTCGATTCGGTTATGTGCCCACTCCGGGCGCTTTTTTACAACCCCCCCCGATCCGAGCTGGCCGAGAGCTGCCGCTGATAAGTTTTATTCTTTTCCCATTTGGCCTCAACATTCCTCCGATTCCGCCTGCCATCGGTACAATGCGCGTGGTGAAAAGGAAACGCGACCCGCGACAGGGATGGCACGCGGGAGAATGTGACACCTCGTGCAGAGGGGGGCGGGAGTCTGGTGTCGACCGTGGTAGGGATCGGTTTTATCCCCAGCTAAGCGCGCGCGGTGAAGGGCAGTAAAGGCCACGGCGCGATACAAACTAAGCAGGGGCCGGGCAGTAAAATGTGGAATCTCGTTATCATTCATTACAAGCGCCCCGTCATTTTCGCTCGGCCACCGCCGCAGCTGATCGTGATGTCCTTTTTCGTGTTTCGGTGCTGGCGGTGGTGGTGGTGGTGGCGGCGGCGATGGTATGTTTCGGTATGTAAAAGGACCACTGTTATCGTTGGTTTTAGCCCGGCCCCGAAAAAAAAGGACGAAAGCGTAGAACTATCTCCCTATTCTCTGGGCCCTTCTCGGGCCCCCGACGGATCGGTATGTGGTACATTTATTTCATTTCCAAACAACCTCCAATCCGCAACCTCGTCTAGCTCGGGCTCGGGCGGGATGTTAGGGGTTATATGCGGCCGCCGCGTTGCTGTGGTGTTTTGTATTTGAAAAGATTGGAGCCCATAAACCGAAAGCCAGCCACCGATTCGCAGGATGTGTCTACGCTTCACCCAGTGCGCGAGCCAAAGATAACACCCACCCAAGGACCGCCACGGAGCAGGAAATAAAACCGGAAAGCTTTACAACAGGAAGAAGAGAAATGTGAGCAATGTAAGTGTGCAGCTCGTTCGCACCGTGGGTCGTCCTTGGGTCACGTGCCGCGAGAAGGGGCTCTCAGCTGCATTTCCATACACTCGCCCGACCGGCGAAGCATTTGAGTGTGGATTAATGCATAATTTAATGACGGAAGTGGTGGCCGCCATCTCTGGGCGCTCGGTTCGCTAAGAATGCAACTCCTGGGGTTGGGTTTAGTATTTAGTTTCTGACTATGGCTCAAGCGATGCTCAAGCTAAGCTTTGTTTATTGATTTAACCAAATATTTCTATTCCCGTTTTTTGATATGGTAAATGTCCAAAATGGCAAAAAATGAAGATTAGTCATCTCTCAAATCAAGTCGAATCCCCTTTGTCAAGGTCGTAGCGGAGTATTTATTAAGGGTACGGTACATAATCGAGTTAATGTTTAAGTCTCCATTTTAATTATTTATCACACTGAGTTGAAAGCATAAACTAGTGAGAACCGGACGCAACGCAACCACTGTGAGATATTGGTTGACCGACATGTTTGAATGAAATTAAAAATGGTTTCAAGGCGGAAGCCTGCAACTTTTCATAAAACTGAAACCAAACGCTCACGTTAGCCGCAATCTCTATTTACAGACACACTGTTTACACACAGTGTAAACGAGGAAAAAGTAGCGGTCGGCGCAATAAACACAGAGAGTTCATCATTAAAATGTGTCCCGTCCCTCCACAGTGCGCCCGCCGGAGGACTCCTGGAAAGGGGTCCCGGGATCCTGCGCTTTATCTCCCACTTCGGTCGGAAGCGCGCCGTCGAACGTTAAACATGGCGGTGTAGTTTTACGATGGGCCGGGCCTTCCTGCGGGATACGAATAAAAATCACGCACTCTATAACTCACGGAACGGGCCTGTTATTGAGAACAGTGACCCCTTTCGCCCGACGCGCGTTGAGTACATAAATTTAATTTACGACCCCGGGGTGGGCATTCCGGCGGTGAGCAGAAAACTGACAGCCTTGTCGACGACGACGACGACGACGGATGCGGAGCGGATTCTAAGTGGGCAAGGATTTATGGGATCAATTGCTCAGCCCTCGGGGCACGGCCCGCTGGACAAGCGCTTTGAAGTTGGTCATCGCATCCTTTTTCGACCACTCAATTCGGGGGCGAGCCAAACAAAAAGCGAACAATTTAAAGGACACTTTTTGGGGGTTGGGATTTGGTTGTTTGGGTGTGAATCTCATTGCACCTCATGAGTTTTGACCGCAGGACAAGCCACTTTTCACCGAGGACACCCGCTTTCCCGGCTCTGCGGTAAATGCGGGTCAAGCGCTGGAGTTCTGGCGTGTGTGTGTCTTGATTTAATTAAACAAAGTGTGCTCGATGGCTTTTCGGACACCCGGACCGAGGCCCAGGCACCCCGTTGGAAGTCTGATTCCGAGGAAATCTTATGCTTTCGCTCGCTGATGGGTATGGCGCGCAGCAAAACACTTTTCATTTAATTAGAAAGTTGGGCGAAAACTTTTCACTAGCAGGAGAGCCCGGCCCGACGAGGACGACCGGTCGGAAGGGGAGGGCGACGACGTCGAGAATTTAATAAACCGCTTATCAAGCAGCGGCGGCAGCATTCTTCACGGTGATGTTTATTATTAAAATCAGTTGGCACCTCTCAGGAGGGCGCAAGATCAAACGGAAGATCGCCATTGTTCTTATGAGGACGTGTCCGACTGTGTGCGAAATAAGACGCTACAAACGGGCGGGGGTCATACTTTTCCCGGTGAATGTTCCATTTCGGGAAGTTTCGGGTTGGTCGGTTGGTTGCCCATCGTCAAAACTTTGATATGCGAAGGTCGCCTTGCACCGGATGGGTTTAATCAACTGTTTCAATATGTTGTTGGGGGATCCGACCCAGGCGTCAAGTGACGCGCTTGGTAATTGTTTCAGGAATGTGTTTTGCTTCTCGCCCAAAAGGGCGAATGTTGTCAAAGTTGGCTGCGAGTGAAGCAGAAAACATTATGCGATGTGCTTCTGGCAAACAATTAGCAAAGTGTGAAACGGGCTACTGAGAAGCCGGGACCGGAAAGCAGAACCCCGAAATTGAGCTGGGTATTGAGCTAAAAATAAAGCAAAAAGTGGATCCATTGGCAACCTTTGTACGGAAGGGTGGATAATCAATAGAAAAACACTCACCGAGGTGAGCGACTAACGGGGTAATACTACCTTTTGTAACCTTTTGTAATGTAACGAAAAGTTAGCGAAAAATGTAAACATGTTGTAACCTTGTAGCTTAGTTGTTGCATCTGTCAAAACCTCTGAGTAGGGCTCTGCACCGTTAAACGACCAAGGTTCATACATGACAGAACTGTTTGGTAGGTTTGGAAGTGAACTTTTCTCGACTTGAACAAAACTAAGGTTTTGGTTCTGTAGCTGTAAACGTTTAACGAAGTAATGGACGCGAGGAGTAGTAGCCTTAGTATCGAAATTTTCTTTCCACACTGTGACGCCTCACCAAAAGTGACCCAAGTCAACATCTCCAAAACGTTCATTGCGTTGACGTCACAATATTTTTTGCTGCTTCGTAAGAGTTTCGGAATTCCGGAACAAAAACTGCTGGTTCCAAATTGGACCAAAACCTAAAACAAACCCACAAATAATGCTCCGCCGAGAGGCTTCGCGTGAAGTGATAAAAATGAATGATCGATAGCGCTTGGTTTTTCCTCGCCACCGATCGCGTGAGGCGCCCGTCCACCCATTTTCCGTCACCAATTAGTCATATTATCAGCCCTGTGCGGACTTCGGTGTGTGTTGGGTTGGCGTCCCGGTACATTTACATCTCGCCCGCCGAGTGTACGATTGGGATTCGTTTTTTTGTGTGTCTCACAGTTCGATTCGTCTGTGCCGCTGATCGAATCCCATTAATCACTCGCGGCCACTGACGTTGAACCCCGTCAGCCAATCAATCATAATTTCACCGTCAATTTAGGTCCTTGCGGCGACGGTGAGCCGCCGCACCGGGATCTGGAGTTTTGCCCGCAAACGGACGGTGGTTCTTTAATTGGCGAATCCTGCGGTGGGTCCAGCGGGTTCAGCGTTGAGCTCCGCATGAATCGATATCCGGCTCAGACGGTGCCACCCGGTCTGCGAGTGTGTCTGTGTGTGTAGCCGCAATGGCTCGCAATGTTTTTTCTCCTCTCTGTTTAGGTTTCTTTCCACATCTTCCTGACATTGGAGGGCCTCTCGGAACCTTTTTGCTGATTAATTCATTTGACACGTGCGGACGTTGACCGGCGGGCGTGTGGGGCACTGGTGGTGAAAAATATTAGCATCTAATGGGTCCACTTGATGGTGACATTAATTTCGGTCACGATGACTAATAATGGCCGGCGGGCAGGACCCTCATGGGAAAATCTTCTTCGGGGGCGTCCCCGCCGGACCCACCGTGGGGCTGGCTGGCTGTGCGTTAATGCAGGATCCGATCCCGATGGACCCGTCATGAGTCGGTTCGGACGGAAATCCCCTGGATGGTTGGTTAATTAGGTGAGCCGTTTTGTCGCTTTGTCGATCTGACCGCCATCCGATCCGGTCCGATTATGCTTTGCTCGGAATGGGGACCAAACCCAATTCGAGGACTTAATTGTATCCCCATTAGTTTGGAGCCTGATAGCATCGGATAGCAGCCCATACGTCACCCACTTTCGGAGGAACCCCAAGAATGTGGAACTTGTACCCTGTTTGTCAACCGGGGAGTGTCCGGGAAACTTCGGCAACAATTCGGCCGGATGCTCGTTAGCACCCAAATTCTGTTTTAGACATCATTTAGCACATGGGACAGAATGGGAAAAAATCGAGAGCCCATCCCCGGGTAATGGTTCCAGCGCGAAACTTTTCTCCACTCTAAGCTCCGGGGCTCCGAGCGAGCGATTCGCCATCCCCGGTCCGAAGAATGAGAAAAGTTCAGCCCCGTTCAGCGAAGGGTCGGACACTCGCGGGGGCGCCCGCTGCAACAAGCACTCTGATGGGATTCCAGAAACTCCATTTGCCTCGCCGTAATTGCATTGGAAGCCGGGAACGGCAGCAGCCCGAAAGAACTTGGTCCCGCTCGCGGCGAACTTCGTTATGATATGAGGCTCGCGTTTCTGTCGGTTCCGTTTTTTTCTGATGCGAAGTATGTTCATTTTAATGTTCTTGAGCTCCGATCGTCGTCCTCGACGTCAGGCGTTGATGATTTGCCGCCACTTGCCAGCTAGAGCCGGTGGCCGAGTGGACGACAATAAAAGTAGCATTATTTTAATTCAATTTCGATCGTAGATTTATGATGCACAGCAGTGGCGGAGGGCAGCATAAAACGGCTTAAGTGCTTACACAGTTCGTTCAGGGTCACCAGCACCAGGCTACATAAAAAAAATATTTCGAAAGGGTTTCTGACGGCCGGTGAGCCCGCGTCATGAGTTTTATTACACCATCGACCGTTTGATTACATCGATTGAAGGGCTCCTCCATCATGATGCTCAGTCTTCACGCCGTTCAATGGGGTTCTGTTTAAAAACCGCCCACTGCTTGTCGTTGGCTCTGTCAGGTCCTCTCAGAAGTGCCAAGATTTACGACAGTTGATCGCGGGGCAGTACCGTAAGAAAGGATGGATACTTTAAGGGTGGCCCACGGCTCAAGATGACCAACGCTCGACGACGACCGTTGCGTATACACAATTAGTTACGTTTTGATTTCGAGCATGGCTGCACATTATAGCCGAGGACGGATTTTGTGTCGTCTCAGCGGTCCGTCTCTGATGCCGACAACCCCAAGGGATGTAGCGGGATGGGCGGACGGTTCTAAGAAGGAGCTACTTAATCTTACATTTTATTGCACAACACTCACAATTGGCGTTTTCTGGTGCTCTAATAGAATAGACCAATAGAATGTTTGTTGTCATTTTAGTCTTTTGTATAAAAATATTCTTCGGTTTTTTGTTCCGCTCCGCTAAAAGAAGGATCTTGTTCGAAACAGTGTCAAAGTGTGGTCGAGTTTCGTAGAACTCGGAGAATGTTTTGGGAAGTTGACGCCCTTGCCCATTTGTGACGTTCGCTCACTGGAGAGCCGCACGCTCTCTCTCTCTCTCTCTCTCTCTCGCATTCTTTCTGGCTCTTCAACGGGTAAAATACAATAAAAACGTGAAGCCGCCACCCAGTGAATGTAACGGACCAGCTAGAGATTTCTCTATACGGACCGGGGACCAAGATACTGTTCGCGTCCACCGAACGAATATCCTCCGTCGCCAGTCCGGAAGCTTTATCTCCCGGGCGGGTGGGTCTGGGGAAATCGAAATTGGTAGCCAAAATTTATGACTTTATTTATTTCACCCGCCCGAGAAAGAGATAAAGAACCGAAGAAGACGAGGACCGGACGAGAGGTGTGAGTGATCGAGCGAGAGACCATTCGAACGAGCGAATTCTGATGATGAAGCCCCGGAAAAAAATGGCTGACTGAACGTAATGTGGATTCAAAATTCACACTGTCGCTGGATGCACCGATCGGTCGAGCATAAATCGGTCGATCGATAAAACGCTGAAATGTAAAAAACGAAGGTCGTTTATCCTGCGCGGTCGCACACTCAACGTTAATTCGAACGGTTCACTAGGAGACCCTGGCACTAACGAACTGCAAGCGTGGAATTTAGGGCCAAACTATTTCATTACTCGGGCCAATTGGGATTGGGAACAGTTTGAAGGGTTCGTGTGTCTAACGGACAGAGAGAAAAAACCCGTCCACCGAAGCTCGTTATCCGTTCTTCGGAACTTTCTCGGCAGCTTTGTTTGCTTCGCCTCGGGCCGGACCGTCTTCGAAGTAATTTCTTTTGTCTGGGCCACCAATCGCCGAGACGCGTCGCTTCGCCCGGCGTTCCCTGGGTTCATTTGGTGTCCGGAATTTATGGTAATGGTGGACCAACGACGGTTGGGCGATGGGTGGCCCCGCAAAGTTCTAAAGCCACAAACATCTCGGGGCCGCGTCGATCGCCAGAGCGATTCCCTCCGTGCTCCGTCGTAAGGGCAGGGCTTTGACGCCATAACTTTTCCCCGTAATCGCTGGATGAAGTCTGCGCCGGTCCCGGGGAACCCATCGACAAGACCGATGACAATGTCCTGTCCGAATTATGGTGCACGAGCAAATTATTGTTATGATGATTGTGGCACTAAATGTGTAACGGCCTAAGGCTCATCGTGACTTTTGGGAGGCCCCAAAAGTAGTGCATAATCGAATCGGGGACCCTATGGCCGCGAGGCACTTCCGGTTGACGCGGCGCGTATCTGGCGCGAAAATCGGCTCCGTAACGACCTGATAGCCCGCCCGTAGGCGCTGTAAAACCATCGGCCACGTGTCAGGATCTGGAGGCTCCAATCGGCTCGCCGATGTTTCCGGTCCGGTCCGGGACTCCCGTCTGCCATGCTCGGGAATGCAAATATTGAATAAAATTCAATAAAACGACTCGGGAATCGACGAAAGTCACGGGGCTTACAAATCACCGATCCCCGAACTTCTGGCTATCGCCCGGAATGTGGACTCTCGTGGGGTGGAGACTGCCCGTCGAACTGCTCCCGGGAAAACCCCGAAAGGGAAACATAATAGAAAGTGTCACCGGACCCGGTCCTGGGCCCGAGCGCTGAGGATAAATTGTTTATGAACTTGAACCCCATTTTCTTCGCCAAAGAACGTCAGTCTCAGCGTCGGTCCCTCGAGGCCCTCGGGCAAACTTTATCACGATGACGACGATGGTGGGTTTCCACAATCGATTGTAAACTGCTGTTGTAAACACAGACACACGTAGATATTCACCCACGGCCACGAATGCGGCCGAGCTACGTGGGCCAAACGACACGTGTGGCCCAGATTTGGTGGCGATTAAGATAACCTAGCGACCCGTGAACTTTGAGCCTTTCACTGCCTGCAACCCACGGTGGAGTTCTCGCACCTGAGCCTGTGAGAAACTTTTTGCACAACCCGTGCATGTGTGTCTGGCAACTTTTGGACTTTACAAAACTAAACAACTTCCACACAGGTAGCAGGAGGCAGGTTATGGCTTGCAGCGGTCCTGGCCGTATCCTGCCGTGCGGTGGGGCTTTGTAAACGAAGCGAAACTTTGAGCAGTTTTGTTTCTGTGATTGTTCGACTCGATAATTGCCAACAGTCACTGTTTATGAGTGAAGCATGTTTGAGGTTGTTCGGGGTTCGGCGCCATTCCCCGTTTGGCTGCTCCACAACAAGGACGTACGTAAATAAATTGTTTCTTTGTTTAGCGACCTCATAAGAGAAGGTAAATGATAGCGAAGTGGGATTCACGTGTCAATTACCAAACGGCGGCCGATGCGCGTGCCATTCAACAATTTAATCCCAACACCGTTCCGTGCGGACAACTCCCGTTGACCCCGACAACTATGCTGCCGACGGCCGGTGTTTTAATCTCCTTTAAAATTAATTAAAACTATCACCCAGGCGTCCACTTTCATCGGCTCATTCCGGTGTCCGGGTGCCCCGCAAGCGATCCGATTCACATCGGGCAGGAGCGCGTTAAATGGAAACTGATTGATCGGTGGAAAGTAATCATATTGGGATGGCCCGATTCGGATTTCACTGATGCATTTCGCCCACACACAGTTGCAGTGCACTCGAAACCACTTCGGGCGGGTCCTACGGGTTTCGGGCAAACACAATCTAAGTGCGTTGGCCAACCGAAAGTGCCCGGACCAGCGTTTTGCAACCCCTAAACGGGCCTCGGAACGGGCTCGGAGCTCGGGCCTAAAAGCTTTGATGCACAATCCTAGTCCGATTGGTTTGATTAAGCGGATCGAAGCGGATCGGCGATCGTTCGGGTGGAAAGTCACCGCTTTCGGTAGCCCGGCTTTAATCCGCTTGCAACTCCCGTGTGCCATTAAAACATAGTTTTAGGACAGCGTGCAGCTGCACTGCACTGTTTTTATTAACCAATTATAAAGTAAAATTGCTTTTCAAGTTATTCGCTGTTGGCGATAAACTGTGATGTGTTTTATTGCTAACACAGGGCCTGTCAGTCTGCGCATTATCTTCACTCTTCTGGTCGCTCTTTATGGCAACGATAATTTAATAAACAGTGCATAAAACAGTTAAAAATTCATCCCTGCTCGGCTCGGGCATAAAATCTTTAATTACATACTCATTACCGAGCAACAATGCCGCCGTCCTGTCCTGAATCCGTACACACACGGCATGCCCGGTACGTAATATAATAAAATAAAATATGATTTCATCTCGACCCGGCTCGGCAGGAAAGCAATTTCGAGCCAATTTATCATCGTCGGGGAGCATCGGAGCCTGTGTTCCTGTGTCTGGTTTGCTTTGCCATCTCTTCGATGGCCGCGCGCTGGCTCAGCAGAAATGAAGTTTCCGAGCTCGCTGCGCTTGGCGAAAGCTTATTTCCGTCAACCGCCAACCAACCAGCAGCAGCCATGCCAAAAGCAGCTCCCGGTGACGGGGAATAATTATGCAAAGGATGCGTGTGGAGATCGGTGGCGGCCCGGCGAGAGTGCCCGGTTCCGGTGCTGTCTGGCTGGCTGGCTGCGGTGGTGCACCGGAAGTGAGCGAACTGTGTTGTTGGGTTGGGTGCCGTTGTTAAAGCGCGTAATATTTTATGTGCCGCTTTCTGGATGACATTTTTTTTCGGTTCGTTCATCTGACAGCTTGTCATCCGCGCATATCCACCACACACACACGCAAACACAGAGAGGGAGGGCCGATGAAAGTTGTGCCACGAGCCATTTCGAGGCAGGTTAAAAATGGAGCCGTTTAACCCGTTCCGGAACGTGTATGCTAACGACGTGAGAAAGTTTAACCCAACCCGGCTCAAGGGACAGGTTTAATGAACCGCCACATATCGCCGCCGATTGTTAACATTTTTTATTAAGTTTTGATAAAAAACATAGCAAAAGAAAAACAGAAGCGTAAGTAAGTAAGTTTTTTTCGAAACATAAAGCTTTTTTTGGTACACGCTCTACGAAGCTTACGGACAGTGAGTTCGCTACATACCTGGCTCCATACTAACTGTCTGTTTGTGTGTGTGTGCTTGTGTGTTTGTCTGTGTGTGGGGTCAATTTAAGTTTACTTCAACCGATAAAGGACATGATAGGCTAGCGATCAAACTCAACACTCTGAGACGGGTTCGACTTTTTTTATATCAAAACACAGTTTACCACACGCACACTAAGAGATCGTCCGATCGTGGACGAGTAATTAAGAGAGACAATTTGACAACATAATTTTGACACACCTATACCTACGCCAAATACATTCAATTCGGGGGAAGGTGGGAGGGCTAGAGAATTGGGCTGGATCGTGGGGAACTTTGTGGTTCAAATTTTACCATTTTTACTGTTCGGGGTTTCGGTGGGGGGGTTCTAAAAGTTTATCGCTCTCTGTTGAAGTAAACTTACCTTGATCGTGGTACGCGATCGGGTGTAGAGTATTTGCGTGCCGTACTTGGTGGCCATTTTCTGTCTGGTGGCCTACGTGGTTTCGGGTTAGGTGTCACGTTGCGTGTCTTAAGTCCGCCGTCTCGATCGCGCTGAGGTCGCTGTTCTGTCGCTACGTTACTGTGTTACGTTATTTTGTTTGCTGTTTTTGCTTCTATTATTTGGTGCCAATGGTTTGGTGTAAAAAAAAAACGATTCCACTTCGAGTCCGAGTCTGAGTTGCGTTACTACTACTCCGGGAAGTGCGAAGCGCCACGCGCCAAGCCGAAAGAAAACCGAATCGAACCGAACAGACAACAGAAAAGCTGGAATGCAACGCAGAAGAAGTTTTATTTGCTAGGGGCAGCCGGCAGCATCATTTCAGGCGATCTCGGCGATACCTTTCCGCCCCGCCGACGCGGACGGCAATTGACCCAGTCCGGGAAAAGATTCGATAAAATTCAGCAGAAACTTTCTCGTACCGTGCCGTGTCGGAAAATGCCATCCATCCGTCCGCGGGTCCCTACAGGCGGATCCCTACACTTTCACGACTTTGTGCACTTAAGAGGCAATTGTGTTTGGCTGTGGTTTACTCGGCGACTGCACTTCGCCGAGAACCGTCCGTGCTTGGCAACCATTTTGTATTTTTATGCCATCGAAAATGCACATTTTTTGTGTACGCCCGACGAGCGCGATGATGGTGGCCCGAGCACTTTGCATTGGCCACCCTGATGGGTGTTTTTCTTTTCACTGTCTGCAGCTGTCAGACAGAGATCGGCGCACTCGGCGGAGAGTGGACGCTCATTAAAGTCGGTCGGTTCGGTAAACCACGGGCGAAAATGGCCGGATGGCGAGCAAGAGCTTCTCGAAGTAACTCGAACGTAAACAGGACCGTAATGCCATTAAATCACAACCGAGACGGACGCGTTCCCACCCCGGCCCGGGTCCCGGGATGGCTCAGCGCGCGACACTGATAATTACATTTTAATTGAATCATATTTCGTGCGGTAACGAGCCACGCCAGCTCCGTGGCGATCGTGTGCAGCACCGGACCCGGGGCGGGACGATGGGGACAGGTGGTGTCCTTTTTGGTACTTTGTTTTCGTCCCCGGATTTTGGGTGCCACGATCGAGCTACGTGGTGGCTGATGTGGGAAAGTCGGTACACCACGGACACTCTCGTGCGACATCCTTGGGAGGGAAAGCAAGGAGACGGAAAGAGAGAGAGATACAGAGAGAAAGAGGAAGATAGGAAAATACTAACTTCAACCAGAGAGAAACACGAGCAGGAACAATCGGCTGGCGATGCAAAAAAACAGGGAAGGGAACTAACAGTTCTACAGAGACACGGATGTACTACGGACACTTTTTATGGGATACACTCACCGAGGACGACATCATCTACCGGAATGGAACGGGGTGACTGGCGACGCTGTCGGCGAGATAGATGCTTTTTCGATGGCGCAGTTACGTCCCCGCCGGGTGACATTTAGAATTGGCACACAAAAAGGTTTCGAAGAATCCCAAAATCGCGGAAGCCGAGTGAAGCTGCTCGGGAGAATCCGCGGTTCCGCGAAGGAAAGTGGTGCCCGTATTATTCATTTACGGCACGGCAAATGAATTGATGATGATGATGACGCACAACGTCGGCGGACTGTCTCACTTTCTGACTTGGTTGATGGAGCGCAATTTTTGATTGGGTTCGAAACTCCGGCCGGTTTGTCTCTGGCATTTTAAAACGCCAGCCAACCCGTTTTCGCAGCTCAAAAATCAGTCATCGGCACGAATAATGGACGTTGGATAAACTTTTAATTAGAACCATGTTCACCTTCACACGTCTTGAGCGCAAACAAAAGGGGCCGGACAGACGGATGACAGGCTGCTGCATCCTGGAGCGTCCTGGAATGCCACATACCGGATGGTAGATAGCCGACGTCGGGGTTCTGAATAGACGCACTGGAGCGAATGAAGCCATCCGGCGGAGTTTGACCACCGACGAGGCGGTTTGCTGCTGCCTCAGACCGGTTTGGGAGTTGCATTTCATGATGCGACCCCGGCCTGGATGCGCCAGATAACGGCGGGGCACACATTTCTAATTAATAGTAATTAGAACGAAACTTCCATTGGATCTGTGCTTCAGAAAGGTCAGCTTGGTTGGCCGTTTTGGGACACCACCATCCATTATTTTCTAACTGGCTGTATTTTTGCTGAATTCAATCAATTAGGACCTCCATTGTGAACCGTTGAATGCGAATCCTTCAATTTCTTTCTAATATTACAAAACACTTTCGCGCAATACATTTTGTGGACCTTTAATCACCCGCCTATCAGCCTGACCATCGGTCAGCCCGTTCCCAGTGCGAAACATGCGTTATTATTCCGTCTCCGGGGATGGATCAGTGATTTTCAATAAATATGCAAATCCCCAGCACGGGGCGCTCGTATTCAAAACCCTCCGGCCGGCAACAGTTGGAGGGCGTGTTGTAAACTTTATCAGGTTCAGCCCAGGCCCGGGCAACTTTCGGCATACACAGGAGCCCGGAAGCCTTCCGCTGCCGGGAGCTTCAGAGCCCATTAGCAGCTGGCTGGCTGGCAGGTTCAAGTTGTCGTAATGCAAACCACAGCCAAGCATTTCGATCTTGGCCCCGAGGGGCGGCGCTCAGGACACGGAGCTCCACCACACACCACACGTGTCGACCGCAGACCGACGGCGCCTAGTGCGCGCCGGGTGGGTGACTAGGCGTCTCCATCGGTGCCCCCCCCCCGGGGGGTGTGAGATGTCGCGGTGTGGCCGGTGGTTATGATGCCGGCCAGCTAGTGTGTGTGCCCGGCTCTAGAGCACAGATTTTGGGGCACAGAAAATAAAGCAATATTCCCGCACCCGGCCCCGGGGTTTTGGGCGTGTGGGGTGTGTGCGGTGTGTGTGCGGTGCCGGTCTAATCTAAATAAACATGAAGTGGCGCTTATCAGCTTTCGATCCTTTCGGCTGTCGAAAACTATGTACATATCGCCACCTCACCGTCTTCCGTCCTCTAAAGTGGTGATACTCTCAACAGGGAAAAAAAAACACGGAGGCCAGGATGTATGAACATCGAGAGAGTCCTCGCAGGGTGACGAACGGTTCGTCCCGAGCCGGAGTAATGGTGGTTTTAGTTATTTTTAGTTGATTGAAGTGGTTTTTCGAGCTTACTTACACTCCCACCGCACCGCACCGCACGACGGATTGGTCAAAATGGATGGATTGCTTCGAGTGCTCGATCGATGACGCCCGGTAACGACGGCGAGGTCTTGAACCGGTGCTCTCAACTTGCGTGTGTGTTTGCGTGAAACCGAAGAAAAACGTATCATAATCCATCCGATTGGATTGCTTTTCGTTTGAGAAACGGGCGCTGACGGACGGGACCTCCTTCACTTGGACTTGGAGCCAAACGTTTGTCTCTCGAAGACAATCCGATTAAACGGACACAAACACATTCGAAAGGGGGTTTTGTTTCGAGTGTGTTTGTCTTCTTGCCGTCCCTTTGTTTTATAAAGGGTCGCCAATCTTGGCAATATAAGATAACAATAAGCGTTGTGCAGTGGTTCGGACCCTAAATCGGAGATTGGGTTTTGGGTGCTGCTTTAGGGAGCAGTCAACTCGCGTGTCACGTGACCGACCGATTGGCCTCCGTAGGGCCATGCTTTGGGCACGATGGTTTGGAAGCCACCAAACTGAACGGGAGGAATCCTTCCAAGCGTTCCAACAGTCGCAAACTAAGGCTTCTCGGGTTGAAAACTCCCCCCCAAACACACACACACACGAACACGCTCCGGTCTGAGTCACTCCGTCGTTCGAGAGATGAGGATTTAAAAATGGCGACAGAGGACAACTTGGCCACGGCCAAATAATAACGGAGTGCGCTCCGTACTTAATCATCGCCGGGCACGGGGAAAACAACGGCAAGCGAACAATGCGAACACGGCAACCGGAAACGGCGCGCTGCCGGATGTTGCGGTCGTGCCATTTATCATCTCGCGCTCTCAGATTTCCACCCTCCTTTTTTGGGGCCGTATGAATGTTATTTATGAGTATGTGTATTCGATGTCCCGCCAGTTTTTACGGTATTAAGTCACCGGTGGACGATCGGTAAATAATAAAATATGATCGCAAAAACGAACGGACGAAATAAATTCCCGCATCCCGTGGACACAATGAACTTGAGCGAAGCGCTCGAAAGAATCCGATGTTTTTTATGTCAGAACAATGAGCTTGAGGAGAGGGTTTCATTTATATTCGCAAAGAATTTCATTTACGACTCATAAAGATGGGCCATGAAGAGTTGGCCGAGTTTGATGAGCAATCGGCTCGAGTATTGTCAAGATTGAAGTCTCTGTCGGTCGCTGCGAACAATTGACATGATTGCAGGCAATTCAAAACGGTTCTTCGGAAGGCATCGTAATATTATCATAATGACGATCTGGGTGTCAAAATATACGACAATTGATGATCTTTAAGAAAAAGCCCACAAGAAGGCTTTGATTTCGTGCGACCTTAGAAATAAAAAGTGACGATATCTTTGAAACTATTAAACCCTGATCACCGAGCAAAGGGATCATATTTCCCTGTGATCCGTTAGGGATTGGGCAAAGACTTAGTGACCCAGCGTTAACCACGAAAGGACTCGACAGCATTCTGAACTTGTGTTCTGTTGCTGCCTTGCCTTTCTTACGCAAACCACACGTGGTTCGTCCCCATTTTAAAGAAAACGAACCTTTTTTTTGGGGGGAAAGAAGAAACAACACTCCCGGGGGATAATAGTGCCAGCTGTCGGGCGTCTATCAAAACTTTGACTAGCTCCAGCCGGAGTTTACTCGTTACACGAACGTTACATTTTTCTCACGAAAAAAGTGCACACTTTTTTGGCGTCCATTATCGTCAACTCGTGACTTTCGTCACCGACGTCCCGTTTGCCGACTGCTAATGAATACATCACGGACCAAGCGGATGGCACTCTGCGCAGGAGACGTCGTTCCCGGCGCATGACAATTTATTGTTTGACGACTTCTGCTCTGTCCAGGACTCGCCTGCGACGCCTTTTCGGGAACGCTCAGCGGGAAATGAATAATGAGTGGACGCGCATCGCGAGCGCCCCAAACCCCGTGCACCGTAAACCGATTGCCTCGTTCCTGTGTGTTTGTACGATCCATTTCGTTGATGATTTCATGTTTGCGATTGCAGGTTTTTTGCCATTCCGTTCCGTTGTTTCGTCTGCCTGCATTCAGCCAGCTCTGATTTGTGTTTGTTGAGCTGAGGTCTCGGACTTGAAACCTTACACCAGAGCGTCGCCAGAAGTGCTGACGTGGTACAAAACATGATAGCCCACCGCCGAACAGGGAGACGGGGACGCCCATCAGACGCTGTGTCAACAATTGCAAATGACAGTCGCCATCCTGTACCGGGGGGCCCTTCAGTGTTTCGGTGCCACGAAGGCGGCCGGACAGGAAGCGGGACCAACAAAATGCAAAGAAACAAACAGCGGAAAAGGTCGCCCAAGCTGCGGTCACGATCCCGGCCGAGGACAACAGCCGGGGACAGTTTGATTTCGGTTCGATTTATGCTTTGTCTTCGGCAGCGGTTCGCCTGTCGAACAGCGTGCGTGGCCACTCACACGACGGGGGCTTGCCGGGGATCGTGTGACGACGGCTGCAGTGTAATGTAGTTCCCCGCGGTCATTTGCCCCGTTTTCCCACGGGGCAAGGCAATCAGCTCCGCTGAATTCGTTTACGCCAGTCGCACACTTCCGCTTCCGGCCACCGCATCACACACGCGTGCGAGTTGCTGATGTGGCAGGAAATTTGCGCCCTGGTCTGGAAATTGACGACTGCAGCATAGCACAAAACGGGGCGGCGGAAACGGGTGGCCAATTGGAAGCTAGCAATATTGTTGGCAATAAGCGAAGGCAACCGACGGGAAACGCGCACCCGAGAGCTGTCTTCGGGACCGCCCAAAGCGTCTATTGTTAAACACAACCCGGTGTGCCGTCGGTATCTAGCCGGTCGGTTTTATTACCATTTGCTTGATTGCGTTTTGCCAACCCGTGCACCGGGAGCCTTTCGGTCGACGGCGCGATGGAGACGCCTGGTGGCTGTCGACTACCTTTGGCGGAGCGAAGGTGCGAGGAAAGCGAAAAAATTACACGCAAAGCACTCGAACATTGTCTTGAGTGAAAAGAGTGGCCCGAGGACACGGGGCACCTGGGCACGGAGCATGCATGTTTTGGGCCGCTTTTTTTTTGGCTTTCTCGGCTCTGCAGCGTTCAACCCACGAAACGGACTCGGTGTGCGCGCTGATGTAAAATGCAAATGTTGTGTTTTGTCCTTTCCGGTCTGATCGAATCTGTGTACGCTCGAATCAGCGCTGATAAGCGGTGGCAACGGTGGCGAAATGGAAAGTGTACGTCGAAAGACATTGCGCTAGGTGTCCTGTCGTCCCGGTCCCGGTACACCTTCCGCGGGGACCCACCAAATTCGATCGGATGTTTGTTTGGTTTTTGATTGCGTTGAAGCAGCGCGAAACGGGTTGAAACACACACTCAGCGAGAGTTAAATAAATGTGCGGTTAGAGACCCGAGGAAACATGTTTCTGTAACAATAATTTATTTATTTCATTCATTGCGGCATTCATGTTGAGTGCAGCTTAAGGATTACCAAAGCCATGGTCAGAAAAGCTGTTAACACTGATGAATACGAAACTGTGGGCAAGCGATTTGGGTAACTAACTGTAAGTCATGCGAGAAGAATGAATGTCCTGCTGAATTATTCGCCGCCTGTGGTCGAACGGATTGTGGAAACGATCTATTGCGACCCAAGCCATTAACTCCAAGGTCCATTAACTCAAACTCAGGTGGCTCGGGTTTGCGCGAGGACCGCTATTGATAAACAAGTTTTCCCGGGCTCCCTCAAATATTGGCAAAAGGGCCGTCGCTCCGGGACCGGGAAAAAGGACCGGGTCCGAAGTGAGTATTTTCAAACAATTATCATGTTTTCACGGGCCAACAGTTTTCAGTTTCGGCCACCCGGGATACCCGGGACCGAAAATAAAACACTCGCCGGCCGGCCTACAAAACTTCCGGTTCGGGTCCGTTTTCCAGCCCTCTTCTTCATGCTGGCACCGACTTTTTCCGATCGTTTCGCGTGGCACGTGGCCGCTTCGTTTAGAGGTGTAAATGGCGCCTTTAAAGCGATTTTGGATAAGAGACGAACGCCATCCGGAAACTCATCCTCCCATTGTTTCGCTCTCCCGGCTCATAATTGAGTGATAAATTTTAACGCTAATTGAATTCCGGGCCCCAAAGGTGGGGCCTCGGACGGGACACTTCACCTGTCGGCCACAAGCAACACGCCAGGTGGCAACGACAAAATGATCACCTGCTCTGCCAGGGCATGAGATGGGCCTAGATTGGTGGTAGGTGCAAATCATTCGCGAGATTTCCTCGGCCGGCCGGTGGAACTACTAATTTATGCTAATCTTTCTTCCGGTATGGCGGCGCTCCGAGGGTCCCGTGGCACCTGCAACACTCCGTCCGGAAATGATAAATATGTGTCTCGATTACTTTCCCTCAGCTTCCTGCCGAGAAGTTTTGCAAACAGCGCAAAAGTTTCCAGCTTCTAGGCCGAGAGTGTGTCCGGGAGCCCGTGCTGGACCATGTCTTCCAATATGGCCTGGCCAAGGATATTGTTGGGTGTAATTGCGCCATTTACAACGCCATTGTTTGTGCTTCGAAGCGAAGCGAAAATATCTAGAAGATCCGTATCGATCGTGACCATTCTTGGTGGCACCAGCCGGAAATGTTTCCGGGTTCGGAAAATGCGACAAAAATCGGGCCCTTTTTCGCACAACAACACAGCAAACGGCATTAGATCATCAATCGTGTGCTTGGCCAACATTGCCGCTTTCGCCGCACAACATACGGCCGGAAGGATTATCCGTCGCATCTTCGGTATCAAACTGTTGCCAGTGATAACTTTTGACCGAGCGAGGCGTGGGCCTTGGGCCGAGAGGCGGCAATTGTTATCTCCATTATCCGCTACGTCGCGCTCCTCGCTGATATGACGGACCTAATGCGACGGTTATGGTTTGCCGTGCGATTTAACGTAGCCATGGCGTAGCTTTCGCCATCGCCGGCCGGCCCAGGCCGGGGCATTTCGGCAGGCTCAGCAGGCAGGAGCTGGGGCATTATAAACGCCGAGGGGCCAAGGTTCGGTCGCCCTCGGTGCCGATGATGATGGGCGATGGGCGATGGGGAGAGAAAGAGAAAGAGTGTAATCATAAAAATGTTTTATTAATATCTCGTTCTCCGCGTCGATCTCCATGGTGACGACCGAGCGCCCCGACCCGAGCGCCATCTATCGTCGGGTGGCACCGGGCGTGGAACATCATTTATCTCGGGCCGGGGATCAGTGCCGCCGTCGCCCTTGCCGTTGCTGATGAGGGTGATGATGGACCCCCACGGAGATCTCCGGATGTCCGTGGCGTCGGCCACGGCCACTCCTTCCCCGGTGTGTCCCCAAACAGTGCGTGCCGGATGTGTTTGTGTGTGTTACTGTCGGTGACGTTTCCAGTTGACGTTTTGTGCCTTGTGAGACCCGTTGACAGAATGGTCCTACATTTCGATTTCACCCGTCCGGCCCAAATTTTGGCCTACGTAATCCACCGCCAAGAGTGTAATGGGGTTGGGCGTATGGGTTGGGCCACCGAAAAACGGAACGATAAATTAACCTTGTCTGTTTCATTCTCTCTTTCTCTCTCTCTTTCGCTCTCTCCCTGTCTCACGGGCGCCCAGTCCGGCAAAGTTTTATGGAATTATTGACAACTACGGTGCGGGCGCCGGCACCATCACGAAAGTGACACTGCGAAGATGCCATAAATTTTCCGATGCCATCATCACGCCCGCGCGCAAGGTTGCCGGCCGCCCGCGGCTAAAACTCGTTCAAAAAATATTAATCCCCCCCCGAAAAAGTTTTTCCATTTCGCCCGATTTCGGCCGACGGATTATGATTTTTGGTCGCCTTTTCGGCTTCCTTTCGCCGGGGCCGGCCATCCGCTCAATGGGCCGTTTGATGCTGCGTCTATTTTTACGCATCTTTTGCCCGCATCGTTGCAGGGCAAGCCGTCAAGAGTTCGTCGCGAGTGTTCGGCCGACTTTTTGAGCGGCTTGTTGATGTGTTTATTTACTTTATGGGCTCGGCTGTTTGTTCGCTCCGTTTTATTTGATTATTTTCACTTCTCCGGAGGACCTTGGGCCCCAAGAATTGCACACTTGTTCGACTGCACACTACTGACAGAGTGACTGTCTCTGTGTCCCTGTAGGACACTGCTGGGGTTTCTTCGTACACCTGAGCCTCGGCCACGACCGTGCAAACTTTCGGGCACAGGCACCAGAAGCCCACCGACACCGTGATTTACTTCGTGCCGGGAGTTTTTTTCTTTTCTCCGTTTTGCGGGTTCACCGCAAAAAGTCCGCAAGAAATCCGATGAAGACGTAGAACCGCGTCCCCGGTGTGTCCCCGTTTTGTTCGGTGGCCGCCGGTTTATGGTCGGAGCCGCCGAGCGGGATAACTTTACACGGTGCCCGCAAGCCATAGGAAGTCTCAGTGTGGCCGGCACTGACACACGCGTTTTTTGCTTAAAAATTCAACTGAAAAGTTTTGCCCGAGGACTGTACTACTTTTTTGAAGCCATTTCAGTCACTTCGGAACTCGAACTTTGATCGTTTTCGTTCGGGACGATTAAAGCTGGCAGCGCATTGAGAGCAATTGCCTACCCGAAGACATAAATCGGGAACTATTTTTATTGCACACAAACTTGCCTGATGATGATCTAAGTTTTATCCTCCAAGAAGGTGCTTAAGAGTGGCCCAAATTTACGAAGACATATTCGTAATTGGTGTAGCTCATTCAGTCACTTTAAATAACAGAAAAACATCCCTGAAAACATGACGGTTGGCTATTTAAAGGACGGCACTTTACATGACACGTGATAGTTTATGATTTATAGTTCCGTCGCCCGCGGATTCGCCTTTGTAAGACCGGCCATTAACATCATTTATCATAAGCCTCGTTAACCCTTCACGTTCACCTTCACGTGGTCCAAGACGCGCACCTTTCGCTCAAAGAACACCATCTTTAAGGGGTCGATTAGCGCCAGGTACCCGGTCGGGGACGGCTTTTGGTCCGTTGGAATGCTGTGGCGACGTCTTCAACAACGATGTCACCTCGGGCGGGGGAAATAATTTCATTTTTTGGCAACTATTTGCCCATCGTTAGGCGACGGACGGAGACGACGGAATTAAACTAATTACAGCCCAGTGAAAGTCACCAACAGGCCGCTGGGCGGTTGCATTGTTGCGCCGCGCCATTTATGCTCCGCGCTGTCGAGTATTTTAATTAAGCACACCACGTCGTGCGTCTTACAGAGAAATTCACAGCAGCAGCACCACGCGAGACAAAATGGTTCGTGTTTTGGGTTGTTCGCTTTGGCGGAGCATCATCGCCGTGAATACCTCACGCCGCAGCGGCGTAATCGGATCGGATCTGCCAGAGGGTGCCCGGTGCTGGTGGCCCCGGCACTCTAGTGAAGCATAGCGTACGTTCAACTACTGGGACGTCGCCGGCCGGTCGCGGTGCATCGGCTGCATCGAGGAGGTTGGTTGGCATTTTTGGGCCTTTGGATGTTCTAAAAATAATAACTTCTATGTTTCGTCCGCCGCCGGCCGTCGTTGCTGCAGTCACGGATGACACAAATAAATATGAGCGAGGTCCGTGCGTCTGGCCCACGATAAGGAAGTGGCCGGCAGAGGGCTCATCTTGAGGGCCAGTCAGACGCGAAAGCGCACACAAAGTACACCAGCCCTTGTGATTGACCATTAGTCATCGTCAAGTCGTGGCGCAGGCTGCGGGAACAATACGAGCCCCCCTTTTGTGTGACACATTGTGCCGTGATGTACCGTGACACAATATGCTAATAACACATGTCACACGTCCACACACGCGCGCGAGTGGATGGCTCACGAGGAGCATCGGCACCCGGGTGGTGGTGGGTTAAATCGAATCAGCAAACACACACGCACGTGACGCCAGGCACGGGACGCCGGGTGACAAATGTCGGCCATCGGTGTCGGTGTGGCGTCGGGCGATTTGTCAGGATTAGCACTCGTCCAGACCGAGACCGAGCAGCACCAGCAGCTTAGGTAGTGTCGCGCCGTCCCGTAAAGTAGACGTTGACGTTGCTGCCATGCATTTAAACAACCTTTTTCGCAACTTCCGCTTCCGCTCTTGATGGTGGCAATCAATTAATCATTATTGAAAGAATATTCACTTTGCTGGAGGCCTGGCCATTCCAATTCGTTGAAAGGAACCGAAGCTAAAGTGGTCCATTTCTTCCGGAGGGCTGGTCCGGACAACCGGTGAATGGCACTGGGCACTGAGCACTCAATTGTCCTGCCCACCCGGGGGCACAGTAGAGTATGCACATTTTATGTTTAATGGTGCATAAAATGGCCGCACATTCCACCGGCAGGCAAACCGGCAGGCCGATAGCCGTTAATGGCTTTCGAGCTCTCGACCTCGAGAAGGAGCAAGTTCTTTCCCGCGTGGCGTCGACAATCGGTGAACGGCGAAGGCAGCAAAAATAGCAGAAACTTTTTTTCCCATCTCCGGAACCCATCAGAACCGGAAGCGTGCGCAGAGAACCAACTTTCTGACTCGTCATTTGCGTGATTTTACTTTCCACGATTAATATTACTGCGTCCGCGATTATGCGATGACCGCGGCTAACCGGAATGGGCAATAAATCTGAGAGGGATGGGCGCTATGGGATCACTTTTCGTGATGATGACGATTCACTGGCGAAAACAAAAGACATCAATTTATGTACCCTTCTGAGAGCGAGTTGCCGTGGTTTTAAAAGCCAAAGCACTTGACATTAAAGCGCAACCCCATCGGAAGAACGGCCGGAGATTGTGCCCGGAGGTCCCTCCTCCGGTCCGGCTAACGAGCCGGTCCCGGAACGTAATTTGGGTGGTGAGTTTCGAAACCCACACCGATCGGATCGGAGCATAATATTGACGACAGAAAGTCGCGTGCGCGGCCCGATCCAACTTCCAACCGGGTTGGCTGGCTGGTCCACGGTCAGGTCCGGGTACTAATTAATTCACGATACTCGCCCCGCGATACCGCAACAACGCGGCCACTCGACCGTAATTGGACGAAAATCAATAGAAAATGGCGAAAGACATTTTACAGCGTCATCCGCGCGCGCGGTGGCCATCCATCGGCCGTCCTCCGCTGATCGAAGCGGATCGATTTTCGGGCGCACGGACTCCGGCCCGGGAAAGTCAACCTTCGTCGTCGTCGTCGTTATGTAACGCGAGTTCAATTATTCAGCCTCAGGTTCGGTTGTGTTTTCTTCCCCCAGGCCGTCAGCCATTATGCTGCGTGTTCGCTCTGTCCGGGTCAGTCAGGAGCCACGAGCGGCTTGCACCATCGGGCGAGATGCATCACACGGCGGCACGGGAGAATAAACAGTATCGCTAGCCGGAATCGCATTAACGACGACGATGGCGACGATGGTGATCACGGTTTGCTTACCACAATTCCCGACCGGTCCCGACCGGTCCCGATGTTGGGCCAGCTGTGATGGGTTTTATTTTTGTTGAAGAAACAGTGACTTTGGGTTTCTGTTGCTTTACTGTCCGGCCGCAAGCGTTTCGATCATCATCGAACTGATGCAACCGACGTTTGGGCCGCGATGTTCCGAGAGTATTGTATTAGGTGTGCAAATTAATTCTTGCATTTTTACAATAGATGGCGTTACTCACTAAATGTCTCATTTTCATAAAATGAAATATGTGTTTGACAGCTTCTGTCATTACGCATCTAACGCAGTATAGGTTTTTTTGTTAAAGTGTAAACAACACCTTTTTTAGGCATCTGAAAATGTCGAGTTTTGTTCCTGATAAAGTGTTTCTGCGGGAAGTACTTCTTCATTATTACTGGCACGTCAGAAAAAATAGGTTCTTGTGCCGGAACATTACTGGTGATGAAAAGAGGAGTTATTACAAGAACCATAAACGCAAAAAGGCATGGATACAGCCTGGTGAACCAGCACTTCACTTCACTTTGCAACGGTTATGCTGTGCATATGGTGGGATATGAAAGGTGTGGTGTACTGTGAGCTTTTAAAACCTAATTAAATTATTGACGGGCAATCCCATCGACAACAATTAATGCATTTAAAGCAAAGATTTGGCCGAGAATGACGAGAATGGAATGAAAGGCATGATAAGCTGATTTATCAACATGACAACGATCGTCCGCATATCGCAAAACCTATCCCGAAAATGTCGGATGGGACCTGTTAACGGCCCCCGCTTTATTCACCAGATGTTGCTCTTTCGAACTACTATTTGTTCCGTTACATGAGTAACGATTTGGCCGCAAAGCGCTTCACTTCTTATGAAAGTATCGAAAAATGGGTCTTTGAGTGGATCGCTCCTAAAGATTAGGAGTTCTATCGACACGGAATCGAGGAATTATCTGAAAGATGGAAGAAAGTAGTAGCTAACGACGGACAATACTTTCATTAAAGTAGTCATACCTTTTTGATGTTGTAGTTAGGACACAAATGTCGAATAAAAACTGAAGAAATTAATTTGTACGCCTAATAATTTCTCTCGCTCTATGCAATCTATCGGGCAGTTGAGTCTCGTTTTGAAATATAGGACGTTAATAGATGGTCGGACTTTTCACGCTGAAGTTAGGTGCATTCCATCGTTTCTGTGTTTTATTTTTGCTTCGCTTAAATCTGCATCAAAATGTATTGCGTTCTATAACATTTTTACTAGTTTAATTTAAAAATAACATAACTAAACATAACACTACTAAAAAACTTGTTTAACTACTTACTGATTGACGCAATTCAACCCGGCTGTTTGCGATCGATATGCATCAAAAGCGGTCTCCAACATCGCACTGCGATTTACTGAGCCGGCGAGTGTTTGTTATGCAAATTTTGAAGCCCTTTGCCAAGCTGCCTCTTGACCGGCACACGGATAGCACCGTGCCATTAAGCATCGAGCCAAAAGTTCGAATATGAAAGTTTGCACACTGCTCAAGCCTCGGTTACTGCTCGGTGACATCGACTGTAACAAAGTCCCTCCCGAGAGAACCTATCACTATGCTGGGCCATAATAACACGAAGCATCTGGGAGTGGCGGCGTGTGTGGCGCAGCACACTCCGTAATGACTAATTAATTGACTCGCGGGCCCCCCCATCACTTATGCAACGGTGCACAACATTAAACAGCACCCAGTCAACCGACCGACCAACCGTACGTCCAATCGCACCCGCTGCCCCGGTGTTGTTTCCACTTTGCCAGCATAAATTTGGGAAATCAATCTCCCCGGTTTGGGCCTCTTCAGTCGACAAGGAGCCGCCGGATTTTGTTTGCTTATTCCTCGGGCCTAACTTCGAGCGGGATCTCTGTTCTACGCCGTGCCGTCGTGATCGCGTGAACATTGTTGATGCTCCCGGGGCCCCTCGGGGATGGTTTGTGTTTCGGTTTTGGGTTTCTTTTTACGGCCCTCTCTGCACACGCCCCGTCTCTCTGTCTCTTTCGCACTGCTGGGTGCTATTTTTGGACCCAGAACGATCCAATTTACGCGGTCAAGTGGAGAAGAGGCAAAAGATCTTCTCCCATAATGGTAGTACCACGACACAACCGGCGCTTGTTTTGGGTGCGTTAGACCATCATCCAACAGCAGCAGTGTTAAATAGGAACTCCGGACACGATTGCTTGGGCGACGTCGAGCCTGAACTTCCACTATGACGCCACAATAGCGACATAATCATAACCTAGAGAAATGCTCTGCACGGAATTTATTGCCGGCGATAGCCGCATTCTGCTTCGCCACGTCATCACCGACAATCGACTCACAGTTATTGCGTCACGGAGCTCACGCACGCGGCACCGAAACCAGAAACCTGTGCTGATTGGCATTCCCGAGGCCAGACAGCCTTGCCGGAGCTGGTCTTCTGGTGGTGGCCGCAAAAGTGTATACATAATATAGCGAGAAAAAAACACACACGAAACGGGAAACCTCAACTAACCCCTGGCTGGCTGGCTGGCCATTGATTGATCGTAAATTTTACATTAAACACATGAAACATAAAATTTAATATCCACTGCCAAGCAGCGGGCAGCATTTCCCGGCCCGGCCCTGGGCCATATAGGCCGGGTGTCAGTTAACGGATTTTGAGAAATTTCGTCGGCACGGACAACGGACGGGTATGATCGACGATCGTCGAAACCGCAGCGCTCGCCTTCGGACGAAAAAAACCGGGTCCGGTTGATGTTACAAATGTTTTTTTTTGGGGTAATTCCCCGAAGAACCCGCTCCGGTTAGGAGGGGGTTCCGATGCGATGGTCAATGTTTATCTGGTCCACGGTCGACTGACGAGGCTGCCGATGACAAAACAGTTAATTATGCGAAGAAGTTGGGAAGTCAGACAAACAATTGTCACCCTGTCACCCAATGATGGCCACTGATTGGCTTCCGCGAGGAGCAGCGTCGCCGACTTCCGAATGGATTAATTAGAAATTAAGGGCTGCCGCTAATGATTCCGTCGATGGGAGTCGCTTTTTGTGTCAGGCCTCCTCTCGAAATAGGCAGCGGCCGGTGGTTGCAATAAATCATCGTCATTCGCCACCGCCCATTTTTCCGAGACCAGCTCCCAGCCATCGGTCGGGCATTGTGTTCGGTGACCCGTTTTTGATTAATTTTCCGATTAACTGCGACCCGGTGCGAGTTGCGTGGAGCTCGTTTTACGACTCCCCTCCCCTGCGTGGCACGTAGCGGTCTGTTTTTGGGCCAGCTATCGGACACGGGATTCGATAAGCACGGCCCTGTCGAGGTACAAGTTAATTAAACTTGAAGCTCTCTCTTTCTCTCACTCATTTGAACCATTTCTTCCGATCCGTGCGCACGAAGTAGGGCACAGAAATAGATCGATCGAACGGAGTTCAGGTTCAATGGGGTCGATTTCCCTTATAATGTTCGCTACTGGAGCGCTTTCGTTTAACAAAAAACACCGGTGTGGATGTGATCGATCCTAGATTGTGTGCCAAAAACCGTCCTTTAATGGGGCGACCCCTGGCGAAAAAAGGTGAGAAGAAGCACCTGGGACTTGGGTTCGTGACGGGCGTCCTTGCCTCACAATGTTGCAGTAGAATCGTGCCCCGGCAACTGCAGCGGCACGCTGACGACGATGAGCCCCTGGCTAAAGTTTTCGGACACGCCAAACACTTTGCCGGGCCACCGGAAGACCGGAAGCATATTCTCCTTCTGGGTGCAACGCGGCGAATCGGAAGTACTTATGCCTGTCTGCACCGTCTGCTCCGACTCCTTGAGGCTGCCCGGCAAGGATCCAAACGATGCACGTTCGCACCTCACCACCCGGTTTCGCCGGGCCGGACCGAACCGGGGGGCTTGGGTTGGGCCCTTCGTGACAGGTTTATTTATTTAATAATCACTGCAGAAACGGCAAGTTTTCGGCACAGCTCGCCGGCGATCGTTACAAATTTTAAACGAATTTCGTTTCCGGGACCCCACGGTTCTACGGCCGGGGCTTAAGTATTTAGCGAAGGAGCGAACGTAAACTTTACGACCATGTCATGCATGCACACCGAACCCAAAAGAAAAGCGAGTCGCGGATCGCGTGGGGTCCTCCCCGAACGCAAAGCGAAAGCAGTAAAGAAGGACCAACGAACCGGCGGCCCATTAACAGCCACTACAGCTGTCGAATACAGGTAACGAACAAACATTCATTTAAGCAACGAGCGAAGTACCGCGCTCAGTAAGGAAGGTAGAAGAAAATGCTCCCAATCAAAGCAAAGTAGCAGGAGGAATTTAAGCAGAAATCTAATCGAAAAAAAAGATGAAAAGGAACCAACAAGGGAACTAATCGAACGAACGCAAAACAGCGGCCAAAAATGGAGCAACGGAGTAAAGGAAAGAAAAGTTTGTCAAACAGTCACCTTGTGTTACGCGAGATGGCGGACATTTATCGGGGTCGCACCATCCGACCGAACGACTGGCCCGACAGGACCCGCGCTGCAGGACCACTCACACACGCACACACACACTCTGATCTTACACGTTCTGATTAATGTACGTGCCGGGAAAGGTCCGTAGGCCGTGGTTGCTGTTGCTGGCGCTGCCGTTGTTGTTGCTGCTGCTGCTTCTGGGCGACACTGTTACGCGCCGAGCGCATCATAGCTTCTGCGTCCCTGCGTGCGTCCCGCTTTGTTCCACTGTCCGTCCGAAAAAAACTCCAACAACTCTTTACGATCCTCGCGATCGCGATCGAGGAGGATCTGCTACGATTAGAGGCGAACGGGCGCGAGCGCGCTCGTGCCGTTGAACGATTAGAGAGTGAGTAGTTAAAGTGCGGAATTGCTACTGGAGGGGTTATTTTTAAACTTTTTTGTGTGTGGACCGTGCGCCAGTGGGCCGCGCGAATCGCCCACCCCCCGGCCGCTCCCGTCCCGTCTCGTCGATGTAGCGGAAATTTTTTGGCGAGATCCTGCGGCGAAGACCGAGAATAGGTCGGCCCCGGCCCCAACAGTCCGGGCCCGGTGGGACGGCGGACCAGCTGGAAGAGAGCGACGGGGCCCAAAGGCTCCCTGAAGAACCCACAGCTGACTCGTCACAACCTCACGTTCCGCCACCCCGCAACCCCGATCGGTGGGCCAAAGTGTATATTTAGTATGAGACTCTCGCGCGCACGCGGTGTGTTTTATTTTCCCCGCTAGAGAGTCCGTGTGTGTTCGTGTCTTCTTTCTCGTGTTTTTCCACTCCGCTTGTTCCTGTCGGCCTGTCGCGTGTGTAATGGTAGCCGTCCCCTCAGCCGCCTCGGTGGCGGTGAGGTCCGTGGCTAATAAAAGGGTTATTTTTAGCGCCGCCCCGGTAGATACCGCAGAACTGGATGGCCGGCGGCCGGGAGAAGCCGGCCAACATGCCGAAGATGCTGGCTGGCTGGCCCAAGACTGCACACTAAACATCATCGATTAGCGCCGCCGCAGCCGCAGCCGTAGCCGAGCGTTATTTGATCTCACCCTTCCGTGCGCTTCACGTGTGCGCAAACACCAATCAACTTGACAGACTACCGCGGGGCGGGTTCGAGATCTGGTCCGAGGGGTGGTGGTCATACAAGAACCGGGCGACGCAGTGACGGACGTCCTTCACCCTGGAGCGCCGGACTGCGGCGGCGGCAAATTAATTGCAAAGTCAGGTGGGATGCTAATGAATTTGTTTCACTCGTTCGACCAGCGACAGGAGACACGGAGGGCGATGTTGATGTTCCGCCCTTTAATTACATCAAAGTCTAATGGGTGCTTGAGAACTCGTTTCCCGTGCTGGTTTCCAACCGGTGGTGGTGGTGGTGACGGAGACGTTTGCCAATTAGATTAAATTGTCGCAAGTCGCAACTATCAAAGAACAATGCTTGTTGGCATCTGGAATGCAAAGGGAATCTAATTAGGGGGTCCAGTGCAACCCGGACACGCATCGGGGGCACATTCAATAGGAGAACAAAGTTCCCGGTTCGCAACGCAATGTGTGACTCAGAGCCAGGGCCGAAATCGGCCCACAAAGGATCCGATTTCAGTGATCAATCAGTGATTGGATCCACGCCTATCAGGGGTATCGGATCGCAGATTAGCACATGTGTGTGTGTGGGCTTTTCCTGCCATTACAAGGGCACCCCGAAGATGGCTGGGCGAACGTTGAAAAGGTTTTAAAATTCTCGCTGCCCGGTCGCCCTAATGGAAGGGACCAACAGCAAAGGGACCATTCCGCTCGGATGCTCCCGGTATGATTGGGGCCTCGTAATCAATAATCCATAACGGGGCGGCCGTGTATGTCGTGACGGACGTGATTACTGCACGACGCAGCGCAGGTCATTTGTGTGTAGCGACCGAAAGGATTCTCGGGGACAAAGAAACGGTTGCAACATCTCCCACCAATATTGTGTATGTGGACCGTGGTGGACCGTACCGTAAGCGGGGACAAAATTTGCCAAACAGACAGAAGGCGGCGGGACAGCGCCGTAAAGGTGGACCGACCGAGGACAATAGGTGTACATAAAACATACAGGGAAAGGAACGGGTTGCTGGAGTGATTTGGAGCTGAGAGTAAATTTTACGGGAACTTACGGTACGATCGGATGCCTTTGGGATCGTATAAGGCTCCTTTTAATAAATTATTTTGCAAATGGAGGCGCACGGTGCCGCTCAGCCAATGATGGCGCGCGATACATTACAAAATGTTTAAAGTAGATAATACCGAAGAAAAAGCTCGTTTTGTGCTTGAATTAGCATGAGCCATTTGCCTTTGGGCACTCGATTAAATATTAAGCTTTAGTAATGATTTTCCGCGATGGAGACGCCTGGTACTTCGTTTCCATTCGTCCGTCCTTCCATCAACATACGTAAGTTCCCATAGAATTTACCATCACAAAAATGCTAAATGCTACGGGGGGAAGTTAAGCTACGGAGTGAGGTTAGCCATTATTAGCCATTTATGTGGGATGCAAACTACGACACACAACGACACCGGACAGCCGGGTTACGGGTTACAGATAGCAAAGACAGAGATAGTGTTGGGCCATTACCAGGGTAATTATCATAAATTCCACAAACTATTCAATCTTTTCGGGACACTTTCGCTATGCATGCCGTTCGTCGGAGGAGGGCAATGGTGAGCGCGAACGGGGAACGAACGGGTCGAACACCGCCACGGGACGCCGACGGCCTCCGAACGGGGCAAACGGGTGCTGCCGGCCTCGTCGTACTGTTTGCTCCTTCGTACCGCGACCGTGTTTCACTCTTTCACTCCCTCTCTCTCTTCTCTCTGGTCGGTGGCGCTACGCAATCACTACGCAAAACACGGTCGGTCAGTGCCGCGTACGCCGTGGAATACGAAACGAAACGTGTATTAAATTATTAACACTTATTATTTTCACTTTCACACACTTTCACTCAACACCCTGCCGCACCATGCCGCACCGCCGCGCCACCGCTTGACTGTTATTAACACTACTTTCTCGACTTTTGCTACCACCTCCGGGGTCCGAAAAGAAAAGCAAATGCGAACGTTAGCCGCGTGAACGAAGTGGTTCTATCGAGGAGCCTTCGGTTGGTTGGTGCGTGCGTGTGTTTCGGCATTCTTTTTACCACCCAAGCCCGGGGTAGAAGTTTTTCCATCGTGCAGCGAGCAATTTAGTGGCCGGAAGTGGCCAAGTAATGGAACCCAAAAAGGCTACAAATGGTCCAGGGCGCCAAGTGCCGGGGAAAGTGCGCCACCCGCAAAAGGCCAAAGTGCGCGTTTCTTATCGGGCCGGTCGGCACTTCGGAGGGAGCCGATGGGGATCGTCAAAAAAGTGGAAGAAAAATACGATGGGCCGAGCATTTTTGGGCCGAGCCCTCATGGGACTCATGCTGCCTTCAAGGCGTTCGATTTTACAATCAATACAAACTCTCGTTAACCTCACGAAAGAGCACCAGGCTATGCCAGGATCGAGTATTTATAATTTATGCGCAATGATTTTTACTTTACTGGCAAGAAGCGAGCGAGAAAATGGTGCCAAAACGGCAAGCCCACCGATGGCCCCCTCAGCCGGTTCCTCCGAAGTTCGGCTTCGGCACACCAACGAGTCGGCCAAACACTATTGACAAACACAACCTTTCGCGTTGTTTCCAAGCAGCACAATGAGGCTCGTCCAACCCCCTCCGAAAACCATATTGTTGGGTGTTGGGCGGGTTTATAGTTTTCGCCCTTTTTTTTTTACAAATTTTCGCCAAAAAGGCTTTGCTCGTTGTGGGCCTCTCTCTTGCGTATGTTATCTCACTCTCTCTCTTGCTTCGGCTCGGTACACTCCAGTTTGCTACTTCTTAATCAAACATCACGGGGTTTTGTTCGGCACTCCAGCATCCGCATCGCATCACGAAAAGCGCTCACTTTCGGTGCGTGCCGGAGGAAATTCCGATTGATGACATTCGAGCAGCTTATCAGCGCGACTTCAAGGCGCGTCCAAGGAGCGTGTAGCAATATGGGGCTTTTCCCTTTTGCGGTGATGATGCATTTTCTCTTGGCTCTCGCGCACACATTACACCTCCGCAAGCACACACACGCGAACACACGAACACAAACTGATAACGGCTCGCAAGGACTGCCGATTGAATGGAGTTGGTTGTAACATTCGCACACAAACACACCATTCCGCATCGGTGCGTAGTTTCGGGGCCTCGATACCCAAGAACCCGCACAGCAGCTGTCTTTTTTCCGGTTGCGGTACGGCTGTGTGTACCTTCTTATCAGCTCTGGCTCTGTGGTCGGTGGTCTGGCGAACGCCTACACACCGCACAGGGCTCCGTTCGATGCTCGAAGCACCACACACTGCACTGTGATGTGATGAGCACAGCACACCGAGCAGCAAGTCCGGAAGAGCTCACCGAAGCTCACCGAAGGCTACAAACATACTGACTGTGTGGCCCGACGAGCGCAGTAACTAGTGCCGTGCAGTTTTCCTCCTTAGCTTCTGCTCTTTCTCTGGCTCTCGCTTTCTCTCGAACGTTAGTTTTCCACCATTTCGACACAATCACACTCTGATCTACATTTTCTTGCCCTACAAATGGAGATAGAGATAGCGCGAGAGTGCGAGAATGAGTAACATACACACGGAAGCAAGATAGAGAGAGCGAGCGTGTCGGTGGTCGTCCTTTTCTGCCCCATTCTCCAAGAAGGCGCAGGGAAAAGTCTCTCCCCAAACGGTTCGAGAGCGAATGTGAGGGGAAGTTGCGTGCCGTTGCGTGTAGTGGTATTGCGCTAGCCGCGCTAGTATTCGTGTCCTCACTCACACACCTTGGCAGTCGGGCAGTCAGGCAGTCAGTCAGTAAGTCAGTAAACGCACGCGGCGGTGACTTCGATTCGAACTTGTTCCTTGGCTCCAAAATGACACTCGCCAACTTGTAACTGTCAACCATCGGCTGCCCTGACCGGCAGCCGGACACCTGTCAACCGGCGGGGAGAAGCGGGGTTCTCTTACGTCGGAGTGATGAAAGCATAAATTAGAAGTTGAGATCAAAAACATAAAACAAATTAATTTAACATATTTTATGCGATCGTCTCAGCAGCTCGAGCTCACTGCGTTTGTATTGGTACCGTATGCCGCGTTCGAAATTGGCCTCAATTGGCGGCTGCGGAAAAGGATTCTCCTGGTAATCGATCATCCAGCCCCGGGGGTGTGTTTGTGGGTGTGTTCTTCCTCAAGATGGGAACGTCTCATAGAAACGTTCCCGTTTCATCATTCATCAGCTGTCCTGCGAGCAGGTGTTGGACCGGCGACAGGTGGCTACGCGCGCCGCAGATGTGATGGAATGGCACTCTACCCTGCCAGGAGTCGAGCCCATTTCGAGCAGTTTCATGCGGGTCGAGCACTTTGGAGCCCTGTCAAGCGGTGAATGGGAGTTTAATTTGAAGACTCCACTTCGAAGTTCGTTTTCGGAGCAGGAGGGTGCAAGCTATTAATTAAATAATCATCCATTTTGGGCCGGCAGACACGGCGACGGATGAATATTTAATTCGTCAAACGCGCCCAGAACGGGTCGCCAATGTTTTATTTTGTGGTAACCGTTATTTGGCCGCTCCCCGGGTTGGGTTTGTGTCCTTGCTTGCCTTGAACCGCGTTGGGGCGCGTTCCTATTAATTGCGTTATTGCCCTTCTCGTGGCGCGATCGGGCCGTTGAATAATGGACCACATCATAACGGAAATGGCCCACCGGGGAATGGCCACTGCGCGGTCGGCACACCGAAAAAGGAAACCCAAACACGCAAGGGTTTTTTTCGGGCATGGGGGTCTTTGAATTTTAGATTCCTGGACGAATCAAAATTTTATCAGCGTGCACCTGTAACCGAGTCCGAGGATCGGTTACTTCATCGGCCGCGCCAAGGTCCCGGTGGCGTTTGGGGATCGCCGAGCGATTGGCATTTGCGTGATGCGTGGTCCCTTCTGAGCATCGTTATGTTTCGGCCACCCATTTTTGGGCAGGGCCCATCCATCCTTCCGAAAAACAAAAATAAATCGATCATAACAAAGCGGAACGCAATAAGCTCGTCTCGATCGGCTCTTTGAATGTTGTTTGTTTTTCCTTCTTCTTCCCGTGCGCCCGCGTGTGTGTGTGTGTGTGCTGCGTGGAATAATAAATTCGGCAAATATTTACATCGACAGCTGCGTGGGACCCACTTGGCGCCATTCTCGGCCGCCGGATCTTCTGCGTCCCAGCGTCGCGCTCTTCTTCCTCGAAAACATTCTCGCCAGTCCCCGCCAGATGCAAGTGGCGTGCCAACAACCTGAGCAGCCGAAGCGATGTTTAAATAGCGAAAGCGAAAACCAGAAGCGAAGGTGGCCATTAAACCCACCCACCGGCCACCGGCGGTAAACTATGTTGTGCGCCTCATGTGTCGCCGGTTTTATGTGTGTTTTTTTTGCGTTTGCTGTTAATAACCGTTTATGTTGCCCGTTCGGAGGATTCGGGCCAAGTTCTTGGCATTACGTCAATCACCTACGTGCTTTCCAAAATTAGTCTGTCGGAAAAGATTCTCGGAAGAGCGAACTATTTGTGGCACATAAAAAAGGAATTCATATTCAACATCATCTAAATGAACTGCACCTCACTTTACATAAGGCATACTATTCCATTTTTCATTAGCGTCAAGAGTCACGGCGCAGGAAATCCAGGGAACATTTATTGACCCAGTCTGCCATGTCGGCCTTGTCACAGTTCATCCGACCCGACCGGCCGGCAGCCACGAGGCGAGTTGTTAATTATCTGACAATTAGCATGCAACTCAATCACGTCGCCGTCTTTCGGGCGCAGTCAGTCCTCCAAGTCCCCAATGCTGTGGCCTTCACCACCACCACCACCACCACCACCATCGATTATCGATAGCTCCAGTGGTCGCTCCATTTGCCGATGCCGTCGTCAACTGGACTGTCGTCGAGGGGGTCGTGGCATCCATTTCCAGCCAGTCCTCGGAGACTAGAACAGAAGAAGTCGGCACGCGGCGATCGATTTCCGATATGTATATGTGTGTGCGCCCCGTGCATTCCTCCGTGGCCCCTTTCGGGGTGGCCAACGGTTCCAACAATCTGCCCTTGGAACGCACCGACCCTTCGACGCGATGGGCCTTCGGAGGCATTAGGTAAACATAAGTTTTGTTCCATTTTTTTCCCCGCCGCTCGTTAGCCACGCGGATTCGCGTCTCGGTGTGGCTCGTTCTCGGTCGGTTTATGATTGAATTGTGTAGGTAACGGGACCAACGTGTGGTACCTCATATATTCATACCAGGCCTCCCGAATGGCGCGGCCCAATAACATCATTAATCATGCAGAATGGGAAATGATTTCGACGGGAAATACCAAATCGAGCGACAGCGTACACGTGGCACGGACCCGGGCTGGAGCTGACATTTGCACTTCGAGCTCGGTGGATCGCCCTCGGAACGGCCTCGACAATGGCCTCGCATTTTGTCGACATAATGCCCATTAACACCCGACGGTCCGGGACGCGGGAAAAGAAAGCCCCCGAAATGTTGCGATGCGAAATGTATGGACTCCATTATTAAGTGGCCACTCGTTTCGGGCGGGTTTTGTTCTGAACATGATTGAATAACAATGCACGGTGTGTGTGTGTGTGTGTACTTTACGCGCACTGTTAACCTTTGCGTGCCGTTGCGGAATCAATAGGCCCGGGTTCTGGATTTACGCTGCGGCCGTATAATCATGTAGATTAAAAATTATACAATTTCTTGAGCCTCGATCGATCGATGTGACTCTTAATGTGGAACGGTTCGAAAGCGTAGGCATTTGAGCTCAAGTCAATAAAATGAAGATTTAATACTCGCATTAATTTATGGGGTAGAGAACATAACTATAAATTTAATTCCAAATATTATCAAATCGCTAGAACAGAACATGAAAGTAATTTTGGAAGCTTTCCCAGATTAACCAATCAGTGACAATGGTGTCAGGGCTCAATCACGCCAATCTCGGTGGCCGAGACCCAATCTCGTTTTGTTTTAAAGTCCCACAGACCAGCAGCTTACATCGTCGCCCCCGGTGACCGCCTAATACCCTGGTAAGACTAAATCAGGTTCAATCTGCATCGAAAGTTTGTCGATGCCATCGTCCCACGTCGTCGTCGTCGTCGTCTGCGGCAAATCACGTACGAGTTTTGTGCAAAGTCCCCCAAAGCAGAAGCGCACTCGGAAAGTAAAAGCTCTTGCCCGAGGTTGCATCGCGAACGAGAAATTCAATTCTGCACCTTTTCAATCTGCGACCAAGAGAGGAACGGCCACAACGGCCGAGTCTGGTGTGGTGCTTGAATCAAAAATTTATAAGCCTCGGGCTCGGGGGCAACCACAGGCCAAACCGGAGCTGCTAAATCCTTCCGATCCCCCCGCTGTTTATTTATGAGTGCCGATTTAAAATGGACGCCTTGTCGTCCACCGATTGCAAGGAGCAAAAGTTGCTCTCCGGTGCGCACTCATCCTCCAGTGCTCCAGATATCAATTAATGATCCGCCGGTGCACTGCTGCGCGACGGTGCAACGACAGGATACGGATTGGATGCGAGAAAAACTCCCCAGGTTCGCCAGGAAGTCTCTGGTTGAAAATTAGTCACGAGCGCAAAGTTTGTCTTTCGTAGACGTCCGTGTGGTAGGGACCTTACTCTCACCGTACGCACGTGGCCCGCCGCGATGCCGTCGATCAAGCCGATGACTTGACGGACGGTGGCCGCGAAATGCTGCACACGGGGAGATTAATTTTCAACTTTGTTTCCGATTTTATCTTCCCACGTGCGGGGAAAGTTTTTTAATCAAATCAACCGAAAGGATAAGCCCGCTATCGACAGGCCCTGTCGGGGATGGCCTCTGGGACCGAGTTTCTTGGAACGTTCGTATAATTATACGCTCGGTTCGTCTCAACCCGCGATCCGTGATTAATGACGTCGAAACAAGTTGCAAAGTGCACGCGAAAAGTCAAGTGAAGGAGCATCTTGCCTTTACGCGATTACGGATTCACGAACGGTGGACGGGTTTGACTTTGTCTGTGCTTCGCGCACGGATTATGGACCCTTCAAGGAGCACCTTCTTTAGGTTTAATCCTTAAAACTTCTGGAAACAAGAATGCATAGGTTAAGTTTGTTCATGTTCATGCTATTTGGGTGAACCTTTGACTGCTGTTTTAAGTAATGGCGGTGCACTACTGACTAGAAGAAATAATAAACCACAACTCTTGGACTATGCTACGGAACAAGCGGAAACGAATGTGTCGTAACTACCATTACAAGCCGTACCAAGAGGGCATGCTCTTCTTCGCAGACGTAGCTAACGGGTGATTCTAAACAGGGGGCTAAACAATGAGTGCCATAAAACCGTGGAACAAACGGACAAAACTCCCGAAACACTCCACCATAAGCTGGACGGGGACTCACTGGACAACGGGACACGGCTACGGATCGATCGCTAGTGGTGGAAACGAACAGGACAGAACCAAATCTACGCGAAGGAATCAAAGCTACGAGTGACCAACTGAGGGTCGCACTAACTACCACTAAAACGCTTGCGTCTACTGGCGACGATCGCAGATCGCCACCGAATACAACGGGGGGGACAACAACGCTACCGAATCAACTCGACAAACAGGGTTTTGAAGCAAAACACACGAGGAGGAGACTAATACGCAAATACGTGGTGGTGAAGTGAAGGTAAAAGTGAAGCGTCTCAAACCGTACCGTTCGGGCGTAGGCCATCTCGTTGGTCGCCTCGGTGAACGCTCGCCGCAGCCGCGATCGCCGGCTCTGCGACAGGGTCTGCGGGCAGAGGAGCACACCCTTTCGAACCCGAGGGATTGGTGGGTGCGTCACAGTGTTAAGGTTGCGGAATGCGGAGCAACAGCAGGAGAAGTCCAGCAAGGAATCACCGTCAGGCATCGATATTGCGGTTAGCGGTTAATGCGAGGTTATTAGTCACGATCGCGGCAGTTGGCGGACAGGCGCAAAGCATGAGAGCGATGCGCGATAACGAAGAGATAAGAAAACGCAAAAAAAGAGAGAGAGAAAGAGAAAAAGAGAGAGAGAAAGGAGACATTGGTGGAGCTGTTCTTGGCAAAAGTGGGTCCGCGTCTGCCACGAAAACCGGCGCTAAAATCTCAACACGGCGCGTTTCGCTAGGCGATACGTTTTTGCTAGGTGTGTGTTTTGCGTGTCGGTGGCAAATGGAAGCAGCATTTTGTTGGGTACAGATTGAAGCACTGAGGTGCACTTTTACACTAGTGCGTGACATCCCCGTGGACGTCCACGACGACTTACTTACCGGCGCTACATAAGCGGAACAGAAAACTAGAAGCGCTCAATGATAGTGCTCTACGTTTGGTTCGACTGCAGCTTGCGAACCCTTCGCAGATTTTGATATTGCTGTGCACTACACGCTAAATCGCTAGTGAATTTTGTTACTTAAAATCGCCTAATGTCCTCTAAGCTATCGATAAAACAAATGAATCTCTAATTGAAACCCAAGGACAAAAAATCCAATCCGACTGTAGTGAAATCTAAAATTTGGGCTAATTTAGTCAAAAAAGAAATAAGATAAAATCCTGTGAACACACGAGTGGTCTCGGGCTGCCCCACAGGCCCATCCCTTGGTTCAGTTGGTTGTGCCACAAAAAGGTCCTAAGGCCGGACACGGTGCGATGTGAAGTTGGTGATCGCTACACTAAAGCGTCGGTTCGGAATCACTCGATATGCACACACCTGTTCTTTCTCGCGCCTACGGGCAACCAGCTGGCGTAGTAGTAGTATTAGTAGTAGCAGTAGTAGTAGTAGTACCAGCATAATGCGATATTATTGATAACAGATAGCAGGTCGAAGATAACGATGGCGCAAAAGGAGAAAGAGAGTTGGTGAGTTGGGAATTAACTAATAATATGAACATTTAAATGACTGAACCTAAAAGGTTAATGATTACATTTTCCGACGCCGAAGCACAGATCTTCTCTCAGCCCTTTTGACCTTTTCCAATCACTTCCTCCAAAAGTCACTGTCAATAAAATAATAAATAAGTTACCTGACAATTATTTCAACCTGTCAATAGCCCGGCTCCGTGTAATGGTCAACTGGGTTAAGGTTAAGTAGCTGCTGCTCGAACCAGCGATCGAAAAGAAAAAGGGAAAACAAGGACACTCGCACGACGCAGCCGGACCATGGAAAACAAATGGCCGAGCCAATCAGTTCGGCATCGGGAGACGGCCGCTCAGTGAGCCGAAAACAAATCAAACGCACACACACACGCACCAGAGACAACAACAGCAGCAAGGGGAGAAGGGAAAAAGATCGTCCGCCTGTCACGTGAAGTGATTTGGGATAACGAGCAAAATCATGACATCGAATTGAAAGCATCGAGCGCCGCGCCGAAAGCGGAAAAACCCCCTCCACATCTTCCTGTCTGTCTGATTTCCCCGATGGCCCAAACGCCAGTCATCAATCATTATGCGAGTGCGACTTTCGATTGTTGTCACCGCGGCACCAGCGTGTGTGTGTGTGTGTGCGGCAAATTGGTGTCCTTGTCAGCGGCGCTTCATACGCACAATTCGAGATTAGTGCCTGCGACTTCATCAATAGGAAGATACGCGGTAACGAAGCGCACCTTGCGCCACGTGTGCCGATGATCCGCGTGGAATGCGCAGCACGCAAGGCGCACATGGCGCTGATTAATGAGAAAAATGGTTAAGAAACGGAGTGGTGTGTATTCGTGGCTACCGGCCACAACAATGACGGGGAGCACACAGACAGACGCTCCGAGTGTTCCTGTTTTCTATTTTCGTTCTTCGGCAGAAGGTGTTTTATTTTTGAAACAGCACGGAACACGTGTTCGTTCGTGTGCCGGATTGGTCAATGGCCCGTCCGGTGCACTATGGGGAATTTTGGAGAAAGTTTGGTTTTTGATAGAAGTTTTTATCACTCCTTCGCACTGCTCGGAATCTGCACAACGTGCAAAGGTTAAACATTCGGATCGCTCATAACCTTCTTATCTATTTTAGGAAAATATACCTAAAATCATCAACCGCCTTTTCCCCATAGTGCGGCGGGCACTTCAAGTGTGTTACACACGCTCTCGCTCTCTCACTCTATCGTGCGAATCGACCGTAACGTAGCCGGTAACGCCGGTAACGCCTGGAGCTTCAGCGCTCACGAAGCTTTCGTGGAGCGCTTTCATGGAAGAGAGAGAGAGAAAGCGCACACGTGGTTTGCGTTCAAGTTGCATGCAAGCAAAGCTTACCTGTTTGAATTGTCGCATTCCGCCGTTAATTCGCATGGAATCGGCCGCGATGCCGGCAATTCCGTCGCCGGGTTCGCGGAGCTGCCGCAAGGACGAACTGGGCATCGAACAGGCGTGCGAGCACTGGTTGGCGCAGCAGGAAAGGGTGCTCGCTTCCGGTTGCGAGCTCTGGCGGATGATGCGCGAGCCGGACGTGGGCGATGAGGTGATCAGTACGGGCGGAATCGTCGAGTGTTGGACGGTGAGCCGGCTGTGGAGGGCCGCGCTGCGGACGCTCTCCTTCGAGACGGAGCGTGTCAGCTGCAGCGAGGACATCGGTGTCGTCGAGGCACGGCGGTCACAGTTGCGACACGCGCGACACCGATTGTAGGGGATGAGCTGGTAACCGCCGCCGGGGCCGCCACCGCCACCCGCCGGACCACTGGCCGTTCGATCGGAGGCAGCAAGGCGGCCTCCACCGCCGCCGTCACTGTGACAGGAAGCGGACACGGCAATGGCGGGCGCCTCCAGCCGACAGTGCAGCTCAATGTCCGGCACGGAGCGCGCGTTCTGCTGGTCCTGCTGCGTGTCCTCCCCGGTGGCGCTCTCCTCCGAGCCGCCCAGCCCCGTCGACGACAGCTGCGGGCTGGCCAGGTAGGTCGAGGTACGATCCTGCCGCATTAACGTGGGCTTGTTGGAGACACCGGGGGTGAGAGTGGATTGCGGATTCATGCCACTTCCGGAACCTCCGGCCAACATCGAGCTGACCATCAGCCCACTACCACCGCCCCCAGCACCGGGCGACCCGATGCTCGTGCCCATCGTGGGCCCGTTGAAGGACGAGTGTGACGCCATCCGGGGCTTGTTGATCGTCGATATGATGCTCGCACCGGAAGTGGTCGTTGTGCTGCTACTGTTGTTGCTGGACATCACCAGCAGTGAGGCCGTCTCGTCTGAGCTACCGTAGCCCGAGTGCGTCGCCGGATCGGTATCATTCTGCAGGGACATCCTTCTTCCTTGCTTCCACGAAACGGTGCGTCTAATGCGATTGTCACAGAGGGGCTGATGTGTGTGTGTGTGTGTGGGGTGCACGGTGCGTTGACTAACTTTGCCCTTTTAACGAAGTTCCCGAAGGTGCTACTCGGTGTCTCTACGGTGTGTGGTCCACGAAGGTGATGATTTGATTTATTTGGTTTCTGGAGTTTCTGCTTCTACTTTTTTTTTGTATGTGCCGATTGCTCCTTCCTTACGTGCTACGTTATAGTCTGGAAGGAAGAGGAAGAGGGAGAAAAAATCAACTTCATTGTAAACTGAAACGGGATTCTGAAGTACAGAATAAGCTTCCTCACTATAGTGAGCATGTCTCACTCTCATCTCACCAAGTCTTCCAGTCAGTCACTTGAAAGGGAAAAAATCAGAGAAGATGTGATCTCAGATGAAGTGACAGTCTTTCTGATGCTATCCAAAGATGCCGATGTTAGCCAAAGAAACCCGAAAACAGGAGATCGACAGGAGCTCTCAATAAAAATAAATTTTGTGGTAGATCAGGATGAAGCACTAAATTATCCAACAGAATTTCTTAATTCGCTGGGATTTAGCAGAATTGCCTTCACATATTTTGAAGTTGAAAATTGGAGCTATGCTTTTGCGAAACATCAATCCACTGAAACTTTGCAATGGTCCTCGGCTTACCATAATTTCATATTCACACACAGTGCGGCAAGTATACTTTGATACTGAGGCCATAAAAACAAAACGAAGTCAATTGTTGTTTGTTTTGTGAAGAATTTATATTCTGTTTTGCCAAAACATGAATTATCATGAAATAAACTCCAGTCGCTCGAGAGACTAACCGAGCTCAATGTTATCACGAACTGTTTGTTGATGTTTGCATGAAAACGCCGCTTACAATAGCGACCTAGGACTCAACTGGGTCAACATTGTGTGCTGAAATGTGACGCAACCTGCTAGCTGCACTCGTCATCTACCTTTTTTCAATTATATGTTTAAACCTTTCGAAGGGTCTCGGTTCTGACGTGAGATAATAGCGACACAGCACCAGAGCGGAACGGTTTCATCGCACCGGATGATGAGTCATGCTGAGTCCTATCGGTACTAGGAACTTGCTGTATTGTTCAAACCTGTTCGGCGTTCTGTTTCCTTAAATCCTTCCAATGAAACTCCCCAAAACCCTCCGTAAGAAACGAAAATAATAAAAGTCTGTCCTCTTGGGGGGTGTTCTACTTTTTCGGACTAGTTCATCATGACAGAAAAGGTATAAAATGTTAGCAGCCCTCGAGAGAGTACAAACATGAGCGCATATTTTACGGTGCCAAAAGTTGACAAGTCAACTCCATTAGGGCGTCTGTTCTTTGGTTCTTAGGACCACGGCGAATGCAGTACCTGCCTCCTTTCCCCGACCATCAACTAATATTAATTATTCATACGCTATTGTTTTGTGGATCTTTTTTATGTTAACTTCATACACTATCCTCCATACGCGCTCTGCCTTTTATCAAAAGGCACTGCTCAAGGCATGCATAAAAGGTACACATTTTAACAAGATTCGCACTAATGTTGACAAACACTGTGAAACACGAGACGCTCACCGGCTCGGTATGTTGTTTTATAAAAAGCAATGCTTTCATCGCTAGTTTCTGGCTGGCTCAGCTTACCGTCGTACCCATAAAATGAGGCGACAGAAATTAGGGAGTCTCTGTCCTCGTACGCCGTGCGTAGAACAATGGGCAGAAATCGCCCCGCAACCCGAGCGACTCCGGGCCCGGACAACATATGATATGATTATGGAAGGTAAAAGCTCGCCCACAAGAAAACGCGGCCGGGATCGATTTTTGTTGTCCTTTTTGCATAGCCCCATGGGACGGCTGCGCCTTGTTTCGAGTCGTCCCCACCGGGAGTCTCGTTACACGCACTCTACGCTGGAGACAATGGAACCTCGGATTCCTTCCGTCCTTGGCGTGCGCGTGGCCATTATGTCCTGGCGATGGAGCAGGACAGCGGGAAAAAGGGACCGCCTCCGATTGTCTAATTGGAGCCATGTCAATTAATAAATAGACGCCACATTTACACGGCACACTTTGGCATGGGTGCTCATTTCCGTTCCCCGAGCATCGAGCATAAAAGCGGTCATCACCCGGTGAAAGGATGTTTCGACAACTATATTCCGCAAACGGCATCGGCCGCATCACGGGGCTCACCCCTTGATGTGGGTACCTTGGCGTGCGTGCGTGCCTCGTGCGGTTGCGATCCGGTTGATTTCACGCAACTCGCTCTCTTCCTCTCTCGCTCCCTCTCTGTGCCGAGTGGCAGCCAAACATCAAACGGTTTCACCGCCGGCCACCGGTGGGTTCGATTACGATTTTTGAAATTTTCACGAACGATTCAGCCGTCAGCCAGCCAGCGACCCAGAGACCGTTGCGTTTTCTTTCAACTTTCAACTCTCCGGAAAGTGTGTAGTGAAGTGGAAAACGATGAGCCGTGGCCGCAGCAGCTGCCAGTCGCCAGTTGCCCAGCTGAATCGGGGTTATTGGGAAATCGGGCAAAATTATCCCCACGATCCCCGGGTTCGGGAAAGCAACATCAGGAGGAAAATGGTCCCGCTACGCTCGCTCCATAATGGAAGGGTTAAAAGGCAAAAGCACCAGCGTGGCCATCATCATCAAGGCTCAATGGTTGTAGCACTTTTTAGTCCTTATCGCCCCGTGCCCCGTGCGCTGGCAGGTTGGTTTGGGCGCTGCATTTGCATCCGGTGCGCCAGCCGGTGCAGGGTGTCGCTCGGTTTTAATAGACTTTCGATTCAATTTCAGTCCATAATTGGCGTGAGTTAATCGATTGACCAGCGGCACGAGAGCAACACGTGTTTTACATTGCCACTCGGTCCTTTCCTGCTGGTCCTGTTGACCTCTTTTATGATGCTTTTAAAGTGCAAACACATTCCGGTTTTATGAACCACTGCCACTATCGGCCACGGTGTCTTTTAATTTAATGCTTCTTTTTGATCACCCGTCCTAATGTCCATTTTACGGCCATATTTCCCATAGTGCCCATCAGCAAGGGGCCGTGGCCCCTTATTAAAACCCATAAAAGAGTGCTTAATGCACGGTAATTTATTTCTTATTTGGATTTTCTCCGCCACGGACCCGGCGAGAGCCCGGTGTGGCAAATATTTGCACAATAAATTTGCCGATACATGGCGTGGCCTCTTGTTTGCTTGCCTGTTTTCGGGTCCAACGGCCCCCGGGGGTGTATGGTTTTTTTTTTCTTTGCTGTCAGTTGGTGATGGAGGGGGCGCGCTTTTCGTTGGCTCATAAACTCGTCGCGTATCATGATTTGTGGGTGGCAAAGGATGAAGCCGTGTTAGGTGCGATCGCGAAGAGGTTCACTGCGGTTGGTTTAAAGATCCGGCCATCGGCTGGATCCGTCCTGAGCTGGGATCGGAACACACGGGAGCGCACACGGGCTAATGGAATGTTGATGACGTGTAAAGTGTTGTTTTGTACTAATTTTCTTCCGCGATAGGGCCGTGTTCCTAATGGCCCTCTGCCTGACGGCACACGGGCACACATGCTCCATCTTCTTTGTATTATGTTCCAAACCATTAAGGGCTGGGCTTCAAGAGATGGGTTTAAAATGTTTTGCTTTGAAACATTTTCGCTTTGCTTATGGATTTACGTTAACGTACCTTGCTTATCTTTTATGTTCGTTTGGAAATAAAACACCCAGCTATACTAAAAGATATACAACCCTACATCGAATCTTTGCATTATTTGAATTATCTTTTAGATAGCGTTCCGGTGACGAATATCCTTATACATTCTATAAGGTCATAAATATTAGTAAACATTTAGATAGTAAATATTTCGTGAATTGAATTGAATTGAAATAAACAGTGATTGATCAATCATCGCGTGTCCCATCAAGCCATAGCGCCTGGCATTTCACTTTCCAAACTATCTTCTGGTAAGTGTTCTTTATCGATAAAAGATCGACATGAAAGGCGTCCACTCGGTGTGTGTGCGACACCGAGCGATTCGATTCGAGCAATGGTCCATAAACATCATCTCATCCTCGCCGACCTCCTTGTTTATTCGCAGGTGTCACCATCGTCGCCTGCGGTCCGTCACCGGCTTCCGCTAATTTCCGCTTCCACTCAACCCGTAATCCCGCCGCCGGGCGCGGAAAGTGATCGCCATCGCCGTGAAGCTCGCCAACCGCACTGATCCCCACTTAAATGTGTTGACATTTTCGCCGGTATCCTCGTACCGTCCGGTGCCCCTCACCGGTGCTGGTCCAAACGGTTTGGGATTTGGGCAGGTGAGAAGATCGGCGCCTTGGCGCACCATCTTGCTCCGGTCCTAATCGGGGCACCGAATGAAATGGCGCACGGGGCAAGAGATAAAATAAAGAACGCCGACCCCGAATGCGTCGTTCCGGTGAGGGCGCTTTTCCACGAAAATGGCTTCAACCGAAACCGACTCTCGGGTGGGTGTTTGTTTGGGGTTGGTGAATTTTTTACGTACCACAATTGGTGTCGTGAAATGCGAGTGCGATGCCGGAGGCGATGCCGACCTGATGGACCATAATTCGATCACGTCCATCATTCAATCCCTGGCCCGTGGGCGAAAGGAAGTGGCGGCGGGCTCGACTTTTATGCCAATCCGCCAACGCGGAGTGAAGTTCCCCGGAGAGGATTGGTTCCGGAAATGGATTGGTTCGGCGTACGACACAAAGCCTCCGGTTGGCGACGGTTGGTGTAGTGCCTCCGCCGCGGTAAGCCGCGTGCCCGAGGATTGACGATGTGATTGGGAAGCGATTCGAGAGTTCGACGGTCGTAGTTGCAGTGCCGGTTCTCCGATACAAAACCCGAGCGGACGGGGAGTTTGGTTTACTTTGGGAAGCAAATTAAAATATTGTAATCCTCTTGGTATGCTGGTGGCGGCAGGGAAGGTAATTGGGCGATGGCTGCCGGTCGTTACATTGGCTTGGATTGGTTACCTACGAGTTGCATCGTAATCTGCTTGGCATTTTAAATTCGCCCGGAGAACTGTCGGAGTCTGCCGAGGGGGTTCCGTGTAAAACCTTCCACATTGGCCCACATTTTCGATTGGAAACTCCTGGGGTCAAATGTTATTGATAATGGCGGGCTGAAACTTGAAAATATAACAGGAGATTGGCCTCTGAGGTTGCTCTTTAGATGGCCTGATCTGAATGTTTGTGGGGTCTTATACAGTACTCCGATTTGCTCCTTTAAGACTTAAAAATATGAACGGTTGGATGCAGCCCCTACTCAAACACAACAACAATTGGCATAAATATTGAATGTACCGCAAACAGCGATTTCCCATCGTTTAAAAGGGATGGGAAAGATCCACAAGCTCTTAAAATGGGTGTTACACAAACTGAGTGAAATGCAAATGGAACATCGCACAGCCATTTGTGCCAATGTTTCTTTAACGGCCCCAAAGGAAGTCGGTCTTTGAATGGGATTGTCACTGGCGATGAAAAATTGATTTGTTTCGAGAATTCTAAGCGCAAAAAAATATGGCTTCTACCTGGCCCACCCACTGTAAAATCAAGTCGTTTCGGTAAAAATCCGATGCTCTTGGTTTGGTTTGGGAGCATCAGGGTATTGTGTATCATGAGCTCGCTACAAACAACAATTGATTAGCACCAAACATTGCTAACTTTGAATAAAAGTATTTTGAGGTTCTCCTGAAAATTATCGGCTTTCTTCATCGAAAAGTCCGGACAATTTCAACTAAACCCACTTGGTAGATAGCTAAATTTCACTAGTACCGGTTCGTGTCGGCCCTGATTTTAAACGACACCACGAAAGAGATCATTATTGCAAATGACTAGCTCCCAATGCTCAATCAGACGTCGAAGCCATTATCCCTAATGTATCCCTAATCACAACGGCCAGCACATTAAAAACCCGATTCAAAAGTACTCAAAATAATGGCCCCTCAAAGAACGCGGGACGTTCCAAACTGGACTGCCTGTTATTTAGATCCTGCCGTCCTGGTGCCGCTACCGAAAACCCCGGTCGAATTAATGACTAAATGCGATAATGTTACAAACATTTGCGCGTGCCGCCAAAGTTTATTGTCGAACGCAAATTCGATCACGATACAAACAAAAACATAATGCAACCGGGCGATGGAGCCCAGGGCCCGGCCACCGGCAGCACCCAGGACACCAGCACCGGCAGCAGCACCGGGAGCCGGTCATATTAAATTATGCAAAACATTAATCCAATTTTCCACCGGAGCGCGACGGAGCGAAACTTAGCAAGAAGCTGTCAGAAAAGTTTCGCCCGAATGCGATGCGCATGGTAAATAACTCAATCAAAATTATTGATCCTTCTGGCCGACCGAGCCGAGCCGGGCCAGCCGGCAAGTCGGTCGGTTGGTGCCGGGGGCCTGCAAATTGTGTGGCTGTGTGTTTCGCACCGTTTCCGGTGTAATGCTAGCCGCGCCCGGAGTGGAGCCCGGAGTCCGGATTGACGGATTGATTGACACCGACACGGTCAGCGGGCTAGAAATGGAATCCTTTTTTTCTTCGCCACGCATGTAACGACTTAAATATAAACTTCTTCCGTAAGCCATCGTGACAGTTAAATGGGTGTTCCGGCGATCGGTGGGCGAAAAAGTTTATTCCGGCGCTCCTTAGGTGTAATTGTTTCACCGAACTCACGCGGGTTTTTTTTCATTTGCGGTCGGGTTTCAGCAACTTTGTCGAGGTTGGTCGACCTGCTCTCGAGTACCGGGTTCACCGGGAAGGCGCGGATGCTGCAGTTTGAGCACTCCATTTGCAGTCGCTATTTTTACGCTTCGATCAAAGCCGAGGTACGTTTCTGGTACGCGATGCACTCGCAACTCAACCGAGATCGGTGATTGAGATTTTGTTAAAATTTCACTCCTCGTCGTCGTGTGGCGTCGGCTCAAGTTGTCGAATTACTCGAGCACGAGGGGCGTAGACGGAGCCGAACAAACTTGTATCGCCTTGTGGCACTTGAGCACGTGCCACGTTCCGTGCCGTGCGGTAAGTGTTGCTGCGGTTCGCGCGCCTGGGTGACATGAGAAACAAACAGACAGTGACAATAAAGTGACTGCAAAAAAAACGGGGACGAAAAACAAAATCGTGCTCGTGTTCGTGGTATGGATGAGCCCGCTGCCAAGCCCGGTTGGGTGGCACACGTACGGCACGCCTCCTGGCCGTACTACATCCTGTTTAGCTTTTCGCCAAACCGCCAACCGACCGAGTTAAGTGGCGGCTTCCCACGGTCTCACGGCTTTTTCTCGGGGCACAGTTTTGAACATGACGGCGGCTGGCTCATAAATTCACATTTTATGCTAACTGTTTACCAGCAGCAGCAGCAGCAGCAGCATCGGGAATGTTGGTCACGGCACGGCGGCGCGACACTCCGATAAAGTGATTTAAAAGCTGTGCAAAAACGATGCGACCTATGCTGTGACTTGGTCGGGGGGTAGGAAATCGCAGGATAAGAGGAATTTATTGAGCACTCTGCCTATGCCTATGTGGCGCTGGCTGGTGGATCCACATTCTAAATGGTGGTGCCAATGACACCAATAGAAACGTCTCCAATGTGATATTATCGTTTGCATTTACGATATTAATGGGAATAAGGTGCTTATTAACTCATAAAATTGGTAGTTTCTTACATAAATTTATTTTCTGTACATTGATAACGTTTTGTTTAAACATAATCGGTTCATGTGCCTATTATTTTTGTTGCCCCCCCTTTTGAGAATTATGATTTAATTTACTGTAACAAACTGTACCAAACTGAATCACGTATTTTTCCAAACTTTCTTCAGTTGTCAAAAGCTTTAAGATACTTCTACTGACATTGTTACTGTGCTAATGCATTTGGCCAATTTTAAAATTGGTAATTGATATAAAATATAAACTTAATCACTCACCTGATCTTTATTATTTAAAATCTTGATTTCTCTTTAAAGATTTTCCAGTATATTTAATGGAAAATAAATCACGGAGGAAAAAGGCTTAACTGTTCACTGAAGCCGAACTACGCCGATGTTTGTGGCCTTCTAATTATACACAAACCCGTCACTCGAATTTATTCATACCTTCCCACAGACGTCTAAACTTTATGAGACACATTCAACAGACCACGCGTATGCATTCGTGTCACTCTCAATTAACCACCCGAACGGCGGCCCGGTCACCCGTGAAGCATAATATTGAAGGAGAAGAAAATAAATCCGAAAACTTTCACTTGTCGCGCCGCGCGTAAAATACCGTGCATCATCACCGCCGCCATCATCATCATCACCGTCCTTACCGCGTGTGCACTGATTGACCCGTTTACTTGCTCTATGGCTTTTGTTTGGTAAATTTAGGAGCAAAACTTGCGCAACAACTGCGTCTAACGTGTGTCTGTGTCCTCCCACACCGGCCGGGTTGTTGTGGGTCGCAACATACTCTTTTTTTGCCCCGTGACAGTTACTTACGGCCGGGCGATATATCACTTTCAAAGTTTTGTCAAAGTAGCATTTTCCGTGGCATTTTTGTTCGCCATCCCTGTCACGCATGTTATTCGGGGAGGGCAAGAAATTATCGCCATTATACGGCGTGAAGCGAGAACAAAAAATCGTGGCGTTGGGATGAGCTGGGTCAGATTAAGCCTTTCCCGCCTCGCAGAACCGGTGGGTGACTGAGTTGTGTGACGCATAAAAATAGTACTAAATAATGTGGCTTGGCCCTTGGCTAGGCCGGGCAATCAGGCGTTGGAATCGAGATTTGTTTGACAGTCACTAAATACCGGGGCCGATTCGTGTCGACGCTCGGCGACGATTGTTGCAGCCGTTGCAGCGTTTCGGTTTCGTAGGTGTTTGCATGGCCGGCCACGAATGTGCAGCGCGTGTCACATTTAATTTGGTACGTAATTCTGTAAATTCACCGCAGCACAGCGCCGGCAGCAGTCAGCGGGACCCATAAAGAGTGAAAGTGAATTGCGACCATGCCGCAATAAAAGTGCTACAAGCTTGTCGTTCGCACAGACCACGGTGCGGCTGGCTGGCTGGTCTGTGGAACTACTAATATAATTTGCAACAGATGACGCGGTTTACTACCCTGGCCAGAGTTGGCCGAGTTTATAGTCCCCCTTTTACATAATTGGTTAGTTGGCCCTCGGCGCACGAACGAACGTGACTAAATGAAGTGCCGCCAATTTAAAGTGAAACCGACAAATTAGTCTCCATTCGTAATTTGCCGAAAAGTAAACTATTTGATTAGCCCGGGGATTGAGGACCTGCTAACGAGCCGCGTTACTTTGAGAGTAGTACTTGCGTTGGATAATCTCGCCAGCGGATTGCAGGGCCTTTCGTGGCAAGTCCCCATCGCGTCGAAGCGAAAGTTGTTCGCCCCGAATCAGCTGCTGCGGAGTTTTGCGAACATAAATTCCACTCCCGATCGGTGGCCGATGGTTTGGCCAAACTTCTCGCCTGATGCGATGTGATCTATAAAACGGGATAAAATATGTACGGAGCAAAGCAACGCTTTGCAGAGACTTTCTGCGTTCCTCGTAGAAAAACATAACAAATAGCTTCCCGAGGGTCAATTGATAGGTGCGTTGCTAACTTTCGCTATTATAGCCCCACCGGTTTCGTGATTTGAGATATCCGGAAAAGCACCACCCTTTTACGGCCATTTATGCGTTCACCTTTTTCGCTCTTCCAGGCATCCAGCAGGAATCACTTTGAGGCCACACGGATGCTCGGACTTGATTTGCTGGGGATCAAGCCCAAACTCAGATGATGAACTGGAAAAACGGTTCCGTTCCGGTGTGTAACGCTCGGGAAACAACTCCAGCGATCCAGATCCACTCGCTGAAGACGCAGTCGAAATTATATCGATTACGGAACTTTTCCGATGGTTCGTGTCGTTCGCGGAGTTGATTGTGCCAAAAATAGCGCCCCGGTGCAGACCATGGTTTTTTGTGCGAAAAGCGAACGCAAGAATGAGGGCTCATCAATTAGTAACCGAACGTAAGGAGCTGATTGATCCCGAGTAGGACCCCCTTTCTTGGAAGATGCTGTGCGAATGTTAGAACTTCGACGTCAGCGAATACAAGATTTTGCTTTTTGTTGATTCGCTATTGAATAATATTTATTCCAAGGTCTGGCAAAAGAGAAAGACCAAGCAGCAGGTCAATCGAATTTTCTAGAATAAATTATTGTTACCACGAGCAAGGCGAACCACATCGAGACCAGGCCCAATTAAGGGCGCAAACAGTTGCTAAGATAGCCAAATTTTTGTATGCCGATATTTTTTATTATTTACAAACCTTTTCAAATAATCTCCATAACCTCCAAATAACCATGTGTTCCATCAATACTATCTAATGACAAACAGGCCGCATATTGCTTCAACGGCGTCATATTGTTTGAAAAGAAATTAGCAAGCGGATCACGCGCCCATCGGTGACCGGAAAGAGCAAGCAAAGGATTGCTACACCGAACCAAACCAGCATCGGCAAAATGTTTCCGCGGCCAGTTGTTTGATGTTGCGAATTTGCGCCCCTTTGCGGTAGGTATTTTCGCCCCCAGACTCACTGTCTATCATCATCGAGAGCTGGCCACAGCTCCGGGGGCGGAACACTTTAAATCAGTTTGCAGAAACAATCGGGTACCGGGCCTCCGAATTTGTTTATGTTTATCTTAACTTTTCATCAAAATCGCTTCGAACCGTCAAAATCCATCCCAACGCCAAGGTACGTACAGGCGGCGGTGGGCGCGCTCACTCACAGGCAGACAGCAGACCCGTTTTTAAATTGGCCCATCACTGGGTCGATCGATCTTTCATTTTCCGTGGCCCGATGGCCACCGGTTGCGAAAAGAAACGTGGCACGAATCGGAATCGGGTCGAAGCGAGAAAAACGGGAAACAAACTCGGCCATCTGCCCGGGCTGGCCAGCTTTACGGTGTCGAGGGATAGAACCACTCCGTTCGCAGTCCGGCGCCGGGAGATCGAGCTGATGAACTGTGAACTTTTCTCCCGTTCAACACCTGGCACCCGACGAAAGCGAACGGAAACGCGGCCAACAACGTTTAGCGGGTTGATCCGGTGCAACCTTTGGCATTTGGCTGCCGGTGCTGAGGCTAATCGACGCACTTGTCAGCCACACTATCTGGGGCCGGGCAACTCATTTTTACGACACTGCCGTCGAATGACGGGTCTTGTCCTGGCAGACGATACGACAGGCGTTGGCGTCGGCGGTCGGCTTCTGATTTATTTATGAGCCCGTAACACCCGGCGGCTAATGTGTGCACTCTGACCATATCTGAATGGCTGATTTGTAATGTCCCTCTGTTGTTTATTAGGCAGCGTCCCAGAATGTAAAGGAGATTGGCGAGCCAATTACAGTTAATCGAATCGCATAACGTTTGTCTAATTTTTTTTTTCGGCTGGCGAATAAGTTATGAAATTAATTCCCCTCTTCAAAACGTCAACAACGGATCGTTCCGAGGATCATCGCTGAAAGGCCTGTGAAAAATTCCGCCGCAAACGTTTTGACGGAAGCCGAAACTCGAAACACTTCGTCGGCCCGTCGGCCACGGCTGTCACCAAATTGGCATTAGCGATTCCGGCGAGGACCCTTCGCTTTAATGGGATAAAAGCTGAGACCACCGGGCCCGTGCCGGGTTCCATGGCCGATCAAAAATAGCTTCCACCGGCCCGCGGAGCCGGTGGCCGGTTGTGGACCCCCGGATGATTGCAGATTGAATGTCGCGCCGTATCGTTTTAATTGCCGAACGGATAAAAATAAAGTTCCACAATTTTAATATCAAACCAACCGGCTGAAGGGCACGAGAAAGTGATCGCTTTCCGTTCGCTGCTCGGTGTGCTGCTTGAGATTCTTTCTCGAGCCCTGATTGGCCGCTTAATTTATGTGCTCCCATCCATTACAATCCGCCCGCCGTGTTCCGTAATTCGTAAAGCCACCCCAGGCCAGGCCAATGGAAACATATTTCAACTCGGCCCGGCTTTCCTTCTCTCTGGTGCCACGAATATTTAAAATGTCCCCAACCACGCTCGTAATGAAGAATTCCGCAATTCAACTTCGTTCGACTGGAAAAGCATAAGCCCAACTTTTCCCCGAGCAGCAGCATCGGCAGCAAAGTTGTGTCTCTCGGTCTCGATGTCGAACGGAAAGTAAACGTAAGCAGCCCCGATTCGATTTCTAGCTGACTCGGCGCAGGAGTTTTGGTCGCCTGTCACAGCTGCTTTCGGGACAGGGGTTTCAGGGACTTGAAATGGTGTGCAAGATTGAGCATTTAAAGCTCTCTTTCGCTCCATTCTTTGCCGCTCCCTTCAGGCTTAAAAATCCGAGTTGATTGGATTTCATTTTTAAGAAGTCAACGTCCGGAACGGGCAGCCCTTCGGGAAGCAAACTGTTGTTTCGGTGTTTTCCACGAAGAAGGAACTTCGAAGAGAGCATTTATTTGCTTTCGACTTCGACATTGAATCACAAGAACCACCAAATCCACAGCACGGGTTTCTGCAGCTACAGTGACAATCGATGTTATTGTTAAGGATGTTGTTTTCCAACATTAACCTACTTCCAATACACACACACAGATCGTGAGAGCGGACTAACGTTTGCCTGCCGTTTTACATGCACCGTGCGTCCTCGATAGGACTCCCTTCGCGTTGCAGTTCTGATCTTTGCTCCGGTTGAGGTGTTTGCTTACGTCCGCCTGTCCTGCTAAGCTAACAGAGCACCCAACCGTTGTGCACGCGACGGACTGACAGCCGAATGGCGTTACAATAACCGAAGCGCAAGGCAACAGCGGGAAACTGCATCCCAGAAGGAGCAACATTTACCCCGGTTGAACAACCCCGCCCAGGGTGGGGGCCAGCTACACGGGAAGCTACATGATGCCATCAAGATCGTGTCGTGTCATTGCTCCGTTTGTTGTGCACTTTACTGTGTGTGTGTGTGCGGTGCAAGACGGAGCGAGCGAACGAAGCCCACACACTTTGACTGCGAGTTTTGTTTGTGTGGTGCCCGAGATAGCAAAGGGGTCCTTCGAAAGGGTAGGGTTCGGTTTTAAAA